>NW_028321897.1:26955000-27680000 GCF_036245765.1 Copidosoma floridanum
AGGTTGTGCTCTGGTTAGACATGTTTTCTGGTATTCCGCCAAAGACGATGACGTTCCAAAAGCCTATTTTTCCATGACACTCGGTTATGTTGGTGATCCAGAGTAAAAACCGATTTATTTCACTTGCCTGTAAAAGAAGAGTAACATCGGTAGCCAGGATGCCCAGCTGTATGACTGCCAGTGTACGACTACGCTAATCAACAAGTGTGTGAGGCATCTTATAACCACTCTTCAGTATCTTTGATTGCGGATGGCTTTTATTTTACCTTGATGCCACCAAGTGGATCCTTCTATACTAAAGCGCAAAGCTAGCTTATTCAAGCTAAACTTCGAGCTTATTTATCGCTGTTGTTATTAACTTTTTCAAGAAAAAACGATACAAAAACTATTTTAAAATCATCAAGAAGTAATATGCAAAACCTACTCAATTCCTACTCTGTGCACAGTCTTTTTAAAAACAATTATGATTTTCCTTAGATGTAAACCGTTATTGTATCCAACACACTACCCTCCCTCACTGTAATAATAAATACCGATGAAATATGTTATAACCGTCCTGTTGCTTTATTTATCTTGTAATGTTAAAAGCCACATCTAAGACTTAGGGCGATAATGCATTAAAAAGTAAATTATCTACAGTATAATCTGGTATTCATACCGACAATATATTATTTTATATTATAGAGCAGTAGTAAACTCTGGTCACTTTTTGCTGTGTGACTGGGACCTATCCAGGTGTTGACTATGGCCAGAGCTGCTGCACCTGGTGGAGCTACACCTATAAGATTCACCGTATCTTGGCATACTTAGTACTATACATACAAATAATTTAAGTTCCTTGCTGCAAAAAAACTTAGAATTCATTAGTTACACATAATTAAGCGCTTAAAATTACAACCAAGTAGTTTATTTATACAGTTATGCTTCATTAAACAATTGACAAAGATGGCATGAAGTCTATAGGATTTGTCTTACAAGAAGCAGCAGTTTCAGAATAAAAACTCTTACTGCATTTCAATTAAATGACCATAGCACATTGGTGTGACAGACAATTTTTTTAAACAAAAAAGAGCCTACTTAAATATTGTTACTCCAGAGTGACGAGCAACTACTCATTTAATTAATATTTACTATAGCATATACTAGAATATTACATTTATAATTGTGAAAAAATTCTTTTTTAGTTACAACCCATACAAATGTGACAAATAAGAGCTTTTATATTTAAGCAGTAAAGTTAGAAAAGTGCTTAGTTTACTGCAATGGCACGAAGAGCTGTAACGATGACATAGTAGTCGCAGTCCTGATAATTTCCAGCTCTTAAGGCGACTCTGTTAAATGAAGTCGTTGACTAAAATTTGCGATCACAGCTCTCATATCTTGACTTTATCAATTATTCAGCGAGCTTCTGCAAAATATCAGAAAAAAAAAAAAACCGAAATGCGATGTTATACACCAAGTTTTTACGAATTATATATACATATAACTAAAAGCTATGCATCCGTAAAATTCAGATAAGACGTATTGTGACTATAAAACAAGCTCATATGACAAAATGAGCTCATACGTCATTTATATGTGAGTGTGTAATAGCTTTAAGGTGAATGTTCAATAATATGCTGACATATGGTACAGCCAGCCTCTGTGTAAGAATGCACGTATGTATTGAAATCGTATTATATGTATGGATGAATATAACGTATTTTATGTATGAATGAATTATTTACTTACGCATTGATTGTCTACTTCTAATAACACCGATTTTGAAATTTGTAATTAACGCACTATTTCATTATATTCACAATTGATTGTAAAATCCCCAAAAGAATTAATTTCGAAATTTGTAAGCTAACTGTCACAATTGAACTTATATTTGGCGTTCTTATATTGCTGATTTCATCATCACTGGCCCAAAAAAATCAATCGCGCTTGTCAGAAAAATGCGATTGGTACTGTTGTATTGTTATTTCCTAATATATGAAATCATAACATGTAGCACCATCGTGTAAGCCTACTGTTTTGCAGTCAACGCAATCTGCAAGAACATCGCTCATAGGTTGACCTAATTCAACCAAAGGCCTCTTTTACTCGATCTGACGCTATAAAAACTCTCTATCAAGAGGAAAAATTGCTCTTTTTACGTCTGTCACCTGTTCTCTAAAGTTTGAGTCTACTTTTGACTCCCGTTACTCGCGAGTACCTTATACGCGTAAGGCATAACGTGTTGGCTGAGGTAACTTGGGTACAGTTCAAAAGTATAAATAATATCAGACTACGCTGAGGAGCGAGGTACAACAAAAGAGGCCCGCCGAAGGTGGTTCCAGCAATAGCAGAGAAGGCTGAAACCGCAACCCCTCATAGGCCACAAACTCATTCGTGTAGTATAAGTAATCACTGGGAATTACTGCACAAAGCATTAGGGAACTCTGAAGTAGCAGTAACAACAGTCAGTCAGAGATGTAAGTTCTTCATCAGTAATCTAATTAATATCAAAATCTGTAAAGTGATCTCAATGGACTGTATCTAAGAGATCCTACTACATCCTACTTTCTCTATTCACCAACCCTCTCACTTGTAAACTCTGCTATAAGTACAATCTTTTCTGAATAAGTTTTCAGATTCAGAAAATTATGACATTTTCTAGAAAGACTTAAAAAAATTTGGTTTATGAGGGGGCTTTGTAAAGATTATGGAACTGAGTTTTGAGAGCTGTTCTCTTGACTTGTAGTTTTGTTGAGTAAACTTCAGTTGTGACAGCTCCTGCTTAGAATCAGCAGTCTTTCCTTCGTACGTTAATAAAAATTCCTTAAATTTGTTTATAAAGAAAGCACATCTTGAATTTTAAGACTGTAGTTAACGTACTGCTTGTAGGTCAAATAATGTACAATATATTAAAGTCAATGCTGGTTTATTGTATGTTAAGCATGGGAATATATTTAAGTAGAATAAATCTGTTGATGTACTATGATCTATGTAAAGACTATATAAAATATATCTCATGTTTTAGAATAAGAATGTATTTTTAAGGTTCTAGTCGTACTTTATTTGATTTTTTAGAAATCTTACTTATAGTTTCAATTAAATTCTCGCATTTTCAAATGGTAGCAGCAGTAAGGGATAGCACTAAAATCCCGTCGACAGTTTTAAGGGAAAAGGGGTTTGGTTGAATTATACGGATGTTTACGTGGGAGGAGGAAGGGCTAGGCAATAAGCTTATGCGTGACAAAACACTCTTTTTTATTTTCAGATATTATTTTTTACATAACTTTTTCTAATAGTTGACGTAAAAAAATTTTATATTTTATTTAAAGTCACTTCTTCTGAAGTCCCACTATAATTTTTGTTGATTTAGTCATTCTTCGACAACATTGCTTAATATGCTAACATTTATATTTATACTTATTATTACTAGTGTTGTTTGATTTTAAAAAATTTTCATTGTAAAATAACAAAAACTTATAATATTTTGATGTTTAACAGTTGTTTGCACCGGTAAGTAATGCTGGGATGCCGATTGTCGCGAGTAGAAATTGGCACAGTAAAGGGAGAGCTGCTTCCAGCCTTGTTGCAAGTCGACATCTCTGCATTGGAACCGACAATCTCAAATAATGAAGTGCGTTGCTCGATAAAGAGCTTCATTACAGCAAAGGTAGGAAGTTTGATGGTAGAGCTCTGCGAGGACTCCCATTCTCGCAGAGCCTGTGCGTCAAGCTTCCAGATAATGAACACCACGACTAGGTCATCCCAATGAGCAGTAGGGTGGTCTAGTTGTTTTAATGCAGCTGAGGCATTCACAGTTGCACTGAGTAATGCCTTTAGCTCTTTTGCGGAATCTTATGTAGTTGGCATGGAAAGAAAATCCTTGGTAAACGCTAAGACCAAGGGCCGCTTGTTTGTGTCGTGATCATCAAGCATCTTTCATGTGGCTTCAAAGTTCTTATCGATCGCTTGCATCGTACGCAACATTTCCGCTGCTTTACTCTGGATATGTGTTTTCAGGTGCTACAACTTCTCGATGTTGATTAGCCGAGAATCACGCATGGTGATAGCTCCGAACAGATCCTTGAATTCTAGCCAGTCTGAAAACTTGCGTGAAAAAGTTGGCACAGCTATTGGTGGAAGACTTCTTGGCGCAGCCAACGGCACAGTTTTGTCACTTTCTGGTGGCGCAGGAAGTTTCTGCAGCTCCTCAGAAAGAAGTGCAGCTGAATCGAGATAGGTCTCCTCTGTAGCACCATTGTTATCACCTGTGAAATAGCTTGTTTCTTTAGCATCGTCTTAAAGTGCGAAAATTTTATCATGATTCATTTGAAAGGTATCCTAATTGGCTCTAAACTGCTCTAAGAGTGCTTGAATTATAGAACGTGCGAGTTTTTCTTGACCTAGCTTTTTCAGATTCACGTATGCATTGTTGATCCGCTGGAAAAACTCGCCTCATTTTTTAAAAAGCGGTTTTAAGTCTGACGGCATTACAAACTTATTACTGCAGTGAAGTGCGCGTGGCAAACGAGCCGACGTGCGTTGAAGTTAACAACTGCCCGCCTTGACGATTCAGTGACTAAAGCCGCCCGCACTGTACTCGAACTCGTCAAGTCTTTCACGATCACAAACACACAACGCGCCTAATCGCCCAATACCAAATAGGTCTTAGCTGAACTTGGAGTCAGCACACGTTGCAAGTTCCGACCCTACACCAATGGTTAAATGGTTCTCGGAATCACGCTCTGCTATCAAAATGTTTGCGCCAGGAAGTAATGCTTTGATAGCAATTGTCGTGAGTAGGAATTGGTATCAGCAGGTTAATAAACCATCACGTTGCTTTAAAACTATGTACTATTAACAGAAAATTACTTATAAAAGCTCGCTGTGAGAGAAACGCTCTCAACAGCGACCGTGAGCTGACTTACTGTTGCGCAGAACAGTTGAATTCAAATGTCTTGAGCAATTAAGGTCTGTACATTGAAGTAATACAGTGAAAAAAGCTAGCAGTTTAGAAAAGATAAACATAAGCTTAATACAAGCAAAAGTTTTTGTTTTGATTTTGCACGTAAAGAGATAGTAGAGATAAGGAAAGTGTTTCTATTGTAAGAGAAAGAATGTTGATGTAAACGTGGTGCAATGAATATAACGTTTAAACTAATCAACAGTAATTAATTAAAAAGATATATTATTTTCAATTTTGTTCGAAAATGTAAAAAAAAAGTCAACGTTACTTTGGGGAGAGAGGGTTTAGTCCTGATTTACACAGAGAGGGTAAAAAAATCGAAAAACTCATCCACGGTATGTGAGGACGACCCCTAAGTTACTTAGTTAGAAGTACTAGTGTAAGCATTCTCTATTAAAGCTGGGTGTAACTGATATTATCAGGCTGTTAAGAACAAAAAAAGTACTCGTGCAATGATTAATACCGGCTAAGAGTCCGTTTACCATTGTGAAACTAAGCAACATTTAATGGAATTTGATACTAGTGCCCTTAAAAAAGAAATTTAACAAAACTTTTTGTCGAAATGAGTTATAAGAGAAACACTTTAGATCCCTACAAACCATAAGATTTTTTAAAACGGATTTTTTCACAACTTTTAGGCTTACCCTCTTGCAGCGTTTGAAAAATATAGCGTAAGATTGTCTCTTTAATATCCTTGTTCTCTAGCAGCATAAAAGAAAAGGACTTACTGGCTATTAATCCTCGAATGCTTTTTATTGTTAATCGAGCTTGAGTACCACTGATCTCTTGCTGGTGATAAGCACTTTATCTTTTACTCATCGATGGACATTTCTGAAATTTATTTATTAAGAGCATATTTTGTTTACTTTGAACTGTGGTTTTACTTCAAAGGCCTAACTATATTACAACATGTGTACGACAAAGTATTCAGAGTGCAAGTAATGTATGGGAATAAAATTTAGTAAAGTACATATGTGTATGCATCACTTGTAACATGTCATGCCCTGCTCGCTTTGAAGTTAGCAGCAAGACACGGCATATAATTTTTTTCTTATAGGACTAAAGGGATGAGGCGGATAGTTGGCACTTGAATGTGTATTAATGGAAGACACCAAAGCTATCACATACAGTTACGATCCATATTTTCAAACACTCATTGCAATTACTACATGAAGAATTACACTGCTTAAATATCTGACCTGGCCTAATTTAATATAGCCTTAGCCCTGCTGGTACAGGTTCAGCAGTTGTTGCTTGGCACAATGCTTATGCGGTAGGAACGGGATCCTAGGAAATAGGCCTACCGTAGCAGCCTGGATCGTCAGCAGGTAGCCGTTTCTGCTTTTCCTGCTGTCACTCGTTGCTGTACACCTTATTTACTTTATGAACACACGAAAAAACTCACGTACGCCAACTAGGTATAACGTCACCTCTAAATCGCATGTCACGACCATGGGCAGACAAGAGCGAGAGTGCACCTCCTGTCGGATCGCCGATTCGTGCTGCCTTAGGGCCCTAGCTACATGTATGTGTTGGTACGCATACACAACAACCTTTGTGCCTAGCCAAGTGTTGGCCATGCCACCCATAGTAGGGACAGGTGCAGATATAGGGGCCTTGGATCGGGTAGGGTCCGTACGCATTGTACTGCTTCTTCTCTTGTCTGCTATTACTAAGCGCATACTTTTACTGTGGCGTTGGCTTGCTATGTTACACATTATTTATTTTTATACTGCATCCAACATTTTAAATGATGGACAAGAATTATGTATTTATACTGTCTAAGTTGCAGACTATCAATATTTTTTAAAAGTTTTACTTGTAGTTTAAATTTAGATATTTTATTTCAATACAAAACATATTGTGCGTTTTTAGTTAGAAGTGCTAGTGTTACCACTAACTTTTGGAGAGGTTAATCAATATAATTTTTACTGGGTGAAATGTTACGGATGGAGAAAAAAAAATAACACTTAGGGAGAAAAAATTAAGCCTCAAAATTATAAAACTTTACAATACATAGAGATATATGTATATTTGATTTACGTGCTGATCCACCTTCTGACTTTGAATATAGATTAAGACAAGATCTTTGTTTAAATTATTTTAGACAGTTTTCTTTCTCGTTTCACGACTATCTTACTAACTACTATCACCAGATACTTAACATCTTATTTTTAATTAAATGAAATAAATTATTTTTTAAAACAAATCGGCAGTTAGGTAAAAGATAGAGCCAACTCAGATAATTGGTAAAAAAGGAGCCAACTCAAAACTTGAGTTGAAAAAGCAGTCAACTTAGATTTGGCTTGAAAACGAAGCCAACTCAGGTTTGAGTTGAAGAAGCAGCCAACTCGAGAGTAAATTTTTTTATCCAGTTTTGTCGTGGTAGAAATTACATTTACAATATAAGTACACCTATATGAACGGAACAAAGATTTTTTAGTAATCGAATGTTTTAGAAAAATAATTAATGATATTGTAGTAGAGTGTACTATACTTTTTTAATTATGTGATTAACAAGTCTGCTGCAATCATACGTAATTTTATGACCAGATTGTGGATATCATTAATTATTATTGTTACTTAAAACATTTTAAGCTAATTTTTTTGTTTCAAAAGGTCTTGAAAAAACAACTTATTTTAACTATAAATGATATATTTTTTTTAGCTGTAGTATAAACAGTTATTATATTTTATTATTTTCTTTCTAATTATAAAATTCATGAATTATATGTTAACGTGTCACACTATCTCATAACATTTTTATAAAAACTGTGATATTTATGTGCAAAAGTGATAAGGTATCATACAGAACGATTCCGTACTTTTTAAAGTACATTTATGTATCTGTACGTTCCCATACAACATTATAGTTATATATATTTAATATTTTTTCTTCCTCCTACGATCACAGTATAATAGTAAAGAACAGAGTTCAATAAATATAGTACGTTTTACTACAATAATATCAATTTTATTTTTCTAAAACATTAGATTATTGAAAAATCTTTGTTCATTTATATAGGTAAACCTTTTTTGTGAATGTTGGTGCTGCCATGACAAAAATTGTTGAAAAAAATTATTCCTGAGTTGACTGTTTTTTTAATCCAAACCTTAGCTCACTTCTTTTTCAAGCTAAATCTGAGTTGACTGCTTTTTAACCCAAATTTTGAGTTGGCTCCTTTTTCGCCTATTATCTAAGTTGGCTGTGTCTTTTACCTGACCGTCGATATGTATATGTTCTATCATGCGCAGCATATCCAAGCTCTATCTAGTCCATTGTTTTGATTAACATCTTCTTTTTCTAAGGTCTACTTAGTTGTCTTAAAATGTTCGTGCTATGCTTCCAACTCTTGTTGCCTGTTGGTGAGTAGTGTTTCTACCTTTTGGACTAGATTTCGATGTTTTAACTACACAGAGTCCACTTTTAAACTGAATCTGCCTTTTGTGCTGGTTCCTGCCACATGGGCCTCAAGGATTGTGGTTACTTAAAGAAGTCAGCGACCACTAGTTCCTGCTGTTGTAACTGTTGCAAAGCTTACCACGTTTTTTATGCAGATCGTTCTGTAAATGATACCCAGAAAGTGTACCATTTTTTTCGAAATGTATACTCTCTGCTCTCTAACAGATCATCTTCAGCCTCGCATCAGTTGAAGAGGCATTGTCTTTATCCCCAGAGCTCCTTTACCAATATCGATAATTTTTCTGCTTCTGCTGACATGCCATATCAAACGGATGCTGTAAAAGGTACTACGCTTGACGATGTAAAGAGCTTAATGAACTCTTAACTTTTTTAAATTTCTTAGCTGAAAAACAAGGTTGATGCTAGAAACATCTTTATCAAGACCTAAAATAATTAACTGAATGAAAGCATAAAAATTTTGGAGACTTCATCAACCTCTGTATTGGATATGAATAGAAAGCTGGAGGTTTTAAAGCAATCTTCTGCTGCTACCAAGAGTTTTAATGATGTTAAAGACAGATTGGCCACAAATGAGATCTACTCTCCCCTTTCCAATGAGGCAACTTTGGACAGTTTTTCAACATAGATGGAAGACAAACTTGACAGGTCTTCAAACGCTACTTTGTATAATATTCCTGGGCGTCCAACTAGCTCTGGTTAGGTGAGATTGCTGCTAAAAACTTAGTATTAAATATATAAACCAGATGATTTGTTTGAGAAAATTATTCTCTGTGGCCAAACAAAGGCCTATTCTAGTCTCTTTATCTTCCAGGAGGGATGTGATGCATTTGATCTCACAACGCTCTAAGTTACCTCGGGGTATCAATGTTGCCTATGATAAAACCAAGGCACAACGAGCTTATCTTTCATAACTACTAGATAGAGTGAAGAGGTATAATTAAACAAATCCGGCTATTAGGAAAATAATAAAATAAATTAAAGATACTCCGACTTTCATTGATGATTAATAGTCCTTTATTTTAGACACAAACCTTTAATAGTAAATCAAATTAACCTTTACGCACTACAACTTTAGGTATACTAATCTTTACTAAAACTTGGCTGCAACTACATACTATTAACTCTAAACGGCCTACACCTGGCGACAACATTTACAGATAAAACAGGTATGCAGTTGAAGAAGTTTATAGATGTGATGGCCGTGTTGTAGTGTCAATAGACTAAAAGATGTTATCTAATTGAATTCTGTTAAAAATAAACATTGAGTGCGTGATTTTACGTATATGGGATGCTGAGTTGGACTTAAATTTAATAGTGGTCTACATTGCTCCAAACTCTGCTCTAGGGTCTTACATATTACAGGCTATGCTCCACCGGACCGATTTCAAGCCGCTTCCCATATTATCAATATTGGTAACATTCTGAACCTTTAATAACTTATTAATCCTATTTCTGGTCATGATTACACATTTGATCTCCTATTTTTATCTGATAGTCTCGTAACTGCTGCCAACGTTAATGAAACGATTAATCCATCTGATTCGCATCGCTCACCCAGCACATTCTGCATCTACTTAGATCGTAATGCTTCTTCAACTGACCCAACCATAATCTACAGGGACTTTAAGAACTGGGATTACCAAGTCATCTATGTACAACTTCATAAAGTAATTTATACGCAACTATTCTTTGAGAAATCTATTGAGGATTGTGTTTAGTTTTTTTTTAATATCTTATACGGCCTCATTAACAACTTTGTTTCTGTTCATCATGTCACACATTTCAGGTCGCCCGTATGATTTACACAGGAACTGCTGAACCTGATCCACCAGAACAGACGTGCTTATCAGGTTTAGAAACATACCAATGTACTGACAGATTTTATTACATTCAAGATACTTAAAGCTAAATGCTTAAAACTTTCTTGAACATTCTATAAAGAATTAATGGCGAAATTAAAATTTATCCTAAGATCTGATATTTGGTCAATTTAGAGATTCATTAGGGCTCACTTTTAATACAATCCATTTCCAGGTACTCTAAGTTTTAAAATAGTTAACAGTTCTACTCCTATTGATAAGTACAACTCACTCACTAAACATTTCTTCTCAATTCATAAGCATCTCTTATCTATCCCTACTCCAACCATCTAGTATTTCATAAACATTAACGCCACTTTTACCACTTCAAATATTTTTGCTGCTATTTCAAAATTGAAAAATTTAAACCAATCAGGTCCAGACCTAATTCTATCCTTTTCTCGTTATCAGTTATCCTTTAAGTACCTGTCATCCACTTGCACTTTTTTCTCTAAATGACTGGCTGAAGGTGTCTTCCCAAGAACTTGAAAAGTGGCATACATTTTGTATCTACAAATCTGGAAAATCACAATTGGGTAACAACAACAAATCCATCGTTTTGCCAAGTCCCATACCAAAACTGCCTAATAACCTGATACACAAAAGATTTTCTGCTCTTCTTTGACTATGTACCTCACAATAATAGCGTGGGTTTACTGAGAGTCACTCAACCACCACGAAGCTATTAACGCTTAACCATTCCCTCTTACCTGCATTCGAGTTAAGTGCGTTGAGAGTTGGGCTTTTTGACGCCTTGTTGCATGAGTTTGTGGTTACTTCTAAGGTACCATAGGGTATGCACATCATTCTGCTATCAGTTACTTTGGTCATGAACAGCCTTCCTTCAGTACTCTCCAGTAAATCATCTTATCTCATCTACGCAGACGACATAAAAATATTTAAACGTATTTCTTCACATTTAGATTCTCTAATTCTACAGTCCAATCCTTAACTGTGGCCTTGTGATGCTCCAACAGTAGATTCTTGGTTCGTAAAGATAACTGCAAGGTCTTATCAGTTAGTAACAGTCAAATCTTAGTATATTTTAATCACTCAGTTAACGACAATGAATTAAAGCTGGTCGATTCAATAACTCATTTGCGTGTAACTCTCGACTCCTTATGGTCCATTAAATACCACATCCGTAACCACAGTTAGTTTTCTTTTCTGTATAATTACTCATTTTTTACCAGTAAGAATCTATATATTTACTATGACCACTATTAATTTTCTAACTTACCCGTAACTTTATCCAATGCTCTCATCTGCTTGCACTCGTCTCTGTATGTTAAAAATATTCAACACGACCTTAGGAATGTCCGATATATTACGTAAAAGTCTGTACTACAAACTACTTTTTTCACTATCCTATACCTTGCCTCAAACATTTGTTTAACAGTACTATCTAAAATTTGTCTGAAATCGATAGCATACATGCTTTCAAAACGAACTTCTGTCAAACAATACTCTCAAAACAATATTTGGTTGCATCCTATGTTTACCACTCGGCTGCCTTTCTATTTGTTCTCGCTAATGGTGAGCTTACAGTATTTTTACAGCTTACATCTATTCACTAGTCAACTAGCTTACACATTAACAAAAACTACTTTATTGACTAATAGTCGTCTAATCTCTGTATTTTTATATAGCTTCTGTTACAATTTATTTCTCTACTCTTATATATTTAATAATGTTATTATATGACACATATATTTATATTCATACCTAACATCTTAACATAATACAAGTATTCATATTTATACCTAACATCTTAACATATTTATAATTACTTTGAGCCTACATAAATATTTTTGTACGTGCTGCGTTTGGCAACACACTTTTGTTATTAATTTTGTTATTGGCTCTGCTGCCAATTAATTCTATAAATAAATAAAAATAAATGAAAAAATTTGATGTACTAGATGAAAATGTTTTTCAATAATAACATCAAGATTTAAGAAAACAAAAAGAACGTTAGAACAAGTACAGCAGTATGTATATAAGCACATGAAATATTATATTTTTTAAAGATCATAAACAAAACTATTTTTTGAGTTATTATTTAATAAAAAAGATGGGGCAACATTATTAAAAAAATGAAAAACACATTAGATCTTAAATATAAATCGTTAGTAAATACTGCAATCTCTACAGGTTCAATTAATCGTAATACTTAAATTGATAAAATTTTCATAAAAGCTAATACAATTATGGTTCCTTTATGAATACGACGATTTTTTGCGTAGTTTCAAATTTTTGGCAAACTTTAAGGCGATAATATATGAAAAAAATGTAAAAGTTATTGGAAAAAGTACTTAATATAATTAACAAAATGCTTTTCTACACAGAGATTTAATTTTTGTATGTAAGATCAATCATGCTTCTGAATAAATGCTTCTTTTTTAACTCACTATTGAAAAAAAAAAAAAAAAAAAAAATTAGCTTAATCCAAAATTGAAATATTTTAAAAGTGGCACTCGCCTAACCCGTATTTTTCGTTAAATGACAACCGAAAAATTTTTTTAAAGGATCTGTAAGCATACTACTAAATTTTATTTGTCGTTCTGGAGGTTTAGGAGGGACTTTCCTATACGAAACAATAATTCGTTATCTTACTTTTCAAGGTTAAAAAAAATGGCTTAAACTGATGCCACATTTGTATTACTTTCAAAAAAATTACCAGTCATAAAACATTGCGTTTACCAGCTTTGACCAACATGAAATATGTGGTACATAAGAATATTAAAAATGAATCTAATTTTATCGATGGGTAAATATTAATGCGAGTAATTGAATTTATTGACATCTCCGATCCACTACGAGATTGCCGAGGCAACTCGATTTTTCAGTTAAAACTACGATTTGTAGAAAAAGTGTCATACGTAGCAATTAAAAAGAAGTGCCACATTGACCAGAAGTTTTAACTGAAAAATCTAATTGCTTCGGCAATCTCGTACTAGATGGAAAATGTCGATAAATTCAATCTCTCGCATTAATACTTACCCATCGGTAAAATTAGATTAATTTCTCATTTTCTTACATACCATATGGAAAAGGCGTCAACTGAAAAACAGCCAAAATTATAAAACGTAAAAATTGAGAAGAGGAGTTGCCGAGACCTCGATGGCAAAATTGGTAACGTACTTTCCCGGCAAGAAAAAAGTTTGAGGTTCAAATTCTGGTCGAGGTGGCTCTTTTTTTCAGTAGCTACGTATGAAAATTTTTCTACAAACTGTAGTTTTAACGGAAAAATTAAGTTGCCTTGGCAATCTCGTAGTGGATGATAGATGTGGATACATTTAATTATTCGCATTAACATTAAATATGTTTTTTTTAATTGGCTTCAAAAAAAAGTTAAGCAAAATAGTTTTAACGATTTTGGACTAAGCCTTTATAGTTCTGAAAAAGCTTTAAAAGTAATGTTTATTTACAAATTTTTTTTTCAAATAGTGATCGTTAAACAATAAACGTAATATTTATTTTAGACAATAAATACACTAGTTTTTAAAATAATAAGAATTCGAGGTTTTTGAAATAAGATGATCAAACTTAGTACAGCATGAATGGTTCTAGCATAAGGTCATCGTTTTGACAACGTAGGTCGATACTTGAAGAAACATTTACTTTTTTATGGTCAAGTGTGGGTGGCATTATCTTGATGCAAAAATAAAGATAATGTTGTAATACAACTGGAACGAGAGAATGATTCGGAAATCAAAAACATAGTTTATTAAGATATTATTAATTTTATTTTAAATGAAAATGATTGCATAAAATGAAAATGACATAAAACGCTAAGTAAAGAGCTTCAATGGCTTAGTGGTTAGCATGCAAGCTTCCTATCCAGAGATACTCTAACCAACACCTGTCCAGATTACTGGGAAAGTCTCGTTTGGTTATAAAAAGCTCACTTAGTGGCTTAGATGGTTTATTCGAAAATATCTTTTGTGATACGGTAGCCGGGGATTACGACTAGCGTGTCTGTGTGGTTTTTACCTTAATCTTTTTTAGTTATTTATAGCAACACTCAGTATAATATTATGTTTAGATTCTACTAGGGAAAGGGACCGGGATTCAGCTGACAGTGTACAGTGCTGACTGCAGCAGCATGTAGCACAATATAACAAGTATCGTGGACTAGCTTTTTATGACCTATGCAACGGCACTAGTCTGCTGCCACTACAATCAGCACGGCGCACTTCCAATTAAAAATAACACTTTGCGTCTAGTTGTGAACTGAGTGTTTATTAAAATCCACCTAATTACTGAAATATAAGATTCGATTGGCACACCACGAGGACGCTCCCTCTGATGTTGCTTACTAATCTATGTGTTGCTATACGTTACTAACTTCCATAGGGGTGCTTCGGGTTGACTCTATTTAAACATTTAGGGATGGGTAGTTATGGGAGGACCACTTTCACTCACTGTATGCACAACGCTAAGATAACCTGGTGTCACCTACCAGTTCAATATTTCGGCCGGACTAATCGTCTTGTTCCCGGCGATGCTGCGTGCGTCACGGGCAGCGGAGAGCTTGGGCGACCTGGTTAACGTCGTCGAGGTTGTGTGTTGGCACTAGCTTGCAGTGTTGCGGCTACTTAGTGGCTCGGCAGGCGAGAGTCCAACGATGCCACGTCGTGCAGCACCAGTACCAGCCTCGCAGCGAGCCCAAGTGTCTATCCTTGTCTCGCCGCGCAGGCGCAACGTACTCTCTACGGTCTGCCACACACACCACCCAACACGGCCTCACCGGTCGACCACCGCTACCAAGCTATCTCCCAATACACTGACAGCTATCGCTCACGGACCTACAGCCTACTTTCATGATATTTCTCATGTACACATTACTAAGGTGCCTTTGTAGGACCACGGGAGGGAGAGTCAAGCCGAGCTCTTAGATTGTTTGTATTATTACGGCCTCCGGGCCTTGTATCGAAATTCCGCGTGTTATACTTAGTAAGCCACATACACGAGGGAAAGAGAGAGCTATCTTTGAGACTCTCGCCGTTTATTCGCGATGATAAGGGCTCTGTGACGTGCTTATACACACCTTCGCTTCGCCACGTCACACTTTCCATTAATGTTAATAATAGTTGGGGTGTGTTTGAGATAATTACTTCACACTGTAAATAGTAAATAGTGCAAAAAGCTGAAAGCAATAAAAGTCTTTGATATAGCGTAAGCTGAAAAAAGTACTAAAAATCAAAATGCTAATATCAATACCAATTAAAGGGCGTTTATGCCACTCTATAGTACTCAACCAATTCAGTACAGCTGGGAATTGACATGCTTTAAAAAATAATTGTTAATTATCATTAGTTCGCAATAATAATAATTTTAACAACTTTAACATGATGAAACACACAAAAATCAGGAATTTTAACAATATGCAATAAGGTGTGTTGAATTTTATCACTATATAGATATATAAAAAGCATGGGAAACTTTTTTTATATTCACATATCATTAAAACGGCACGGGCCATACTTTTTGGAAGATAAATCCTAGTTACATTTCTCGTATTGTACTTGTTTTCAAAAGGAACTGTTAATATATTTTTGTACTCATTGGCAAAAATAGCCATTTTCAAATGACTTGCTCGTAAGGGGCCATGTTAAAACATGTAAACTGCCAATTAAGTGTCTCAAAAACGGCACGGCAAATCTTTACAAAAATTTAAGTACTTATGTATGGTAATGATCATAACTTAAATTTAAATTTTCAATATTTTTTTAGAAAAATCGTCGTTAGCATCAATGTCCTTAACATAGTAACTTTACGATTTTTACAAATGTATGAAACAAAGTTTTATTTCTGAGTAAATTAAAAATTAATTTTAATTTTACATTATTTAATAAGTTCTTTACGTGATAGGGTTTCTTTGTATGCTGTTTAGTTTTTATAGTCTAAATAAGGTTAGAGACGCAGGTAAAAGAAAATTGGATACTTTCAAAAAAATGTGTCCTATTTTTATTGTAATTTAATTATAAGGTTGAAATGCAAGCCCTTTAAAGATAGCATGATAACGAGAATTATACGGAAATCTGTATGTTCTACACTATTCAATCTGATCGGAAATGATGCTTGTCAGCACGCTCAAAAACCCTTTAACAGCTGCATGCAGTACTTAACAACGAAAACTATTTTTACTATATACTTATAGTAAAACTTTATTTTTGATACAAACTTTTCATTATGTACTTTTACAATTTTGTAAACATAAATTATTTGTTGATTAGAACTTTGAACACCCTTTGTAAAAGCTTATTTTCATACTTAATAATAACACAGAAACCTCATTTTTACCCTAAATACTATTTTATTAAAACTAAATCACAATGTTCGTGGCAAATTTTCTAATTAGATGTAGGGAAAAGTAGATCTCACAGAAAGCGCAAAGCGTTAAAAAATCGAATCATAATATAGGCTGATTTATAATAACGGAAGTAATAGTTTTTATTAAGTTGTAACGTAAATATTCAGTTTAGCAGACAAGCAGCAAGATTATGTTTGGAAAATTCCAGTTACGTCTAATCATCGTAATAGTGGAGAAGGAGACCGTGTGGATCTTACCAAAGAAGAATAGCGTTCAATTATCAGAGAATCATACAGGAATTTATACAATGTGTTACAGCGTGCAACACAATGCAGATTTTCCAGGCGGAAACATTCCACTTCGACCAGGCCTGTCTTGCCCAGATACCCTTGGCGACACTTTCTGTAAATAATGTATGTGGATCTCATTCGCCGAGACACTGCCAGGGTCAAGTATCGCTGTGACCAGTACTGTCGTTACTTCTCGCGACTGTCTTCGATGTAGCATAAGGGGGAAAATAGGGCACACTTCTAAAGGAAAAATCACGAGTATTAGTTTATTGTAAAATAATATATATTCCAGAAATATAAAATACAAAATAAAGTTACTCACGGGTGTGTGTGTGTGTGATTGCACGTTGACCGCGAATGCTCCACGCACTCGTGGTGCAAAATCGTAACACGGGCAGAGTACTTAAGTTAACGGGGGCCACTGCCCCTTACAAAGGACTACCTACTGGCAGATACTTACGATGACGCTGGTACGAGGCCACTATCTCTGGAACGCTCTCTGCCTTGGTAGTTGTGGAGTTATCAAAGAGCACCAGCTGAAGCCATCAGGTGTCCCTGCTGACTACGACGTGCAGCTGCAGTTTGTGGCTCACCACCTCGCTGACCTTCAGCGCGTTTCACCTTCTCTCTCAGCAAGCTCATGGGAACAAGGCCAAAACACCAGCACTGCACCAGGACTTCGTGTCAAGGGAAACACCAAGGACAGCAGAACAAACGAAAAATGCTTCTTGCAGTCATAACAAGTCGCTTCATGAGTACTATTAGGCCCAAGCTAATCTGGCTCTCTCTCAATCTTTTTTCTTATTTTCCCCTCTTTTTCTTTACTCCTTTCCTAACTATTGCTCTTAAACAATTTACCTCTTTTCCCTACTCACCTATACTTACTGCTAGTAGTCTCACGGTCTCTCAACGTGACATACCTGACTAGGCGTTAGATACCGGAGTATCAAACTCTATCTCTTAGGTACCATCCGAGAAGGGCTGTGGGCAAAGCATAGGTGGGAAAAAGAAAAGCAGATGGTAAAAAAAGGGCACTATTTTTTGCCATGCAAAGTAGAAGAAAAAAAAAACAAAAGAAAGACCACTAAAAAAAAGTAATAAGGAAGAAAAGAAAAAGACAACAAAGAAAAAAAATTAATTTATAATAATAATAGCAAAACTCGATGAGAGCGATCCGCTTTTGGTCGCTATATCGCAGTAGATCGGCTGATTCCAGACACCATGGGTCACTCGCAAACCCAGTCTCCATCCTCGCGCTTAACCCCTTTCAGCCCACACATAACAACGGTCGGGGCAGGTGGTCCCCCATCCCTTATCTTCTACGAAGCGGGCTTTCAGCAAAAAATGTTCGGCCTCCTGGTGAAGCTTTCATGCCTCGGTTTCCACCTCGCACTGCTTGTGACACTCTACTTCGAGGCATCAGGCCTCCTCAGCGCACAGTGGTCTCAAAAGCCCGAAAAGCAGCCAAAATTCTTGCTTCCCACGAATTTTTAATCCATCCCTTTAATTTTGGTCTTATTTTGTTCCTAAGATGATAGGCTTTAAGGATCCGTTTCCCTCAGAGGTTAGAAAATTCGGTATATACATATGTATATAAGGTATGTATAGGGTAAATTTTGGTTGTCTAATTACTCAGGGTACATAAAAACGTAGTAAAAATAAACTGATTTGCATCACATTTGGTATTCAGGGGTTTTTGAGTTGCTGATTACGAATCCAAAATCAAATTAACCAAATTCAAGATGAAAGACCCAAAATTGTGGCGTAGATTATCTAAAATCAACCGATTTGTACCAAATTTGGTACATGAGGTTTGTATAGATCGTTGATTACCAATCTAGGGTTTTATTAGTTAAATTCAAGATGACAGACCCAAGATGGCGGCAAAAATTATCTTAAATCAACCGATTTGTTCCAAATATGGTGAATGCGGGTTTTATTGACTACTGATCACGAGTCCGAGGTTAAATTAGCCAAATTCACACTGGCAGATTCTAGATAGTGGCGAAAATTTTCGATAATCAACTGACTTGTACAAATTGTAGTAAAATTCTATTTACCTCCCTCCAAAAATCCTGAAAAACGGCCAAAATTCTTACTTTTTACGAATTTTCACTCTATCTACCTAATTGTCAGCTTACTTCGTTCCTTAGATGATAGACTACTAGGATGCGGCTCTCTCAGGGTTAAGAAAATCAATCAAGTATGTGCATTTATGTGTACTTATATATATATATGGTTAATTCGAAAAATCTACTGGATTTCTATCAATAAAGACAAAATTTATCTATATCTATACAGTTTATCTTTATCTTGACTTTTTCCTCTTCAACTTTACTGATAAAAGCAACTCTTAATTTTTTGGCTGTCAAAAACCTTAAAAAACATTGTATCTTGGTATATAGAGCATTTTAGTTCATTAATTAGACAGCGAATAAATTTTTTGAAAATCTAAAGTCAATGAAATTATAAGGGAAACAATCGGACGAAAGTACATATCTTATTTTTTCTTTCGTTTAATCGATAAATAATTTTTTTTTGTGTCTTGCAAATTTACCTCCAACCCTTCCCCATTAGAAACTTAGATGTATTAAATGTGTTTTGAACAGACAAATTTCAAAAACTCTTTTCATCTTGTTTCTATAGCCTTCAACATTAAAAACACGATATTTCTTATTGAATGACAACTTAATACTTTTCCATGTATTAATGCAAACATTTAAATACACACACATGGGGCACACGGTTACAGTGATGGGAAACATTTTTTTCTAACTGTAAGAGGTAGCTATTGGAATAAGGTTCATTATTATCAGACAACGTAGTATTTATCTTTGTCAAAATTTGGTTTTTCAATAACAAGCCCCCATTTACATATGTATACACAAAATTACCCACACTCATGGTAAATAATTATGCTGCATAGATTGTAGATATTAAAAATCTTTTTCCTTACACCTTTGTATTTGCATACAGTGATTGTTTCAACTGCTAAAAAACCCATAACTATTTTTGGTTAATCTTTTTGCAACAGATTATGCGTTTTGTATAATAACTTTTGAGGTTTTGTTTTAGAAAAAAAAAAAAATTTGACGTGTCTCATTTTTTATGATTTTTAACGCGTACTATGATTCATCTTAATTCGGTATAAAAATATTTAAAAAACTAAAAAAAGGAGTATTGATTTTACGTGACTTAACAGCCCTTTTTTTAATGCAACAATGTTCTGTTATATGTGAGAAAGCCAACAAAAATTGTTATTTTCAGTCTATCTTACTTCTTTCTAAGGGTAATAAAAATTTTCTTCACTTCCAAGGTTGTATGCCACAGTTCAATTGGTAATTGGACTTAGTTTCAACTTTAAAAGCAGAAGCCTAATTATTGTCATCGCCACGAGTGCTTTTGTGTGGAATTAGGAATATCGTTGTGGTCAACCTTTTAAGATCTTGCAACTGCGTGCGCGCAAGCAGCGGCTACCTACGATCATAGAAGTAAGTTAGGTTAAGGAAATTTTTAATTGTATAACATTGTAAATGTGAATCCGAAACTTTATTATTCATACTATTTGTGAAATTCACTGTTTACGGTTTTTCTAAATTAATTAAATTAACAGATAAGACATAAGTTGGTTGTTCATTAAATTAATTTTCTTAATTTAAAAACATTCCAAATATCAAATTATATGAAACATTTCAAGATCTAGTAAATCAAATTGATTGATACATAATTCTTATCCTAATGAATAAATTGAGTATCAAGAAAAAATAAAATAGACACTGTATATAACAAAGACCTTTACATGGACGCGAGATAAAAAGACGAATAAGATACGCTTCTACCGTATGACATAAGACATAAACTCTAACAGTAAGTAAACGCCAGCTCAGCATACACCACTCCATACGAATCACTCGGTGAAACTTGACACCACAACGCTGAGTCATCAATTTGAGAGAAAAGTATACTGTTAGTAAAAGCAAATAAGACCTTTGGGCCAATGGATGGTTCCTGACGAACATAAATAAAATTTATTTGTTCGTAGAACGAATCTATGAGCTCTAACCTTCATTTATAAAAGTTAGAACGTAACAAATTGGCATCTCTTGTAGGAAACTAAGCCCTTTGTTTTACTTGGAGTATGCTTTAACCAAATCAAAACTTTTATTGATTTATTTTTTTAATTTCTTTATTGTCTTTCATAACTATATAAAAAAAATTTTTTTTTTATGTAATGGATCAAACACTTGAGGATATAAGCAAGGTAGCAGATATAGCTACAAGGGTATTATTAGAATTCCCTGAAATATTACGTAACGTAGCTATAAATAATTCAGCTTTACATATAAGTCAAGCTGCCTTACACATACCATTAGGTATTTTTAGTGGTATATAAAGTAGTCAAAATACACCTCTCAGAGATTTCTGGGAAGATGTTAAAAATGGTAGGTCCCTTATCTCAAATACGGAAGAGCCTATGTTTCTAAGAACAGTCATTTCTATTCTAAAGGGTCAAGGAAGAAGTTGTGTAGATGGATCAACAATAAATACATTATACAATCTTATTAATCATTTAAAGGCACACTTTGCTTCTTCAGAGACTTACGCTCAATACATCACCGACATAAATGATTCTCAAATGAAACAGGGAGAAACTGTTCGCGATTTTCACGTGAGATTTTCCCAACTCAATTATCAAGGCGCTAGAGTAGCTAAAATAGAGGCCGTTTCTAACAACATCCCTGAGAACTAACAGCCTTATCCCAATTTATATCTAGAAATGACTGGCTATAAAGCATTTATGCGGGGCCAACCCAATGGATTCAAGGCTAAGATTATGTCAAACGTACCAAAAACGTTTGCTGGTGCTTGAAAAGTAGCATCAGAATTCACATATGTACCTTGCTCAGCAATTACACCCTACAGCAAGGCAAAATTTATCAGTAAACTAACAAAACAGACAACGAAATTTTGCATATTTTCAGCTCAATCAAAACAAAATACAAAAAGTTGACTATAATGATCCCAACATGTACAATCACAAAAATATATCTTATTATTACAACCATAATGACACAAAAATTTTTCCAACTACGTTTAATTTAGACGGAAGAATAGTAACACACCCAGCTCCTTAATATTAAAATAACGACTCGAATAATCAATCAGTAAAATTTTTGCAAAAACCGAATGAAACGCAATCTTACCAGCATTTGAAGGATTTGTGGAAAAATTATCGAAATTTTGGCCGCACACAATCATTGCAAGACCAAAACCAACTAATAGCGTGTTTGAACTGCCCCTTTCACACAAGCTTACTACAGTGTGTATTTAGTAACTCGTATACTTCTCCAATGGTAAATGACTCCTGCATTTGCAAAAATAACAAGATACCACATGATTCAAAAAATGACAGAATCTTCCGCTCAAGGTCGAACTCTTTGAATAATCAACAAAATTTTAGACCCAGTTCCCCTAAACCAAGCCATTCTTTAAATAGGAACGGTGCTCATCACCCAGACTTAGTGGCAAGCAAAGATCTGAATCAGCCTCCTTTGACGAACTCATTTGTGCAATCACCCAAGTGTCCGTCGCAAGAAATATTGGCAATGCACCGACAGTTAGACTTGAAATTTTACAATAAAATGAAAGCAAAGATACTTTTATAATAGATACAGAAGCTGACGTCAATGCTATAACAATACCTTCATTGCTACCAAATGTTGTTATAAATACTGATACAAAAATGGCTCTTATTGGATTAACTTCTCAAAATATCATAACTTTAGTAACAGTAACGTTAACCATATTTGATAAAAATCACGTATTTCATGTCTTAGCTTGAGAAACACATCTTAGTAAGATAATAATATTCGAAAATTTATTTCTATTAGAATAAGGAGCTAGGTTTTGTTATGACACAAGAGCCTTGATACTAAAAAGAAGACCTAAAAATCCCATTCCATTTATAGGAAGGATTGTAACAATAAGCGACGAAAAACGTAGACTTGAATTGTTTGATAGAACGCCAAAATATGTAAGTGATAAAAATAATTTTTACGAAATTATAGATAATATTAGCATAAATAAAGAAAATTCGGAATCTCTTCCAACCTTTCAACATTTTAAACCTACAGGAGTATTCTTTAGTCTAAATCGTGTATATAAGATACCAGCCAGAATAAAAGTTCCCATAGAGAATCCTGTAACACAAACTAATAGCCTCGGGCAAGCATACTTGTGCTTGATAAAAACTACTCCTGGTATATTCGTAGGCGAGGCAGCAGTAACATACGATAAAGGCTGCTATTTCACGATGGCTGTAACCACTAGAGAAGAGCCAGTAGAAATCGAAATTTCTCCGCAAAATCTCATACCTTTTGATCTAGATGATTGAGAAAATTTTCTCGACTCAGATTTTAGTGATAATGTTCCTAACATAACAACAGAGGAAAGTATGAAATATATTACGAAAAAACTTTGCTAACACCATCATGATAAGACAAAATATAAACAACTTTACCGAGTAGTATAAGAGTTTTCACATCTATTTTAAATCAAAGGTGATGCTGCTCCATGCACGTCGTACGTACAAAATAATATATCAATAGCTGACAATAAACTTGTTTTTACTATAAAATATAGATACCCTCCTGCTCTACACAAGAAAGTAAGAGATCAGATCGATAAATTATTAAAAGAAGGAACCACTAGCTATTCTTCTAGCCAATACAATAGTCCGCGGTGGACTGTCCCCAAAAAGCCAGGACCCAATGGAGAAAAGAGACATCGTCTCGTCATAGATTACAGAAAATTAAACGCTAAAACTATCCCTGATTTTTACCCATTGCCTCATATTACAGAGATATTACAGCGAATTGGTGGGTCAAAATTTTTTTCAGTATTCAACCTAGCTAATGGATTTCATCAAATTGAAGTATCTCCAGAAAATCACCATAAATCAGCTTTCAGTACTCCCTACGAAAATAACGAGTATACAGGTATGCCATTTGGATTATGCAATGCACCAGCTATATTTCAAAGACTTATGAATTCTGTATTATTGAGATTGCAAGGCACAGAACTATTTTTATTTTTAGATGATATAATACGTACTAAAACTTCAGAAGAACACAAAATAAAGGTAAGAAAATTATTGATTAGACTATCAAATGCTAAATTAAAATTACAACTAGATAAATGCGAATTTTTAACTCCCAAAGTACCTTATTTGGAACATAAAATAGGTGGTTATAGAGTAAAACAAGATTCCAAGAAACTTGAAGCAGTTAAAAATTTCCCAATACCAACAAATTGTACGAAAATTTGAGAATTCTTAGGACACATAGGATATTATAGATGATTTATTAAAGATTATGCTGAAATTTCAGAGCCTTTAACTCTATTATTACGGAAAAGTCAAAAATTTGATTGGACTAAGACTCAGGGATAGAGCTTTGAAAGATTGAAATCAGCCCTGTGTGATGCCCCGGTATTTGCATGTGTCGATGTCGACAAACCATTTATTCTAACTACCGACGCATCGGTGTTGTTTTAAGTCATGGAGAACCAGGAGAAGACCATCCTATAGCCTACATGTCTTGCACTCTTAATGAATGCGAAAGAAATTACTCCACTCCAGAAAAAAGTGTTTAGCAGTATTGAAATAAAAGAACTTATGATAACAACTGATATTTCAGCTAAAGTTTCCTCAAAAATAGGAACCTGTTCTTGTTGCAAACAAAATTCACACCGTACGATCAAACCTAGAAATGCTTCTCAAAGAAATGGAACGAACAAAAGTTAATAATTTAAAACTCACACAACAGATACAAGAAATAATTAATAGAACGACATATTTATCAGAACAAGAAAAAAAAATTGATACAATCTCACAACCAATTAACGTGTGGGTTATACATTTCCAGGAATTCTTATATAACATATTACAGTCTGATGAAACATTAATTAATTAATTAATGCAATCGAAACTACTGCCGAAGGTCATTTTAACCTACTTTTACTTTTATCCAAACAATTGAATCAAATAGTATAAGAAATTTACTCATTGAGTAACAAGCGTTCTCTATCAATAGACGAAGCACGAATAACGATTGCTAAATTACATAGCTTTTCTCATACAACAGCCATAATGGTTGACGGACGATGAGCAGTTACAATGACGATCCTTTAAATTCGAAAGGACGAATACAGCACTTACAAAATGCACTTACTACTCATGCTACAAAATATACACCAAGACTTATAAGGTCACGTAAGTATCAAGCCTAAAACAGACTATTTAATTAACCACCACCAAGGAAATTATTTTCTAGCTGATGAAGACTACATAAATGAATATACAAACCATGGTCGTTTACTACTGTAATGTCGATGGACTAAAATTACAAATAAATTCTTTTCCTCTGCACACTCCTTAGAACTGTTGTTTTGAAGGCACTCGTGCAAAGACCAACCTGCATCAGAAAAGAGGTGAATCACTTGCAAGTTACCGAGACCTGCAGTACAATGATGATTCATATACATGCACGCTGGCCTATGCTGACCGGAAATGCAAAATAAAATATTTTTCTACAACCGTAGATACAAAAGTTTAACTGGGAACAGTTAAACTGAAATATTAAGTACAGATATAATTTTAGATTAACATGAAGTTAAACATTAGGATAGCTAATAATTAATACATAGAAATAAGCAAAAATATGATTGCAAGCCAGAATCGTCACAAACAACCAGTACATACTACACCACTAGCAAACAAATACATTACATATTAACTATGACAAACCTGGTACTCAACATTAGTAACCTTCAAGGAATTATCCGATTTTTACCATTCAAATCCGCAAGCTCATGATTTACAGAGTAACCCTTTTTGCATCGTATTAATAATTTCATAAACATACTGCAATAGTCTAATTTGTAATCTAGTTAATTCCTAACACTTTTTACCGAATGTAAAGGAAAACGGAAAGTAACCCTTCCCCTTTTCTTGACTCGGAGAGAAAGTCCGTACGCCTGTCTTCAATAGGGGTAACAGAGTTTCTGATTCCCTAGGGTGACCAGAGACGACTCCCTCTCCAACTACTAGCAGCAGGAAAAAATGTTGACTAAAATTCTACCAAAATTCCGTATTATTTTTTTAACATTATAAACATTCAAACTACCAGTAAAACAAATTAAGTTGAATCACGGCAGGCAAAGCACTATTCTTCTAACAACTGATATTCTTATTATCATTATTACAATTATTGTTATTACAATTATTATTATTTTTATTATTATTATTGTTATTATTATAATAACTAACATCACTTATATTATAATTATAAATTATTACGGCAGTAGCCATTATTTTTGCGTTAAGTAGTAGTATTAATTAATAACTCACGAATCGTTTGTTCAGCCAAGCATCAATCAAATTGTCAAGCGATTTTCACTGGTCTTTTTGCAACGAGTTTAGTTGAACAAACGACCAGTGTTTAGCATTAGTAAATATTAATAATATTCTGTCATAATGTAAAGGTTGAATTATATTGAGATCCTGTCAACTTTATATGTAAAAGGGAAAGGAAGGGCATGAGCAAGTGAATCTCCTTCCCTTTTCTTAGTGCAAAGACGAGAGTGAACCAGATGTGGAAAGTGCCAATTTCTGAGTGGCTATACTAGAGCAGTTCTAGCCAGTGAGATTTTCGGCTATTGTCATTTTTGCAAGATTTTCCCCAGCAAGCTCTCCTGCGTTGTTATCGAACCAGCGCGTCACCGAGGTCCACTACTCCTTATAAAAAGGCCTAGAGACTCTTGTAACTACTACCCCTTGAACGGTAGACTAAGTAGCAAGAGTCCGCCTTTGCTACCTCCCAGTCTACCACGAGGTAATGACTTAGTTAACTTTTGTTTTTCACCCTCGAACGGTCGACTCAATAGTTAGAGTCCGCCTCTACTATCACTCAGTCCTCCACGAGCGCGTAGCAAAAACCTCTTTATTCACCTTGGCTCGTACTGGATCGCCGTGTACTCTAGTTACATTAAAATAAAAGTAAGTGTGAAAGCTATAATTTTTTAGTATTCTTTCTTTTCCGTTTTTAATTTTTTCGGACGGGTCCATAACTAAGTTGTTTACGTAAGCACTAATATCCACCACGGTATGGGTACCCTACGACCCATAAAAATTATTAAAGTTGATTACGCACGCACCAATATCCACCACGGTATCGGTACCCGTGGACCCTTGAAAATTGTTAAGTTATTTTTCGTGCACGCCACTATCTACCACGGTAGTGGTACTAGCGGAGCAGGAACTAACAGAATTAAAGCGAAAATCAGTACTAGCGACGCGACGATATTAATACTTCCTAGCCCCGTCACGAGAAACAAAACTTTTTCCCGTAACGGTGCCAGCATTGTCTAGATCGCGGACGAGATACCCTTCGGTACCCCGCTCTGAATAAAATCGACTAACTTTAGGCGCACCACGCGCAAGTTAAGTGCATCGGTATATTCCTTGCATAATAGTCGCTTCAAGTTGTGTTAAAATAGTCGTAGCTCCTTTGCAGTTATCGTGTCGTAAGTTAGAACTGTCCCTTTAGCTCCATGTCCCATTAACGTACCCAGCGTGTGTCTCGAGTTATAAAGCGAAAGCTTAGACTCGAATAGTACGTCAAGCTGACGTAACACTACTATTTGAACCTACCTATGCAATAATGAAAGAAATCGAAGATGCTACTTGTGAATTTCTCCTCTTTACAAGACTCGTAGAAGAAGCCATAAGAAAATGCGACATTGTGTTGTGTAATTCGGAAAAACCACATTGGACCAAGTTAAAATACATTTAGAAATAACTATATTCCACTAGAGATCCCCTCACACTTTGTCTAATTTGTAATAATGATCATCGCCAAGAAATAACACTCAAAGGCACAGAAATTCTAACCTTAACTGGATAATGGACGGCACACTCACGTGATGTCATCCTATATGGCATAAACTTGATAAAGCTCAACCTATTTATAAACCTGAGCTAACTCTGAATTCATCAGCGCTATTATCTCAGGACGCAATTCCTAGTAGTATCATCAACACACTTGATCCAAAGGAAGAAAAGCAAACAATATTTACAAAATGGGTTGAATTAAACGACGCCATTATTACAAGACATTGAAAGAAAACTGAGAGAAGTTGCAAACTATGAAAAGGAAAAATCCATAGAGAAAATCTGCCTCACTACAGCATTTAGAGGAAACCTAATAATTGTAATGGCCATTCTTACAGTTTATCAAATGTGTATTAATTGGTCACATAAAATTAGAAACTTAAGTATTCCTACTATGGACAATATCCCTGAACATATGACAATCTTGAAGAGCTCTAAATCTTGAAAACCGCGGCAAGACCATCCATGCAACCTATACCTACTGAAAGAACCTGCATTCTTAATGATACAGATACTATCTATACTCATATTACGGAAGGCAAGACATGGCCTTCTAAGAAAAATATCAAATTACTCACACAAGGCATGCACTAATATTATCATACACCTTTATTATTATTGTTCTTTTTACGTTTTTCTGCACCTTTTTCTTTCCTTCCATCCTTCTCACCTATCCAAATACGTATAATGTACAAACATATTAATGTGACGCAGTTCAGCAACACATACATGCAGTTGCACGGATATATGTGGTTGTCTGTGCAGACGCGTGTCTGACGACGCAGAAGAATATCGTAAAACAGTTTTCCAGCCGTTAAAAATATGTACACATATATCTTCCTATATTATATAGTTGTACTGACGAAAAATAGTCTCAGCACCCCCACCCCCCACTCCGCCTCAGCTCCAACGCAGCTCCCCTTGCTCCCCCTCCACCTCCCACCCATAAAATACTTATTTATCAAATGTTTTACCATCATAAATGTTGAAAAATATACACAATTTAGTACCCAAATCATACCTCGTTTTTAGGGTTTTTTGAGTCACTCATAATAGGTCTCCCTCTGTCTATTCGCTTCCCCTTACTCACAATATGTCTCTGAAGTACCATTATTTGTTTAACTTGATTGAACTTTTACATTTCAAATCTCCTTCTGGTCCATGTCTACTTTACCCAAATATAAAATTCTTGATAACCTGAGGACTTTATTAACAAAAAGACAGAATTCAGACGGAGGTATAATTTCAAAGACAAACACAATTGAGCTTTTGAAACAATAGTTTATTCTGTTAGCTAAATGTTGTGAAATTTTATGTGTCGTTTTAACTCATCTGTTCATTTAAAACCCTCTTCACATTTTTCACATATTTGTTTTTCATGGTTATTATGAATAAACATACGTTTATTCAAATGTGACAATCTTCAAAGTTACATATTTTCGAAAAACTAAAAAATTTTTAGCTAAACAATGTTTTTAATTTCTGGTTTATTCTCGGATGTAATTTAAATAAAAATTCTTTTTGGATTCTTACATCTTAATGAAGCAACGTATAATTGTCCGTAAGATAATAAAGGTTTTTTAATACATAATCCTGAACAATCAAAACTCTGTTCTTCTGATTTGTTAATAAATATATAACATGCTAAAGGGAAACTGTTTTCTATAGAAGATAAAAAGTAATGATAATAAGGTGCCAGAATTAACTGTTATTCTAGGAATATAAACTTTGCTTTTTTTCTCTCATAATTATTTTTGCTTGTATATTATACTTATCAAGGTTATACTTATACAGATAATTTTGTTACTTTTAATCTTGTGCCTCTACAGAGACCGTCTGATATACTAAAAGTTCTTACCAACCCTACTATAGTATTTATTTTTAATTTTAATTCGTGTGGTGAAAGACCCTCTCTAATGTTATTTAAAAATGGTATTGAAAAATTAATATTTACGTTAGTTTAATTATTTTAAGTTAATCATATGTTTTATCAACTCCTTTGTGAGTCACTTATTCTGCTGTTGTTAACTAATTTTCAGCCTGCATTGATAAATACACGAGTAATGTCGTTATTTTGTCCACTCAATCTGTTAGTGGGGGGTCAGCGCACAGGTGGGCATTACCCCCACTAGTATATATATATATATATATATATATATATATACGTATAAAAATTTTGTTACAATTATCTTACTTACGATGTTTATTTTGATTACATACTCTAAAATGTCTCTTTAAGTGCTTTGATCTCATATAACCTTTCCCAAACTTTTGACAAATATTTTTTTGAACGTTCCTTTCATGACTTTTCAAATGTCTCTGTAAGTGATAATATCTTTTGGAACATTTCCCGCATTCTATACACTTAAAATTTTTCTCAATTTTTTAACATTCCTTTGTGTGGCGCAAATAGTTTTTCTTCTTTAATATTATAATGCTACATAGATCGCACACAAAAAATTTTTTTTGTAAATTTTTTCGTGTGATGATAAACACTCTTGATTTGAAAAATTTTGAGTTACATTTGTCACACTGATAAAATTTTCCATCCATGTTGATGCATCTGAAAACATATTACATAACATGGATTGTTAAAAATTTCATAAATTCGGGTACTAGACGGTACTGAAATTTGCTTTTTTGATGAAACAAAATGTTTGTAAGAAAGTATAAAAATAGTAATAAACTATCGAATAGTTTTTTTGTCACTCTAAAATTTTATTCCAAATAATCTTTTTAATTTTAAATTCGTTTTCTGATTCAATGTGGATACCAAATTTTTTTTGGTTTCTACTTCTAGACAATGCAACATATAATTTTCCAAGAAAAAATAACGGTTTTCTAAGGTATAATCCTAAGGCATCAAAACTCTGACCTTGAGATTTATTAATAGACATAGAAAAAGGAATGGTAAATGAAAATTGTTTTCTTTACAATATAAATGGTAGCGAAGAAGAATTGTTTGTATTTAGTGTCATTTTTGGAATAGGGACATTATTTCCTTTCTTTTCACCTGTGATTATTTCAGCTTTAATGTTACATTTAAATAATTTTGTAATTCGTAATTTTGTTCTATTGCAAAGTCCTTCAGGAATGTTAAAGTTTATTATTAAAATAACACATGCATTAATTTTTAAATTTAATTTGTGTGAAAGAAGACCTTCTTTAATACTATTTAATCATTATGTAAGAAAATAAATATAAATATTATCGTCTGATTTATTTACTCTTTTGTAAGTTGCTTTATCAATACTATAATACGTTATTAATGTTCCTAAAATATTATTTAAAATTTTTTGTTCAAAAAATTTGTGTATTCATTGTGAGATGATAATATACCTTTACTTTTAAAAGAATCATCATCTTCATTGAAAATGTTAGAACATACATCATTTATTTTTCATGTCTGAGAAATTTTACAAGTTTCAATTTTGCCTTCTCCTATATCCAGTAGCAATGAAGAAAATTTTTTTTATTTAAACGTACAGTATTTTTTTAGTAAAAAATACTAAACAAAGGCCAAAAATTGGGAAATTTTATGCTTTATTAAACAATAGTAATTCTACTTTCGTTTTTTACTACTAGAAAAATTGGACGAAAGCCTCCACCTAAAATTATTATTTTATTTTCAAAAGGTTTATTACTACTAGATAAATCTTTTAAAGTCCTATCAACGATTTCTAACGCTTTTTTCGGTATCACAGAAGCTCCATCCCAAATAATTACTTCTACATTACGTAATTTTTGTTTATTTGGCTTAAACTGGAAGAACGTACTTTCTATAGTGCTCAAGTCTAAAGAAAATCTAAAAGTTTTGTGAGTGGTTATTCCCTTTGACAGAAGAATAGAAGTATTACCTGTTAAAGCTATTGTAAGAATTTCTTTTTAATTGATATTAAACAGTAAGTTAATGTTTCATATACAGAATTTGTTCTAGATCAACCAGGACATTCGATGAAAAAAAATTTTTTCTCAAGTCTTATTATTTCTTAAAAAATAAAAGTAATTGTAAAAATTTTCTCTTACAGATCCATCTTCAACTTTAAATTTAGACTTCAAGTTCTCTGTAGATCTAAAAGGAAGAATTTTTTTTTTGGTTGCAATTTGGGAGTCTAATTCATTGTCACATTTTCGTTTAGATATTTTGTAACTTTTGAAAATGAATTTAATAAAGTAAAAGTAAACGAATTAAAAAATATCAATGGGCCAAAGTTTTAGTCATAAAAAATTAAAAGTACAGAAACAATCAACTAACAATATCGTAATTTTTTAGTTTTTGACGATGTTTGAAATCTTTTAATACGTTGTCGTTTTAAATATATAAAAATTAGGCATTAGTCAGGGAAAATAAAAAATGATTGTTACAAATTTATGTAATTAATTATGATTAATATACATTTATAACATACGATAATTTTAAGTAACAATTAATATAATTCATGTTTTTTTTTATACTTCGTAAATCTATATTTGCAATTATGGAAGTTGGTGTGGAGAGCGCGCAGGAGGCAGATATAGTTGTAAGAGTTTAGAACGCGATTCTCGAAATATTTATCAACACATACAGGAAAGACAGTTCATTAAAAAAAGGAGGCCACTAGAAGGAATAATAAAGCTCACCATAGAAGAAGTCAAGGGCACATTTCCCTTCCTATATAAACTTTATCACTTTTATTGCAAATTAGCAGCTTGTACTTTATATTTCCTTTAAAGCAGCCCAGTAACTATTTTCCAGCGTACAGCGTGTATTCCTGAGTATTGTCGAGAAATGCCGTAATCCTCCGAATTCTGTCAAATATACTTTAAAATATTTTTTTTCATACTAACAATTAATTTTATCATTTTTTAAGGCTTTATAAAATATTAATACAAAACTTATTTAAAAAAAATTAGACTTTTGACACAACTAGGAGGGAGGGTTTAACGCGTGGAGCGCGCAGTGGGCAGAGCCCTACTAGTATATATATATATATATATATATATAGAAAAGGTAATTAAAAACAACCGCTGCAAGTGTATATTCAGAAATTTAGCTAAGTAAAACCAATACTGTTCGACGAGACATACCATTTCACGAACACCTGTTTGCATACACATCTGATGACACATCAAATTAGTATGCCTTATTATTTTTATTCTTACTACATGTCATAAAAAATTGGGTAGTTAAATAAAGAATAATTGAAATAACCGCAAACCGTTTAATAAAAAAAGAAGGGGATGATAATTTTTTGTAATACATTCATAAATACTGCTTGTTCAAATTTTTTTTTTGTTTTTTTTTTCCTCTGGGTTGTCAGTCAGATCGCATACTCACACCAAGTATTCAGTGACATAAAATATAAAGGTGGCGTCATGAGCTTATATTCCAACTTCCGGAATTGTATCAATTACTATTTCAGCGCAGGTAAATAATGACCTCAGGCTATATACATTTTTTGAAGGACATTGACCAACCTTTGCCAACTCTAATAAAAGGTATCGCTCATGTACCGTTTGGGTAAATGTGAAAAAAAAAAACAATTAAAAAAATAAAGCAATGAAAACCCATCCTTCTTCTCGTAGTTCAACAATCGCTGTAATCCGCATTAATCCGTATATATCGTTCTTAAATTTCACTACTCGTATCTCTTTAGACACGATGGCATAGTCCAATCCTTCCATCACCCCATCCCTATTCCACCTTAAATTGCACTGATAAAGTCTTGGCATACAAAAAGTTTCCACTATCCAAAAAAAGAGAAATAATAAAAATAATAATTTATAAATTATATATGTAAGTATACACTTTATCAGCTTTATAAACATCTTATCCTATTGTCTTTTACTTACTATTAACCAGACGAAATCATTCTGCCTTTGGTACACCGGTTTCGCTTTTAACGTCACATTGACACCCACCACACGAGATACATTATTTCGCACCCAATTAAACACTCTCTCTTCTCGAATGTATGACATCAACTCGAACTAAAACCAAAAAAAATACATTCGTTAACACATTTTTTTTTTACATAATACTAAAACACATGAACTACTAACTAAAACAGTATCTTCTCGTCGATACATTATATTTTTCTTCATATTATATATTCTATCAACCAGTCTTAAATACTTTACGAATAAAACTGAAAAAGGAAACTTTCCTTCTTACACTCACCTTGTAAAACTGCAATTCGACAAAAAGTTACATACGATGCTTACAAGATACGTAAGTAGGAATATAGTTCTCTTCCTTTTAACTTCTGCTATTCACTATACGAAAAATTATTTTCACACAATCTATTGCATCAACAGCAAATTTTTGTCAACACAATCAACTAATATTTGTTACATTATTGTGAGTTTCGTTAAAAATTTACATTTCTCATAAGTTCATAATATACGGATAGTTAGAAATTAGATTAATAATAAGATCAAACCCTAACAATTTTGTAAGGGAATAATTTCAGTAGTTAAAATATACATAACTAAATTTAAGTTAATTGGTTTCCAAACTGAAATTCTTTCCAAAATATTTAAATGTAAGCAATGTAATAAATTTATTGCCAATAATACCCAAATGTTTAAAGTATAAAAAAAAGAAAAAAGAAAAAAAAAAAACAAGAATTTTTATAACCAAATAAAATTTCACAAAATTTTTTTTACAAGTTTACATGAACTACTGGTTAAAATTATACTTTTTTATTGTATTACATACAACTTGTTAACATAAAATAAATTACATGCACATGCGAATCCATCAACAGAAGATTTAACGTTTTGAAGATGTATTTCCAACCACTGACCTTCAACAACATTTTGTTTAATACTAATGCAGTGTAAAGTTATAACAAAAATCTACAGTGGAATTTATGTCTTATGGTTCGCAAAAAAAAAAACTTTTCAAACATGTCAAAACATCAACAAAAATAAATCTCATAGTGTTATAACACAGTATTACACGGGATTAAAAACGATATAATAAAGGCATGACAGCAATACTGCAGTACCTGCTCTCACTTGATTTCAATCAAATCATGGAGCAAGGTCAATGAACCATTACGGATCCCGCAAAAATGTCGCGAAAGACATTAACGACATTAGGATGCTTTGTAAAATGCAAAGCATCCACGTCTACTGCATAACACTACCGATTAAAGCTGCAATCAAGAAGTAAAGTAACCTACAACTCTCTAATGACTTCTATCAACAGTATAACAACCTTATCTTATACTTCGGTTACAGTACACCGCCTTACCATATAACGACTTAGGAAAAGAGAAGAAAAAAGAAAAAAAAATGACCAACAACTTGAAATCCCCCTATTCATAATCAAAAGCAACCATCATTCCTACCGAATGAAGCAAAATTGTAATCATGAAACTGCCATTTCTAAATGACAATTCATTCTAAAATCATAACAGTATAATATCACACCTACAATGAGTTTAACCCGGAAGACTTGCAACGACAAAATTTCAAGAGATAATGATTCATCTTATTAACTGTATTAATTCATATGTAAAACACAACTTTTGTGTCTCATTTTTTTAAATTAATATTTTATACTAGAAATATGTATACATAATATAATTGTGTTCGTATTTTAAGAACTTGACATGGCTTCAACTATTTAAGCTCTTATAACTCCCGAGGGTGGCAATCAGCTAAGGTGGGGCGTGTGACATCCCATTTTATACATCTAATATTTATTACTTTAAAACACAGAGTTTCGTTTTTAAATTATAAAAAGCAAAAGCTCAGCAATCTTGAATCATCGAGCAGTATACCAGATTCTGCAATTGCGTGACATATGACTTACTTCTTTTGAAACAAGCTACCGTCGCAAGACTTGAACTATGCGTGCAACCTCCAACAACCTTATGAAGTGCTCATCTTACGACATTAATTCGCAGTGGTACATCCAAGAATGCTAATGATAAACAATTTTAATATTCTTTCCTGCGTATGTCCACAAGAAATATCATACATAATTTCGACAACAACTTGTGCTTAATACAAAATTTGAGACATTAGCAGTTTTAACCATCAATTATTGCACAATTATTACAGTACGACTGTGCTCGTGCCAATAGAGAGTAATAATGCTCAGCTCTGATTGGTCGTTCAGATCCCCAACTGATGCGTCCTCCTTAAACGCAAAAGTATAAGAACTCCTCACACATAACAATATTCGCCTTTTTTCTTTCATCAAGTGCTCCAAAGTAACTATAAAGGTAGAAGAGTGAGTTCTGTTCCGTCTTTCAAGCAGATGTAAGACTTAGCTCGGTGATTAAGCTAGCTGTTAAAAGCGTGCATTTCAGGCAAATTTAAGACTTAGTTTGGTGACTAAGCTGTGTGAAAAAAGTTTGAGTAAACCAGGCCACTGTAAACTCGTCTGAAAAAATTCAAGGAGAAAGTCTTATTTTTTCAATTTAATATTTTATACTTCTTAAAGTATGTACTTATATCATATACTTAATATTGATTACTTCAAAACACAAAGTTTCGTTTTAAATTATAAAAAGCAAGAGCTCAGCCATCTCGAACTATCGCGTAGTATACCTGCTTCTGCAATCACGTGACATATAACTTACTTGTTTTGAAACAAGCTACCGTCACAAAACTTTAAATACGCGTGTAACCTCAAACAATCTTATGAAACGCTTATCTTACAAAATCAATTTGCATCAGTACACCAAATAATGTGATTAATCAACAATTTCAACATTCTTCGCTGCGGATGTACACAAGAAATATCATACACGATTTTGACAGTAACCTGTACTTAATGCAAAATCCAAAAGATTAGCAGTTTTAACTATCAGTTACTGTAAAATTATTGCACCACAACTGTGCTTGTGTCCGTCAAGGTTAATTAGGTTAAGCTCTCATTCGTCGTTTGGATCCCCAACTTGACGTGTACTCCTTAAACGCAAGAGTATAAAAACTTCTCGTACACAACGATATTCCCCTTTTCTCTTTCATCTAGTGCTCCAAATTAACTATAAAGGTTAAAAAGTGAGTTTTATTGCGTCTTTAAAGTAGATGTGAGACTTAATTCGGTGACTAAGCTGTGTGAGAAAAGCTCAAGCAAACTAGGCCACTATAAACTCGCCTAAAAAGTAAGTCAAGGAGGAACAAGAAAGAAAGGATCGTCGACTTGGGTTTTGACTTAAAAAGCAGAAGCCTAATTATTGTCATCGCCATGAGTGCTTTCGTGTAGAATTAGGAATATCGTTGCGGTCAACTTTGTAAGATCTTGCAACTGCGTGCGCGCGAGCAGCGGCTAACTAACGATCATAGAAGTAAGTTAAGTTAAGGAAACTATAAATTGTATAACATTGTAAATGTGAATCCAAAACTTTATTATTTATACTATTTGCAAAATTCACTATTCACGATTTTTCTAAATTAATTAAATCAACAGATGAGACATAACTTGGTTGTTGATTAAATTAATTTTCTTAATTTAAAAACATTCCAATTACCAAACAAAAGATTTCAAGATCTAATAATTCAAATTGATTGATACATAATTCTTACCCTAATGAATAAATTGAATATCACAAAAAAATAAAATAGACACTGTATGACAAAAACCTTTACAAGAACGCGAGATGAAAAGGCAAATAAGATACGCTTCTACCGTATAACATTAGACATAAACTCTAATAGTAAATCAATGCCAGCTCAGCGTACACCACTCCATACGCATCACTCGGTAAAACTTGACACCACAACGCCGAGTCAACGATTTGAGAGAAAAGTATACTGTTATTAAAAGCAAATAAGGCCTTCGGGCCAATGGATGGTTCCTGACAAACATAAATAAAATTTATTTGTTCGTAGAACGAATCCATGAGCTCTACTTTTCACTTATAGAAGTTCGGACGTAACTTTCTCATGCAACTAAACTTTTTTATTTCTCTGCCACGATATTCTTTCGGAAACATATAGAACTGTTATTTTCAGTTAATGTAGCTTTCTTTTCAAGGTCCAGCGTATATTTCAATGCATAAAGCTTAAGTAATATTTCAAAAATCCCGTTAAATATGAGCTATCTTTGTGAATCTCCAGTACATAGAAAAATCTTACACTAATTGCTTACTCTACAAAAATATCAATGTCAACTATTCTATGTAAGTATTACATACACTCTATTGCTGTTGTGTGATCTTCGAAAAAAAAATTTGAAATTTTTGTTAAATACCTTTTTAACGTTTATTTTATTTGAAAACTCATTTTGCGCTCTTAAGCCGAAAGTGTAAAAATCAGAGATAGATAGTGTTAATTTATTGATTGACTTTGTTTAAACTGGCGAAATATTATTTTTACACATTTTAAAACATTAGATTAGGAGTTTTTTCTATAGGAATGATATCCTTTTTTCATTACTTTAGAAGTAAAAGTTGTAAGATACGACTTTTGAGTGAATAGTAATAAGATTTACAATTTAAAAAGAAGAAATTTAAAAAATAACATTTTCACACGTTTGAATATTATTTTTAAAAAAGAGGAGATTTGGAAACTTACACTTTTTAACAGTATTATTTTTATTTTTACACTTCTGAAAGTAGTTTCTCCAAACTACGACTTTGAAATTTGAAAATAGTTAAAATCACTTTTTTAAAAGACATAATTTTTAATTGATCCTTTAAAAAGTGTAAGAATTGTATTTTGCTATTTTAAAACGAGTAAATCAATAAATTCATACTTTCTAGGTGAGATTGTCAAATTTCAGGATAACTTAGTAGTTGTAGCGATTTTCACCATAAAAATAATTTTGACGTTTCTATAAATTAAAAAAAAAAGAAGTAAAATAAAGACAGCGCAATTTAGAAGGAGGAGATCAATATATAATAATTAAACTTATTACACATAATATTTACTCATCAAGTAATAACATCAATATCAATGATAAATAAAGTTTGTGATTTTAGATTTTATTATGTGTAATACTAAATTTACAACTGAAACGCACGAGAATCGTTTCTTTTTATATTTACTAAGAATCCAACAATAATTTTAATAAGAACGTTAAATCTTCTACTATATCTATACACTCAATTAAATAAATATACATTCGTACAAACACACACACACAATTCAGAGAAGCGTTTAAAAAAAGGTATTGCTTAATTCTAAATATAAAATTGAAAGCCTAATCCTATTGTATAAAATCTACCTCGAAACAAATAGAATTGAAGAAGGAGAACGGCAGTATGGAGTCAAAAAACCAATATCAATTGCCAGACTTTGTTGAATAATTCGTCACTATTTTCAAATCCGTAATGTAAATAATAAGAATCTGTTTTAATTCAACAAGGATAAGTTAGTAGTTGTACGTAGAGTAATACATAAAAATACATTTAAGATTTTTTTTTAATTAGCTGTATAATACAACTTTTAAAAAGTTATCGTTTCTATTAAAATAAGTGATGTTAGTTTGGAAATGTAATTACAGAGAAGAATCCAGTATTACTAAGCCCTCTCCAAGTAGCCGTTCTTGTAGAGTTAAAAAAATATTTTTCTTACCATGGTTACCGTGTAATGCCCTCTGTATGTGTATGTAAATACTTGCATTAATACATGGAAAAGTTTTAAGTTGTCATTCAACAAAAAATATCGTGTTTCCAATGCTAAAGACTATAGAAACAAGATCAAAAGAGTTTTTGAAATTCATCCGTTCAAAACACAATCAAAATTGAGTTCTAATGGGGAAGGGTGGGGGGAAATTTGTAAGACACTAAATAAAAACTGTTTATTGATTAAATGAAAGAAAATATAAGATATGTACTTTCGTCAAATTGTTTTTCGTATAGCTTAATAGACTATAGATTTTCAGAAAATTTATTCGCTGTCTAATTAATGGATCGAAATGCTCTATGTACCAAAATACAATGTTTTTTTAGGTTTTTGACAGCCAAAAAATTAAGAATTGCTTTTACCAGTAAAATTTTTAAAAAAATGCCTAGACATGGATTTGCTCACATCACATTTTTTATCGATAGAAAGTCAGTAGATTTTTCGAAGATTTGTGCTTTCTTGTTTCACTGGGCTACTTTCACATGCAGCATCAGAAAACGCTCCATACATTGCCTCCAGCTCTGTAGTGCCTCTTCCTGATGAGTCTTAACTGTGCTGTTCAGGCGCTCGATTGGGTTTGATTGCGGATGGTATGGCGGCGTAAGCGCGTGCCACATACCTCACTCACTAAGAATCCATCAACGTGCTTGTTCCAGCATTCAGTACCGTTATTTATCAGCATCACTTCTGGGGTATCATGGTGACATATAACGCATTCTTTCAGCCCACTGACAACAGCCTTTCTGTTGGCTCACCGCAGTGGCACGACTTTGGTCCATCTAGTAAATAAATCCTCGATTACGAGGATGTATTTGTGGCCGTGCGTTGTCTTTGGTAGGGGGCCCATCATGTCAGCTGTGACTACCTGAGGTGGTACAGTGACAACCCTACTCTCCATAAGTCCTGGTGGTAGCCTCTAGCCTACCTTGGTTTTGTTGGCAAACCAAGCAGCTCCGCACCCAACGGGCAACATCTTGGTAATACACTGGCCATTAGTACAGCCAGGACATCCACACGAATGTCTTCTAACAGCCAAGATGGCTCGCAGATAGTGTATCATGGCACTTCTGAAGCACTTAATCATGCTGGCTTTCAGGAACTACCAGCTTCCAGGTTTCAGTGTCACTAAAAGTCTAGTTGACAGTAGAGTTGGGGCGATACGCGTATAGATATCCCCCAACGATTTTTACGACAGGGCATCAGGCATGTCGTTTTACGTACTTTTCTGGTGTTCCACCTTCAAGCCATAGCTTTGAAGTACCATAGTCCACCTTGACAGCCGTTCGGTTGGGTTGTTAATATTAACCAAACATCAACTGCTGTGATGAGTCACAGCATTGAAGCGTGTCCCTCCAATATACGAATAGAACTCTCACATCTCCCATAAGACCGCGAGGCACTCTCACTTTTTCACGCTGTAGTTTTGTTCAGCTGGCATCATAAAATGGTTCGCAAATTCCAGCACCTTTTCCTGTCCATTGACTACCTGCGTCAGTACAACACCTAGTTCAGAGTTCCTAGCATCTGTCTGTGCTACGTACTAACTTTCAAGGTCCGATCATTAAAGTACAACTGATGATGGCAGCAAAGCCTTGGTCTGTTTAAAGGACCGCTATCGTTCGTCAGTCTAAACGAATGGCTGATCCTTGCTCAGTAGCCTATCTTTGGGCTCTACTACTGTTGAGTAGTTTGGCAGGAACTTCCTGTACCATGAAATCATACCTCGGAACCGCCTTAGCTGCTTCAAGTTCCTCGAGCGGAAAATACCGTTATGGGCTTTGCCAGATCTAATCGTAAACCATCCTGCTTTACTAGGACACTGAGGTATCTCACCTTGGATTGGCAGAAATTACTTTTTCCCTGGTTATGAATCCTGCATTATAAACGCATTTCAGCACGTACTCTAGCCATTTGAAATGACACGGTTAATAAGCTGCTGAAACGTCACTGGTGTGTTATTCAGGCCAAAAGGCAACCGTTGGAACTGGAGGAGTCTGGTTCAGATGCATAGCACTATGAATGCCAAGATCAGTAAAGCCTTCTCGGCTAATGGTATCTGGTGATACGCACTTCTGAGGGCGAGGATCGAAATAAGACACGCTTTTTTCAGCTTGCGCAGGATGCTATCCATGTGGCAAGGGATACACGTCGGGCACTGTCACAGCGTTAATCTTCCAGTAGTCAACGCAAAATTGATACTTGCAATCCATTTTACGTATCATGACTACGGGATTTGCCCAGCCACTAGATGGCTCGATCTCGCCACTCTCGAGCATCTCACTCACGTAGTTGCTATCTGGATCTGGACTGCTCACATGACAGCGTAAGTAGCGCCAGGGTCGTATAGCACTTTCAGCTTGTATCCAGCTACTTTAAGTTGCAGCCTTTACCGGCGCGCGTCCTCTGATGCAACCGTGGCTTGTGAAAAATGTGGAGAGGAAAACGGCGTAATATCCTCGTTTACGTCTGTCTCTTCTCTTTTCCCTGCCTCTTATTAGGGCAATCCCACGCATAGTGGCCTAAGTCATTATACTTATAGCATCGTGGTTGTGATGCCTGTGAAGGGAATGCGTCTCTCTGGATGCCGGGGTCTTTCGTGTCAGATCCACTGTTTGTATTTTGCCTTGGTGAGCGTGACTCCGAATCTTGGCGTCCCTTTTCCTGGGGAGAAGAAGAGGGTTATTGTCGCCTCTGTTTTTGGGAGACGTTTGAGGGGTGGGAGCTCTGCTTTAGCTCGTTGGCGTACTTTGCCAACAATGTCTGACTCTTTTCGACGTACAGCAGGTCAAGCAGTAGATTCACCAAATCCTCATCAACAGCAGGTTTCCTGATCTTCTTGTTTCGTCTGACTCGATCCTGCAAATCAGGTTGCATGTTCCTGTGAAATAGGTTTCACTGACGTTTGACCAGCCATGGAAGTTAAACGCTGCGCATGATATTTTTCAGCTGGGTTAAGAAATTTTATACGGAATCGCCAGCGTAGTTGGTGCGCATTTGTACGTCTGAGGTTAGGTGGAGCTACACTTCTTCGCTTGAGTCATACCATTCCTGACTTACAGCGATAAAATCAGCCCAGCTGATCTGGTCTCATTCGTTGTAGAACCATGTCACGAGGATGCCGCTTATAAGCTCGAGCAGAGCTTGGAAAAGCTCTTTTTCCGTCAACCCCGAAGCCGAGTGGTACTCGGTAATGCACATGAGGAAGTAGTCAAAGTTATTATGACTTTCTCTCGTAAACTTTGTTTCATGGCCGGACAATTTGTCCAAGGTCATGGCATCCAGACTCAACATATGACCTGCCTGACCCCGAATGTCTTGAGGTGGGAGACTCCCTCCTGACCAGGCTGGAGGTGTGCGATCAACAGGTGCAGCTGAATACGGGGGTAGGTGGGAGAAAGTCAAACTTGTTATCAAACTCACCACGTATGTGTGGCCACGTCGTAAGCGCTTGCATCTGCGTTGTATAAGCAGGTGGCGCAGTTGAGCACCTACTCATCTGCGGATCGCTTACTGATGCCGTGTACGCGATTAGTATCGCGCACAGTTAACGTATCGCTTACACCCAGCTGACTGGTGGATATGGCCATTAGGGTCCGATCCTCGTGCGTGGTCGTAGCACTGGAATGTGTGAGGATGTTGACGGTATATCTACGTTACATTGGCCATTCTCGGATGTAAACGTTTGCCATCCTGTGAGATTTGCGAACGTTTGCTCGCTGAATATTGTTTCGCGCCTTTTTGCTGGTGTCCTGTCACTTTGACATCCTTGCGAATCTTTGAATGTCACGTTTCTTATGTGAGAGTGACCCTTTTTTTCTTTAAAAGCCGAGCTTAACTGTATTAAGCTCATGATATCCTCGTTAGCTTTTGATAATTTGTCGCGCAACAATTTATTCTTTTCTTCAAGAATCTGCACTGATAGAGATTTTCTGTTCTCTTCCAAGCCTGTTATTGACGAAGATACATTTAACATCTCATTCTGGCAAGTAGTGACCGCTCAAAGGTCAGAGGCTCTGGTCAGCGTATTTGACGTTGCTGCTATTGTTATAGATTTAAGGAGCTCGTTCACTGCTATACTATCACGCAGTATATGTAGGGAGTGCACAGAGTCGTCATCGATCTCTTCATTGCTTACCCTCATGTATTCTTCACAGGCTTGAGCAATCATGAGGAGACGCGCTTTTATTAGTCATACTGTAGCTGCTCTTACGTCAGCTGCCGTTTTAAAGTCCTCGGAGATGTATCTCCCCACGAGCCACTGATAGAGGTGGTGAGCGTTAACTGTTTTACTGCCAGTCGTTAGAAGCTCTAAATTTTGTAAAAAGTCCCGGCCGAGATCTTCTTTTATGAGTGACGTACAAAAATCACTCAACTTGTCATCTTGCTCCATAGGTAGCAATGCCATAATATTATAATCGCTATATTTGTGCTGTATAAAAAAAATTACTGGCAGTAGTATACAATGCTGCAGCGCAGAGATTAGCTTGGGTAAGAAAGCTGACAGGTAAGGGGAGTTTGCGCCAAGGCGTTAGCTGGATGCAACTTTTCGCCTATTTATATGACTTAAAGCTTTTAATTCAATATATAATTTAAGATAGCTTTTCATTTAAAGCTGCATACATTAGCAGATACTATTTCCTTCAACTCTCTCTTTGAATGCTTATGCGTATAGTTCAGTATTAAATACAGTTGTGTGTAAGGTACCTTGCACACGTACATTAGTGTCTATGTGCTCGTCACACTACGACCCACAAGAAGCCAATAGCTGTGTATATACGTATACTGGTGTAAACATGCTGTATATTTTACTTGCGCTATGAATCAGCAATCGCTGCCTGTGAAATTCCGATTTTACAGGATAAGCTTGTTAGCTATCGAAAATAATATTTTGTTTCTGAATATTATTTTCTTTCTTGCTTGCACTCTTCTAAAAAGCTTTTGAGTGCTGAAAGTCAGCAACGGCTCGAAGTTATGACGTTAACAAAACTGTTACAACAGATTTTACAGGGTGCAGCACAATGTGGATTTGCGAGAAAAAATCACTCCACTTTAACTGGGCCTGTGTTATCCAAACATTCTGGGTGACATCTTTTGTACATGAGGGTCTCGGATCTCGTTTGCCGAGACACCACTGGGACCAAGTATCGCAGTGATCAGTATCTTCGTCGCTTCTTGCAACTATCTTTGACACAGTACAAGGGGGAAAATAGGACACTTTTCGAAAATAATACTTGCAAGTATCAGTTCATTATAAATTTATATAAATTCAAGATGTATAAAATATAAATGATAGGTACGCGTAGGTGTAGGTGTGTGTGCGTGTGTGTGTGTGTGTGATCGCACGTCAATTGTGATTGCTCGACGCGCTCATGGCGCAAAAATGCGATACGAGCAGACTATGCGGAATAAAGGTAACGACAAAGGCATACGATCTAGAGCAGAATTAATTGTTGCTATTTCTTGCTTGTACAGCATACCTTGATTATTCGATAGCTCAGTAATTGTGCCGGGCATGAGAGATTTGCAGGTATGATCATTGGCTGATTTTGTGGTATGATGTTGTCTCTTTTCCAGTTCCTTTTTCTTTGCAATACGCATCATCGCTATACTACTTTATTTTTCAGCGATAGTCTTAAACGCTTAATAATTAGTTCGAACATAGAAATCTCAATATTATTACAGTAGGTTATGTTAAAAAAAAAATTTTCAATAATTTAGTTATATAAATTAATTTTTTTAGGTAAATGTTTTTTTTTAAAGTTAGTAATAAGTGTATTTCAGCAGAGCAACTTTCCTTTGTTTCAATAAAAATTTAGTTACTTATCATCAGTTTGTTACTTCTAGAATAAATATACAATTTTCATACAATTTTCTTATATTTTTAAAAAGTTTTTAAAAATTAAAAAAAATTTTTATACTGTACAAATATAGTAAATGATTTTTATTGCATTTTTTTAATTCATAATTTTGTTATTTGTCATTAACAAGATTTTTTGACTTGAAGCCTTTTCCCTACTGGAAAAAAACTTCACAGAGTTAAAAAGAGCGCAAACATTTGCAATATTTTTTTCATGTGGATGTATTTACATACATGCTTTTACGCATACTTGATCCTCTCTTTTTAAGTTTAATGAAAAACTAATTTGTGGATCGATTAAAAAACTTAATGTAAAATTTTTAAGTAATTATTTGTACGAAAAAAATTCAGAGTTCTTATAGATTGTGTAATTGCAGTTTTACGTGATTTTTTCATAAGTTTACACATTCAACTGCGATTTTTTTAAAGTGAACATGTAAAAAAATTAACAGTCAAGCAATCTGCAATTTTTCGGGTATTTTTATGCTTTTTTTGAATATACGTTTCATGTGAATCATGCCTGTTCAAATAAACCTATATTTATTAAAGGTCTTAAAGGGCCATTCACTGGCATGTGATACTACCCTGTTCAAGAAAGTGGAACTACAAAATAGTTTTCCTTATTTTTTTAAATACAACTGTCTTTCAGGTATTTAATATGAACTAGGAATAAGTGTATGACTTTATGTGACAAATATCAGCGTGATGTTAGAGATGTAATCAGCATAGGCAGTAGAAAATTGTTTTGAAATCATCGATAGATTCGATAAAAGTGCACAGTCTTATACTGGACAGCTTATATATAATTTATATTGTATTGTCCCGTTATACATTGTTAACAGTTGTTAATGTAATAAATATTTAAATAATTATTGGAACCATCTCCAATCAAAGTAGGTATACTAGTTTCCAGTATAATTGAACCACCTTTGTACACAATATTATTTCATAAAAGGAATTTTTATACTTATAATTTTATTGTTTGCCTTATAGTTTCCTAGTTTTTAGAGGTTTATCATTTACTTTTGGAGCTATAATCATTTTAGTGATAAATTCCATAAGACCGCGTGACTAATTGATGGGTTTTTAGGAGTGATTTCCAAAAAAAGAAGTGGTTAACCCTAGTATTTCTTATCGCAAATTAATTAGGTATACTTTATTTAAATAATTCAAGAATTTTTAAGATTACTATTATACCAATACAAATCGCCTAAACCACCTCAACTAAATAGTAGCTGTGATGCCTACATCTTTTTTCAACTTTTACGCTGTGCAAACCATTTCTTTTAATGTATTAAATTCTTCTGAACGTTTTTAAATGGACAAATAATCTGTAGCTACAGTTTTTAATTGTTTACTATTTATATCTATCAATAAATGGGATGGATGGTCTGACGATAAGCTTTGAAATTTAGTTTTAGGCCAATGAAGTAACTCTTTTAAGTTTAATTTTCTAGAAATTTATTTTTTTTTGCAAGACTGCCTTCTAAATATATATTACGTTTTTATTTTACAATAATTTTTTTAAAGTTCCCCCTTTCCTTGGATATTGCAGCTGTAACCCAAGTTGCGTTGTTCATTTTTGTAATATTTATTATTGAATTTAGTTTTAGTATAATGTAAAAGTAGAGAAGGCGAGCGGAAGAACGAAGAGAGTAGGGCAGAGTAGAAAAAAGAGAGAGGGCAAAATTAAGGTAGAGCATAATTAACCTCAGAAGGCAGAATACGTTAACCTTCTTTTGTAACCCATGCCAAGTTTGCGCTAAACTTATTTTAGAAGCGTTTTCAGTATGGTATCCTTGAAGTAAAAGGGCTAATCCTTGAAATATTATCTTCTAATGGAGTTATTTTCAAAGTATTTGTTATTATTTACTTTTAATTCTCAGTTGGTTGTTTGTTACCAGCATCAATCACTGCATGCTAGGGTATACGCTCAATTTTGTCAACTATACAAATACGTAGTCTTGTGTGCATCCACTTGTATATAATTCATCTATTGTAATAATAATAAGAATAATAATAATAATAATAATAATAATAATAATAATGTTTGGTTGTGCTGTTGGAGAAGGGGAGACGGAGGAAAAGGAGAGAGATCCCTAGCTGGGGAATTTTGGGGCCTTCGAAAAATGGCGTGGTTTTTATAACCGGGTGGAGTCTTTGAGGTGAGTGAGGGGAAAGAGAGATGAAAATAATGAAGCTGTTTGGAATCGGGTTGACGAGATTTATTTATAGTGATAAATAAAGTGATACAAATATAAACATAACGTAAAAACTTAAGATAATTATCGATGGTATAAAATGAATGGTGACATAATACTAATACATATAGGTAAGGTTATCGCTAACAAACAGTGTTGTTAATCTAAGAGATTAAAGTCTTATACAATATAAGTAATAAGTAGAACGCAAGATGCTTAGTTTTTTTTGTGATGTATTTCATCGCTGGGACGTATATTTTAAAATTAATGAAAGTAAAACATTCTTAGACTTACAATTTTGATAACATGTTGAGGATATATTGCACCTGTTTTCTAACTGCTTACGTCGAGTAAGTTTATTCTAAAAAGTTACTCTTACTTCATCATTACTTGATGTAGTTCTTGAAAATATTAAGCAAAACATACTCAAAATATAATTATGAGACTTAAAAAATAAAAAATCAATTCAGGTATGACCATACACTCAAGAGTCAACACTCTGCAATTGATTTATATTCCACTCGTAACTAATACAGTTTTTTTTAAATTGATTAACATGGTGTAAAACAGCGGGTGACAACCCATAACTGTCACAGAAAACTTTGTGTCCACTGGTATCAACATAGAAGGTAACCCAATACGTGCCGGGTCTTGTGCTCGCATCTGTGTTGGCTACAAGGGCACATGGTCTTGTCCAAGCAAACGGCAGCTTGTCTGCTGGAAATACCCTGACTGTCGGTGCCGGAATATGCCGCAGCGCTTTTTGTATTTGTAGTGAATTCATCTTCCCTTATTTCAGCGTACACAGATGCAGTTGAGTCCCCACTTTTTCTAGATTTCCAAAGATTAATGCTTTTCATGAGGTTCCCGACCTCTTGTGTAGCAGCAGCAGCAGAGGAGGACGACGACTGGTTTTAACGTGCAGGTCTTATTAGCGGCTCTTAAGTTTTTATTTTTTTTACATCTAAGGCATCATCTGGTATAGCGTAAGAGGGAATAACTTTTGTAGAATGCACTGTCTTGTTGATCCAGGTTCATAACTTATAAATACGAGCTAAAACACAGCTAAAAGCTTCCTTTTTTTAACCACGACAAGATCAAAAGCAATCATTATCGAGAAAAAGATTTTTAAAAGATGTACAAAAGTTCTCCTCGAGATTTATTATTTAACGCCCTAAAATTTTTTTCAGTAATTTTTTCTTTTGACTACCTCGAATGTAAATGTAAAGAGCACTTCTTGCTATTTCACGTAGAGCGCTATATCTTTTTTTTTTATAATATAGTGCTGTACGTCCGGCTCCTATAAAGGGCACTACACAGGGCACTTAGCACTTTGGAGAAGGAAGGGAAGACGGATGGGAGGCCTCCCATTACTGGGAGGGGGTAGGGGGAAATTAGGCTGCGAGGAGGTCGCCTAAACCCTCCTCGAGGAGCATTGCGTGGTGAAAAAGCACTTGTAAAAATACACAGAGGTACTTGCCCGAAAAAGTCGCACTGGCCGGGAACCGAACCATGGTCTCCCGCGTCCTAATCCACGACCTAGCCGACTGAGCCACTGCGTGCTCGAGCGCTATATACATCCTCAATATTAGCTTTATCACCAAACCACTCGAGTCCGTAAAAATAACAAGTTAAATAACTGTAGCTAAAAGTCCTGACATTTGTTTCACAGTGTTGTAGGGCGGTTTTATAATCCAATGGAAACTAAAGTTACGGTCAACACCCACCACTGCAATTACTTGTGGTAAAAAATCACTTTTTTTATTTTTATCGTCAAGTGTTTAAATGTCTACGATGAAACTAATTCTTCTTCCATGGTTTATTGTGAGCAGCTGCGTCCACTATCTTAAATAGTACGCAGCATACTAATCTTTTAACTAAAGACTGGATACTACGGGTAAAGAAAAAGAAGTTTGAAACAGCGCTTTAAAAGTGGTCGGGAATATGAGAAAATAAGTGATAGTGCCAGTGGTGGGAGTGGTGGTATACATGCGGTTATAAAAAAAAGAAAAAAAGGAATGTTTTTTAGGCATTGAAATCCGTTACTATCTAACAATTTGAGGCTATTTCTTACAAGTTGTCCAACTCTGAGTAAAAAACGCAATTTATCGTTTTTGTCAAAGGTGGTAAGTTTTCTGTCCCCGTTAAAAGCTTTGTTGTTGACAAATCCTAGTACTATTTTTTTGGTAACTGGCTAAGAATAACGTTTTCTAAACAGTCGCCTGTAATATCACTGTGCATAGTAAAAGATTCAACTTCCACATGGGTGATTGGATATTTTGCAGTAGTACTTGCTAAAGTCTTTGCATCTGCAATCAAAAGTATAGTGCTTAATTCTACTCGTCGTGCAAAGAGTGTTACTTGGTAATACTGACTAAATAATTCTTTGTAGATGTATCCATTAAACAAAATGCATCCTTCGAACGAACCAGACGTAGATGAACTTCAACACCACTTAACAAAAGTTTACCCTGATTTAAGACGTTGCAATGCAAATGACCCATTAAGTGCACTATCCTACTATCCTTTATATACTCTTGACCTTTTACGAGAGGTATATTTTTCTCTGATCTGGGTAGTTTTTCCATCTCACCAGCTACATCGGTTTCCCAGAGACTCGTGGACGAGTGAGAAGTTTTTGCTGCAGGTCCGTAATTTAATAGTGTTTCGATGTATGCTCTGTACAGGCAAGCATTATTAGGAGGGGTGACTAGTTTTTGGTTGAAATATACGTCAACTTGATTAAATACAGAATGTCAGAAATCGTTTACTAGACCCACAGACGCATCTGTATCTTTATCGTAAGGTATTAATTTTACATTAACTATTGGCATTCTGTGTGTGAGGTCCAAGTAATCCTTATTTTAAGCGTTTATGACAAATTCTACTGAACTTTTTTCGGTTAGTGAGAAAAAAGGTTTAAAATAAACCCATCGATTTGCCTCTAACTCTGTCTGAGTAAGAGTAAGGAAAAGTAAATTCAACTCACCCTTGACGCACGAATCAGTGTGACTAAGTCACAAAGACATTATTAATATTTAACTAAAAATATCGATGACCTTAGATTTTTTTTTTCTGCAACTTTTGACTCTCTTTACAGTTAACACGCTTAATTTTTTTACAATTTTTTTTTCACTTCTCTGCTCTTATTCTTTTTAACAACACTTTTCTTTCATCCACGTTTTGTCACTTAAGATGTTTTTTTTTTAGCACGAGTCATGGGGATGTGATGGGTAGCTTGGAAACTCCAACCACCCATTTTTCGCACAGCTCAATTTCTATTGGTGATTGAGTAGAAAAATTTGTTGTAGTGTTATGAGAAATGTTTCATTTCGAGCCTCTAGGTCGCAATGGACCGTTATCAAGATTGCGGGGGGGGGGAACGTACCCGTTATCGTTGACAAATGCCTGTAGAGAGTAGGGAAAAAATAAAACGCTCAACACGAACACTTCAATGATAGGAAACAACTTGTATTTTTTCTTTACGGCAAATATGAAGATGAAGGCAAATCAGGAAAGAAGACCGGAAAAAATGCTAATAATTAAATCAATTGAAATTATGGACTGTGCTCAGACGAAGGAGAGAGAGGAAGGCTCTCCTTGGCCAGCGTGCGTCGCTTGGTCAGTGCGAAAAAGATCAAAAACATGCCGATCGAAGCAGTGAGTCACGCTCGTTCTAACGCTCTTCGATTGCAACTGACTCGCTCGCGGTTTGCCTAGAGAGACTGGACAACGTGGCGATTATTAAGGGAGGGGGGCTTTTTTTTCATGACTTCACTAAATTTTTTCTCGCAACATGTGCGTTATGTATAGTTACTGTACTGGGTGCTAGCTCAATTGTGGAGTGAAGTGATGTATTGTATCCATTAGATAAATCTTGTAATACATCGATGTTGTGGTATGTATTTTTATATGTTAAATATATTTACATACATTTTTTAAGGGCTTGTATGAAACGCTCCACTACAACCACTTTAATGTCAGGGGTACTAACACTCTAAAATTTAAATCCATTATGCTTTAACAACTGTTGAAACTTGCTTCCTAAAAATTCTTTTCCCCGATCTGTTCCGACTGTTTTTGGAAACTGATAGTGTTTATTGTCAAGAACTTTCTTAAAAGCTGAGGTAACTTCACGGCAACTTTTATCCCGTAATGATTGACCACACAAAAGTTTACTCAAAACATCTATTACGTCGAGAATGTACTGCATACCACTGTTGTTGTAGTAATATATAGAGACGTTGTATGGCAGAAGGTGGAAACAGATATAAAATGATTGATGTCAGAAAATCTTTTGATACATCGCAATCTGCGATAAAATGTAATTTAGTTATTTATGAGTAAGAACAAAATTTTTTGAGTTTATCGCCTCAAGCAATTTTATGCGGGTAAGGAAATATTTTACCAATATCGCCGTTAAATAATTCTCGTTTGAACGATCTAGCGAGTAGGCTTTTTTGTCGAGCAGCTAAAAGTAGAACTTTGAGGACTTTTTTCATCAACAAAGGATTAATTTATAACAGATTTCACGTTTTTCTTACCAGTAATACAATAAATGGATTAACCATTCATTTGAATACCATACTATGTGCATTTGATACGGCAACAGTTAGTTCTACTGGAATTTACCACCAAATGACTCACCTGTTAGTTTAACTCATTATGTCCCTTTTCTATTATCGTCACCTTCTTTTTCGTTAAGGAAAAATTCATAAAATAATAATCGAAACTATAAAAATGATATTATAAGAATAGTTTATGCAAGGAAATAAAATTTTTCGTACTCATTTGAGTTTTATTATTTATTAATTACATGAATTTTATATCAACACACATATTTACATATAAATTGATACACCCTTTCTAGACACTGCTTGACATTTTGTATTCAAAGATTATAAATAAAGCTAAAACGTTTTAAATATATTTGTCTGTTGCTTATAATTTTTTTTGCTTTAAAAACATACTTTTTCATTTCTTTTCATCCAATAGAGACATTTATTAATTACACAATAAACGTGACAGTCGTTGTAAGCTTATGAATAGGACAACTCCCTATTAACCAACCTAAAAACTCTTTTGGGTATCTATTAGATATACCAAATTTGATCGACACAATTTCGTTTTCTTCAATAATGTTTATAATATTCGAAGCGTGTATGTTTAAAAATTTATTAAAATAATGATACCACCCACTTCCTATCTTTTCTTACGATACTTTTTCTTCATGTAAAACCGCTTTAAATCCAAATTGCATGTAATACATGGGCAAAATCAAACAATTCTGTGAGCAATTTTTAATCGATGTATCCAAATTTTTTTTTAAATTTAACCACATACCTTCTACCATCTGCTCAGTTAACTCACCAGTTTTTACCCCAAAATATCAAGTACAGCCATAGTTATGGTTTGTTCCGTTAATTATGCGTTTTTTAAAAATTTCTTATCATAGCTCTAATAATACCAAAAAAATTTTTTGAAACAGTATACCAACGAGATATTTTTTGATCTTTCCAATAGCAATGTCTTTTTTGTTCCATTTGTATAAATACTGTGAAAAAAATCAATTTTTTAGTGTTATCCCATCAAGTAAGCTAAAATCTGAGTTTACTATCGGAAAAAGCGGGAAATTTTATGTAAAAAACAGTTATAAAAAATGGGGATTTGCATTGGGACTTAGGTAAAAATTAAATTTCAAACGCAAAAAATCTTGGTATTCAAGTTTTTTTATCGGGCACTAATTTTTTACACAACAACAACTATTGAGTATTAATATTTTACATCTATCTGAAGCATTATTTTTTAAATACATTCTCTTGAAGAATTGTACACTTCATAATCCATTTTAAAATTTACAATAAAAACTTATACATTTTTTAAAATTAAAAAAAAAGACTTTTTAACCTTTTTTAAAAAAAAACCACGTTTTTTCAGTAGTACTCTTTACTGATTGCAGGTGCCTTTCTTGCTTCATGGTAATTTGCTCTGCAGACTCATAGCAAACGTCACTGTATAGGTACTGTAACATGCAACTCTACCGTTTACTTCTATCTGAATCCTTATTTCCACATTGAAAATAGCGCTATTTCATTAAAAAATAAGTGTTAGCTTTAAAAGCTATTCTGACATTATGCCTCCTCGTAAAAGGTGTCTTAATCCATTTTGGGAATCAACTTGTAAGTAAACTTATCTCTAGTTAACCTGTATTGGAGTTATTATATGCAATTGTTAAAACAAAGAACTTAATGTATGTGAGACAATCCAAGTGAGGTTGATTTAAGAAAAGTAACTGATGATGTGAGAATTCAGTTTCCTGAAGCGTTAGGTAATAGTTTTATATGCTCGGCTTGTCAAAAAGTATCTGAAGCTCAATCCATCAAGAGCGAATCCTTAGATAGTCAATCACAAAAAACATCAATGAAAGTCAAACTCTCGAAAGTCAATCTTCCTATAAATGCTTGACGCAATCAATGGAAAATGCTTTGAATATGTCTCCAGTACAAAAATATCAGTAAGCTTTATTATCATAAAAATAAAATTGTCATCCCTCGAAGTCGTAATATAAGTACTCGATTGCGCGCTTATTTAGAGGTTGTAAAGTGACAAAAGTTTTAAGTAAAAATAAAACGCACTCATATATTACTCGCCCTCTTGTCATCAAGTTACACAATGTACTTTATTTACAAATGAATATGAAAATTTTGCAAATGTGATCAAAAGTCTTACGTCAAAAGGAAGTACGAGGAAGTCATTACTGAGAAAAAAATTTTTTTTTTAATTTTGATGCTGACCCTAAATTAGAAAACGATGAAAAAGCAGAGAATTTTGATGGAATTATTAAAAATAAAGATCTTATCTAATCAGAAACTGACAAGTAAATGTATTTTTAATGCTAATAATTAATGTATTTTAAACTCGTAATTTAAGAAATTTTTAATTTTTATTTTATTGTTACTTTTAGAAAACGAACTAATTTGTTATTAAGTATTTTGTCAAAAAAATGGGGAAAACCGAAGATTAGAGAAATTATTCAAGTTGGACTAAGTTTCATTAAAAATACGAAAGCAATGCTAAAAGAAAACGTTTATGTTGATACTTCTTATGAAAAAACAGAAAAATCAGAAAAATCTATTGAAATGATCAAAGTGCTCTTAATTTTTATGAACGAGAAGACGATTCTCTTCAATTACCTAAAAAAAAAAGATGTCAAATCTGTTAAGGATTTAACTGGAGCAAGGGATTTAGTGCCAAAGAAGTAAATATTGTTGAATGTGAAGGAACTATTTGAAAAATTTAAAGCAGAATATCCTGATCACAAAATTGGTTTAACATCATTCACTCTTTTAAGACCTTAACATTGCGTATTGGCTGGAAGTTGTGACACACATACAGTGTGTGTTTGGAAGTATCATCAACATGTTAAATTAATATTGGACAGTAAGAACTTTTCATAAACTAGTTTTAAGAATAAAAAATTACTATAAGAAAAAAAAATTGAAGTAGAATACCATTGAAAATTTCTAATATTATTTAAAAAATAATTAGTTAACAATTCATGCTCCAATTACTAAAAGAAAATTTACGGTTTTATTCATTTTTTACTACTTATTATTTTTAGGAAGGAAATTATTCTCTTTGCTCGAAAATAACGAATGGATTAACAATGCAGGTGATAAGAAATCGCTATACGAATAGTTGCTCTTGAAACTGGTGTGCATTGATCCGACAGAAGAGTGTTTTTCTCAAAAATGTTAAAATTTGCCACCAATCGACGATTTAAGACAATAATTACAACAAGTTTTTGATGAATCATCAATGACTGAAATTTCATATAAATTTTTGTGTATTGAGAAACGATGTACAATACTGAAAATAATATGCAATATTGGAGACTTTATAAAGAACTTAATTGAACGTTTGGAAAAATTGGTGCTTCATGACTTTTCTAGTGATTATTTACTACAAACAAACTAGCGAGCTGAAAAATATTAGCATAGTTCTCATGTTGGACTGTCTCACACGTAACGTAAAGTTGCTGTCTACATGTTTCAAACAAAAATAATCAGTTATTTAAAGAGTACATTCACAAGGATTGATAAGATTTTTTATTTTTCTGATGGCGCTCCACGCTCCAGTTCAAAAATAAGAATGCTTTTAAAAATCTATCATTTCATCATAAAGATTTTGCTATCCATGCAGAGTAGCACTTTTTTGCTACCTCTCACGGAAAAGGGTTATTCGATGGATTAGGAGCAAGAATCAAGTGCAACGCATCAAGAGCTAGTTTGAAAAATCAAACTATTTTAAACGTCCTCTTCTTATATAATTAGGCTAAAGATACGATGAAAAATTTTGAAATTTTTTTTGTGCCACAAGACGAGTACTTGACTTTCTCTAATTTTCTCGAAACAAGATTCTTAAATCTCAAGACTATAAAAGGTACTTTAAGTTATCACGCATTAATACCCTGCAAAAACAATAAAAATCTCATTGTTAAAACCATTTAAAACTCGAATCAAAGTAATAAAATTGTAATCTAAATGAAAAAACTCTTATTTCTCATTATCAAAATTTAATTATAAATATTACCCTTTCATGTGTAATTTTGGTCATATCATGGATTATAATGTGTAAGGAAAAATAGCCTTTTCTGTAAATGTAAAATATTAATGCTTAATAGTTGTTGTTTGGTAAAAAATTAGTTTCGATAAAAAAACTTGAATACCACGATTTTCAACGTTTGGAATTAAATTTTTTCACCTGAGTCCCAATGCAAATCCCCATTTTTATAACTGTTATCCACGTAAAATTTTCTGCTCTGTTTGGTGGTGAACTCAGATTTTAGCTTACTTGATGAAATAACACTAAAAAATCAATTTTTTTCAAAAACATCAATTTTTTTCACAGTATTTATGCAGATAGGACAAAATAGACATCGCTATTAAAAAGAGCAAGAACTTTTACGTTGGTATATGGTTTCAAAAAATTTTTTTTAGTATTATTAGAGCTATGATAAAAAATTTTTTAAAAAACGCATAATTTACGGAACAGTCCATAACTATGGCTGTACTTGATATTTTTGGCTAAACATTAATGAGTTAACTCATCAGATGATAGGAAGTATGTATAGTTCAATTTTGAGCAAACTCTGAGACATTGACTCAAAATTGGTCACAGAATTTTTTGATTTCACCCACATACAGCTTTACGCATTTTACTAATGATAATTACATTAAATAATATATAGCTCTTCTATTTTAATTTTTTTTTTTAATTTTAGCCATGTATAAGGCTCATTTATTTTTTCTTTATTTTTAGTTCGTGTAAACTATGAAGCATACTGGGTCATGTCAATCCCTCTAAAGATTTTTGAAAATCGGGGTAGTGCTTACAATCCGGATTACAATTTAGTGTGAACTGACATGAACAAATATGGACTCCTTTGTTTATTACCTGCAAGGCAGCGTATAATCATAGGGAAATAATAAAAGATTACGAATAAATACTTAAACCGTATCTAACAATTATTTAACTTTTTTATAGCTGAATGGATAAGAGCATTTTTCATTAACGAAAACACGTTTTTGTAAGACAAATGCACACGTTTTGTTTTCGATGCGAGTTATGACGTCATGCATGTTAGTTTTTCTTATCATCGTGTTTTGTGTAATTATAAAATTGTTTTTATTTTCTTCATCCTCATATAACTTTAAAATTTTTCTTTAACTATAGAGGCAATTGTATAAAAATTAATTTTTAACTCATTTTGGTAGTTGATACGAATAACTTTTACTTCACATACGTCATGTTGGAGTACGTACGTAATAACCATAAAACTTTGGTCTTCTGGACACAAAATCTTCTATAAAAGAGCCCTTACCATACTCCTTCAGCTTGTCTATTAGTTAGTCTACGAGTAATAATGATTCTGTTGGCGGTTTATATTCCTTAGGTTCTTTAGTGTTGCTTATAAATATAATCAAATCAGTGTCATAATACAACACTCTTTCACCTAAATTTTCGGAATATCAATACAATTTTAATCGGGCTTGAGCTGCAGCTACATTAATCGTAAGCAGCTCTAGTTACATCTCTACAGGGGGATGAAAGTGCCGCTTTGTCCTTTTACCTTCATGTAACGTACATTACTTTATCGTTTGTAGGAAGACAACGTTTAACGCAACTTTCTTAATAAAAAATTAGCTTTAGTAAGGATTTGTAATCATTTACTATGACCGTTTTTGTAAGATTTTTCCGTAGACCAAATTTATCCCAAAAACTATTTAAACAAAACTTGACTACAGATTGCAAGCCAGCACTTTTTGAAATATCCTTTCTATCTAGTTTTATTTTTTCTGTATTTTTATAATGAATAATAAAATTGTTTTCTTCTGCTTCTATTTCTACACTGCTAGGTCAACCACTTGCCTCTTGTTTAATTTTTAAAGAAGTATCTGTATACTCTGTAAACAGACAACCACTCCGCCAAATGGGGTCATACTGAGCAGTTTCGTACTGCCAAATTACATTCATTTCAATAAGCTTGTATTCTTATATTAAGCTTTTTTTATTTTTTTAGAAACCTTAGTTCCTCTTCACACTCGCTCATTTACATCGTGAGGACATTTTTTCTCGCATACTTTTTCCATACACGTCCTGCATAGACCAAAAAGTAGTCTTCCATGCATTTTTGTAGGAAGTACCGCATGAAACAGACTCGTTAGTAGTAATATCATGCATTTTACTAAACCCTTGACGTTATCATTAAAATTCTCATAATTAATTCCTGTCAAAATGAAGCAATCATCCGCAACGTAAGTTTTAAGGTGTTTCAAAGGAAATTTTCCTGTCTTGAAAATGTAAAGTTTTAAAGAGCATACGTCTAAATAATTTATTTTTTCATTTTCTTTAGTGTCATATCATGTAACAGTGTCTTTTGTACAACTGCCATAAAAAGCATTTCTCGTATTTAAAATATTATTTTGTACTATAGGGTGATTTCTGACGAAATCAAGAAAATTTTAATTTTTTTTTTTTTCAAATATTGGTCGAAATCACTTTGCCACATCTCAATTACACTATAACCATATTCTATTCTTGAGGTCATTTTAAGTGTGTTTTTATAACGCTCTGAATAGCTTTCGAAATTTGTAAGTTTCTTCGTTCACTCATTCGGGTAACAACGCGAACACCCATGAAAATAACAACTGTAATGAAATTAAAAAACTGAACCCTTAGAATCTTTTTCTTTGGCTGTAGGTTTTCAGAAACCATCGACTACTGGTCCTTCCATTAATTGATTGCCAATAAACGTCCGGCATGGATTATTTCGGGATTTATAATTTTTTCCTAACATAGTAACCATTAAATCTGTTTTTTTTTTTTTTAAATTGGCCTGAGCACGTATATCCGTTCTCAGGAATCTCTATTGTGTCGTTTTTTAAAAAATTTGTTCTGAATATAACTGAGCAGACGCTTGCAATCGTGAAACTTTCTACGAAAGGATAAACTTTTTCGACTTGTAGAAAGATTTTTCTATAAGCTGGACACGTCTGACACAATATTTTAACATTTTGTAAACAATTATCTACTGAATCCTTCTCCATACCGAATTTTTTTTTCCTTGATAACTTGGTCATACCAAAGTAAAACTCTTGACGTTCTTTTGAACCCATTGTGTATGGTAAAAAAAATTTAATTGATGGATATGTTCCTTTAAAAGTAAAATTCTCTTTGGTCGTAAAGAGATGGAACAAATACCCTTCTTTTTAATTATCCGCCAAGTTAAAGGTTTTAGGTAACTCTGCTAACTTCATTGGTAAATAATTAAGACTATCAATGAATTTGGTTTTTCCAATGTTCATTTGTATGATATTTCGCCCATTTCAAATGACGTTAGGAGTTTTGTTTCCCGAAGCAAGATGTTTTAAAACAAATGAAGCATCAAGAAGTAGTGCTTTGTGTGCTATAAAAATAAAAAAATATTACTCTTCTCTCTTTTTCCGTACAGCAAATTCAACAAACATTTTTAATCATTTCTTACCCCGAAAAATTAATTTTTTTACACCACAAAATTTACAAATAAATGATTCTAAATCCATACAATCATTACATCGAATTTGAGCTATCCATAAAATCAGTACATTTATGCGTGTTTTTACCGCATTGTCCAAAGTTTCGGTCTGACGTGTCTCAAAATCATAAAAAATAAAAAGTTTTTTTTCTTACAATTTTTCTCTTTCACAGCTTGAATCATACACAATTCATTTAAATTATGTATGGTCTTACACCATCCACAGAATTTTTTTTACAATCGTGATTTCCTTTCACTAAGTTATAAAATTTTGTACGAAAGCTGCTCACTTTTAAGGTATTGCATAAAGATCTTTTTGCTGCTTAGTGTGTTTTTCTTCGTGCATATGACCCTGGACGCTTGTAATTTCTAAATAAAACATTTTCTATTATAAAAAATACGCCTACAGTCATCACGTTTAATCTTTTTCATTTTGGAAGTATTATGATTACAATTAGTGTTTGCATTACATGCTGTGCAAACAAAAAGACACGAATGGTTTACTATTTGTCTGTATGTTTCATTACACGGTGAACAGAAAAACATATTTGTTTTGATCGCTGATTTGTTATTAGGTCATAGGCGCTTGTGTCATTGTTTATTATTTTAATCATTTATTAGAGTGGCCAGTAAGCACTCCGGGTCATTTGGTGATAGTCGCTTGCGTTATTCCTTAAGAGTTAATTATTTATTAGAGTGGCCCGTAAGCGCCCGAGGTCATTGGGTGATGGGCACTCATGTTATTATTTGACATTTAAATTATTTACAAGAGTGGCCAGTAAGCACCCCGGGGTCATTGAGTGATAGTCGCTTGCGTTAATATTCAAGATTTTATGATTTATTAGAGTAGTCAGTAAGCACCCTGGGTCATTGGGTGATAGGCGCTTGTGTTATTATTTAACATTTTGTTATTTGTTAAAGTGGTCCATAAGTGCCCCAGGTCATTTAGTATAGGCGCTTATGTCATTTTTTATTATTTTAATTATTTATTGGAGTGGGCAGTAAGAGTCCCGGGTCATTGGGTGATAGGCGCTTGTGTTATTATTTAACATTTTATTATTTGTTAAAGTGGTCCATAAGTTCCCCAGATCATTTAGTATAGGCGCTTATGTCATTTTTTATTATTTTAATTATTTGTTAGAGTGGCCAGTAAGCACCTCGGGTCATTGAGTGATAGGTGCTTGTGTTATTATTTAACATTTTAATTATTTATTTAAGTGGTCAGTAAGCTCCTGGGTCATCGAGTGATAGTCACTTATGTTATTATTCAACATTTTATTATTTATTAGACTGGCCTATGAGCGTCCTGGGTCATTTGCTGTAGGCGTTTGTGTGGCTTTTTATCATTTTAATTATTTATTAGAGTGGCCAGTAAGCGCCCCAGGTCATTGAGTAATTGGTGCTTGTAATACTACTTAGCATTTTCATTATTTATTAAAATCGTCAGTAAGCACCCTGGGTCATTGAATGATAGTCGCTTGCGTTATAATTCATGATTGTATGATTTATGAGAGTGGCCAGAGAGCACCCCATCGAGGATAGGTGCTTGCGTTATTATTCAAGATTTAATTATTTATGAGAGTGGCTAATAAGCACCCCCAGTTGTTAGGTTATAGGTGCTTGTATTTTTATTTATCATTTCAATTATTTATAAGAGTGGCCAGTAAGCGCCCCGGGTCTGGTTAGTTTAAAATTTAATTATAATGCTTAATATTATTGTAATACATTATGTTGATAAATGAACTGTAATTTAATGGCATATCTTTTGACCCATCATAAATGAAGGCCGTGCCAGTCCTGAAGTTTTAGTAGTCAAAAATGCGAATGGCTCTGTTTTTTTTTTTTAATATTCTTGAAACCTTTTAATTTCTAAATATCCAGAAGTGTCTGTATCTTATTAAAATGTACCACTATCCTTAAATAGTTTTACAACTTTTCGTTTTTGCTCTTTAAATTTTTTATGTTTTTTCACTGTTTCTAATATTAATCAGTATTATTTCTAAATGTGTAGACCTCGCCACAAATAAGAGCTCTCACTAGACATAAATTATTATTATTTTAAATACCTAATACTCCGTTGTTTTCAAAATTTTTTATAACATGTATGGAGGCACTCATCCCTTGAGGCACTTGAACGTATGTTACCTGAACAATTATATTTTATAAAACATCGAAAATTATCTTACTCTGTTCGATCCTTTCAAGCAGTTTTAGAAAATCTTTGGCCGTAAGGGTGTAAAGAAGTCTATAGTATAAACCTACAACACCGTTCATCAATCCGTCCAATTCTAAAGACGCTCCTACTAAACAATAATGTTGAAAATAACGGTTTGTAATACCTACAAATTCTCTCATCGGGGAAGCTAACCAACCATTGAATTTACCCAGCGTTACTAAGTTTTTATTCAGGATAGCATCTTAAACGTAATCAAATGCCCTGTTAATCTAAGCGCCTTGATATATTTTTCTACATCGCTTATTACATTAATGAAATCTCTACTTTTTGGCCCATGATCCTCTGGACCAACTTTTTCTACTTGTACGTTAGTAACACCACCACCTCTTTGCACAAGAGCACGATCGTAGTCACACCCGCAATAAATTTTTCTACTCACTTCACTTGTTTTTGGTGTCGTATGCGGTTTTTGCTGCTGCTGCTGCTAATGTTGCTGAGGCTGTTGTTGTTGCTGCTGTTTATGTCATTCAGGCTGTTGTTGTTGTTGTTCTATTTCTTATTGCAAATCACTTCACTCTGAATCAGTCAGCTCTAACAATATAAAAAAGGTTTTTTTATTCTATATTTACAATGATTTACACTCTTAACGATTTATTAAATGAGAAAATTTATGTGCTTTTATTTGCTCCAAAATAGCAAATATTCCTGATGGACCTGCCATTGATTCATCATCATTCTCAGTGTTTCTTTTCCTATTTTCAATGGTGTATGTAGAAGTCACAGGTCTTAGCATCGATGATGGCGACGAAAAAAAATTGTTTTGCTTGGCTAGCGTATATACTGAAATAAGTAACAAAAAAATTATGTAAAAAATATTGTTGTTAGAATTACTTTGATTCAAAGTCTTAAAATTTACTTACTTTTTTTTCATAGTAGTCGACTAATGGTTTCAAACAGACACCGTTTCGTAATTTGAGTGGTCAACTTTCAGCTTCCAAAACCACAGCAATATCGCTATTTTTTATACGTACATCACACGATACACTCGTCTAGTGGTTAGAAATAAACCCTCCCAATAAGTTCCACAGCACATTTTTAAGTTCTTGCACTAATGTATTTGGTAGCACCTTACTAATATAATCCACTGGATATTCCAATTCAACCGCGTCGTGAAGCATGAATTCGTACATAACACACTGCAATACTACTCCCCAAAATTTTCTAATCGTTGGATTCATGATAAACACACTAGTTCTTTTCAACGGCTAAAGAAATTTATTTTCGCTACGAGTACCTGATAGAAACTGACTTTTCCTTTTAGTCTCAAGTTCCTTACCAACTCTCTGTCTTCTTCTCTTATACCCTACTCTAAAGAAAAACGCAAGGAGAGAAAAGTATTAAAATTACATAAACAATGAGTAATGCCAGTCCCTTGATTTTCGTAAAGTTTTTTCAACAGATTTTTTAAGAGCTCGTAAGAATTTGACTTTGATTTCAAAAAAAGCCATGCACTCTTTTTTCGCAAAGCTCTGCATCTTCTCCTCTTTCACCATACCTGTAAGAGAAATGCTAAGATGAGAGTATGTAAAAATTATGCAAGCAATGAGTAAAGCCAGTTTCTTAATTTTCGTACAGTTTTTAACGATATTTCGAGAGCTCGTAAAAATTTGACATTTACTGGTAAGAAATCTGCAGACACTTGTTTCATAGAGTAATGTTTTATTTTTCACAACTCTAAAATAAAAACTGATATGCGATTACTAGTGATACAATTTGACGGCTAGTTGTCAGTTTATGTATACGGTGTAGCTCTCATACGGCTTCGATACGCAACGGTAACATTCTACGAGTTATGACTTTCGATCCCAACAACTGACAGTTTCCATACAACCATCCTGTTAAAGAAAAACGTGATATATTTAAAGAGGATAGAAGAAGAGAGAGAGAGACAGGAGAAGGATAGAGCGTGAGATCTGATTAACAGTTAGTCCCATTTATTCCACTATCCGATCCTACTTCAGTAGTGTGTCAGCAGTTGAGCAATCGATACGTTTACACACCCCCTAGTAGTCATAAATAATGCATTTTATCATCGCAAGTGTTCAGTGTAAGGTGGTGCTTAGTACCCGAAAATATTTGTAACACTTAAAAATTGAAATGGTGGCAGTTGTTTTAAGATGTAAAAGGAATACATTTCTTCAAAATAAGAACTCTTGCAAGCCCCATGAAGACGAAAACGTTAACTTCTACATATGCTGTAAACAAATTTTGTACAAAAGAAACGTTTTTCAATTATACTATGATTTTGACAAACAAGTGTTTGAAACTTTGATTTTTTTTATCCAGGAGTGAAATCACGAAAAGGTTAAATCTTAGTTCAAAAACGTGGAGTGAAATGCAAAATTATTTTTCAGTTATCTCAGATAATTTCAATAATACGACTACCGAAGTCTCAGATTAAATACATTTTAGTGACATAGAGTTGTTGTTTAGCATATCTTATGGAACCAAATCGATTATATTCGATTTTTACCAGGACAACAATAAGCAAAATGGGTGCAAAAAAAAAGAAACCCTATGGTACTACGGTAGTGATGCAGACACCAAGTTTTTGTGGACTCGCAGCTGCAAGTGTGTGTGTGGATGAGAGACTTCATTGTATTGAACGTGTTACGATATTAGCCAATAAATGTAAAAATTCAATTACCTAATAAATAGTTTGATTGCCAAAGAGTACTGATACAGCTGAAAAAATTAATGACTCAATAATACAAGATGTTGTACAGAAAAATTCGTGTCAATTTAAAGAAATTGTAAAAGAAAAGTTACTGTCTCCTACCGACAACGTATTTTTGCAACATTTTTTTGAAATTGTTTTCTTGAAGTTAACAAATATGTGCGTAAAAATATTTGTAAAGGAAGTAGGGTCCAAGTTGCGGAATGAATAATTTTTATGTACAGGAAGATATAAATAAATTTTTTTTCATTTATAACTTAAATATTTCTAATTTTTAGTTTTTTTTTTTTATGTCTATTTTTCCCAAGACAACTTACTCTAATACAATCATACAGAACTGCATCCCATAAACAGTAATCTGTATAGCTTCTCTAAGGGCATACTGCATTACATATGACTTTCCATCCCTCACCCCCTTCATATATTAGAGTTTTCCTCGTAATCAAGAAATTTTATAGCCGTTTGACTCCGATATTTCCCATAATTTCTTTTATCTACTTAATACATCTTATCTTATTTCTCAACCCTCTTTCTTTTGGTTAGAAGCGTTATTTTGGCCCTTTTCCCTCACAGTGTACTATCGCTAAAACCAACAGTTTTTTTCACGGAAACTATAAAACAAAAAATAGCTCTCTTTCTCTTCTGAGATCCTGATTTTCTCACACTACAACTAGATCTGGTGCTAGAGGATAATAACCTCAAGTAAGGAGCATATAATTTTCGGTTGGTATGAACACCCCTCTCAAACATACCTCTTACATAGATCTACTGTCGTGATACTCCAGCGCTTCTTTTTCTCCTCCATCAATAAACAAAAGAACTACCATATGTCTTGGACACCACCTTCCACCGATATCAAATATGCAAGGGAGGCAGGATCACTATAAAAGTCAATTAAAATCACTAGTCAAAGTAAATCACTATAGGAATTCCCCAGCTAGGGGACCCTCTACTTCCTCTCTGCCACTCCCCCTTCAACAGCATGACCAAACACTCACCCCAGATCCCAACCACTGGCACCAAACAGTGACCTCAGAGGTATCCAGTCCCTCAGACCTAACTAGTAAGTAGATTTCTATGATGTCATTGTTTTGCACCATAATTAATGCCTGTTAAGCACACTTGACGATTACAATACGACACTGAAACGGAAAGAAATTCTTTTCTAGTTCATTAATATGCATGTAAGACTTTTTTATAACGAGCCTTGATAGTCATCTGCCAACAGCTTTTACAAGGATTTTTCTTGTTTTCAATAAATTTTGTAAGGTTATTAACTGTGAGAAATTACTAACCTAAGAATCTGATGACTTTTCTATGAACGAGTATATAAGTGTATGAATACTTAGATTTCACATGTATTCAGTACAGAATTTAACGTTTTTTATGTCCCTTATTCTTACCTCCCTTATTCTTTTCCCATAATTAGCATCCCTTTCCCCAAGTATGCGAGTCTTTTGTGCTGGCCCCTTGCAAAGTTCCCCTTAGACGACTAGATCCATCCACCCTACTTTTAAAGATTGACAGTAGCTTAACCCAATGAACTGGCCAGGTATTGGCTTTGCGTTCAAAAAGAAAGCCCCTGGAGATCCAGGTGTCTCTAGAAAAATGGTCTATTTATTTCAAAAAATTGAATTAGTGGTGATTTGGATTCATTCCTTAAAAAAAAAAAAAGAAAAAAGGAGAAAAAAATTTCAATAATTTTCGATGAGATTCGAACTTACAATTCCTAGAGTTTCTTCGGCTCGAAGGAAATACGACGCTAACCACTTAGCCATCGAAGCTCTTACTTGACAATATAGTTTTTGAGCTCAAATTCTATAAAACTTAAAAAATATCATGCACTTCTTTTCTAATAATTATTAAAGCCGTAAGACCAACCTAATAGAAGCTAATATTATCATTCTTATTAGAATTAACTGCAATAATATTAACCTTAACTCTTCTTATTGTAACGATTATTTATACACTTAAGTATGTTTATTATTATTTTTGAGTATCGATTATAAGGTGATACAACAAGGTATGCAGCGCTACTAATTACTTTTTTCATAATTATAATTACACAAAAAAGCAGGTGTGGGTCGCACCCAACGGAAAGATATTCTCAGATATGTCGATCTAGGGTTCCGTAGGTTGAGTGACACTGACGTTAATTTTCGTTAGGAAGGTAACAGCGCTGACAGCAGCCTCTGTCGATAAAAAAGGCATCGGAGATATCCTCTTGTGATACATAGGTTTCTGTCTTCGGATAACAAACTCTATATGTGCTCTGCTGTCTGCTATAGCAATGAGGAGTGTTTGTTGGCAGTAAAGGTGTAGAAAAATACCAAATTTATATCTATTTTATGTTTTGAATGGATATTGATTTATCTTAAAAAGGAAAAAAAAGCGATGTAAAAGTAATACATAGAATGATTATACTCTGTATCGGTAGGTCATGTTGTGGAATGCATTTTTGTTTAAAAAAATATGATTTGAAAATACCATTGCAATTGAAGTAGTTCATAGATAAAAAAGTTAACTCTAGGTCTCATACCTGTTTGTGATTGGAATGGTTTCTTATTTACCTAGAAGAAAGGATGAAGACAGCATATTTTCAGATGAGTATTTTTGTGTAAAATTATGTTTTATAAAAATGTATGAGCCTTAGAACCATTTCTTTGTAGGAATATTGTTTTTTTATTTTTGTAGCTTACATGTGTTTTCAGCTAATACCTTAATCTATGGGCTTACTTTCCAGAAGACGGATTGTTTGTTGACGAGGTTTTCATTCAGATGCCACCTCATTTCTCAAGAACCATACAGCCATCTGAAGTAATCGCTGCCCCAGCAGAAGTGTTAATTGTTGATGATTGCATTTAATTCAAAATAGTCCCAAAGATGACACTTGGATAAACTGAATTCCTCGACAAGTCTTAACTAAAGTTTACATTCAACTAGATATTCCTTCGCAGCATGGACCAGTTTTTACAACAATGGACTTTACTATAATTTATAATCAATTTACTTTAATAATAGGCTGATTCTTGTTGAAGGGACAGCAGCATTATGTGATCCAAGAGTGGTTTGGTATACTGGAGACTACTTGTTAAGTACTTAGGTATTAACCAATTTGTTCGACCACACCAGTTATACGAGAAATAGTGGTTTTCTTCTTTGTAAAGGATATAAAGAAGCCAAGTTCATTAAGACACAAGTTTTATTGACATTTTATAGACAAAAAAAAAAAAAGTATAATAAATTTACAAAAAAATATCTAAAATAAGTGAACACTGTTAAACTAGGTAAAATAAACTGTGACTAATGTTTATGTGTCAATAAAAATAAATCTTATAATGTATATGTAAGCTATTAGCTTTAACGATCCCTTCTATCCTGTCATTCATGGAGTTGCTGAGATTCAAAAATAAATTAAGCTTATTTTGCAGCGCAGTCCATGAATTTCTGCATCTATCTAAAAGATCCTGATTATTTCTAATCTGGCTTGGATACCACTCTTGAGTCATGATGGGCCATATATTCTTGATCTAGTTAAGATCGGGAGAAGTAGGTGAACGTGGCAGCTGTACTAGTCTTGGGTGATCTTGGTACCATTGATGCACAATCCGAACTGTGTGAATTGGAGAATTGTCACGAAAAAATGCGCGGGGGGGCTGTGGGGGGCAGTGGGGGGTTTCGGAAAAAACTGCGATATGTCAAAATAAGAGGAAGAATGACAGGTTTTTACCTTATTTTGTGGGAGGGGGCAGTGGTGGGTGAATGGGGGGCTGTGGAGGGTTGTGTGGAATGCCCCACCGAGATAACTATATAATATTAGAAGATATAAATGCGAACGTATATGTATTATACGACTTGCATAATACAATACAAATATAATATCTAATTATTATATACTTTTCTATATAGCTATAATAATGCGGTTAGTACTTTACAAACAAGAGAGGAAAAAGAGACAGAGAGCCGAGCCAAGCCAAGTTTAACCGAAGATCGGCCGTGTTCTTCGATTCCTTTTACTCTCTTATTCGCACACTCTCCTGTACAGTATACTATGTACGCAATGTATATCTATATTTTTCGTTATGCTTTTTCGTTACGGTCACCACGCAACACTTACGTTTACTCACCACGCTCACGTGGGCCTATACATGTAAAATACTAAGATTGTAAGACTTTCTGTGACTCTGTAAAGCATTGCACTGCCAAGCATGACAGTTTAAAAAAAACTGGTGTGCTTCAACTTAAAAAAATTTAGATGATATCAAAAAATTAGACTATCGACGTCATCAGAAATACTGTATTAGATATTTTTCTGAGGCTCAGAAATGAATGTTATAAGGTTTAAATTTTTATGTGTAATGTTGCTATCAAATACCCTATGACCAGTTCAAATTTTGTAATATGTTAACTTCAAAGTTTTGAGAGTTTTATCCAAATAGTTCAATATTATTTTCGTAATTTTGCTACTAGTACAAATTTTCTTTATTAAAAAATGCAATGTTGAGCTTCAAAAGTTAGAGTTCGAAGTCTCATTTGTATTTTATGGTTATTATTGTACAAAAAAACTATTCAATATTTTATGACGATCAAAAAAACTTTGGTCTATCACACTGACTAGTATTACTGTCATTTTACTTTTTTAGGGAATGACAAGTCAAAACCTCTGAACTACGACAAAAATTACACAATGTTAAATGTACATTCATAGAACTATAGTTAAAAAAAAAATCAGGACTTTGATTTAATTATTAAAAATAAAGCTGCAAAAATTATTTAAAAAAATTTATATATAGTTACCCAAACTTTTTGAGACTTATGCGATGGTAATGCACCTTTTGAAAACGAACAAACTGCTTAAGGGCATTACTTTGGACGAATTATTTCCGTGGTTAAAATAAATAATGAGAAAAGAACTTACAAATGTTCACATGTATGTCCATTATTAACAAATTTTTAATTAAAAGTTAATCATCACTTATACATTGTTAAATTCCTAAAACCATTATTTAAAATTGAAAATGGTAATTAAAAGTCACACTATATCCAAAAAAAACTGTTTACAAAAAAAATCTATGTTAAACAATATTTCGTTTGAAGTTTCATTCCAATTAGAATATTGTTGCTTAAATATCACATATTAAACACACATGATTCTTAAATAACAAAATTTAAAACTTCGTTGGAGGAACAATTCATAAGAGACTAACACTTTTTAAAGTGTTGATAAGACAAAATATAAAAATGATAAAAAATCTGATTATAACATTGACATTAATTTTCCAACGAAAGTTATGCCCCCAAACCCACAATATACAGTGAACTCCACATTACATGCACATACAATAGGAGCATTATTTAAGTTTTTCTATTTTTGTTCCAACGCCAGCCAATATTCGAGTTTTGCCCAGATGCGTGCTAGATAAGTGCCTCTCCTCTCATCTTGTTGATAGCGAGCCGCCCTTTAAATTTCTTCGATATTTTTTATCTTCCTTCTTTTGGCAGGCCCCTTTTGTCCTCTAGGGGATAAGTTCTAATGGACCTATCTCATTTAGGGAGGTTAATTTTTAGTTAGTAGGTACACCGGGTGAATCCTACTTTAACAAAGGAATAGCCAGATGAGTGTGTATGAATATTTTTTCTTTCCCACTACTGTAAACAAAAAGTAGTAATGCACCAAGGAAAAAAAAGTGTAAAATTTCTTTCTAGGTGTAAGTAGTTACCCAAAACGATGATGAGAATAGCAACTGTGCAGAAGATATCAATATACTTTTCTTAAAAGCAGTAAATGCAATTTTCTACCCAGGAGGAACGTTGTACTTTGCTTTTTAAGAATAGGAAAACAAAGTCTTACTTTCAGTAGGGGTATAATAAGAAATCGGTTTGTACTAGAAAACACGTTTATTTGTATAATACTCTTTTACAGATAGTTATATAATACTTTCTTACTGTGTAAGTACTCAAACAATATTTACAAAAAGTTAGAGCTAGGAAAGGATTTGCAGAGAGATACTGTAATATAGTAAAACGTTTTTTGTGTTTTCTGTGAATGGCATTTTAAAATTAAAAAACCAACATCCATGAATAATTTGTATTTATTATAAACAAAAATTATGATTTCGTTTTCCAAATTTTCATTTTTAATGAAATAAGTTATACATATCCAAAACTGTATTAGGGTTTTAAAATTATACGCTTTAATACTTAATATGTAGTGAGTGCAAACAATAATAAACATATAAAAATTAGGAACAACTCAGTCATTTTCTTGTTATTTTTATTTATCACTTCTAGTACGATCATAAATCAGTTTTTATCATTTTAATTTTAATTTACATGCAATTATAACGTTCTTGGTGCTCTGAGCTTTAAATTTCATAACAAGGGATTCATCATGTACAAAATTATGTTTTTTTATGTCTTGATATGGTATGATACAAATACATGCATCAATTTAAAGTAGCAAAAAAAGATTAAATTTTTCCTTATATTTCTTGTGTTGTTTATGGTATGCGCTCTTATATTTCTTATATTGTTTATCAGGTACGATAACTTAAACATACGCTACAGACTGGCGTTGGCTCAGTGGTAAGCGTGCTTGTTAGTGATACAACACTGTTCTAAGGGTCGTACGTTCAATTCCAAGTCGACTGAGTTAGTGAGTGAAGGTTTTTCCAAAACTGTTGTCACCATATAAGTTCCTATGCAACCCTGGCTGTTTTGGGGCGAGTTTTTCTGTGGAACTTTTTTTCATAGAAATTCCAGAGTTTTTTCCTTGCCTCACAGGTCTTCAGGCCTGAGTAAATGTGAGACAATGTTGAGGTGTCAGGGCTATACGTAGGGATTAGTGGACCTGATGCAAGACAGGGATTGCTGGTTTTATCAGTGAAGAGTGGTCCCTGAAACATGGGGATTCTTTGAAGATGCTAATCAGCCTTGATTCAACGCTTTGACAGAAAGCGCTGGCTTAAACAGTGAGAAGTGGACATCTTTTAATATGGAGTCTTCTCCGCGGAAAGGCTTCACAGTGGCAAAGTAGATCCGATGCACCGTTAATGTAGAGCGTGTCAATATATAATATCAATAAGTTAAGAATTGGGTGCAACAATACACCCTCACTCATAGGTGGTAAGTTGGTGGCCCCGGAATACGTACGCATTACAGATATTACTTGCAATCTATAATTATGTGCTTTAAAAAAAACTATGCGATTATAAATATCGTAAGTTTATATAATGAAATGAATAAACAAATTAGCCTTTGGTTACGACGGTGTCATTTTTTTATACGTTACAAAATGAATTTTTTTTTTAATGCAATATAAACTATAATTTGTTTTCAAAACTCTTAAAGAAATTGTACATAAAAAATTTAATTTCAAAAAGTTACAAGAAAGCTATGTCTAATCGTGATTTAACAGTAATGTAAATTTCAAAATAAAATTTTACGTAAGGTATACCACATTTGTGCGTGTCAGGGTTCACAAAAGTTACTCAGGTGTTAGTTTGGCTTCACAAAAGTGGTGTGAGGGTGGTGAAAAATGTAGTAAAGGAGTGGGGGTGGTGAATATTAAAAATATTTGTGCAGGCAGCAGTAGGTGGATATGTGTGTGCGAGAAGGGGTTGTTGTGGAGTTAATAAAGGGCTGCTGGGGTTAGATCTAAGTCATAACAAAAATCTATATAACACAAAATGAAATAAAAATGTTTTATAAATATAGAAAAGCTTTACTCGTTAACCTTTTATAACGACACACGCATACGTAATACAATTACATATATTTGTTTTTTTTATTTATTACAAAAATTATGTATCCCCCCAATTCTACCAAGAGCCCCATGCTTGTACTAAGCACGTAACCTATCTTTCACGTGTCATAAGGTGTGTGCACGTTATAAATTATTTTTAAAAATGTCCACAGACACCACATCTTTCACTACCCCCACACCATTTTTTGAAGCCACTCTAATATCCGACTAACTTTTATGGACCCTAAATCTTACAAATGTGTATACCATACATAAAAGTGTATTTCTAAATCTATGTTAATGTTAAATCACAATGAGATATAACTTCCTCGTCATTTTTTCAGATTAGATTTTCGTAATTAATTTTTTCTAAAAGTTTTAAAAATAATTTAACATACACATGTACGTATATAAGTAGATATTACTTGTTTGTAATATATACTCTCATAGTATAGTATAAGTATGCAGACGTCATTCAAAAGAACCTTAAAATCATATCCAATTAAATGTATGTATTTGAAAAAAAATTAATCTTGTTACATACAAAACAATAAAACAGTTTTAGAATAAGGTTTATTTGTTTATTTATTTCAGAGAATAAATTTACGATATTTATAATAGGATAGTCTTTCTTAACGCATATATTTATAGATTGCAAGTAATATCCAAAATGTGTACGTGTATGTTTTTCTTTTTTTTTTCTACGAATAACCGCGACAGCCAATAGGCTGTACCGTCAATAGACCTAGTTGCTGGGGCCACCAACTTACTACCTATGAGTGAGGGTGTATTGTTGCACCCAATTCCTAACTTATTGATAGCATACCTAATCACATCATATGAACACAAAGTATGTGTCTTCGGTGAAGCACCTTGCCAGTCAAACTGACACTCTCTACACCAATCGTGCATTGGATTCACTTTGTCACTGTAAAGCCTTTCCTTGGAGAAAACCCCATCGTTAAAAATGTCGACTCCTCACCAGTTAAGGCAGTGATCTCTGCTGAAGTATCAAATTAAGGCTAACAAGCATCCCTGGAGAAGCCCCATGTTTCAGGGACCACTCTTCACCGATAAGACCAGCAATCCCTGTCTTGCATTAGATCCACTAATCCCTACTTATAGTCGTAACACCCTAACATTGTCTCGCATTTACTTAGGCCCGAAGACCTGTGAGGCAAGAAAAAAACTCTGGAATTTCTATGAAAAAAAATCTTCATTAATTACATAAGTGGCATGAAAGTGCACTGAGTTACCTGTTAAGAACGCGTTATTACTTAATTATTAATGTATTTACTGACAGTGTGGCAAGTAAGCTGATGAAATCACGTCATTAGAGATTTTTGTTATTATTGTTGTTTTTTTTATAAGTTAGAAAGTCCACACGCACACTGAATTATTTGTGTTAATGCAATTAATTGATTACTTTATTTATTATGTAATTGAACTTTAGTGCTCAAAGTAACCAGACTTAAGGCGCTTGTGAAATTATTCATGGCTCTATTTGTCATTTCTGTGGCACATTAACACACTGATTATTGTCAATCTCTTGAACAGCTGTACCGTTAACGTTTTATTAATTGTTATCTTGTGACTAGCACAAAGGAGATTATTTATACAGAATACTGTTTGAAATATTTAAGTTATTGATTATTATAATGCAGTATATCTTGTTCACGCTTAACAGTTTAATTTTTGTCAAAACCTATACATCTTTAAGTGGATGCAACTGTTTACTGAATCAACCTTCATATTATTGGTCATAGTATATTGTAAACAGTTTGTAACAAATGATCTTAGTTTTGAATAGCGTATAATGAATAATACTGATATTTGTCAACACTGATGAATGATCTACATCTGCTGCAGGTGCCATGGATCTTGTTGGTTCAATTTTGATGTCACCTATGAATCGTCATCCTCCTATAAGTCGAGGTCATTGATATTGTGTATTGTATTGTATTTAGATTTCAGGGTTCTTATGTATCTTATATTCCTAGTCTCTACCTCCCTAGTTCTTTCTTCCGTCAGTATCCTTCTTTTTAAGTATATAAGTCTTTCGTGCAGGCTCCTTAACTTAAAGGTAATGCTAAAAACATAAGAAATCAAAAATCTTCTTAGATTTTCACAGAGTAACAAAAATATTGAGGTGCACAAATAGGGACGGATTGGTCAATTTGTAAACATAATAATAAGATCTTATTATATTTTATCTGTATTATTTATAAAAGTTTAATTTTTATCAGACTCAGGTAATAGCTGATGATAAATGTTAAAAATAATGCTTCAAGTAGTAATGATATCAAGTATTTATTGAAATAAATAACATTCGACGTTTCGGACTATACAGTAATAAAGACAAGGTACAAGTTTTAATCGTTACATAGGTGACCATGTGTAGCACACAAGATGGTAAGCTGGCGAAAATTTTTGCGAACACACATATATATATATATACATATTGAAATCAATTTACAGAACTTACCTTCAGATCTCGCTTTTAAACATTTTTATTTTTAATCCTAATATAATACTGTTATATTGGCTTGCTCCCAAATTACGCTTAATCTTTGCGAGAAAATACACTGACCAATAGTGAGAAAATGTCTTGTTCTGTGAAATTCTCAATTTCTGTGTCAAATCATTTATTATTTGGTTAGTTATTCGCAACAACCTTACTAATAGTTAAGTAGTAGACATCGTAAACTACTGGCTTCATTGTACTCACGGATACATTTAACCTCATGTTTTTTTATGTATTAACCACAATGTAATTACAACCACTTACAAACTAAAAATAAAACAAAAGATGTAATATTGTATGTTAATCAACCAATAAAAAAGAATTTTTTTTATTACAGGGCATTGACCAATTACCTAACGATGTTACATCACTAATGAGATTGGCTATAGATTTACCTCCAATTGCTCGAACTACTATCTCTGGAGGTCTCGCAATCATCGGCTTTTTTGTACTTATTGGTGCACTTGCTTGCTTAACACGGGCTGCCAGTCGACAAGAAAAACTTCATTTAAGCAATCCACTACCAATTAGGTCTGTTAAAGACGAAAATAGTTTAAAAACAGCTACACAAAGTCCACCTGATAAAAAATTAAGTGGTTATAAATAACATTATTTTTATTTTTAGAATGAAAACTTATGTAGATATGAAAAAATTAAACTTTATTTAATTACTAAGATATTAAAATACCAAAACTAACTATTTTTTTAACTGCTGTAGTTATACTTAGGTTTAAATGTAATTTTTTTCTCTTTTTGAGTATTGTTAAAATTTTTTAAGGCATTTTTCTATGATAAGTGTTTGGAAATCCTCAATCTATAGAGAAATGACATAGAATTAATTAATTTCATAACACTGTATTATTCTACTATAATTGTTTACTACACTCCAACTTATGATAATTAAAAACATAATAATTTGATACCGTCTTCTTCATTACTATGGTGATAGTCACCTAAGTAAGTTTGACACAATTTGACGTAAGTATACTGTCATTGGTGAGCTTGTGTAAAAATAACGTAGAGTCTGGATGTGCAACATGTACGCTAAAGAAAGGCAGACGTAGGCTTCCCAAGTTTCTCAACTTCTGATACAAGAATTGCGTAAAACATGTGGTTTTCTAGGGTGGAAAAGTCATGTGTTTTACATGCATACTAACTAACGGCATATGTATCACATTTTGCTAAAGTTAACAGCATTATTATATTATGCAATCAGTGCATCCAACTTGTGTTGAAACAGTAAATCAGTCAATTGATTAAAGTATATGAAAACTAACTTAAAGCATAAGAAAATGAAAATTATTAAAAAATATAATTGTTTTTAATATAATGTAATTATTATGTGTCACTAAAAAACCTGGATAAAAATCACAATTTCTTGACTTTGATTTCAATATTAATCTGCATTATTTCATATTGTACATATCAACTGTATTTTAATCATTTAAATGATAAATAATGATGTTGTTAAGACAAAGTTTACACTCGGGTTACCCTGAGGTGCAAAGCCAGCCGCGAGACACGTAATCACATTGTAGCCAGATTTTTCTGTTAAAAAGTTGACCTGGTGAGGAATCAAACCCTTGCTTCATTAGATCAGCTGTACCTTATCATGACTTCTTACCAATTCAACTACAACTGGTAGTTATATTTGATTTTATATGGGTTCAATACGTCCGTATAACTCTAGTGGTACGTCCTGAATTAATTTTGTATAGGTAAATACTTACAATACTTGTATTTGAAGAAGGTTTCACTTACCTAGTATTGCAAACCTGAATCGAGTGATGCGTTCTTCAAACTGCTTACTGGTAAAAATTTCAAGATATTAGAGCTCAAAGTAAGCTCTTTGAACATATATACTCAATATAATTATACTACGAGTTATTAACTACAATCTGAACCAAAAGTGTCAGATATGACAAGTATATAGATCTTATGAACTACAACTTTATATTTCCAATTCCCTTATCAAAAAATAAGGAATCTGAATTGAAATTCAAATAGTTTTAGTAAAAGGTATGATACTGTGTGTGCTTTTAATAGTTCAAGGGAAGATCATAGATGTACTAAAATAGAGCACGCCAGGAAACAAATTTCAAGACATGTGGAGACAGAGTGTTCGTTGCCAGCGAGTCTGCCTGTGTTTTTGTCAAATTTCGTTAGTATGGTGTATAACTTTTAGATAAAGTTTGTGCAAGTTGGTGCTATGCACGAGTTGGTTTAATAACGAGAGAAGAAGACTCGTAGGCAGACTTCTCTTTTGCTTCACGTATCGTTGCCACTTCCAAACTACTAGGGTTCTAGCATGTTTTATTCTAGTGTTTCTAGGGGAAAGATGGGCAGCCATATAAGATTTCTTACTTGAGAAAATTACGTGTAGTTTGCATATGAGTAGTTGTTGCACCACTTTGGCCAGTCACAACAAATCCCCACCACCTAGATAGTAGCTTTCCATGATAAACAAAGATGAGGAATGTGAGGCCAGGAACATACTCCCCTCACAGTTGGCTTCTCCTTCGAACTTTATGCGTAGAGACAAGGCTCCCCCACTTCTTAGTTACTAGAGCAGTTAAAATTTCTCTCTCGATTAGTATAGGTATTCTTACTAATACATAAAGCAAAGTCGCTAAAACCGTTGTAATCGCTAACCGCGAAAACTACTGAACCGATTTTGCTGAAATTTTGCATACCGATTCTTGACACTTCCTAGATGTTTTTAGTATAGTTTTTATCTTGAAAAATTTAATAACAATAGCAATAAATAAGCTCAAAATTTTGAAGAAATAATCCAACTTTTCACTTTAGTTCAGTAGGATCCACTAGGTGGTGTTGACATAAAATCGAGGCTACCTGCAACAGAATGAAATAAGTTTGGTTATAATAGGTTGGAGCATCTCAACAATTTTTGTAGTCGTCTGCCGGCAGTTCATCAAGCTGCATCGAGAATGTAGATGATAGTCGTGCGGCTGGATATCCCAGTTACCGACGACACTCTTCTCTAATGGGCAAATGACCTAGGTCTTCATCCACCCTGAATTTCTAGGATTGACCAGTGCCACCAATAAAAAGAAATTAAAAGAAAAAAAAAAAATGAAAAAATTATAAAGGAAAAAAAAACAACAAACTAGGGGGTATTAATGGATCATGGGACCCACGGTAAGAACAAAGTTCTTTAAACATGAGATGGGTATAGACACAATTTCTTAGGTAACAAGGGGGTTGCCAGACCCACAGGAAGAACGGAGCTCTGTAAACGTTAGTACTGCATTCATGTTGTTTACTAAAATAAAAACTTGAAAAACGAATGAAAAAAAAAAACAAAAAGTAGTTTAGTACTCACGATGGTTCAACTTCGTGAGTACTGTATTTATGCACAACGTTCTCACGAAGTTTAACTATCGTGAGTACTAAACTACTTTTTTTTTTTTTTTTCATTCGTTTTTCAAGTTTTTGTTTTAGTAAGCAACATGAATGCAGTACTAACGTTAACAGAGCTTCGTTCTTTCTGTGGGTCTGGCGACCCCCTTGTTACCTGAGAAATTGTGTCCATACCCATCTCATGTTTAAAGAACTTCGTTCTTACCGTGGGTCCCATGACCCATTGATACCCCCTAGTTTGTTGTTTTAATTTCCTTTATTATTTTTTCATGTGTTTTTTTTTCTTTTAATTTCTTGTTTTTTTTTTTTCTTCACTTCTTGTTGTATTCTTTTTTTTTCATTTCTTTTTTTATTTTTTTTATATTTCATTTTATTACATTTTTTTCACTTTTTAGTATTTCCTTTATTTAATTTCTTTTTTTATTTTCATATTTAATTTTTTTTTTCATTCCCCTTTTTATTTAATTTTTTTTCATTCCATGGTACTTATTCATGTCTTTTGTAATTTTATTTTATGTTATATTTATGTTTCATTTCATCAATTTGAAAAAAAAATTTTTTTTTCAACAAATACATAATTGAATTTATTATTAGTGAACACATTTAAAAATAGAATGTTATTGTTCACGCCAATCATGAACTTTTAATTCTCTTTCCATTTTCTAATTTTCTTTAGCACAATACGTTAAATGCAATAGTTATATTTCCTGGAATTGTAATAGCTTTATCATTGCTTTATCATCTAAAAGTAACACTTATCAATTTTATAACTTTAACTTTATATTCATACATACTTTAATTTCAGAACTTATATTTTCTTATCTTATCTCTCTTTTTCTACTCTGACTCATATAACGACTACAGTGTATATTTATATAGTTAACTTTAGTTATTCTCTCCGCTGTTATTGTAATAAATCAGATACGTCTCAACAAGCAAAGAGCCAAGATCAATTGTGCTCTGAGCTCTGCTAACCGCTATTGTAAATACATACGCTATTAAATAAACACTATTTAAACTACTACCACTCAACAGTTTATTGATCCTCAGTAATTCCCGAACAATCGATATTAAGATCCTCACGTTCGTCAAGCATTTTTTGCTTGAATGTAACAGTTATAGTTACGAACCACACCATAAGTACAAGAAACCGAGTTACTACAGTCGGAAGCGCTCGTAGCAGAGTGGGCAGGGCACTGGACTCACATGCAGGAGGTCGAGGGTTCAAATCTCTTTATTGGAAAAAGTTTTTTTTTTTTTTTTTTTTTTTTAGAAATGTAAAAGAAAATAATTCAAAATCAAATAGAAATTATTGTGGAAAAATAAAATTAAAATTTGTTTAAAAATTAACTGCTTGGGAGTGTGAGGGGGAATGGTGGGTTAAGGTGTGCAGAAGAGTAACATGGCACGGTTGGCAGATATACATATATAGTGGGGAGAGGGAGAGTGTATAGAGAACAGTAGGCGAGGGGGACGAGGTAAGCGGGGAAACTTGAGAGGAAGAAACTCCGGGTAAACCACTTTCGTTTCAAAAAAAAAATCTGTTGGTTTTAAAATTCCAGCCCCCCCGAGTAACGCGACATAAAGAACTTCGTTCTAAAAATTATTCTAACCGATAACGTCTCCACTGGACTACCAGGAGACGTATCTACCTAGAGGACGACCTGCTCCAATACTTCACAGTTAAGTGGCCGTTCCACCATCCTGCCTGGTGCCGTCAAAGAATTTTTGGCTACAAATGTAAGCCAGGAAAGATAGCCCTGAGGAGCATGGACAGCCACAACGGGTTCTTTCTCAGTGGTCGTGTCCCCAACGACATACCCACATTTTTCTGACTAACGATGAGCAGTTTATTATCTGGGGAACGACCCGAAGATGATATATTATTTGATCAGTGGCGTACCTCCTTCCATCACGATAGTCTCCATGCATAGAGACTTTGAGGGTAAGAGTCAAGCTATCCACAGCCAGCTCTTAATCCTCAAGAATAATAATAATGAATAGCTAGAAGTTTCACCGCTGGCCCTTTTTAGGGCCATTATAAGTATTTACGTTCCTTACTTAACCATCAATCTCATCGTTTCTTTTAAGGGTCACCTCAGTTTAAACTACCTTGCCAACAAATAGATTTTTACTACAATTTTCGAAAGCGATTCGTAGACTAAAAGATTATGACTAAAGACGGCCACTATTGAACCAAGTCAGTCATTCACTGGCAACCGTCACGAGCGGATTTGTCCTTCGTAAGGCTGGAAACCCCAGTGACCGACGACCCTATATAACCCTCTCGACTCTAAGCATTCAACCAGGAATCACCAATCCTCTTCAAGGTCTGCGCTAGGCGAGCCCAACAGCTATGAAGAGAAAAAAAACTTGAGCCAATGGGTCAGTCTCTAACGGGCAAGCATGACAAACGAATCTCCCCATCTTAAATCACCAAAACAACTGAGTCTGCAAAAAAAGTGCTTTAGACACCGTCTTCGACGTTATACCAGAAGACGTTGGGAAAGCTCTGTACAACTAGTTCCAAAGCTTTGGACCTTGTAATTTTTCTTCCGATCAGTCTGGTGCTTCAATAGGAGGCCAGAGAAGATCTCCCTGAGGTATCTAGGCAGTCACGTTTGCTGGAAACTTTAGTCAAAAAAGAGTTTACTCATGAAACTCACCGGTCTTTTTTAGGGCCATCGGACGTCGAACGACCTTGCCAAAAAATATATTACAACTTAAGAAAGTTGACAGAAATTTAGGGGTCACAAAAGTCTTAAGCATGCCAAAAGTCACAAGAGGGTGAATTGGAAGAAAAACTTCAAATGTTCCTAATAAATACAATTTCAGGCGTCAAGAAACTAACGCAGAAAATTTATCCAGATTGGAACAGCAGCGTCAAAATCAACAATTAAGGAATCAATTACGTGAGAGATCAGCTTTTAATTGCATCCTCAGAGTAATCTTTTACATCTTTTAGTTTTTTAAATAAGTAGATAATATATTCGTATTTTTGTGGCGATAAAAGTTGTAGAGATTAAGTTCCAGCTCTGGTTGTGAAGTTGTAAGATAAGATAAAAAAAACTTCTTTAGTAAATATTTTTTAGGCATTTTAAATCTTAACAGCTTCAAAAAATAGCCCCTTTCGTAAATTATACGAAATAAACTGCAAATCAATGGCCCCCTATGGCCCACGATTATTTTGTGGCATAAGGAAAGCATGGTACTTTTCAGCACAATTGTATTTTTTTTTTATTTTTACAGCATATAATTTGTCCGAATAAACTGTATGGATTCTAAACAAATTTGTTTTTAATAAGAAGATTTTTATTTTGAGAAGAGTCAGGAATATGTGTAAAATTTCTAACTGAAAACGTCTCATGTTACATGTCATCACACTACGGTGTTTCATTTAGTTAGATGGGGAGCCGCTAGTCTTTTTATAATAATAAGTTTTTCTAATAGGAAGAGTGCAAAATATTTTTTAATTTTATTTTATTTTATGACGTCAAAATAAAATGTAATTTATATGGAAGTAGAGTCAATTCTACGTAAGTAACAACAAAGGTAAGTATGTTTGATTATTCATTTTAAGAATTCAAAGCCTCTTCAAGTACAATCGTACAAAATGACGCAATATTGTGAATATAATCGCATACATATTTTTTTTCTCAAATATTTACACTTCGTCGTATCTATAGACATTATTTTTTTATACACACTCTCTAAATCTAAATGATTGATACCTCTTACAGTTTTCTTTACAATATCAGATCTATAGTAATTAATTTGTGTTTCATACATATTACAACCTTTTTCTCAAATATAATATAAAAATTTTCGCACAACAGTAGGCATCAAATTCGATAAATCACTTAATAGACGTAAATTACAATCAATGCACTTAACAATCAGTTCGCTTGATTGGTCACCTTTTTTAGATCTAAACAACGATGGTATTGCTTTGTGACACTACCACTCACACCTTGTTTTCGTCCTTCCTCAAGCTCAATAGCCTTATCGTTATAAATTAAAGTAAACTCTAGGGACCCGTTGGAGCCACAAATTTTGATGTCCTGCAAGTTGCTGTCGTTCGTAGTAAAATACTTCTCAATGTCTGTAAATACCAATTTAAATTCGTTTCAATCTGAAATTTTAAAAGAAATCCCTTCAAAACCCGTGGCTAATAGAGGAACTACAGGCTCTTCATCGTTGTCAAGTAATTCCTTATATTCCAGATCAACTACGGCTTTTGTGATAAATAATTTATTTAACCCATAAAGTTTGAAAAAAATCTGCAGGTGTGACTGTTGATACTGCTTTATGCTTGAGAGATCGATTGCTGCCGACTTCCTAACCTTCTTTTTCTGAAACTCCATTTTTATGTAAAATTGTATTGACAGTGTAACAATCAGTTAGTGATTAACGACTAATCCGACTATGATACTAGTCGTAGCTTTAAAGAGAAAGTGTTAAAGACGTTTAGAGGTACTAATCTACGTTGTAGCATAAAAAATTGCGTTGACAACACATCCAGGACAACGTTGATTAAAAGAAGTATAATTATGTATCGCACGCGGATAAAAACGTTGAAAATGAGATTTTTTACAAAATATAAACGTTCAGAGGTAGGATCGCAAAACGCTGACATCGTTGACAAAAAAATTATTTCTGGAATTCATAATAATGTAACATTAGTATCTGTCACTAGATGTTCAAGAATGCGCAGACTGCAAATTACTAGTATATTCATGGATACACTTATATCAATGACATTTAACTGCAAATTTTTTGTAAACATTTTACCAGACAACCTCTACCACCCAACACTGAGCTTCTCAAATTTTTTTGCTACACCTCAATGAAATAAAACATCTGGCAATTTTGTCATTCTTTTTCAAATCAGTGGAAAAATAGCCGAGAAATTTTTAAAACCCAAACCGTTGCTCATGTAAAAAAAAAACATTAAACACAGCTGACCACATACATTTGAAGATATGCTTCGTAACTGTTTGACACTTTAACGCAGTTCCTTACAATTTTTACGAAATGGATTAATATGCTGCAGTACATAATGTAGAATACCATAGCTATCGAAGTATAAACCATTGGAATATGCATCAACGTATACATCAACCCAATGCATACCTGGTTTTGTGTGATCATCGGTATTAACGACGAGAGCTGTCAACTTCGTCCACACCCGTGGGATCGGATCAGCTAGGATTACACTGGTAGTATGCGTTGTAATTTGTGACAAGATTTGCAGTATTTGTAGACTGTCCATTACGTTCGCAGAGCCAAGATTTTAGTTTATGAGCGTCATTTAAGTTGTACCAATATTTTTGATGATTTGTTTTTAATACGTGATAAATACAATACACTTTTGATGACAAATCTCTTAAAGGTGGCCACTTAATCTCGTATTCTTAATTTATTACTTGACAAAGAGCTATTTTATATAAATCGTAGAACTTTTTGCAACTCCTGACGTCAATTTTTCTTGCACTTCTTCCAATATCATTCAAAATTTTAAAAATTGATTTTAAAGGTATTTCACCCCCAAAGAAATCACGTTCGTTATAATGTTGAGACAACCAAAAATTTAGTCGTGGCGCCTTCTTACACAACTTTTGCAAGCGAAAAGGAGGTATTACTACCCAGTGTGCGGAAAAGTCATTGTTAAAATCAATGATAGCCATTTCTTTCGCTACCGTTATGTCTTTTTTCACCTTGAAATACTAAATGTATACTACGAGGTCCATCGCGTTTTATGGCTGATTGAGTGTACCAACAGAAACTAGACCAAGAGATGACTGACGGCAGTGAGCGTAAGTATATGTAGTTAGTGGTGCCATCTACCCACTAAAGTCAACCATGATTTGACGTGACGCATCAATTTTGAGAATATTTTCATACTCGGCATACACTATATAGTTAACATTCGTAGTAAGAGCGTCGGAAAGTCAAACGTCCTATCTAACGCTACCGTGTTCGATCAGGTTCAAATGAGAACAATCGTTGGCTGATAGATCTGATGTTAAATCAAAAGCAAAGAGGCAGTAATTGATGGTATAAGATATACGATCGATGCGATTTCCTCCATCGAGAAAGTGAGCACCAGTACCTGAAAACAAAGTATAATAAAAAGCTATGTACAAATTATTCGTTTTAAAGTCTGGTTGTAATGGTTTGGAAGAAACTTGAACGGCGTCAATGTACAAAAAAAAAAAAAATTGGTATTGAAATGATAAAAATTAAATGGATTTATAGCGTGATTACCATTTTAAGTTTGATTTTGAACAAAACTAACGATTATTTGCTTACGTAACTGGCCCAAAATGATAGTATCTAAAGTTTCGCTATGAATACCGCTGTGCATCGTCAAGGCTTTTACTTCGACATGCGTGAGTAGATATTTTACCGTGCTTTTTAACAGAGCTTTGGTATGGGCTGGCAAAACAGAAGGGCTTATTTGAACACGTTACACTAAAAGATTTGCTTCTTCAATACAAACCAAAACCAAGTTCGAAGCGTCTATGAGACAAAATACATCGCAAGATCTTACTAATCGCATTCTCACCTCAACGCTATTAATGAGTGGTTTTTCTTGACTGCATACATCGCAATCAAGATGACCAATCAGATCAATCAATTTCTTTGCTGGTAGTTATGTTCGTCACTTGATGAGCCCCGCGTTGGCATCCGACACATCGTCCATCTTTATCGCCCTATCGTCACAGCTAAGGCACGCTACGTTAGCATTCAACTCTTTATCTTCATTGACGGCCAACTTGACACGGAGACTGAGCATCGTGTGAGAAAGATCAATGTTTTCGTCACCATCACCTGGTACAACAAATTTGATCGGTGAATCATCCGTGAGCGATGATGTCAGCTTGTATTGAATCTAGTGCGATCCCTCGATAGTTGTTTGAGTCAGTGGAGTATCAAACAAAAGAAACCCAGACTTTAAGCACTAGCACGAGTGACTGCGTAAAAAGCTGTTTTCAAAAAATTTATTTTTTAAAAGTATCTCTTGCAATTTTTTATTCCTTGGCACGGAACGATCCGATACCTCTATGTCCTCGTTGATTGGGGGCCCCAACGTGAATGCGTCCATTACCTCCTTCACTATTTCCATGATTTGTGGTTAGATTTTCATCTCCACTTTGTGTGATAAAGTACTCCTCGTAGGGATCCATAATTGTCAATCGACTCGTTTAAAGTAAAGCATTACCATCAGCGTCCCAAAGTCGAATGGTATGGCTCTACCAATCGGGTCCCTTATATCGATTTCAATGTTGTAAGATGAGTTAAATAACAATAGTATGTACATAGAAGGAGAGAAAATTTTATTTTTAACTCAACCATACGCGTAACCTTCAAGGTCCAACGACACGGCCCGCACCAATCGCGATTGAACGTCTCCTACAATGTATGGTTCACAGATGTCACTGTAAATCAATACCATCGATGGTAAAGCGTTGGTGATATTTGCTGGATAAACGGATCGAACTTCATGATTTTCCAAGAAAAGACTTGCACTTTTAAAACCTAAGATCTTACGTAATTTTTCGGAAAATAGTAAGCGATACATGTATTCACTGCACACTATTTCGGAACAGACTTACTTAGCCACTACGTAACCACCTTTTTTTAAACTGAAAACCACGTGATCTCACGTGGTATCCAAACTTTTGGTTTTTTGTATCATTTCTTTGATTTTTGGGTATAGACCAGGGCATATGTGATAATCTACATTAATCACAGGACATTCTTTATGTACATTTTTGTGCACCCAAAATATGCTTGTTACGGTAATTTTTCTTTCACTATTTTTAATCGCATGCTGAAACGTCAACGGTAATTGAATCTCTGTTATACCAACACTTCATCGACCTTGCAAAATAATTTTGCTGAGGTAATCTTGTCACGTAATGCGTAGTAGTATTATCAGGATAATACTGCATGCTACTAATGCTAGGTAACACAATGTTAAATTCGTCCTTCATTTTGTATCTTTTATATAATTACCTTTTACCCAGACATTAAATTTTTCAGGATACTCTTTCCAGCTGACGAAATATTCTTTGGAAAGTCCTTTACCTCGACATTTTAATATTTTGTCAACCTCGAAGAAGCGCTCGTTTAGTTCCTTTCACACTCTGCTCAACTCTTCCTTGTAAGAGAAACCGTCAATGTATCCGTTGGCCAAATCTCTGAGAAAATATACTGGAGGTTGTCGTGTGCAAGAGATACGTACGATTCTTAACAACTCTAAAGTTCAACCACTTTCATAACCTTTGGCAAAGACACTTCTTGTCTTACTGATGTGAACTAAATCTCTAACCTTGTACTTTTGATTTTTATAAATATGTCTGCCGTAACGTTACTTTACATTTTCCTGCGCAATATTGTGCAAAGTCACGTTAGCTGGCCCCACCTTTGTCGACGAATGCTTCGTACGATTGTATGCCTCTATTACATTTGGAAGAACGTTAACGAAGCGAAGATTTTTTGTGTGTGTAAGGTATTGCTATATTCTTTCTTTAATAGTTCTTATAAAACGTTCAACTATTGTAGCCTTCACCTATGGACTATGTGCAACTCTGTATTCAACTTTATTTTCTCGTAAAATGGATTGCATTTTACAGCCTACAAACTCTTTACTACTATCCATTTGCAGACACATTGGTATACAATCGTCACTTCTTGATAAAATATGTTGAAATGCTTTGGCAACGTTTGTCAATGTTTTATCCTTAGTAGGTTCCACCCAAGCGTATTATGGGTCTATATAAATTAGAGGTATCTTGATTCTCTAGCCAATTAGTAACGTTCGCACCATGTTCGCACCATGTTCGCACTTGTTTCGATGGAGGCATCACTTTTTAAAATTGTTTTTTATTTTTCAGCGACGCCGTTGATTCAGTACCACTTTCATCAAGAAAACTCCCTCTATTCAACGTAGGTCTTGGACTCTCATTTGGCAATTATAATTTATCGTTGTCGTCATCGTCATCGTCATCGATCAGTAATTTTAATTCTTGGGCATTTCCGACACACTCTTGTAAAATATTTGCCATACGAAGTGCCACTGCAAACTGATCACGCCTCACCGGTGTGCGTTTTTCTCTGTCCTTCAAGGTATCCTTCACCAGATCGACAATGTTCAACTGTGGTATGCAAACGCCACCTATGATAACGGTGTGATCATTGCTCCACTTGAAGTTACCAGTAGCGCGCAATCGTCCTACGATAACTGCAGCTTTTTGACGATACTTTTACGGTACGCTTTCGATAACCTCGGCATTCTATCTTTCCTTTTCTTTACGCTTTTCTTTGTCCTCGTCAACGTCATCATCAGAGGGATCGTTATCTTGTGATGTCTTCGTATTAGCCGTGATCGCGTTAGTATGTCGTCTTCTTGTACTGTCCAATTCCTGAAGGTGTAAATACAGTTGCAAAATTTTTTGATGTATCTTCCACTTCTGTCGCTCGTCGGTGTACGGTAAATTCAAGATGTCATTCATTTCTGCGTTGAGTCGACTCATCGTTGTACTCGCGTTGTACCCGACGTTTTGCACAGATTTTAGACCATCGTTGATAAATGTGCTTCAGAATCGGTTCACGCTTTCTTGAGGCAGAAGAACCATTTTTTTCATGCTTCATGTTTGTTACAGCATCGACAATGCTTCCACCGTTCCAAGGATTGGACCCAACAAAGCGGGTAAGAAACTTTCTGGTTATTAAACGATGACTTTTTTCTTCGACGACGAATGAATTTTTACGTTGGCGAGTTTTTTGAGAACGTCGGCGTGCCTACGCATGCATTTTTTGTGCACCGCAGTCATCACAATGTTTTCTTCGAGAATGTTCAACGCACACTCGCAAACATACTTGATTAGCGTCGTGTCAGCTTTGCGCAACAGGGTCCTCTATTTTTTGGTGTTGAGATGATAAAGAGCTCTTAAAATAGCGACGTGTTTTCTACCAAACAGGGAATGTGACTTTAACGCCATTACAATGACATGATTGGAATTTTATTCGGCGTGTCGCTTCCTTTCATCGGTTTTTAAGCCACGTATACGTACAGATACTCGTCATCTAGAAAAATACAAGTTTGAAGTCGACAATTGTCTGGTATATTTTACTTGAGATTCAAGAAAAGGTAACCGAATGGTCAGGAAGTAGCGTCCCAATACGCTTCTTGCAAGAACCAAGGATTTTTCGGGTGCACTTGCCTCGAAAGATGGTGTATTTGTGCGTGATCTCGTAAATTTCTAAAGATGACAATGTATTGTGAGTTAAGCGATATATCGCGCTGACCCTTACTTTGATGAAATATATTTTGTGAGATAAAGATTACGCTCAAATTGTTATGATGACTGTCTTTAGTAAATAAGTCAACGATACCGCTACTACCGGATAATTCACGCATCCAATTGTCAATAAAGACCAGTTTTGATCTATGGTTGCCCGCCCAATCGCTATTTTGTGGTAATCCCTCGTCAAACTTAATATTACTCCCGAGATCTCAGTTACCAGACTGCCACTCACCGTAAGTAGATAAGCTATGCTGGTTCTGGAATATCCGTTGCAGTTCTGGCGTCAATTTTGTCACAGCTAGCCTTTCTCCTCTGGCGTTCTTGGAATAGCTGTTCTAGAACTGGCACCGATTGTAGAACAGGTAGCCCCTTACTGTCGATCTTCTTTGCTGGCTTCCTCTCGCTAGGTGTTTTAGTGCTGGCTGCTAATACTTCGCTCAGCGTTCTCAACTTGGTGGGGGCTCATGCTCTTACTCGCGTTCTCAACTTAAAGGTGGCTCAAGCTGCTACTAGTGATCTTAAATTTCTCAAGTCCTTCTACTTCTTAAGTCTAAGATAAACTTTGTTGTATGGAAGTCTTCAAAAGCTCAATTGACAAATGACTGTTTCAATAAAATTAATTACTAGCTTTTTCTTAAGCTGTTAAAGGCTTGCAATTAAAAAATTTTTTTTTAATCTTTTGATTGAATAGTTTTAAATTTTTGTTATTAAAAATTGTAAATAAGTTTGAAGGAAAGGCATTAAAAGTATAATGGAAATAAATGTAATATATTATTTGATAATATTTATTTATAATCAATTTTCTTTAATAGTATATAGTGGAATCTTGTATATTATATTTTATCAGGCTCTGTACTATCGACAACATCTTCAAAAATATTTAATTGCGAGCATGATATTCCACATTTAAGTTGTTCATGTATACAATAATACATATTACTGTCTTATCCTAAGGTTTTTTAAGATAAGATTGCATTAAACCATCTTTTCAGTAAGTACGCTTTGTGCAGAGCACAAAATAGTGGTTTATTTTTCAAATGAATTTTTGCGTTGTGAGACACATGGAAGAAAGAGTCTTCATGTTCAAGTTTTTTCAAGAAACGACACACTCCAAACTAATTTTGAGCTTTACGTCCTAATATTGAGCTATTCAACTTAACTTCCTTATTACCATGCACATATACTCTTCTAAGATTCTTGCTAAGGGTAACAAAATGATGTTTTTAATTTTTCATGGCGATGCCACCTTCATACCACTCAATCCCATAATCCTCCAGTGTACAATAGTTATTATATCTTTTCACATCATGAGGTAAATCATTGAAGACGGAAGGAGATTTTATCAACCAATGTCTCACAACATTTCCATGCAGTGATACTACTCCAACTTCTTTTGGCGTGAATTTTCCAGCAACATCGTAAAAACCTTGGATATCTATTATATAATTCATGTTGTTCTCATCACTACACATTTTTATAGGGGTTATTTTAAGAAAAAAAGATTTTTTCTTCGTAAAGGAACTATGAACTGCGTTTTAACTTGAAAGATGAAAACAAAGATTTCTTTAGTAATCTGTGCTGATACTAGAAGGCTTTTTTTTCTTAGATCGCGCTAATAACAATGTTCCACTTTGTAAAGAACTGAGAGTAAAACATTACAGGACTTGTATTTATAACCTTATGTCATCCTAGCTAGCAAAGTATTCTCATGTTTTTTTTCTGTAGAAGAATACATTTATTTATTTTCAAAAAACTCAAATGCTGTATAAACAATTTACTTTTAAAAACTCAAATGCTATATAAAAATGGTTTTTTATGAATAAATATATTAATTCTTGTTACAATTTACAATGTAAAATTTACGATAATATTCTAACAACTATTAATAATTTTACGTAATTCACATATTATTTTTCTGGTGATAGAGTTTTCTTTTTTTTTAACCTTACTAACTTTATTTATTATTTCTATTTCTGGTTATGAAGGTACATCTTCAGTCAAATCAATAATTAGTGGAGCTTAAATTGTCTAGCAGGCACTCTTTTGACTAGGGACATTGTTGAGTCAAACCCAATCATTTGAATGGGTTTAATCATACACATATAAATGTAACTAGCAATATGTACAACTCATTGTGTGCGCGAATGGCTGCGTTAACGGTTATGCCAAAGCTTCTGCATCCGAGAAAAAAAGTATTTCAGATAAGTTGTCTGAAGCAGAAGTTAATGTTTCTCTTCTAACTTTGTCAATAGAGGTGGACTCTAATCCTTCTGATGAAGCTATAGTTAGATGCTATAGTCTTTGCTGTTAGGAAAAAGCTATTTAGTTAAATATAATGAAATAATACTCATATAATTATATATATATATATATATATATATAGAGGTATTCTTTATGAACGAATAACCCCCCCTTCACAAAAATTAGTTCAATTTATTTAAGTTCTATAAGTAGTCCAAAAAAAAGGTCTGAGCATCTAGTTTTTAATACCAAGTGGCATATACATTGAGTCAACATTCCTGATCCAATATGGCTGCCTGAACCACGTGACCTACATATTTTCTTCAATAAACTACTTTAAATATCGCGGAATCAACCCAGCAGGGGTCTAAAAAGGCTTAAATAAAAAGTCGTAAGCTCTTCTATCGAATGTTGTATAAAGAAAATCTTTTGTTTGCTATAAAATCCGAAATGGCCGTAAAAAAACATGACCTACAGCTTTTTAACATATAAGCTATTAAAAGTCTCGTGGCATAAGCCCTACAAGGATCTACAATTGCTTAAATAAAAGGTCTTAAGCTTTAATATCAGAAGCTGTATATTTCTTGTTAGCTGAACAATTAAAAATGGCGGCAAAATACGTGACCCACACCTAATTTATACTTAAACTATCATGAATGTGCTGCATTTACCCGATTGGGGTCTACAGAGATTTTAATGACAGTTCTTAGTACCACTCTCAGAAATCAGTCTGAAAAAGTTCTTTGTTTAACTTAGAACTAAAAAAGAAGTCAAAAACACGTAACATTTGCGTCTTTTTTAAAAACTGTAGGAATGAAACTTTTTTTTGTTCTACTCAGGTTTTAATAAAGCTGCAATAATTATTTATTATACTTGACGATAATATCAGCTTTGAAAATATATAATTGCTGTTGTTTCAAATTTGACATGTCATTTTTAGTTCTGCACTAATGTATTCAAGCTATAATATGAACAAATAGATGTATTTTTCTAGTAAAGTATAGCTTTATGATTTTATATATTATTCATCGTCAAAAAGGCAGCATTGACGATGTTATACTAGTATTTTTGGTACGAAACGTGTTCCAACAATTATTTTTTCAAGGTTTCTTAGGATGTATAGTAGCAGGAGAGAGATATTCAATATTATTTAAAATAAAAAGGATTATATAATAGTCTTCCGAACAAAATCGTAGCCAAACACAAGTTATATTTGAAATTTCTTGACCAACCCAATAACTGTTGTCAGATATTTTTACAATAGTAAAAAACAAAACTAATGTTTTGAATCATGAAATTAGTAACAGTTTGTGAATGATAATTAGTAAATTTTAAGAAATACTATTTTATTTATACAATAGCTCGGTGCTTTTCAAGTGTGCATCTAAATATCTTTTGATAATCAATTTGTTTTGTTGAACAATAAAAGCATGGTTTATTAAAATTTTTTGTTAACTCTTGTAGGGTTCTTAGTAATTTGATTAAAAAATTTTTTTTCATACAACATTTAATAGAAAAGCTCAAGACACAAAAAATTTTTTTCATACTCATTTCGATAAAGGAGCTGAAGACTTTGACTTTAAGCTTTTTTTATCCCTGCACGATCTATATCACGAGATTTAGAGTAGTTTTAATTAAAAAAAATCTGTAGGTCACGTGGTTCAGGCAGCCATATTGGATCAAGAATGTTGACTCAATATATATGCTACTCAACATTCAAAACTAGATGCTAAGACCTATTATTTGACTACCTACAGAATCTAAATAAATCAAACTAATTTTGGAGAAAGGGAGATCATTCGTTCAGAAAGAATATATACCTCATATATATATCGACGCTTCGGATGAAAACTGGCCCAGTTCAGATTTTTCAGTGTTATTTTAAACGAGAAAATCTAAACTTAGCTTATTTTCGTCCTAAGCGTCAATATACATCTTGCATAAAATTATCTATTATCTGACGTTTAAGTAGCTAACTGTGGCTCGTTTTTAAATTTAGCTGTGAACGAAGTCAGAAAGTGCATTTTTTACTGTTTTCGTATGTGCATGAACTAATATTTGACTTCTGCACATGTGCAGATGACCAAAATACGTTCAAAAGTACACGCTCGACTTCCTCAGAATGGAGCTCCAGCTCAGTAGCCCACTCCGTTGCCAAAGATAGGCGCTACTTGCTCGGACGGGCCGGGAGTCACTTGTCTCCCTCAGTTTCACCCACGAAAACTGCCCTGGCGTTGTAAGAGAGGTGTGAAAGTAGTGATTGTGTGCAGTGTATGTATACATTGGTACACTACTGCTGTTCCCGCGAGACGAGCGGCAGGCATACAATTGAATGACTGGCGCAGACAACCCGCCAATAGGAGCTGGCGTATGCAATGCACTAAAAGTGCTACCATGTAGCCGTATCAGTCGTAGTAAGCCTACGTAAGTCAGTCCACCACGTCTTTCTTGTTCATGAAGCGTGCAGCCATATAGGATGTGGTTACCCACACTTACCTGGGCCTCATCGTCCGGCTTCACCCACTGCCGGGCCTCCAACGCAAATTCGGGAAAGGCCCCACCATCCGCAACCCAGAACAATCCGTAAGTATTCCTGTGTTTGTTTAGTGAGAGTGTGATGCATGTATCTGAAAAGCATGTTATACCCACCGCTTACTTCTATACTAAACGAGGTGCTAGTTTTTGTTGGCTCGCATCAGGCATTCAGGCGTTACCCAAGGTGGCAGCAGAAAGTAAAGAGCAAAGAACACAAGCAGCGCCAGCCCACGCATTCTCACCAATGTAAGCAGAGAACACAAGGCTTATGTCCCCACAGATACAAACACACACGTTAACGCCACACCCTCCATCGCCACTACGATTAGCTGCCCTAACTGCCCGTCTTTAACTCAGATCTTAAAAGGGTGCCCCTATCCGACTTCCAGAGAAGCTCTTAGTATGGAAAACTAGCAAAACCCCCACTAGGAGTCGCAGTAGTTTTTTTTTTTTTTTGTAGAGAGAAAGAAAATGCATTAAGGCACACCACAGGGACAGTGGTAGTGTAAGACTCGGTAAATTTTTTTTATTAGACCACCCATACCCACTAAAACCCCCACATGCCGTGTGGCTTTAGTTTCACCATGCAACCACGTTAGCGTTACTTCAGGGTGGAGCTACCAGAAAGACTATCATGTCTCACAGCATTAACGAGCTAACTCGTTACCATTTGCTTGAGAAGCCAATCCTCCCAAGTCCTGAAAAGGACTCAGTGTCCCTGAAGATTGGCACCCATTCTCTAGCGCTACAACATTTAGTGCTTTTCCATGCTGCTGCCTAAGGGCAGCCTCAGCGTCCTGCGCGGCAGCTTTTTCCTCTTCCTTTTTGCGATAGACCAATGACCCAACGTAACCGTCCACCACCCTCCATCTCTCTTCGGTGCAAAGCATCTCAGAGATGATGTTTTCGGGGGTAAGTTCGACGCCGAGCTTTTCTACCAGTTGCTGGCACTCACAGTGCCATCTCTTGCACACGAAAAACGTGTGTTTGACGGTATCATCCACCGCGGGGCAGTAAGCACATCTAGGGGATGCTATCGCCGCCACGCGATGGAGATAGGCATCGAACTGATCATGCCCAGAGAGGAACTGAGAACGGTGATAATTCACCTCTCCGTGCCCTCTCTCTACCCATGGTCGCAGGTCCAGGATCAGCTGGTGCGTCCTCGAAGACCGACGCCAGAAGCCGTCTTTTGGCTTCTCGCAGGCCCATAACGTTTGGCATTAATCGTGTTAACGCTCCTGCAACCTTGGCGGCTTTGTCGGCTGCTCTCTTGATGTGCTCCCAGAAGGTGAGCCGTGAGTCAACCCACTCCCCAGGTAGCACACAACCAGGCTTGCGCAGATTGCCTCACCCGCCACGCTCAGGTGAAAGTCCCCCCCCCCGAACCACCTTTTTCTGTTAAGGATGATCATCTCCGTCTTGTCCATCGCTAGTTCAAAACCGTGGTCTTAAAGTCAATCCAACACTATCGCAACCGCCCACCGAATTTAGCGCTCGGCCTCCTCTCGGGATCCAGCTGTGATGTGCAGTGCAATATCATCAGTGAAGCCCGTCAGCTGGACCTCGGGAGGCATTTCAAGAAGCAGGAGTTGATCATAGACTAGGTTACATAAGTCAAGGCCAAGGGCAGAGCTCTGTGCGACTCCCGACGTCAGGCGCCTCTGTCTTGGTTCATCCTTCGTGTGGTACCAGAGTACACGATCCTGGAGCCTTTCACCCCAGCGCCTCTAATGCCACTGACCTTAATTCACCGAGCGTAAGGAGAGGCACTTGTCCTACACTTATGTCCTCTCGCCTCCTAGCGGGATGCTCCGGAAAAAGGCAAGAGATCACCCTCTCCAAAAAGGAAGGTTCCATCGGCGGCGTCGGGTCTGTACCATGAAGACTTTTTAACGCGATCCGATAACTAGGCCCCACGTGTCCTTATTAACCTCAGCAATGAGCTCGCACCAGCATCGGTTCTTGCTTACCTTGATCACTCTCACCAACGCTTTTTTTGCTTCCTTGTACGTGGCAACAGCTGCCCCAGCGCTTTCGCGAGTTCTGTGTCACTGTGCAAGACGCCGTAGATGCTGCGCCTTTCTGCGCAAATTAGCGATGTCTTCGGTCCACCAGTAGCACGATCGTCGACCTCTTCCAACAGACTTTTTAGGCATACACGCGTCGCACCATTTCTTGACCCGTCTCGTAGTACCGCTCACAAGTGTCTCGGCCTCCTCTAGATTTGTGATCTTGTTTAAATCGGCTGGAAGTGGCGCGCTGACCATGGCTTCCAGCAGCAAATCTTGGTTGAGTTTTGCCACGTTCCACCCGGCAACGCACCTTTGGATTACATCTCTTGAGCCTGCACCACGATCCTCGTTTACCACGAAGCTGACATACTTGTGATAACTGGCCAAGTAGGCCTTTAGAACTTGCCAGTCAGACACTCGCGCCACCATTTCTGACGACACCAGCGTAAGATCGATGATCATTCCCCGGTTATCAGGTCACCTGAATGTTACTGGTCAACCAGAGTTTATGACGATGAGATCCAGTCTCGCAACCATCTCTAGCACCGCCCGTCCTCTGGGGTTGGTTCTGGGCTCCCCCCAAGCGACGACCTTGGAGTTAAAGTCGCCAGCCAGGACAACATCGCCACTTTCCCTGCACACTCAAACGGCATCCTCGAGTTTGGCAAGCCGCTCTCTGAAGACACCAATCGAAATGTTAGGGTATATGTAGCAACTTACATAGAAAGCACTTCCACACCTGGTCCACACGAACCGGTCTCCACCTCCGATATCGGATACGGAGAACTTGTCGCTGCGAATCAGAATGGCTGCGCCTCTTGTCCTGTTGCAGTACCAGCCTCGACCCGGTTACGTGCGGGATGGCTCATTTATACAGAGCATATTCACACCCCAGGCACGAAAAAACTGGTCCAGCAGATCGTGCGCAAGCACGGTCTTATTTAGGTTTGTCTGCAGAATCAGCGCCATTTTCGCCGAGTCGTCACTGCAGGCGCCTGAGGCGCCCCACACCTAGCAGTCCCAGCAACATGTCTAGTGTCCGGTTTCGGGACCACGTTTTTGCACAGGAAACAGCTCACTTCTTTTTTCGAGCAGTTTCGTGCCACAAGTCCCTTTTTACCGCACCTCCAGCACGCCCCAGTCCTGTCAGGTCCAACACACTGCCTCGCAATGCGCCCAAACCCCAGGTACCTAAAGCAACGCTCCACCATGAAATTTTGGCGCATTCTGCAGTTCACCCAGCCCAGCCTAATGTGGTCCCTTTTTTTAAGAATCGGGGCCGCCGTCGCAGGTACCTCGACGTAGGTTATGCGGTTTCCTCTGTTAGATCCAGAAGACAACCGCACAGCCATACTGGGGGACGCGCCTTCATCAAAGCAGCCTTTTACTGATGCCTCGACGTCCTCCTTTGTCACTGTTGGGTCGACGTCTCTGATCTCCCAGGTCGAACGTGGGGCCAGTGTCCTTACATCACCCTGCGTTCGCCACGGCACTTTTAATTGCCTCGGCGAACGCATCTCGGTGCTCGGACACAGTATTTTTCAGTTCAACGAGGACACCTCCTGTCCTCGTCTCCCTGACAGATCCCACGCTCGCCCCGAGCCCGGCAACGTCGACCTTGTTCATCAGGGCCAGGACCTTGGCATACTTTTTGCCTTCTGCTGGCACAACCAGTATTGCCTCAGGCCTGACCCTGGGACGTCTCTCCTTTACGGCTTTGGGGGTTATTTTTATACTCCCTTGGAGCTTGTTCCCCTTAGCCTCTTCCTTCTTTTTATTTTTATTTTGGACCTCTGTCTATTCGGCTTGTTTAGCTGGATCTTTTGCCGCAACATCTTCTGGTTGCGGCTGGTGTCCAGCCCCTTTTGCCTTCTTCAGGGTCTCTTCTGGCGTCAGCTGAAGGCTCGGGGTCTCTCCCCCTCATCCTCGCTTTCTCTTTCCTACTTTCTCCTCCCTTACCTAAAAGCTGCTTGAAGGTGGCTCTTCCTCTTCCCTGTCTCACTCCTGAAAGCGCTTCAGGACACCCATAACAGTCACGACCAACACGACTCTGGCCTTTATGGTGCCCGCCGTGTTGGGGTGCCTAACCATAAGCGCCTGTGGGGTGCCTAACCATGAGCGCCTGGAGTTCACTCAAGGCCCTGGCAAGGTCTTCGAACGCCGCATCGGCAGCCACGTCCGTCTCCCTATCCTGTTTGGGCCCACTCATGAGATTCGCGATGTAAGGAAACTCCCTCCCACCATTTCCCTCCTTCAGTCCTTCCCCGGTTGTGGTTCTTTGCACCATGTCTGTAATAAACAAAATTCGTTCCAAGGTTCCCACTGACTCATCTGGATCCCTCACCGGTGGAGGCCGCCGTCCGCCCCCAACACATGTCTGAAGGGCGGTTTCGGTCCAGGTGGGTAACCTCGAGATATAACACGCCCTGCCCCACTAGCCCACCTCCACTCCCTCGAGCATCACGCCCCAACCAGAAGCGATCCACTCTCTGGAGAGTTTCCGGCAGACGTTTGGCGGCAGAATGCACTCACCACACTAAGGGAGCCGCGAAGAGGGGCAAGCCAGCAACACCATGACAGCAATCCCACCGGCCCAACAAGGAGCCGCCAAGCCGGAAAGGAGTAGAGGCCAAGCGGTGTCCACCACGCCTCCACACCCATCCAGCCCAACAGGCCCCCACCAAACCAACAAGACCGAAGCAGCAGTGCGACCAGCCAACCCCCACCCGCAGCCGCCCCAGTGTTAGCCAATTGACCGGTCCTGGTTAAGAATCCGGCCTCCCGTCTTGCAGTCAGCAGGAGCTAAAGACAGCTCGGGTCACTTTGGCTCACAGCCTAGGTATCGCCTTACTGCCCAGGATCTCCCTTTGGCCGCTCACGAGTTGCACTGCACGGCAAACACGGCGAGCCTTCTACCCTCGGCTAGGGACTAATTTTGAGGAGTTCCTATAAATAGTAAACTAGGTGGTGGGGTGATGTTCGAGTGTGAAAGTGTGGTTCTCTTGATCCATGCCCGCTCCAGTCCACGAGCCCAAGCAAATACAACCACCCCATATTTAACACCAGCCGAGTGAGAGAGTACCAGCTGGTATGCACTAAAAAAGCCCTCCATACAGTCCTTCAATGGCCAGATTCCTCAGCTAAAAAGATCGCCACATCTTTTTTATTTGCAGTTGTCTGACTTTATCAGCGGTAGAGATAACCGGGCCTCCCCAGTCACCGCATCAAGTCTCACCTCCTCCTCCCGCCCAACACAGAGCCACGGCCAGCAGCAAGTCCCCGCATGTAAACTGAAGCGTCCATGCTGCAAGAGTATGTCAGTGTCGATGAATGTCAGTGTTAAAAGGATTATGTAAAAGGATAAAGGAGTTGCGATGCGAGTAAGAAAGAAGGTATGCCGTCAGTTTAAAAAGCTTCCTCACCCTACCAAGGCTGCAAGCAGTACGGTATTCGACAAGGTAACGCATACCGTGAAATAAAAATGCATACCGTGGAGGGAGGTAGTTGTAGTAGTTTTTTTTTTTTTTTTTTTTTTTTGTGGAGGAAGGAAAAATGTATTGAGGCACACCGCAAGAACAGCGGTAGTCCAGGACTTAGTAGATTTTTTTTAAAAAACAGCCCATACCCACTAAAACCCCCCCCACTGCCGCGTAGTTTTTGATCCATCCTGGAACCGCGTTAGCATTACTTTAGAGTGGAGCCACCAGAAAGACCATTGCGTCTCACAGCATTAACAAGCTAACTCGCCACAATTTGCTAGAGGTGCTGATGCTCTCAAGTCCTGGAAAGGACTCGGGATCCCTGAGGACCAGCACCTTGTCCTGCGCTTCATAGTAGGCCGCCTACTCAGCCAGGACCACTATAAGCTTAATGTTTTCCCTTGCTAATAGGTAAAAAGTACCCAGCGCAGCGTGGGTCCACATAAGCCTGTCTTTCAACTCAAGGCCTTTTTGCCTTATTTTTATCCTGCTTGGGCCTTATCCCCGGCCTCTTTGAGAGCTCTTCTAAACAGGGGGCAGCTCCAGCTGCCTGCTTCGTGCTTGTTGTCCGTTGTTGGGCAAAAGAAGCACCGTGCTGGATCTGGACACTCTTTCTTCTGGTGGTTTGAGCTTCCACACCAGAAGCAAAGCTTCGATCTGTTTTCGTTTTTACAGTCGCCTAAGACGTGTCCATATCCCAGGCATTTGAAACATCTTGTTACTTCAATTCTTCTTCGAATTCGGCAGCTTACAAAATGAACTCGAAACCTGCCTTCCTTTTCTACTCGTCTGGCAGTTGCTTAGTCCACCTTTATCAACGCCAGCCTCTGTCCCCTGGCATTTAGCTTAAAGAGGGCTACTTCTGGCTCCTAGCTCTGATGTCCAAAAGTTCTAGCAAAAGCCTCTTTGACCTTATCTTGCTTTACAATTGCATCCAGGTCTTAGACCTCTAAAGTCACTTTTCTGTTGCTAATTTTGATAGTACCCTGTCCAGCTACGGACTTTTAATTTGCTGTGAGAATGCAGAAGCATTCTCCGCACCTTTGGCATTAATAAGTATGTCTTCTTTTCTTGTAGTGACAACACTTTAGACTGCCACGTTAGCCTTATCAGGGAAAAAGTTCGCCTTCATCGCCTTTAGCACCTTTGCAAAAGTCTGCCCTTCGGCCATCTTCTCTACTACTGTTGTTGTTGCATCCACCTTTTTCTCCTGGCTTGTTTTTTCGTTCGGAAGAATTTTGTCTTGTTTGCCACTGCCTGTTTTCTTCTTCTTTAAAGGCATCGTTCGCTGGCATCTATCAGGGCTGTCTAATGGGCTCCTGTTTCTTTTACTTCGTTCTATTTCCTTTAGGGCAGTGGTCAGGGTTTTTTTCTGTATATGCCGTAGAATATTATCTCGCCTTTCTTTCCTCCACTGCAGGAATTCAAATGACGAGTTCTAAGCATTGGTATACACATCTTCTTCAGTAAGACAGCCTTTTCTTAGCACCTATGCCTCTTAAAGGTGTTTCAGTGCGGCTTTGAGCACATTCTTAACAGCATCCTCTGTAATGCCGTACTTATCGTTTATTTATTGTAGCGTCTCTGTGGAATCTTTTAATGCTGATTTGACTTAATCAGCCACTTAGTGTCGCTTAACTCTGAGCCTAGTGACACTTTCTTCTTAAGAGGCAAGCTCTTTCTGAGTCTGGTGGCTAAATATCGACACGTTGCTGTCCTCGGTGTCGTTAGTGCCGATACTCGACAGGCTTTCTCTTCGTCCTGTGTTTGTAAGAAAAGGCCGTGGAACATTTAGCAGTCCCTGTTGGCCATGAGACAAATCTTCGTGGCCCCCCCCCCCAGAATTCGTGGGGCCTGCGTCAGTCACTTGGGCTTTCACCGCAACGGAACTGCCGGCGGATTCCCTCAGAGAGGTTTCAACCTGGGGTACAAGTTTTACCTCGACGTTTTCATTTCGGCATCTTTTTAGTGTCGTACTGACACGCGAAGGCCAGCACTACCCTTTTTATCTAGAAATTTGTATTTGGAATAGGTTAAAACCAGGGCAGCAGCCCTCTCTGTTAGCAGAGAAAACCGCTACTTGCTCGGGCCGGCCAGGAGTCGCCACTCTCCCTCAGTTCCACCGGCGGAGACTGCTCTGGCGTTGAGTAACAAGTGTAAGAATGGTGTTCGTGTGTAATGTATGTATTTGTTGGTACACAACGGTCATCTCAGCAAGACGAGCGGTAGGTGACAGTCTCACGACCGCGCAGACAACTCAACAAAATGGGCTGGCGTAAGACACTAAGGTGCCGCCACATAGCCTCCTCAGTGGTAGTAAGCCTAGATTAGTCGGCTCACCACGTCTTTTTTGTTTTTGAGGTGTACAGCCATATCAGATGTGGTTACCCAGACTAACCTGGGCCTCATTATCCGGCTTTACCCACCGCCAGGCTTCCAACGCAAGCCCGGAAAAAGACTCACCACACGCATTCCAGAACAATCCGTAAGTGTCCCTGTGTTTGTTTAGTGGATGTGTGTAATGCATGTATCTGAGAAGAATATTTTAACCGCCGCTTGCTTCTATACACGACGGGTAGTAGTAAAAGGAGTAGTAGTAGTAGAAGTAGTATTTTTTTTTTTTTTTTTTTTTGTGTTGGGAGGGTAAATGCATTGAGGCACACCGCAGAGACAACGGTAGTGTAGGACTCGGTGGATTTTTTTTGTTAGACCACCCATACCTACTTAACCCCCCCCATGCCGCATGGCTTTTGTTTCACCCCGGAACCGCGTTAGCATTACTTCAGGGTGGAGCTATCAGGGAGAACATCGTATCTCACAGAATTTGTGAGCAAGATCGCCACTAGTTGCTAGAAGTGCCAGTTCTCTCGAGTCCTGAAAAGGACTTGGGGTCCCCGAGGATCGGCACCCGTCTTCTAGCGCTTCAATGATGCTTCCACTTGCTGTTGAGTATAAATACTTATCGCAGCTTGAGTCCACATTCTTTACTTAGGGGCCCCTGCTACTTGCACGGTGGCTCTCTTCTCTTTGTTCTTCTGCCTGAGGACTGACCCGACGAAGCCATTCACTGCCTTCCACCCCTCCACGCTGCTGAGCATCTCGGAGATGATGGTTTCGGGAGTGGCCCCCCGCCGATCCCGTCCACCAGCTGCTGGCGCTTACGGTGCCATCTCTCACACACGAAAAACGTATGTTCGACGGTATCATCTAACGCAGGGAAGTAAAGACACCTAGATGTTGCCTTCACCGCCATGCGGTGGAGATAGGCATCGAACTGACCATGCCCGGAGAGGAACTGGGTGAGGTGGTAGTTAACCTCTCCATGTCCTCTCTCCACCCATGGCCGCAGGTCCGGAATCAGGCAGTGCGTCCATCTACCCACTATAGCCCGATTCTACTCCTGTTGCCACGTCGTCAACGTTTCCTCCCGTCTGTCGCTATCGCTTTGGTCGCCGGAGCCCAGGAATTTTCTTCGCCGCTCCCACGCAAGCAACACGACGGGTATCATTCGTGCTATCACCATAGCGGCAGCGGAGGGGACCGTGCGGTAGGCACACGCGATTCTTAAGGATCTGATGTGCTGCATCGAAGTTAGGCGCTCTCGGAGATCCTTCCTCGCGAGTGCGTCCGCCCACACCTCCGCACCGTACAGCAGGATCGAGTTGGAAACCGACGCAAGGAGCCGTCTTTTGGCTATCTGCGAACCTCCAACGTTTGGCATTAACCGTAAAAGCGCCCCAGAGACCCCATCGGCTTTATCGGCTGCTCTTCTTATGTGCTCCCCGAAGGTGAGTCGTGAATCGATCCACACTCCGAGGTAGCGCACCACCGGACTCGCCTGGATCACCTCACTCGCAACGCTCAGGCGAAAGTCCTCCCCAAACCATCTCTGCCTGGTGAGGACGACCATCTCTGTTTTCCCTACAGCTAGCTCGAAACCGTGATCCCGGAGCCATTCTGACACTATCATGACCGCTCACCGCATTTTGCGCTCGGCCTCCTCTCGCGTTCTCACTGTGACGTGCAATGCTATATCGTCAGCAAAGCCCGTCAGCTTGACCTCCAGAGGCATTTCGAGGTGCAAAAGTTCGTCGTAGACAAAGTTCCAGAGATCGGGGCCAAGGGCAGATCCCTGTGCGATTCCCGACGTCAGACGCCTCTCTCTTGGTCCATCCTTTGTGTCGTACCGGAGTACTCGATCCTGAAGGTAACTGTCCAGGATCTTTCTCAGGTAGTCCGGTACATTCTGGCGCTTCAGGGCCCTCATTATGTCGGACCATTCCGCTGAGTTAAAGGCATTCTTCACGTTAAGAGTCGCCAGGACACAGACGCTCCTCATCTTATGAGAGGGTTTCCATGCCTCCTCGACCGACTCGAGGACCTCGGCCACAGCCATAACAGTCGATCGCCCCTTACGAAACCCATACTGATTTTCTAGGAGGCTGACTTCTCCTCTCAAGCGAGTTCTGATCAGCCTCTCTGGCATTTTTCCAGCATTGTTTAACATACCTAAGGGTCAGAATGACGACGGGACCAGGATGGGTGGTTTGCCCTTGTCCAGAAGAACAAGCCTTTGGATCTTCCAACGTCTGCTGAACAGTCCAACGCGCAGGCACGCATTGAACATGTCCAACAAAACGTGTGGCTTTTTCGCAGCTATTATCTTGAGAACTTGAGACAGCACCCCGTCCGGACCAGGGGCCTTTCGCCCCAACGTCTCCGATGCCACCTACCTCAATTCATCGAGCGTAAAGAGAGGCACCTGTCCAACCCTTATTTCCTCTCGCCTTCTAGCAAGATGCTCCAGAAAGAGACAAGAGATCACTCTCTCCAAGAAGGTAGGTTCCATCGGCGGCATCGGGTCCGTACCGCGAAGTCTTTTTAACGCGATCCGGTAGCCCAGGCCCCACGTGTCCTTATCTATCTCATCTATAAGCTCGCGCCAGCATCAGTTCTTGCTCACCTTGATCGCCCTCACCAACGCTTTTTTTGCTTCCTTGTACGCGGCAACAGCTGCCCCGACGCCTTCGCGAGTTCTGTGTCGCTGTGCAAGACGCCGTAAATGCTGCACCTCTCCGCGCAAGTTAGCGATGTCCTTGAACTACCAGTAGCACGCGCGTCAACCTATCCTGGCCGACCTTTCAGGCACACACGCGTCACACCATTACTTGACCCGTCTCGTAGTGCCACTCACGAGTGCCTTGGCCTCCGCTGAATTTGTGATCTTGTTCAAATCAGCTGGAGGTAGCGCGCTAACCATGGCTTTCAGCAGCAAATCTCGGTTAAGCTTTGCTACTATCCACCCGGCAACGCGCCTTCGGATTACATCTCGCGAGCCTGCACCACGATTCTCGTTTATCACGAAGCTGACATACTGGTGATAACTGGCCGTGTAGTCCTCAAGGACTTGCCAGTCAGACACCCGCGACATCATTTCTGACAATCCAGTGTAAGATCGATGATCGTACCTCGGTTTCCGGGTCGCCTGAACGTTGCTGAACCATCAGAGTTCATGACGATGAGATCCAGCCTTGCAGCCATCTCTAACACTGCCCGTCCTTTGGGGTTGGTTCTCGGCTCCCCCCAAGCGATGGCCTTGGAGTTGAAGTCACCGGCCAGGACCACATTACCACTCTCCCTGCACACTCAAACAGCATCCTCGAGTTCAGCAAGCCGATTTCTAAAGAAACTAATCGAAATGTTAGACGATATGTAGCAACTCACAAAGGAAGAACTTCCACACCTGATCCACACGAACCCATCTCCGCCTCTGGTATCGGATATGGAGATATTGTCGCTGCAAATCAGGATGGCTGCGCATTTTGTCCTGTCGCAGTACCAGCCCTGGCCTGGTAGCGTGCAGGATGGCTCGTTTATAAAGAGCATATCCACACCCCGGGCACGGGAAATCTGGCACAACAGATCATGCGCCAGCACGGTCCTATCAAGGTTTACCTGCAGGATCAGCACCATTTCTTCGGAGCTACTCGCACAGCCACCCGTAGGGCTCCACACCTGGCAGACCCAGCGACGTGTCTGGTATCCGGCCTTGGGTTCACGTTCTCGCACAGGTAGCAGCTCGCTTCTTTTTGCGAGCAGCTTCTTGCCACGTGACCCTTTTTGCCACACCTAAAGCATGCCCTAGCTCTGTCAGGCCCACCACACTAGTTAAAAATGTGGCTTAACCCAAAGCACCTGTAGCAGCGCTCAGCTCTAGTCCTGGGCCACATCCTGCAGTTGACTGAGCCAAACCGTAGGTAGTCTATTTTGTAAAAGAAGTAGTGGTAGTAGTAGTAGTAGTAGTAGTAGTAGTAGTAGTAGTAGTTTTTTTTTTTTTTTTGTGGAGGGAGGGGAAATGCATTAAGGCACACCGCAGGAACAGCGGTAGTGTGGGACTCCGTGGATTTTTAATATTAAACCACCCATACCCACTAAGAGCCCCCCCTTGCCGAGTGGCTTTTAATCCATCCTAAAACCGCGTTAGCATTACTTCAGGGTGAAGCCACCAGGGAGACCCTCACGTCTCACGGCATTAACGAGCTAGCTCGCCACCATTTGCTAGAGGTGCTAATGCTCTCGAGTCCTGAAAAGGACTCGGGGTCCCTGAGTACCAGCACCTTGTCTAGCTCTTCATAGTAGGCCGCCTGCTTGGCCAGCACCACTATATGCTTAATACTTTCCCTTGCTGATAGGTAAGAAGTACACAGAGTAGCGTGGGTCCACATAAGCCTGTCTTTCAACTTAAGGCCTTTCTGCCTTATTTTAATCCAGCTTGGGCCTTATCCCTGGCCTGTTTCAGGGCTCTTCTGAATAAAGGGCAGCTCCCGCTGCCTGCTTCGTGCCTGTTGTCCATTGTTAGGCAAAGGAAGCACTGTGCTGGGCCTGGACACTCTTTCTTCTGGTGGTTTAAGCTTTTACACCAGAAGCAAAGCTTCAATTTGTTTTCGTTCTCACAGTTGCCTGAGACGTGTCTAAATCCCAGGCATTTGTAACATCTTGTTCCCTTAATTCTTCTTCAAATTCGGCAGCTTACAAAGCCTACTCGTAACCTGCCTTCCTTTTCTACTTGTCTGGCAGATGCTTCGTCCACCTTTATTAAAGCCAGCCTCTGTCCTTTGGCATTTGGCTTTAAAAGAGCAACTTCTGGCTCCTGGCTCTGATGTCCAAAAGTCCTAGCAAAAGCCTCTTTGACCTCATCTTCCTCTACAATGGCATCCAGGTCTTGGACCTCTAATGTCACTTTTTTGTAGCTTTTCACGGTACCCTGTCCGGTTACCGACTTTTAAATTTGCTGTGAGAATGCAGTAGCATTCTCTACACCTTTGGCTTTAATAAGTATGTCTCCTTTTTTTGTAGTGACAACACTTTGGACTGCCCCTTTAGCCTTATCGGGGTCAAAGTTCGCCTTCATAGTCTTCAGCACCGTTGCAAAGGTCTGTCCTTCAGCCATCTTCACTACTACTGTTGTTGTGGCGTCCACTTTTTTCTTCTAACTTGTTTTGTCATTCAGGGAAATTTTTTCTTGTTTACCACTACCTGTCTATTTTTTCTTTAAAAACATAGTATGCTGACGTTTCCCAGGGCACTTAGATGGGCTCCTGTTTCTCTTGCTTCGATCTATTTCCTTGAAGGCAGTGTTCAGAGTTCGTTTCTGTACATGCCATCGGGAATTATTTCGCTTTTTTTTCCTCCAGTGCAAGGATTCATATGACGACTTCCAAGCGTTGGTGTACAAATCTTCTTCAGTAAGACAGCGTTTTCTTAGCACCTCAGCCTCTTAAAGATGCTTAAGCGCCGCTTTGAGCCCATTTTTAACAGCGTTCGCTGTGTTGCCGTTTTTGTCATTAATCAGTTGTAGCGTCTCTGTGATGTCATTCGTTGCTGATTGAACGTTATCAGCAACTTGCTGTCGCTTAACTCCGAGCCTAGTGGCACTTTTTCTCAAAAGGCAAGCTCTTCCTGGGTCTGGTTGCTAAAAACCGACACGTTGCTAACCTCGGTGTCGTTAGTGCCTATACTCGACAGGCTTCCTCGTCGTCCTTTGTCTGTAAAAATAGGCCATGGAACATTTAGCAGTTTCTGTTGGCCATGAGATAAGTCTTCGTGGCCCCCTCCAGAATCCGTAGGGCCTGCATCAGTCACTTGGGCTTTCAGCGGATCGGAACTGCCGGCGGATTCCCTCAGAGAGGTTACCGCCTAGGATACTTGTTTTGCATCGACGTTTTTTATTGTAACATCTTTTTAGTGTCGTACTGACCCGCGAAGGCCAGCACTACCTTTTTTTCTAGAAATAAGTTCTTAAAAAGGATTGAAACCAGGGCAGATGCCCTCTCTGTTACCAGTAAAAACCGCTACTTGCTCGGGCCAGTTAAAAGTCGCCACTCTCCCTCAGTCCAACCCACGGAAACTGCCCTGGCGTTGAGTAACAAGTGTTAAAATGGTGTTCGTGTTTAATGCATGTATTTGTTAGTACACAAGGGTCATCCCAGTGAGACAAGCGGCAGGTGTACAGACCCGAGACTGCGCAGACAACCCAACAAAACTGGCTAGCGTAAGGCACTCAGCTGCCGCCATATAGCCTCCTCAGTGGAAGTAAGCCTAGATTAGTCGGCCCACTACGTCTTTCTTGTTCATGAGGCGTACAGTCATATCAGATGTGGTTACCCAGACTCACCCGGGCCTCATCATCCGGCTTCACCCGTTACCAGGCCCCCAACGCAAGCCCGGAAAAGGACCCGCCACACGCAACCCAGAACAATCCGTAAGTGTCCCTGTGTTTGTTTAGTGAGAGTGTGAGATGCATGTATATGAGAAGAATTTTTTAGCTGCCGCTTACTTCTATACACGACGGGTGCTAGTTTTTGTTGGCCCGCATCAAGCAACGGAGTGCCACCCACGGAAGCAGCAAAAAGAAAAAACAAGAAGCACAAGCAGAGCCGGCCCATGCATCGACACCGATGGAGGCATGGGGCACTAGTCCCCCGTCCACATCGCCGCAGATACACACGCCAACGCCACACGCCCCTTGATCAAAGCTCCCGACCACTAAAACAAAGAGCCACCCCAGCTGCCCATCGTCACCTCTTATTTTAAAAGGATACCCCTATCTGCCACCCGGAGAAGCGCCCGGTATGGAGAAACTAGAAAACCGCACCTGGGAGTGGTAGTAGTAGTAGTAGTAGAAGTTAAAGTAGTAGTAGTAGTAGTAGTAGTAGTAGTAGAAGTAATAGTAGTTTTTTTTTTTTTTTGTGGAGGGAGGGGAAATGCATTCAGGCACACCACAGAGACAGCAGTAGAGTGGAACTCAGTGGATTTTTTTTTATTAGACCACCCATACCTATTAGAACCCCCCCCCTTGCCGCGTGGCTTTTAATCCACCCTGGAACTGCGTTAGCATTACTTTAGGGTGGAGCCACCAGGGAGACCATTGTGTCCTACAGCATTAACGAGCTAACTCGCCACCGGTTTCTAGAGTTGCTGATGCTCTCGAGTCCTGAAAAGGACTCGGAGTCCCTGACGACCATCACCTTGTCTAGCACTTTATAGTAGGCTGCCTACTTAGCCAGCACCGCTATAAGCTTAATGCTTTTCCTTGCTGATAGGTAAAAAGTATTCAGCGCAGCGCTGGTCCACATAAGCCTGTCTTTCAACTCAAGGCCTTTTTGCCTTATTTTTATCCTGCTTGGGCCTTATCCCCGGCCTCTTTGAGAGCTCTTCTAAACAGGGGGCAGCTCCAGCTGCCTGCTTCGTGCTTGTTGTCCGTTGTTGGGCAAAAGAAGCACCGTGCCGGGCCTGGATACTCTTTCTTCCGTTGGTTTAAGCTTCCACACCGAAAGCAAAGCTTAGATCTGTTTTCGTTTTTACAGTTGCCTGAGACATGTCCGTATCCCAGGCATTTGTAACATCTTGTTACTTTAATTTTTCTTCGAATTTGGCAGCTCACGAAACCAACTGGTAACCTGCCTTTATTATCTTCTTGACTGGCAGTTGCTTCGTCCACCTTTACCACGGCAACCTCTGTCCTTTGGCATTTGGCTTTAAGAGAGCTACTTCTTGCTTCTGGCTCTGGTGTCCAAAAATTCTAACGAAAGGCTCTTCGACCTCATCTTCCTCTACAATGGCATCCCGGTCTCGGACCTCTAATGTCACTTTTTTGTTGCTCATTTTGACAGTACCCTGTCTGGCTACCAACTTTTCAATTTGCTGTAAGATTGCAGTAGCATTCTCTACACCTTTAGCCTTAATGAGTATGTCTTTTTTTTTGTAGTAACAACACTTTGGACTACCACGTTAGTCTTATCAGGATTTATGATCGCCTTCATTGTCTTTAGCACCTTCGAAAAGGTCTGCCCTTTGGCCATCTTTACTACTACTGTTGTTGTCGCATCCACTTTTATCTTCTGGCTTGTTTTTTCGTTCAGGAGAATTTCTTCTTGTTTGCCACTGCCTGTTTTCTTTTTCTTTAGAGACATGATTTGCTGGCGTTTTTCAGGGCTGTCCAATGGGCTCCCGTTTTTTTTACTTCGTTCTATTTCCTTTAGGGCAGTGTTCAGGGTTCGTTTCTGTACATGCTGTTGAAAATGATCTTTTCTTTGTTCCCTCCACTGCAGAGATTCGATCAACAATTTCCAAGCGTTTGCTCACACTTCTTTTTTATGAAGAAAGCTTTTTCTTAGCACCTCTGCCTCTTAAAGGTGTTTAAGCGCGGCTTTGAGCCCATTCTTAACAGCATTCGCTGTGTTACTGTACTTATCGTTTATTAATTGTAGCGTCTCTGTAAAATCTTTTGATGCTGATTTAACTCTATCAGTCACTTGCTGTCACTTAGTTCTGACCTTAGTCCCACTTTCTTTGAAAGAGACGAGCTCCTCCTGGGTCTGGTGGCTAAATACTGACGCGTTGCTGTCCTCGGTGTCGTTGGTTTCTATGCTCGACAGACTCACTCTTCGTCCTTTGTCCGGTAGAAAGAGCCATGAAACAGTTGGCAGTCCCTAATGGCCATTAGACACGTCTTTGAGGCCCCTCCCCCCCACCCCAGAATCCGTGGGACCTGCGACAGTCGACCGGGCTTTCAATGGATCGGAACTGCCAGCAGATTCCCTCAGTAAGTCTTTTTTGTTTATGAGGCGTACAGCCATATCAAAAGTGGTTACCCAGACTTACCCGGGCCTCATCATCTGGCTTCACCCACCAACAGACCTTCAACGCAAGCTCGGAAAAGGACCCGCCACGCGCAACCCAGAACAATCCGTAAGTATCCCTGTTTTTGTTTAGTTAGAGTGTGTGATGCAGGTATCTGAGAATAATGTTTTAACCGCTACTTACTTCTATACACGACGGATGCTAGTTTTTGTTTGCCCACATCAAGCAATGGAGTGCCACCTACAGAAGCAGCAGAAAATTAAGAACAAGAAGCACAAACAGAGCCGGCCCATGCAACCACACCGATGGAGACATGGGACACTAGTCCCCTGTCCACATTGCTGCAGATACACACGGAAACGCTACACACGCTTCCCGATCCACGCCTCCAACCACCATCACAGAGAGCCCCCAGAGCTGCCCATCGTCACCTTATATTTTGAGAGAATGCTTCTATCCGCCACCTGGGAAAGCGCCTGGTATGGAGAAACTAGCAAAAACCCCACTTAAGCTTTGCTTCCAGTGTCGAATCTCAAACTACCGGAAGAAAGATTGCCCAGGCCTAGCACGGTGCTTTCTTTGCCCAACAACGGAAAACAAGGACGAAGCAGGCAGCGGAAGCTGCCCTCTATTTAGAACAGCCCTGAAAAAGGCCACGGATAAGGCCCAAGCAGGATCAAAATAAGGCAAAAGGGTCTGGAGTTGAAAGATAGGCTTATGTGGACCCACGCGGCCCTGGGTACTTTTTACCTATTAGCAAGGGAAAGCATCAAGCTTAAAGTGATGCTGGCCAAATAGGAAGCCTACTTTAAAACGCTAGACAAGGTGCTGGTCCTCAGGGACCCTGAATCCTTTTAAGGACTCGAGAGCATCAGTACCTCTAGCAAATGGTGGCGAGCTAGCTTGTTAAAGCTATGAGACACGATGGTCTCCCTGGTGGCTCTACCCTAAAGTAATGCTAACGCAGTTCTAGGGTTGATCAAAAACCACGCGGCAGGGGGGGGGTTAAGGATGTATGGGTGGTCTAAAAAAAGAATCCATCAAGTTCCATACTACCGCTGTCCCTGCGGTGTGCCTCAATGCATTACCCCTCCCACCATAAAAAAAAAAAAAAAAAAAAAAACAACTACTACTTCCGGGTAGGGTTTTCGCTTGTTTCTTTATAGCAGGCGCTTCCCCAGGTTGCAAATAGGGACATCTTCTTTAAATATAAGTCAACAATAGACAGCTGGGGTAAGTCTCTGCGGTGGTGGTCGGGGGCGTGGATCGGAAGGCGCGTGTTGAGTGGACATGTGTATCAGTAGCGATGTGGATGGGGGACTAGTGCCCCATGCCTTTATCGGTGTGGATGCATGGCCCGGCTCTGCTTGTGCTCCTTGTTCTTCGCTTTTTGCTGCTTTCGTGGGCGGCACGTTATTGCTTGATGCGGGCCAACAAAAACTTGCACCCGTCGTGTATAGAAGTAAGCGGTTGTTAAAAACATTCTTCTCAGATACAGGCATCACACACTCTCACTAAACAAACACAGGAACACTTACGGATTGTTTTTGGTTGCGTCTGGCGGGTCCTTTTTGGGCTTGCGTTGGAGGCCTGTTGGGGAATAAAGCCGGATAATGAGGCCCAGGCAAGTCTGGGTAACCACATCTGATATGGCTGTACGCCTCATGAACAAAAAAGACGTGGTTGGCCTACTAATCAAGGCTTACTACCACTACAAGAGGCTATATGGTGGCACCTTAGCTTCTAACGCCAGCCTGTTTTGTTGGGTTGTCTGCGAGGTCTCAGGACTGTACACCTGCTGCTCGTCTTGCTGGGATAATCGTTGTGTACTAACAAATACGTACATTACACACGAACCCCAATCTTACACTTGTTACTTATTGCCAGAGCAGTCTCCGCGAGTGGGACTAAGGAAGAGTGGCGACTCCCGGCTGGCCCGAGCAAGTAGCGGTTTTTTCTGGTGACAAAGAGGGCTGCTGCCCTCGTTTTAACCCTTTCCAAATACTTATTTATAAATAAAAAGGGTAGTGCTGGCCTTTGTGGGTCAGTACGATACTAAAAATATGCCAAAATGAAAAACGTTGAATTAAAACTAGTACCCCAGGCGGTAACCTCTCTGAGAAAATCCAACGGCAGTTCCAATCCGGTAAAAGCCTGGGTGACTGACGCAGGCCCCACAGATTTTGGGAAGGGCCACAAAGTCGTGCCTTATGGCCAAGAGGAACTGCTTAATGTTCCATGGCTTTTTTTTACAGACAAAGGACGAAGAGGAAGCCTGTCGAGTATTGGCACTAACGACACCGAGGACAGCAACGTGTTGATATTTAGCCACCAGACCCAGAAAGAGCTTGCCTCTTCAGAAGAAAGTTCTTCTAGGCTCGGAGTAAAGCGACAGCAAGTTGCTGATAAAGTTCAATCAGCAACAAATGATATTACAAATGATCAACGATAAGTACGGCAACACAGTGAATGCTGTTAAAAATGGACTCAAAGCGGCTCTTAAGCATCTTTTAGTGGCAGAGGTGCTTAGAAAAGGCTGTCTTACTGAAAAAGATATGTATACCAACGCTTGGAAGTCGTTATTTAAATTCTTGCAGTGGAGGGAGCAAAGGCAAGATAATTTTCGACGGCATGTACAGAAAAAAACCCTAATCACTGCCCTAAAACAAATAGAACGAAGTAAAAGAAACAGGAGCTTATTAGACAGTCCTGAAAAATGCCAGCATACTATGTCTTCAAAGTAAAAGAAAACAGGTAGTAGCGAACAAGAAGAAATTTCTCTGAATGACAAAACGAGCCAGAAGAAAAAAGTGGACGCCACAACAACAGTAGTAGTGAAGATGGCTGAAGGACAGACCTTTGCAACGGGGCTGAAGACGATGAAGACGAACTTAGACCCTGATAAGGCTAACGTGGCATTCTAAAGTGTTGTCACTACAAAAAAAGGAGACACACTTATTAAAGCAATAGGTGTAGAGAAGGTTACTGCATTCTCACAGCAAATTAAAAAGTTGGTAGCCGGACAAGGTACTTTTAAAATGAGCAACAGAAAAGTTACTTTAGAGGTCTGAGACCTGGATGTAATTGTAGAGAAAGATGAGGTCAAAAAGGTTTTTGCTAGGACTTTTGGACCTAAGAGCCAGGAGCCAGATGTAGCTTTCTTAAAGCCAAATGCCAGAGGACAGAGGCTGGCTTGAATTAAGGTGGACGAAGCAACAGCCAGTCAAGTAGAAGAGGAAGGCAGGTTACAAGTCGGCTTCGTAAGCTGCCGAATACGAAGAAGAATTGGAGTAACAAGATTTTACTAATGCCTAGGATATGGACACGTCTTAGGCAACTGTAGAGAAGAAAACAGATCAAAGCTTTGCTTCTGGTTTGGAAGTTTAAACCACCGGAAAAAAGAGTGTCCAGGCCTAGCACGGTTCTTCCTTTGCCCAACAATGGAAAACAAGGACAAAGCAGGCAGCGGAAGCTGCCCTCTATTTAAAAGAGCCCTAAAAGAGGCCAAGGATAAGGCCTAAGCAGGATTAAAATAGGGAAAAAAGGCCTTGAGTTCAAAGACAGGCTTATGTGGACCCACTCTGCGCTGGGTACTTTTTTACCTATCAGCAAGGGAAAGCATTAAGCTTATAGTGGTGCTGGCCAAGTAGGAGGCCTTCTATAAGGCAATAGACAAGATGCTGGTCCTCAGGGACCCCGAGTCCTTTTCAGGACTTAAGAGCATCAGCACCTCTAGCAAATGGTGGCGAGTTAGCTTGTTAATGCTGTGAGACACGATGGTTTTTCTGGTGGCTCCACCCTGAAGTAATGCTATTGCGGTTTCAGGGTGGATTAAAAGCCACGTGGCATGGGGTGGTTTTTAGTGGGTATGGGTGGTCTAATAAAAAAAATCCACCGAGTCCCACACTACCGCTGTCTTTGTGGTGTGCCATAATGCATTTTCCCTATCTTTACAGAAAAAAAAAAAAACTGCTACTACTACTACTGAGAGTAGAAGTGAATAGTTATCGTTTCGATAGCTACGTGGCTTGTTAGAAAGCATGAGATTAAAGTCCACAAACATCTGTTTTTTATTGGATGATAAAGTTAAATAATTATAAGTAATCATTTAACTTAATTTAGTATCAGGGCGCAGTTAGGGTATCTAGCTATTTGTTTATTTTGTTCTCCCTGATTTGTATTTCTAAACAAACAATAAATAAAATTTAAAGAAATATATAAATAAATGGCGTAGAACATTTTATATGGTTATTGCATGGATGGTAAAAGCTACTAGAAAATTCCTGGTACTACGTTTTTTGTCGTCAATTAAATATAGAAAGACTTAATCATAAGATTTATTCCACACATAGTATTATTAGTTGTCAAAGAATTTTCAAAGATGGAGTACGGATTCATCATAATTTAACTGTTACACTAATGATCATACAATGAATAAAATTTTTTTTATAAAACGATAATCAATGGAACATCTGACATAAAATTTTCCAAATAATAATTAAAATGAGAAAAGAGGTAAAAAATTGTTTGTGCAGGATCTTATAAAAGAGTTAATTATCCTTAAAAAATGATTGAAGTTAATTGATAATCAAAGATAAATTAACATTATTTGTGCAAATAAGATACTAAATCATCGGAGAATAAAAATGATCATTATATAGCAGACATTAAAGAACCGTTTGACAACTTGATCATCTGAGACCATTTTCTAAAAATAGCAATAACTATAGAAAAATATGTACTGGTATTAGATTTATCTACTTATATACATACACACATACATAGCAAACATGTAGGTAGAATAAATAGAAGAACATAAATGCTGTATCTTTCAGTATTTTTTTTTAAATTTCTTTTTCCAAAATTGTGCTAGAGACTGGTAAGAGATGTTTTTCATGGTTCTTATTCTGACACCATTGTGTGAATTTCAAGTTTTATAAATATTTGTGTACATCATGTTGCTAACTCATATGTATTAAAAAACAAAAAAAAGTAAATAAGTTTGTCTTTTTGCTTTATAGCCAGTGTGAAAAATGAAAACAAAGAAGATGTTCAGTATTATTTTTAAATTCTATAAGGGCTTATAGAAATTATGATATTTTAAGTAAAAATATATATGAGATCATACAATTTCGAAAGACGTCGGGCAAGAACAAAAAAAGAGGTATAGTCATAGCAAAATGAAAAAGGGTGTTCTCCAATGTACGGATGAATTGACCAAACAAAAAAATTTTTCATTATTCTAATTTTATGGTGGGCATCAAAAAACAGTAGACTAAGATGTTTTTCAAAAAGGATGTGAGGGGGTTGGGTGTAATCGTATCCACCAAAATAATAATACGATATTAAAAGATTTAAACGTAATGTTATTCAATGTATCCTCAAGACTTTCTACCTCATAAACTACCTTTCCTCAAAAAGTTTTTATTTGTAATAAAACGTATTATTATTTAGACATAAATTTTATAATAAAGGAAGAAAGGGATAAGGCCCTTTTTGTTCCTATTATGAAGTAATCTTCAAAAAATTCTAAGTTAATAGAGGGGGTGTGGGGGCTAGTTGGGATAAGTAAATTATATTGATTTTGTAATTAAGTGTCTTTACAAAAAATTCTAAGTTTTTGTGGGGGTCGTGAGGAGCTGCAGGAGCACTAAATTGTAAAGGGGATTATGGGGAGTGGTAGTGAGAGCGTTGGGGGTGGGGGGGTCACAAACTTTTTATTGGGTTGAATTTACTTAAAAATATTGAGAATTTTTCCTCGATTTCTAGGCTGGCTAAGAGGAGAGCATGAAAGGTAGGGAAATGTGTAGATAGACCTACTAAAATAACCATATAATACAGGACGACAGGTTATGCAGGTAAGTACGTTTCTGAAAGAACCTATTTCTTTTTGATATTTTAAAGTCAATAGATGTAGCGTGACAGATGCATGAGTATTATTATTATTGTTATTATTATTATTATTATTATTATTATTATTATTATTATTATAAGTAGTATTCACGTTTATGTGTGTATATATATACTAGTGGGGCTCCACTCCCCTGCCCGCTCCGCGTACCAACCCCCCCAACCACCCTTGTTGTATTAAAAGTCTTATTTTTTAAAAATAAACTTTGTATTAATATCTTACAGAGCCTTAAAAAATGATAAAATTAATTGTAAGTATGACAAAAAATATGTTAAAGTATATTTGACAAAATTCAGAAGACTAAAGCATTTTCCGAAAAAACTCGGGAATATATGTTCTACGCTAGGAAATTATTACTGTGCTACTTTTAAGGAAATATGAAAAACAAGCTGCTAATTTGGAATAAAAAAGGTAAAGTATGAAAAGAAAGGGAGATGTGCCCTTAACTTTTTTTTTGGTGAGCCTTATTATTCCTTCTGGTGGCCTCCTTTTTTTAATGAACTGTCTTTCCTGTATGTGTCCATGGATATTTCTAAGACCTCGTTCTGAAATCTTACAACTATCACTGCTCCCTGCGCACTCTGCGCGCCAACCCCCGTAATTGGAAATATAGATTTACGAAGTATGGAAAAAAATACAAATTATATTAATTGTTACTCAAAAGTGATATATGTAATAAATGTATATTGTTCATAATCAATAACATGAATTTTTAACAATCATTTTTTATTTTCCCTGACTAATGCCTAATGTTTGTATATTTCAAACGACAACGTATTGAAAGATTTCAAATATCGTCAAAATTAAAAAATTACGATACTGTTAAAACCACAAATTGATTTTGTTTGAACAATATCGTTAGTTGATCGTTATTTTCCTTTTAATTTTTTATAACTAAAATTTTAGCCCATTGGTGTTATTTTTTTCTTTTACTTTTACTTTGTTAAATTCGTTTTAAGAAGTTACAAAACGTCTAAACAAAAATGTGACAGTGAATTAGACTCCGAAATTGCAACGAAAGAAAATTCTTTTTTTCACATTTACATAGAACTTAAAGTCTATATTCAAAGTTGGCGACAGATATGTGTAAAAAAATTGTTACTATTACTACTATTTCTCAAGAAATAATAAAATTTAAAAAAAAAATTTTTTATTGATGGTCCTGGTGGATCTTAAAAAACTTTTTTGTATAAAACATTAATTTATTATTTAATTAATTAATACTTCATATCAATTGATGAAAAAATTTTTACAATGGCTAAGACGGATACTGCTTCTATTCTGCTTCCAAAGGAAATGACTACTCACAGAACTTTCAGACTTCCTTTAGACTTAAGCGCTATAGAAAGTGAGTTCTTCTAGTTTGAGCCAAATGAACAAAATTTACGTAATGTAGAAGTAACTATTTGGAATAAAACTTTCATGATACCGAAAAAAGTGTAAGAAATCATTAATAGGACTTTAAAAGATTTATTTAGTAGTAATAAACCTTTTGGAAATTAAATACTAATTTTAGGTGGAGACTTTCGTCAAATTTTCTTAGTGGTAAAAAACAGAAGAAAAATTACTATTGTTCAAGAAACCATAAAATTTTCTAATTCTTGGCCTATGTTTAATATTTTTATTTAAAAAATAATACACGTTCAATTAATAAAAAATTTACTTCATTGCCACTGGATCTAGGAGAAAGCCAAATTTAAGCTTTTAGAATTTCTTAGACATAGAAAACAAATGATATATGCTCTAAAATTTTAAATAATGATGATGATTCTTTTATACGTAATATTAACTTCTTACAATAAATACACACGTTTTTTTAACAAAAAAATTTTAAATAATATTGTACGAACATTAGTAACATTTTAAAGTTTGTATGAAGCAACTCACAAAGGAGTAAATAGTATAGATAATAATATTTTTATTTATTTCTCTACAGAATATTTGAAGGACTTTGCAATGGTACAAGATTACAAATTACAAAATTTTTTAAATACAACACTAAAGCTCAAATAGTCACAGGTGAAAAAAAAAGGAAATAAAGTCTTTATTCGAAAAATAACACTAAATACAAACAATTCTTTTTCGCCACCATTTATGCTGTACAGAAAACAGTTTCCATTTGCTTTTTCTTAGTAAACCATTATTTTCTCATGGGCAATGATATAGTGCATTGTTTGAATGTAAAAACCCAAAAGAAGTTCTTATGCAAATCGAATTAGAAAACAAATTCAAAACTAATAATATTTCTTTGAGTAAAGTCTAAGAGTAACAATAAAACTATTTCATAGTTCATTACTATTTTTATACTTGCTTGCAAATTTTTTCTTTTATTGAAAAAGCAAATGTCAGGACCGTGTAGTACCCAGATTTATGAAATCATGAACAATCAAAAATTTTTTTAATGTGATCTATGTAGCGTTATAATATTTGAAAAAAAACAATTTGCGTTACAAAAAGAAATGCCAAAACATTGAAAAAAATTTTAAGTATATTAAATGCGGAAAATGTTTCAAAAGAAAGAATTACTTACAGAGACATTTGAAAAATCATGAAGAAAAAGTTCAAAAGAATATTTGTCGAAATTGTGGGAAAGGTTCTGTAAGAGCAGCGTACCTAAAAACATTTTAAAGTATGTAATTAAAATAAACATGGTAAGTAAGTTTATTGTAAAAAGAATTATGTTTTTTAATCAAATAAAATTATATGTGAAAATTAGACCATTTATAACAGTCAATATATAAGGCTTTACGAATTTCTTCACATTATATATAGGGCAGCCGAAGGGGAGTATAGGGAAACTGGATGAGAGTGGAGGGGTAGTCGGGAAAGCGAGGGGGAGCTAGAAAAAAGTAGAATTACTCGAAAAATGCAGGAAAACGAAAGAAGAACTACCTCATTTGGGGGGGAGTGGCAGAGGGGAGCAGGGAGGAGCAAAACCTCGCTCTTTCTCTTACGACTAGATAATATAGGGATGTATATATATATATATATCTTTATAAATGGTGACTTATGCGGATATTATTATGTAAAAAAAGGTTATTCTGAGGACGAAATCGTACTTATGCGGATTGCCCTCATAATTTTTCAATATTATTAGTATATATTTTAAAAGCACGTTAAGTCCTCAAAAGTCACCTCATATAAATTTTTATATCTCCCCATATTATATAGTTGTATTAACGAAAGTGAGTCTCAGCTCACCTCCGCTTCCTTCCACTCCCCCTTAGCTGCCCCTTAGCTCCCCCACAGCTCCCCCTCGATTCACATAGTTATGTGCTTGTTTTAACGTTATTTTTAATTAAATTATATTTAAATAACCTTTCCTCCACTCTCTCCTACTCCCCCTAAGCTCCCCAACCTCCCCCCCAAAAAGTACTTATTTTTTGAATGTTTTACCATCATAAATGTTAAAAAGTATATGTAATTTAGTACCTAAGTCATACCTCGTTCTTAGAGTTTTCCAAGTCACTGATTATAGATCTCCCTCTGTCTATTCACTCCACCTTACTTATACTATATGTCTCTGAAGTACCATTATTTGTTTAACTTAATTGAACTTTTACATTTTAAATGTCTTTCTGGTTCATGTGTACTTCACCCAAATATAAATTTCTTGATTACCTGAGGACTTTATTTACAAAAAGACAGAATTCAGAAAAAGGTATCGTTAAATAGACAAACACAATTAAGCTTTTGAAACAATAACTTATTTTGTTAGCTTATTGTTGTGACATTCCATGGGTCGTTTTAACCCATCTGTTCTTTTAAAACCAATAACCCATCTGTTCTTTTAAAACCCTTTCCACATTTCTCACATATTTGGTTTTCATGGTTCTTATGAATTACCATACCTCTGTTTAAGGTGGCTCCTCACTATAAATCCCACAAGAAGAGTAAGCATACTGCAACACAGCTTTTCATTGGCTGTGGAGGTTCTTGACTAAAAATGGATAGGTACCTATAGTCCCTTCAAAAAAAGTTTAGTCACATCTACACTGTTGACCTATATCGTACAATACAGTGACCCGAGCAGACGTATGTATACAAATCTGACAACATAACCCTTGTATGTAAATAATAATAAGCTGACGATAAGTACCTAATAATAAGCCACGGGTGACCAAAGACAAAAAAACTTTAGAAAAAATCTACAAGTTATTTATTAGTGACGAGTAAATACAACCGTGTCCTAACTTTATCGTGTCATATTCTATTAATTTTATCTATTAGTCAAAAAAGTACATAAGTCAGCCCCGCATTAAATTATTTTCTTAGTTCAGCGTCTCATTTATTTTTATTATAATTACGATTCCCCACAACTCCTATTCATTTAACGTACAACTTTCTGACCAATTCAAACTACGCGGGCTACCGCTCTTCGGTGTAGCAGACGCCCCACACTTTTCATCTGTTCCGTGACTTGCACAGTTATCTACTATTTTCACAAAATATCCTATAAAACCCATGGTAATGTCCAAGTACCTGAATGTCGTTGGAAAGATTCTGATTTCTTCTATCTGCTACATAGTTTTCTATTAAGAACTACAGTATCTTTGCTGAGATATCATACAACCTGCGCCACCAATTTGACGACCCTCTATAAGAGGCCATGTTACAGAGTTTATTTTCCAGTTAATTTTTTTCAACAATTTTGGTGGTGACGAGGTCTAAAATTTTGGGAAAAGACTCCTTGCACCTTCAAGAATCATCCTTTAAAACATCATTTAATACTCCAGTGTTTTGATTTAGTGAGGAGCCACCTTAAATGTGACGATCTTTAAAGTTACATATTTTTGAATTACTGAAAAATTTCTTGCTAAACAACATTTATAATTTCTGATTTATTTTTGGATTTAATTCGATTAAAAATTTTTTTTGGATTCTTCCGTCTTAATAAAGCAACGTATAATTGTCCGTAAGATAATAAAGGTTTTTTAATATACAATCTTCAGGATTGAAAACTCTGTCCTTGTGATTTCTTGATAAACATAGAACATATTAATACAAAGAGAAACTGTTTTTTATAGAAGACAAAAGGTAATGATGATGAGGTGCCAGTACTCAATGTTATTCTAGGGATATAAACTTTGCTTTTTTTTCTCCCGTTATTATTTCTGTTTCTATGTTATATTTAAATAATTTTGTTGTTTTTAATCTTGTGCCTCTACAAAGACCGTCTCATATACTTAAGGTTCTTACTAACATTACTATAGCATTCATTTTTAATTTTTATTCGTGTGCTGGAAGACATTTTCTGATATTATTTTAAAATTTTATTGGAAATTTAATATTTATGTTATCATATGTTTTATCAACTCCTTTTTGAGCCACGTATTCTGCTATTGTGAACTAATTATCAGCCTGCATTGATAAATACACGAGTAAGGTCGTTATTTTGTCTACTCAATCAGTTAGTGGGGGGTTGGCGTGCGGAGCATGCAGGGGAGCATTAGCCCCAAACGTATATTCATATACATTTCTATGTTTTATAGTTGTTTTCACTATTCTATAAGATTTGCTTTTCCACTCTGCCCTATGCTGCCCTACCCTTCCCCATGCTTCTTCATTTTTTCCTCCCTTTTCTACTTTTTATTTTTGGGCCTAATCTAACTGCTCCTAAGCTTTTCTACACTGCCTTATCCTTTCTTACACTCCCCCTCTTTCACCACCTCTTTTCTATCTTAGACGTTACACACCTACACTGAAAAAATTGTTGGGTGGCTGGAGCTCCGAGGCTTGACTGTGTGACACCTCATTTTAGAGCGTTGGAAGCGCCGAATTGGCGCGCTGGGCACTCCGGTATCGGAGGTCAAGCCATGAGACTTGCTGTAGGCGCTGATTCTGCTTTATTATATAAGAGCGGCGTGCGTTATGCCACACGTTGAGCCTATATAAAGAGCCAAATCTGTGTACTGTGTGATTGTATACATCATACTTTTATGCAATTTTGATGTATAGCATGGGCAGTGGTATAGAGCATAGAGCTACCTCTATGTGTGTGAATATATACATTTAATCTATTAAAACGTTACTAAAAGCACGTTATCTTGTATAGTAGTGTATACGGTTGTACTTTAGGTGAGGTAATTAGGAAATTATACTGATTAAAAATATTAGTACTTAAACATTTTTATTATTGGAGTAAAAACATGTTATTTATTATTTTTACAACGCACATATTGTAATAATATGATGTTTTCCATCTTTTGTAATGGATGGACTAATCGGTGTATCAGAGTGAGGGATAATTTGTTCTTCATCTTTTGTTTGCTGCACAACATAGGCATGAGTATGTTAATCGAAATATAATTTATGATAAATTTGTACGGTAAAAAATATTAAAACTATTATTTTTCTTTTACCACCTACACTTATATGTGCTGGTTTAACTACGCATTTTATATTATATATTTCTCCAAATTGTATTTGAGTTTCCTTCATATTGATAACAAAATACAATCTAACTTTGTAGTTTATACCGTTTATTAATACAGAATTGTAATAGTTAAAAAAAGCGGCCTTATCTGCTAGCGATTCTGAAATCATATCCCTTTTTTGTTGCAATGGATCAATAGAATGGCATTGTTAAAACATTTGTTTTATGGCTATGGGTTAAGGAATGTTCTTTAGAGAACTAGTTGCTAGTGATTTTTTTTTTAAATCTCTGTGTCAAGATTCCGGTCTTATAGCCACGTAATGAATGCTTGATCCAAAATTCAATAAAATACTTGGATAGTGTAGCAAAAAATGAAATTTTGACTTTAAGGCACTAACAAGTATCAAAAAAGTTTCATTTAACTGTTTTATCAACATTCTTAAGTATGGTACTTTCTAGACAGTGATATTGGGTGAGACAAAAATTCCAACAATTTTTCTTAGTAACCAAAATAGTTTCCAATATTTGTCATTTTTGGGAATCATATCACTAATCATAACACCGAGAGAACGACATAAATACAAAATCTCTGACGCAAAAAACTTTATGTTTAATTTTTCTTTTAACTAATTCTTACTTTATAGTTGTCATTTTGTTTGAATCTTCAGAACTGTACGAGAAGTCCTTTATACGTAAATTTAGGTACTGTAGCGTGAAATATTTTTTTATATTAATAAAATTATACAAGACAGCACGAGTAACGTACATACACACACCTTTGAAGAGGTCATGTATTAAATATGTACTATTATTTACGCAAATATAAACATTACCAACTTAGTTAAACTGACAGGCTTCTTTGATGGCAGTTTGAGACGCTTTATATTTTAGTATATCCACTTGATAATTTCCTTTTGTTTTTATTTTTTAATTATCATCTTCACGCATCAAGGTACATTCTGTCATTGTAGCCGTACAAATATGACAAAATGCATTGGCTTTGAAGGACATACTAAAGCCGCAAATACTGTTAAGCCCAAGATTATCTCCCAAAATAATAAGAACCAATGAAAATTATACAATCATCTCACGCTCATTATCATTCATCACAATACCTACACTTCGCAGCTTATTTAACTCTTGAATCAGATTTTTCAAAATTTGATTATTAGAACAGCTTTTTATGTCTTCGACCTGTACGATTGTGGAAAATAATATACTGCTCAAACGCGAAGATACGGGGGCAAAGATGCAATTATAGCATAAACCACACCAAATTTGGTTACCCCCCACGTGGCTTCCAAGTGGGTGACCTACTTTAATTACATCGTAATACACATACAAAGGGAGCACAAAATCATTTTTTATTACATTTGCAACGTTGTTGAGCTAAAATTGTCCCTGCATAACGTTGGATGGTATTATTTTTTTATTAATAAGCTTATAAACGTAAATTTTTTTTTCATTTATCACACTCGGAGCTTCTACACATAGTCATAACTTCCTCGACACAACACAAGGGGGAAAATAAAGCGCACAAATGAAATGAACACTCGTGAGTATTATATTTAAAGAAACGTATTTTCAAAAAAATATTTTAAAAAACATAAAAGGCACTCACAGGTGTGGGTGTGCATATGCGTGTGAGATTGCAAGTCGAGCGTGGTTGCTCAACGCGCTCGTGGCGCAAAATCGTGAGCCAGGCAGACCACGCGGGCTAATCAAGAGCTGCTGCCCTTTACAATAAAACTGCTTGTTGGCAGGTACTCACAGGCGCTGATACGCTCCTCGACGATGCTTCTGACAGGCCAAGATGACTGGCGGCAATGGAGTGGGTACGCTGAGGCCAGTGAGCGTCCCTACTGTCCTCTGTCCCTGCTGGCCGAGGTCGTTGGGGTTGGCCTTGGTGACCCTGAGTCCAGCGTTTCCTGTTAACTCAGCAGGACCAGGGAAATTCAGCACCACGTGCTGCACTGGGGACAACTTAAGTGCAGCCGCAATAACAACAATCGCTAAAAACCAAGAAAACGGAGAAAACTCAAAGAGACGCTTCTCGCGTAAAAAAAACAAAACCGCTTTACGTGCACTTGCAAGCCCAAGCTAATCTGCTGCTCTCTCGGCTTTTCCTAACTTTTCCCTCCTTTTTCTTACTTTTTTTCTAACAAGTCTCTTTAACTCTTTTCCCCCTTTTCCCTACTTCCCTACCTACGCTAGCCTGTCGGTGACGGCTTGACGGTCTTTTACCGTCACACCGTAATACAAGAATCCTGATGCCGCAACCTCGTTTCCTAATTGATCCCTATAATGAGGCTTGTACCAACCTGTAGGCTGAATGGTTGGAAATACTTTAACTAGTTTAAATGTTATATTAGTAAATTGATTCGATGAAATCCTGAAAAAATGTGAGCATGCACAGTAAGGTCTCAATCATGCAGTCTTTTCACTATTCCAAACATGAATTTGTTTTCTACCGCTTCTGTTTTTGTACCGATGATACACTATAAACTAGTGTTCCTACTAAAGAAAGAAGCACTACCATCTAGGGGCAGATCTAGAGGAGGGGGGGTTGTAGAGATAATTCCAACACGCACTTAAAATCCTAACTTTGAATTACCGAGATACTCAGGTAGCTCATAATATAATTAACTTTAATTAATGGAATAGTAAAAAATTATTTAAACTGTTATTAATTTAAAGAAAATTTTATATAGAAAACTAGTCAACATAATTTGAACTTGAGTTAATGAATCTTAACTTCTTAGATCGCCCCCTCCCCACCCAGAAAGTCGTCTGAATCCACCCCTTGTATCGTCCCAGACGCTATTTACTTGTTGGCTCTTATATTATTGTCATTTAACATATACCATGCTAAATATGGCATTGATAATTTAAAAATCGAAAGAAGCTTACATTTCTGTTGTACTGCAGTGGTATTTATTAGAAAATTCAGTCCTAATTAATTTTCAGATGAATGCATGATAGTGATTTTATCTAACAAAGTTAAATATGTACATGCAAAAACATAACATACTTCTGAGCAATGTGGGTAAACAAATGTTAACAAAATAAATTTTGAACTGCTGAATTTTAGCAAATAATAACTTACGTTAATGTTATAGGGTGTTTCTCCATTAACATATTTGTTATGAAATCTTTCAGAAGGCTATCTTTAAGTCATTTTGTTTTTGAAGTTATACTTCTATAGGTGCGTTATGTGCGAGGGTTAATCAAGAATTTCTGATTTTGACCTAGAGAAAAAGTGTGATGGAAGTGGATTTTGCTTCATTCTCCCCCTTCGTCTCGCCCTCCATGACGTACTTCTGGTTTCCTCTACACCACAAGACGCCACATGACATTACCATGCCACACATTTTGAATTTTATAAATTTTTTATTTTATTCTATTTTTTAAACCATTTTTAAAAATAAATAAATAAATAAAGAAATAAATGAAAAAAATAAAAAAAAACAGTTTCCAAAAAGATTCAAACCCTAGACCTTTTGTACACTAGTCGAGGCCCTTACCCGCTCTACTATAAGGTTGCCCGATAGGAGAAACTCGATTACTTTATTTTGTGGTACAGTTCGTTGCTTATTTTTAATGTAAATTTTTATTTACTGTGTACTTATTTATTTGGTTCGATTATACATTAAATAAAAAGATAATTTGTTTAATGAAATATATTTTTTAAGTACAAGTTTCGAAAATTTCGAAATTAGTCCGTATGAGCAGAGCAGCTTTAGTATTATGTAATAATAAACATTTATTTAATTATCATTAATTTGTTACTTTTACAATAAATAAATAATTGTTTACACATTTTTTCATATTTTTCAAAATTTTTAAAAATTAAAAAAAAATTTTCTTTTACAGCACACTTAATAAATAATTTTTATTGCGTTTCATTCTTTTATTATTTTTTCATTGGTGATTAAAGTAATTTTTTAATTTAAGGACGTTCTTCACATAGTTAGTGGGAGAAAAGTTCGGAGAAATGAGAAGATCGCTAACGTGTACAGTAAATCTAGCAATTGTTTTCTTCATGTGGATGTACTTATATACGTTTTTTTAAGCACACTTTATCTCCTCTTTCTTTATTCATTTAAGAATTAACTTGTGATTCGATTTGAAAATTCGATAGGCTTATGTAAAAGTAATCTTTTTTACCTAAACAACTGGGAGATTCCTACAAATCATATAAATGACATTTAACGTTATTTTAATATAAGGTTTCATTTTAAATATCAATTTTTTTAAATATAACGCATTTAAAATCATGGCACAGTGAAACGAGCTGCAATTTTCGTAGGTTTCTTATGCTATTTCAATATAATGTATATTATTCATTGTTTACAATCGTTCATTTATTAAATGTTCATATATTTACTGAATTACACCCAACTAACGCAGGTGTATATACTTATTATACTAATTTTAATGATAACTGTACCACCTTTTTCTAGTTAAAATTATATTGTTAGCCATATAATTTTGTAAAAGTACAACTTCTTACTTGAGTACCCATATACCCACTGTCCACTGTTTTATAAATACCTCATAATATTCTACCATTTAAAGTATCGTTTTACTTATATTAAAAAATACTTTCCTTTAATTCAAAGTTATCTGCGAAATTTTTAAAAATTACATAATCAGAAAAAATCATTTTTGATTGCAATACTTGGTGATTCTCGTCAAAAGTGTCGAGAAAATGAATTTTTTTCAATTATACATTTCACAAAATAAAGACAAGTAAATGGGTAGCCTGTAATGATTGAGTTAACAGTTTATCTTGCCGTAACATCGTCATTAAAAAATGCAGTGTCTGTCACGTCGTTAATGGTTTAAACATTTTGGCTTAGTTCTGCCATATTCATTCCACTATTAGTGATATCACTTATGTCTAAATGTTTTTAGGAAGCATTGTTTGTCTATGGTTAAAGCGATTCTTGATAGCTGATGTAAATCCCTTTTTCTTTTTCATAATTACAGACGAATCGAGATAACGTTCATACATCATTCAGGAAACATCGAATAACTTTTTCGTCTGGCATAGAATAAAAATCATCTCCTTCATTGTAGTCTTCAGTAAATTATTTATCATATTAAATGACCTTTATAAGTCATACTTGTAGTAGCCTTATGTTTTGTTAAAAAATTATTCCCGATCGGAATATTTTGTAATTTCATACTTGATTTTTGAATGACAAAAAATCTGCTATAATTCTCATACATGATGACATTTTCATTTTTATCCTGTCTTTCACGTCTTATGAGATACTTGCGGAACGTACCAGTAAACAATAGACGAATTATTTACTAGACGGTTATTTAACCCTTTTTCCCAGTGGCAGTTAAACAAAATGTACGTTAATTGGGCACACAATTTGATCATGCAAACACAAACATTTTTTATTTTTAAAAATTCATATGAACAGCACAATGTATACTGATACTCTTTAATGATTCCTTGATGTTCTCGAGAAACAAATACTTAGCAAAAAAGTGTTTCATGGCGTTGTTTAACATAGCCAACACAGGTCACAAAATTATTACTTATATTTGAATAAGTAACGACGACATAACTCTATACTGATGAAGAGAATTCTGTTGCACTGCGACACGGAGTGTTAACAGCATCGCATGTGTTACTCACAAAATCCGTTACATTGGATTTCATTATTTTGTGCAGGGGTAGGGGCTTTCTATATATAGACTGTACACAATCAATGCACATAGAACTACCTATACCGACCGCTGCTATATACCAGGATAGCTGCTACAGCAATTTCTCTCAGTCCATGGACCGCAGGAGTGCCAGTTGCGCCTACATTTTTTTTGTGTATCTGAAATCAAAAAATTTTTTTAACACGTTACAAATTTTCTTTTATTTTAAAATGATATTTTTTTTAAATAATATGAAACACCTTTCTAAACAATGTTGTTTGAAAATAAAATAGTATATACACCAATGAGTTTTTTGATACATGAATCTTGATACTCCAAACAATTGAATGCATTTATTTACAAGTATTCATTATTAGGACAAAGTATATTGTTAAGAATAAGTTATTTAATGTTTTAAAAGCTCAAAAGTCTTTGTAGAGCATTTTGTCTTAAAAATCCTCTTCTAAATTGTCGACAAACGTGTTTATTGATGAGTTTTTCGTGCGTTAAGTAGTACCTTTTAAAGCGATAAGCTCTTGTGTAATTGTTGTTGCAGGTGTCACATGTACAAATTTTTAAAAATTTTTACTCCTTCAATCGTTTTATTAAATTTTTTTATGCATGATTATTTTTCGACAAAGATGACGTGTAAAACTTTTTTTGTATAAATTTTTATATGCTTGATTACAAAAGAGTAGTCTCCAAGTCCTAAAATGCAATACGGAAATTGTTTTCTATGTAACGTAAATAGTAAACAAGAATGATTCCTGGTATTAAAAGTAATTCTAAATATAATTTTTTTTTTTATATTATAGTGCTTTGCGTCCGGCTCCTATAAAGGGGGCACTACTGAGGGCACTTAACACTTGGGAGAAGGAAGGGGAGAGGGATAGGAAGCCTTACATTACTGGGAGGGGGGTAGGGAGAAATTAGGCAATTTTGCTGAGAGGAGGTCGCCTAAACTCTCCTCGAGGAGCATTGCGTGGTGAAAAAGCACTTGTGAAAATACACAGAGGTACTTGCCTGAAAAGTCGCACTGGCCGGGAATCGAGCCACGGTCTACCGCGTCCCAATCCACGACCTAATCGACTGAGCTACTGCGCGCTCTTCTAAATATTAATACTATTTGTCATTTGTTTTTATCTGTTATGATTTGCCCATCTTCTTTCTGCTTTCTGCTATTACTCTAACTGTAGTGTTCAGTATCCGCATATGTCATTCACACCATTTTAATATTTTATTGATGACATAAGCAATAGATGACTGTCCTTCAAATCAGCCAGAAAAAAAGAGTACCATGCACACAAAGTCTCAAGAGGATGAAGGAAAGGCAACCTCATGAAAAAAAATATGAGAAATAAAGGTGCTCAAGAGGTTATACCAGGTATGTTTAAAAAGTTAATCCTAAGATTAAATATTAAATTGAGACATATTGAGTGATGTCAAGTGTAATCACAATAAATTTGTGTATCTCTCATTTAATTTTAGGATTTTCAAGCTGTTAATAAAAAAAATATGTGTTCTGGTGAAAGAGAAGTGATTGAATCTACACATTTTTTAAAACAAATATGGTGCAGCAGATGCAATATTTTAGTGTCATTAGACTTTGCAACAGAAAAGATACAAAAAGGATTAGGACATACCAATACTGTTCCATGCTGTCAGTGTCCTTTCCAAAAAGCTTTACATACTTTATCATCTTTTGAAGAAATACATCGTTTGTTGACTATTAATGCTAAAGCAGCAATGGGTAACTTTTAATTTTTTATTTTTATTTGATAATTGTTTTTACATGGTAAACAAAATCCACTTCAATGTCAGAAATTTTTATAATTAGGAATAATCAACAGTGGAATAGGCGGAACTGAGTTCAACTCATTGCTGTCATCGTTGAACATTGAACCAGGATCAGAAAATTTACTTAAATGATATGAGAGAACAGTTGAAAGTGAAGTGGAGACTCTTGCATTACAAGCCTGTTGTAAATCTTTAGAAGAAGAAAAGGCTTTAACAACTACTGCCAGTTATGTGATTACTGACGAGTTAGATTTTGTTTTGATACTGTGTGACGTTTGATTATTAAATGCACTTAATTGAACATAAATCAATTGTACATGTATTTATACGGGCCTCAGCAACTAGTTTAAATGTTATAGCCATGTTCAAAGTATGAAAGTGTAAATTTTTTTATGTCAATTTTTTTCGTATTCTCCATAAATTTTTACAGTATTTTTAGTACACATAAGAAAATCGGTAATCGATTGAGTGCATAAACTTTATACATCCATGACTAATAATATATACCTTGATTTATTTAAAACAACTTTGCATATTGCTCAATTTTTTAAAGAAAAATTGCTACAAGATTATTCACTGTATACGTGTAAACCATGTGATTTTTAATCAATATACTAAATCCAACATAGAAGTTACTTGCATTTCTTGTACTCAAGAATGATAACGTAATTAATATTTAATTATAGGACAGATCAAGGTAAAGTTGGCTGTACGTTAAGCTACGATGAGGGGTGGAAAAAAAGAGGAACAGAAAAATCATATAACAGTCTGTCAAGTAGCTTTGACATTTATCATTTATAGAGTACTTTTTTATACTTAAAACCTCACACTTCTAAATTTATTTTTAAAGTTATAATACACTTTTCTGTATTCCTAGGGCATTGTGTTTTAGTTGTTAACTACTTCAAGAAAATTGTTTCTTACGCAGAATGGTCTAACACTTGTCGCTTCTGTGACATGGGCCATAAACCCACTGACCATGATTTTAAAATGAATTACGATGGATCTGCAAAAAGTATTGAAGTTGACGCTGTAGAGTTACATACGAAAAATCCATTATTCACAAAGCATAACGTTTTTGGTGGTCAGCTTGTCATGGACTATGATTCTGCTACAATAGCCAGCCTAAGAGCTGTATCTCATCACAGCATTGAGTTATGGGCTAACAAAAACCACACAGTCAAAGCATGCTCTAATTCTTTGTGGGCAATGTCTTTACCAACAATTTTTATAGACTATTTGTGACATACGTTGAGTCATGCAATCATCGAACATAAAAATAATCCTGATGCTCTAGCTTACAAAATGAATGCTATCGTCCTACACTTTTTTGGTGATCACTCTTTCAAAATGAAAATTATCAGTATAAAAGGCTTTTAAACAAAAAGCTTTTAGACGGACAGAAGCTCCGAAGTTTTTTCGATACTCTTATGAAATGATACATCAATCATGTCAATAAAATTGCTCCTGCTGCTTTTATACAAATAAATTAATCTTTCAATCATCTTATATCAAGTAAAGCCCCTAAATCTATGCATTGCTTGGGATCTGAATCGTTAAATTATCTTGTAGGAGCAGCAGTATGTCAACAAAATATGGGACTTGAATATGTTAATGAAGTGCTTAAAAAAGTAGGTGTTAGCTATTAAAAAAAGGTTTTATGTTTTGAAAAACAAAAGAAAATGAAATGGAAGAAAAAGGCTTTTTGCAAGTAGTCGATAGGCAAAAGTTTGAAGAAAATTTCTGAAAACTAAAAGATCATCCAAAAGTAGTTGTGATACAGAAGAAGAAGGAGTTTCTTATCAAAGCTATATTGGCCTTAGTGATGTGGTGGACTTACGTATAGAAACTGCGATTCCTTTGTTATCTGAAGATATCAGCGAAATCAGAGAATTTAAAATCGTTTACTTTTAAACTAAAACTGCAGGTCTCAAGCGTACAAATGTTTGAGCACGTTTATTTCTCTTTTATTAATTTATTAAACATATATGCCACTTTCATTTCATAAGATTATTAACTAATGATACATTATTAACTAATGATTGCAGCTTATCATGAAGAGGAAACTTTCAATGCCTATTTACGGCCAACAAGCCTATGTAGTCGAAAGCAGCTGAAACAACTAGGCTGGTAGTAAAAAGAGGAGAGCTATTTGTCCGGAGCAATAAAGTCATAACTGTTTTTAAAGAAGAAGCTCTCATAATGTTCTTAGATTTCCTTGAAAACATAAAAAACCTCAATTCTGCAGTTAAACCATATAAAATTATATTGGTTGGTCATGATAAATGGTCTTCGATAAATCAATATAGTATGTATTTATTAACCAGCTGTTTATGTATTAAAAGACTATTTAGAAAAAAAATTCCTCAGCCAAAGAATAAAATATAATCATATTCTCGAGAAAACTTAGGAACTAAAACTTCATGATGCTGTTCAGGATATAAAAGTTCTAAAAAAGTTAGTCAAAAATTTAGGTACATCTAACAAAGACTCAAATAAAGAGTGTCAAAGTATAAGAAAACTTGATAATGAAAAAATAAGAAAAAGTATTCTGGAAAGTAATTAGGCATCCTTTTAAAACTTTCAAAACATTCTCAAATTAAGAATGAACAAAAATGGCAAAAGAAGGATTAAATATTGTGCATTCTAATAGATGCTAATAGAAAAAAATCCTATAGAGGGCATTGATATATCATCCGTCAAAGTCAATAATAAAATACGAGTTACATCTGCGAAGGATAATATCTTATCTACATACTAGCAGAAAAGAGATAAAGGAAATAAGCGATAAAAAAGTATCTACGTAACGTACAAGTACATACACAAAAAAGTGCCAAAAACTCAATAATCAATCAAAGTATGTATTTTCTCGTATTGATAAAAAAAAATACATAAAAATGTTTAAGAGCGTTAGAACGTACAAAAAAAACTTTACTATGTTATATTTATAAGATAGCGATTTCCTGTATGACTAAGAGTATATGTAACAGTATTTATTTCTTAATTCCTTATAAAAAATAACAATAGGTACATACACACTTCAATCTAAACGATCCTCAACATTTTGAAAACTTGCGCGACTAAGTAAACAAGAATGTCTGCTGCCCACGTAATGTCCTAGCTGATCTCTCAGACAATATTTATTTATTTCTATCACAAACATCTTACTAAAATGGCCTTTCAGTTAGGTTTATTATAAACGAAATCAACTTGTTTTTAACGCTACCCCATAAAAATATGTTGCTATTAGTTGAATCTTTAAGCTCGAATTTCTCAAAATTTTTACCCATTCAGGATAAAATAAAGGCTAGAATTAGATTTAGTCGACTTTTATCTACAAGAAATGATATATCTCTGTTTGGGGACTTTCGTAAAGGAACCCCCTTAAATTTCTTATCAACATCACTACTTAATTTATTTACAATTTTATCTCATGCATTGATAAGCCTTTATAAATTGCATTTAAAACCTTAGCTTAAAAATTTAACTTTACATTTTCGTTGGATTCATGTGTTTGTTGTGTTGTTGCATAATCAATATTGTTGTATGGTGTAACAGTTCCTTTCATACTGTTTAGTATTTTATTGCTGAATAACTGAGTGTATTCGTTGTCTTGTTAAAACAACTCAGTTTATGGAAAAAATATTTGTTCATTAACAATTTTACTGCAAAAGTCGTTCGTTTTCCATTGATGTAGTATTGTAAACGAATAAATGTTACATCTTATAAAAACGAAAAGAATGTTTTGTTCCGTAAACTTTGATTTTTTTAAATTTATAAATATTTAATTGTATTCATAAGTAACAATACTTTATTGTTTTTTCTATGATAGTTGATTTAAAGCTATTTTTGTAAGCTGGTAAAATGTGTCTAAAATGTTGTCTCATAACATTTTTGTTTTTCCTTAAAAATGTGAATTATAACTTCACATATCTTTTAACGTTGAACCTACTATTTTTGAAGTTTTCTTTGAAATCATTGACTTTTTATTACGAATTATAATATCTACTTCACTTAACTTTTTTCGTTGGATTCACGTTCTAAGAATTCTGTTTCAATGCTATTTAAATCTGGAGGAAGTCAAATAATTCTAGGACTTGCCATACCTCTTGATAAGAAAATAGAAAAAAATTTTCACTGACTTCTACAGTTTTTAGAAGAACCCTGAAGGCTTCTCCTGACCACCACAATTTTCAAAAAAACACACAGGCACCCCTCTGCCTTGCACAACTTATAGAAAAACCTATCCATAGGCCCTTTATAAGCCCCCTACATAATCAAGCAATATTTTTCTTTATTACAACAAGGTCTTATTTTTTATACGTATATATATATATATATATACTAGTGGGGCTCCGCCCCTCTGCGCGCTTCGCGCGCCAAGCCCCCCTTTTATTGAGTTATAAGTGTAATTTTTTCAAAACGTGGCTTGCATTAATATTTTTTAAAGCCTTAAAAAATGATAAAATTAATTGTTAGTATAAAAATAATATTTTGAAGTATATTTTACAGAATTCGGAGAACTATGGCACTTTTCGTAAATATTCCGAAACAAATTTTGGTATCATTATTTGGAACAAATACAAAAAATTTTTCATTAAAGATTGTTAAGATGATTGAAATAAGGCTCTTTTACTTTTAAACGAAATTTCTAATTCTGAAAATATGTCTTGTAAAGATTTCAGTTTACCAAAACCAACAGAAACGATGAAAAAAAATATTGATACTAACAATGATAAAAGAATATTTTGTAAACATAAATTCCATGAAATTTTTATACAACTCAGTCATGATCAACGTCGAATTTTTCAAGAAATAATAAGATTTAAAAAAAAAAATTTTTCATTGATAGTCCTGGTGGATCTGAAGAAACTTTTCTATACAAAAGATTAATTTATTATTTCATATCAATTGAAAAAAAATTCTTACGATGGCTTGGACAAGTATTGCTTCTATTCTGCTTCCAAAGGGAATGACCACTTACAGAACTTTAAGACTTCCTTTAGACTTAAGCACCATAGAAAGTGCATTCTTCCAGTTTGAGCCAGATAAACAAAAATTATGTAATATAAAAGTAATTATTTGGGATGAAGCTTCTATGGTACCAAGAAAAGCGTTAGAAATCGTTGATAGGACCTTAAAAGATTTATCTAGTAGTGATAAACTTTTTGGAAATAAAATAATAATTTTAGGTGGAGACTTTCATCAAATTCTCCCAGTAGTAAAAAACGGAAGCAAAATTACTATTGTTTAAGAAATCATAAGATTTTTCAATTTTTGGCCTTTATTTAATATTTTTTATTAAAAAAATAATATACGTTCAATTAAAAAAAAAATTTTTTTCATTGCTACTAGATATAGGAGAGGGCAAAATTAAAACTTTTATAATTCCTCAGACATGGAAAACAAATGATATATGTTCATCACTTCTTGAACTTTTTCATCAAAAATCACTTTTTGAACAAAAAAATTTAAAATAATATGGTAGGAACATTAGTAACGTACTATTGTATTGATAAAACAACTCACAAAGGAGTAGATAAATTAGACGATAATATTTATACTTATTTCTCTACAGAATATTTAAAAAGTAGTAAAGAAGGTCTTTTTCACAAGAATTAGATTTAAACATCAACGCTATTGTTATGTTAATACGAAACTTAAACATATCAGAAAGACTTTGCAATGGTACAAGATTACGAATTACGAAATTATTTAAATACAACATCGAAGCTGGAATAATCTCAGGTAAAAAAAAGGAAATAAAGTCTTTAGTCTAAGAATAACACTCATTACAAACAATTCTTCTTTACAACCATTTATATTGTACAGAAAACGATTTCCATTTATCTTAACTCTTCTTATGGCTATCAATAAATCTTAAGGTTAAAGTTTTGATGCCTTAGGGTTATACTTTAGAAAACCATTATTTTCTTATGGGCAATTATATGTTGCACTGTCCAGATGCTAAAACTAAAAAAAATTTTTTATCTTAATTGAATTAGAAAACAAATTTGAAATTAAAAATATTGTTTTTAAAGAAATTTTAGAGTAACAAAAAAACTATTCTATAGTTCATTACTATTTTTATACTTTCTTGCAAATTTTATCTGTCATCAAAAAAGCAAATTTCAGTACCGTCTAGTACCCAGATTTATGTAATCATAAACAATCCGTTTTTTGTAATATGTTTTCAGACACACCATCATGGATGCAAAATTTTATCAGTGTGACAAATGTAATTTAAAATTTTTAAATCAAGAGTGTCCATCATCGCACGAAAAAATTCACAAAAAAAAATTTTTTGTATGTGATCTGTGTAGCATTATAATATTAGACAAGAAAAACTACTTTCGTCACACAAAGGAATTCCAAAACATTGAAAAAAATTTTAAGTGTATTCAATGCGAAAAAAGTTTGAAAAGAAATTATCACTCACAGAGACATTTGAAAAGTCATAAAAAAAACGTTCAAAAAAATATTTGTCAAAATTGTGGAAAAGGTTATGTAAGAGCAGAGTATCTAAAAAGACATTTTAGAGTATGTTATCAAAATAATCATTGTAAGTAAGATAATTATAACAAAATTTTTTGTTATGGTCAAATAAAATTATAAGTGAAAATTAGACATCTTCTAACAGTTAATATATAAGGCTTTACGAATATATTAACATTATTTATGGGGAAGCTGGGGGGGAGCGGGGGGGGGGAGCTAGCAAAAAAGTAGGATTACTCGAAAAATGCAAGAAAATGAAAGAATAATTACCTCATTTGGAGGGCAGCTGAGGGGGAGCTGAGGGGCGGTGGGGGGGAGCAAAACCTCGCTCTAACTTCCACGACTATATAATATAGGAAGATATATATATACTAGTGCTTCGCGCTTATTTTATACATATATATGTACTAGCGCTTCACGTTGATCCCTAGCGTAAAAGTTTGAAAGTTTTTTCCGTAATTCTTTTATTACTTGTGTACAGAAATAAATATTAAAAATTCTTATGCACATATTACATTATTGTTTATAAATTTAAAAAAAAATTAGAAAATCAGCTCTTTGTTTCATTTTTCTTTAAAAACACTTACGTTAAAACATTTATTTGATGATTGCTTATGAAAGTCATTTAGAAAACAAAAAAAAATTTGTCGTAATAGTAATAAAAGTATTGATAAAAAAAATAATTCAAAGAAACTTCCGAACAATAATACATCTCCAAAAAACAAATTTAATGAAAAAACTACTGATAAATCATGTAATATAATAAATGATCATCATTATTCAGAAAAAAATTCTTCTAAAAATAATAAATTTAAATCCTTAAAGAATATAAATCATATTAGAACAAAAATTGATAATTTAATAAGTTATACGTTGGAAATAAAATGAAAAAAAAAAATTATGATAACTTAGTAGTTAATCATACTGAGCGTAAACATATTAAAAACTCGCTGGATAATATTATATATCAAACGAATGGGAATGAATTGTTCGAAATTTTTTCTCTCTTTTTTGTATAATAAAGACTATTTTTATTTTAGAATAAGAATAATGATAGTAAAAAATGTAATGAATAAATGGAACTCTTATGTCAATTTTATTGTTGCAAATTAATATTTAAAGTATGTGAAGAATTCGAAAATTATTTTTAAATAATGAATAACTCAGGGACTTATAATACGTCAATTAAAATACAAAGTTTTGCGGGTATAATAAATCTACACTTTACAATTGTTATTCAGAACTCTATAGACGTGTTATATTTTGGTGATTGTAATATATTTTAATAACTATACATCCTGATAAAGAAATTGTTACACCTGAATAAATTAATGCAATTATTTCAGCTGAAACTCCTTCTAGTAATACGAAGCTCACAAAATTAGTGATTGAACACATGCTTTATGGGCCTCACACAGTACAAAGCCCTTGTATGAGTGATAAAAAATGTACAAAAAATTTTCCAAAATCATTTTTAAACGTAACTTCATTTCAAACAAATAGTTATCCTGAATGTAGAGGAAAAAATAATACTTTTAAACAACATTCTTATATACTCTGAAAAACAGATGAAATTAAAATAGATAATTGAATGGTCGTACCATATAAAAAATTTTTCTTAATGAAATGTAATTGTCATATTAACGTTGAATTCTGTACATCTGGTTAAAGCATAAAATATACTTATGACTAAATGCATAAAGGTAGTGACATAACATACATCAAAATTCAAAAATTAAAAGACCAAGATGAAGAAATTTTTGATAAAATTAATAGTTACGTTGATGCTAGATATGTAGGTCCAAGGGAAGCAGCTTAGACATTACAAGAATTTCCAATTTGTGGTAGAAGTCATACAGTTATTAAATTTAGCTGTTCTCCTTAAAACGAGCAAAAACTGGTATTTAGAGAAAATAATAATAAACAAACATGATGACATTGAAAAATCAATAAAGTATGTGAACATTCTAGAATACTGAATTTTTATAAATGAATTAAAAGTTTGGCGAAGAAGAAAACATGGAATAAAAAATATTGCAATAGGTAGATTTAACATTGCATTTCCAAAAGATAATGAGAGATTTTATTTCTTATTTTTATTGAATGAAGTAACTGGTTTGACATCGTTCAAAGATATTAGAACATATAAAAGAATAACTTATGAAACTTCTAAATATACTGCAATTGCAAAAGGTGTTATGTTTCCATATTAACTGAAACAATTTCTTGCTTGGTTTTTATTTTCAGAAAACGTTCAAAGTGATAAAATGTTGAATAAATACAAAGAACTTTTTACGAACGATTTGTTTAATAATAAAGATAATTTAGCTGTTTCACTTACATATTAACCAAATTTTAGAATCAGAAGATAAATTATGGAAATACTTTAATTTACTTACACCAAAAAAAAATAGAGAGTAAAAAGAGATATAGATCATGAAATACGTTTTAGTAAGGAAATGTTCACGTAAATGTATAAAAGTTTGAAAAATGACGAAAAAAATATATTTCATACTATTTGCGAAAAAAAACGTATTTTCTTTATAGATGGTCCCAGAGGGTAGCGGGAAAAGCTTATTTATATGTAACGTTAATTTGTTTTTTTATTTCTCAGAATTAAAAAATCATATCAATGGTATGGACTGGCATAGCATCAATTTTGCTTCGAGAGGGAATGACCAGTCATAGAACTTTTACACTTCCTTCAGATTCTAATAATATAGAGAGTGCGTTTTCAGAATTCGAGTCAGATAAAAAAAATTAAGAGTAGTTAATTTAATTGTTTGGGATGAGACTTCAATGATTCCAAAAAAAAACATTGGAAATAGTAGACAGAATGTTAAGAAATTTATGTAATACTGAAAAATGTTTAAAAATTAAATTAATTATTTTAGGAGGTGATTTTTGTCAGATTCTTCCAAAGATGAATAACGGTAATAGAAAAATTGTAACCAAACAAACTATTGAATCTTTATTTTTATGAAACTCAATGTATATTTCAAAATTAAAAATCAATAATTGTTCTAACGATAAAGGATTTTTTAATTTATTATTAGAAATTGAGAAAGGGGACATAAATACTTTTGACATTCCAAAAAATTCGATCTCAAATGATGTATGATCTCAAATATTTTCTTATATTTACAACTGTTTGATGAATAGTGTTACACTTACATCGCATAACAAGTACGCCTTCTATTTAAATAATAAAATTCATAAAAAATTAACCGAAGAAATTAAAACTTACTATACTATAGATAATGTAACTGATAAAGGGGTTGATAAATCGGACGATTATATTTATTTAAGTTTTTCGGTGAAAATCTTGAAAAATATTCATAAAGGATTACCTTTTCACGAATTAAATCTAAAAATTGGTACAATAGTAATGTTACTGAAAAATCTAAGTATATCAGATGGACTCTGTAATGGAATACGTTTACGAATCAAAGAATTATTACAGTATAATACAGAAGGAGAAATAATAACTAGAGAAAAAATTGGAAATAGAGCCTTCATTGCAAGAATAACTTTAGACACAGGAAACTCGTTAACATCACCTTTTATATCATATTGTAAACAATTTCCAATCGTTATGGCATTTGCTATGACAATAAACAAATACCGAGGTTATTTCGATAATGTAGGTTTGTTTATTAAAAAACTTTTTTTTTCATGGTCAGTTATATGTGGTTTTATCAAGATTCAAAGATAAAAATAATTTATTTATTCAAGTAAAAAGGCAAAAAAATACAGAAATAGAGAATATTGTTTGAAAAAAGATTTTGATATAATTTATTGACTTTACTTAATAATTTTAATAGATAAATTGGCAATATTTGTGGCAACAAATTAAAATTTATTTATGAATATTTCATTATTCAACAAGTGCACATGAGTTGACGCAATTTTTTATGATAATAATTTTTATGAAAAAAATTCAATTTTGAATTTTTCGGCATAAAATGTCTCTAATTTTTTAAACAAAATTTATTAAAATATAAAAGTTTAGTATACATGTTATAAGAAAATTACTACAGCTATTTTCAAAACTTTTGGTTAATTTTATAACTATTAATATTTTAAATGACAGTTATAAAGTTAAATTTTGATTAATTGATTTACAAAATTAAAATACAACAACAATTATTTTATAACACGTTTACGTTGAAGGAATAGGTAGGAGACGGTCAGGTTCTTTAAATTGAGATAATATATATAAATATACTTATAAAATATTGATACATTTGAATCATGTATAAATTTATAGTATACATACAACTAGTTTATAAGTGCATCATTATAAATATTATCTGAATTACGATTGGATGCGGGGAGTTCTGTCTCTTTGTGGTTATGATAGAGCTAAATTCAATAGTTCATTAACTTAACCTTTTGAAATTAGGCGATACTTCCACGGTTATTATTATTTAATAATTATGTAACGTTTAAATTCTTATATGTAGTTGTATCATGTCATATATGTACGTATTGAGAATAATGAATGTTATTTTGTTTTAAAATAAAAGTAACACAAAAAAATTGAGTGCACCGAGAACTTTATACTTATCAATGAATTTCAACAATTTGATAATCATTTTAATACGATTTTTAATAAATTATTTATTAACATTATTACATAATTAAACATAGATTTTATGTTTTATCTATATTTTTAAAGTCCATCTATTTGCCTTCTTGGTGCTGTGGAAAATAGATGAAAACAATTATTCTTAAAACAAAGTGGAATTAATATTTATTGTTCATAAGGGTGATTTATACTTAATAGAAAAAGTTGCAAGGGGACAAGAAAAGCGGTGTGGAAGAAGGCTTCAGGAGACTAGAAAAATAGTGTGGGGGATCTGTGGAAGGCCAATAAAAATGGTGTGGGGTCTGGGGGGGGGGGGGCAAGAAAAAATGTGTAAGAAGGCTGTGAAGGAGCTCTGAGGGGCTGTAGGGGATTTTAAGTAAAATGAGAAATCTCGATTTGAAGGTAAAAACTGTTGAATTTTGAGCTTATTTGTGAGAGGTCTGTGGGATGTCTGTGGGATTTATCCATTTTTGATGAATACCTTTCAATACCGTACATATCAGGTAGAGAATTTTGTAAAAAATTCGTTACGTTCCTCCGTTATCTTAAATAGCATGATGATTTATAGTTTTCATGAAACAAATGTTTAGCAAATTTGGGTATTGCTAATGGCCAGCTGGTTACTTTTAAAGCAAAGCTTCTTCAAACGAAAATAGGGAAAAGCGTCACACTTTTTCTTGCCATCTTCGTTATCGTTCGTCCACCCTTGTATGCTCTCTTGATGGCAAGAGTAGTGTATATATATAGTAAATGGAAGCAGGTGCACCCATGCTGTTGCTCTTTCTTTCTTTCAGCATCATCGAATAGAGCGAACATTTAAAAGTTAAATTAAATAAGAAACTCGGAAATAAAACAGGGGAAGTACAAATTTTTAAGATAACATATGAGCCAGAAAACTATTGAAAAGCCCCGATCAGAAATTTCCTGCTTGAACACTCCAGATAGCACACATTGGTCCTCGTGTGGCAAATGCGTTGCGTGAGATGGCAGCATAATGTATGTATGGCTTTCCCGAAGTAATTATACATGAAATTCTGTCATATATTTTTCAGGTAGATAGCCTAGTTAGAATTTCTGATCCTGAATATGTGTGAACATGACGTTCCCAAAAGGCACAAAAATCTGAAAGTATATGAAACAAGACGGCAAAAGTGATCACGATGAATTTTTATAAATATAAAATAATGAATCAGCATTAATAAATTCTGTATTTTGAAATGAAATAATGGAAAATTACCAAAAATATTTTTAAAAAAAGTTACTTTATAAGTACCTTATCTAAGCTTTGCTTTTTTTATGGATACGGCAACCCATTGGTTTTATAAGATTTTCAATAAGTACAATAATCATATTGTTGAGAAAGAATAATTCTATTTTATGATGAAAATTTAGTAATGCAATATGCAGTTAATAAACCATTTCAATATCTTAATCGTGGTTTTTGCCATTAGTCATACTTTTTATGAAAAAGCAATTTAAATGATTCAGAAAGGGTTACTAAATTACTTCATTTCCTTTGCTTCTTTCAAGCAGTTCAATACTAGACCAAAAACATTTGTCATAAACTACTTAATAATGAGTTTCAAGTTTTTACTTTGAACAGAAAATTTTTTGTTTTCTGTTTCAATCTTTATAATATTATTAGAAAAACTTAAAGATAAAATTATTTAGTCAAACTTGTTTATGAAATACTGGATGAATCGGAGACTGTAGATACTTTACTATTTTGTTTTTGATGGCTTCGAGTGAGGAAAGAGGGCTAGTATTCGAGAAGACACGCTGATTCGGCATCGCCAAGTATTCTCCCTTTTAGAGCCGTACTTGCGCGATTAATAAAATCGAAAATAAATGTGAATTTTGGTATTTCTGGTGGTTCAGTTTCTGGGAAAGGAGAGAATTTCAAGGGACTGTAGAGGAACAAACAAAAAAGACAGTCAATCTCGGGGAGTGGAATCTAAAAGCTCTGAAAATTCTTAAGCGAGAATGGTGAGTCATCCTCTGTTGAGCGTGGTTGTCAGGCTGATAAATCATCTACGAATTGGTCTAATTTCTCTGATCGCTTCATTATAAATAGGGATACTGCCAATTTTGAGATTTATCACTCTAAATTAAGAGAACTCATGTGAATTATCTTCTAGGTCCGGGCCTCACTAATAGTTATACAAGCGAATGTTGATACGTCCTTAATCATTGTATCAAGCGGCGCATTTTCATAGATGGTGACACTTTTTAAACAAGCACTCTATATGCTCCATACATGCCCTTTTCTCAATATCCAATATACTGAAGATAATAACACGACTCAATAATCAAAATAATATTACTTCATTGGTTTCACTCGGATATATGCCGCATACAGTTGTTACAAAAAAATTGCTTGCAATACAATTTAATCAAATTAAAAAAGTGTTTTTTAAAACTTTACTTTCTCTTTATGATCAATCACCAGGATTCATGTAAATCGATAATCCATTTTAACCTTATCACCTTTATAAAGCAACACATCATTGACCATGCAAGAATAAATTTTTTTCAAATATAAGCCATTTTTGTTTAAACTGTGGCCTTGAAATTTATAAACATATTATGAGAGGCCATTGAAAATATTAATACCCAAGGAAATAGCATTTGGTACAGAACGAAGGGTAATGAAGATGTATTTACAGTATTTAAAATTATCTCCAGAGTAAGAACTTTTTTTCTGATTTGTTCACCAGTTATAATTTTAGCTGCAAATCTATATTTAAATAACTCTGTAATTTGTAATTTTTTGCTATTACATAAACTGTCAGTAATTCTTAAACTTCTGATTAGCATTACAGTCACTTTAATTTATCAATTGAGCTCATATCAGTTGTCAAATCTTCATCAATAACTTAAACTAGAAAATTTATGTAAATGTTGTCGTCATACTTGTGAGCCCCGTTAATAAGTTCTGTACTGTATACTATAGTTAGTATTTATTTCTCCTGGTAAATGATTCGGAATTTTGTTGTTTGAAAACTGAGTGTATTTATTATAGAAAGTGAGAATAACATTATGTTTTGAACAATTTTTTTTTTAAGAAAATTGTCCAGCATACATTATCAGTTTTCCATGATTTATGAATTTTGATTCTGAATGATTTTATTTTTATTTTTTTTATTTTTTAACAATATTGTACAAATTCTAGGTTATAACAGTGAAAATAAGTGCCTTATTTCATTGTTTAAAAATAGGACTAAAGAAACAATGATTTAATACTTTCGGATATAATCATATGTCTATTCCACTTTTTTAAAACTGTCAGAATTTGATGGAAATCTTTACCTAAAATTATTAATTTGTTTTAAAAACGTTTGTCTGTATTACATTCATCATACAACTGATCGATGTCCGATAAACTGAATATATTAGACTAATTCACAAAATTCGTCTCCCAATTCGAAAGTTAGATTTTTGTGTAAGTGAGCATGACTGTTTATTATCGATAAAATCTTCACTAAAACAGTTATTCATATTTTTCTCAAATGTTTTTTTTTGTATTTTTTCAAAATGAAAAACTAAGCTGAAATTTCTAGAATTAATATGATAACATGACAGTACTGGCATCTACAAAGACGTTATCAATTTGTGAACTATAATTAATTGATCTTAAAGCTTAAGAAATTAAAGTAAATATTAAATTCATTAGTCTTCTGTTTCTTCTTGGGGGTTGACGCCCAGAGTGTGCAAGGCTCATCTAGCGTATATATAATGTAATGTGTATGTATATATATATATATATATATATATATATATATATTTCTTAAGTCATGTTTATGGTACCCGATATATGTCCAAGTTTTAAAGCATATGTACGTACTATTGGAAGTGGTGATAAATAAATTTTTATTAATTTTCACACATATATTATTTATGTCCATAAAAAATACATATATAAATTTACATACAAACAATACTTTATGGCATCCAAGGTAAAAAGTAATGCTTATGGCACCCAAAAAAATTTTGCTTCAGAAAAGTATTCAAAGAAATAATTAATCTGTTCGTAAATCTTACTAAAGGATAAAGGAAGAATGTGAAGGTAATGTGAAATAAAGATGTACGCCATGATTTCTATGTTGCTTAAGGGATTTGCAGAAAACTATTTATTTATAATAATTAAAAAAAAATTTTGTACTAGGTTTCGTTATGCTAAATAAATTAACGTTATTACCTTAAAAAAGGCTATCCCTAATCCTGATCAAGAAGGTAGTAATCAAGTAATGCATTAGACTGTTCTTAGTTCTCAAAAAAGTTGTGTAAGTCTTACTTAGTTATGGTTTACTTAATATATTTACTTAAACTTACACTTACACAACATCTATCAGTTAAAACAACGATTTTATACTATGCTATCTAGGCAAGGAAATTATTTGAGCGCAATTTATATTAAAAAACTTCGTACTCCTAAATTAAATAACTTTTTTAAATATGTGTTAACTTTAAAATCTGTGTCATCGTTTATCTTATGGCTCTACAGGAGAGATTGTTTTATTTTTCAATTAAGATGGCATTTAACAGTAATATAAAAACTTAATAATAAGGATAAATAAAATAATTCCATGTATAGTAATATTAATTACTATAAGTTTATGATTAATAAGGTGTAAAAGCCGTAACATGACGTATATAATTTTCTGACTGCATTATTAAAACATTTTAATTACTTTAGTCCATATGGTGATTATTTAATATTTTTCTATACGTGAAATTGTATATTCTTAGTACAAGGTATTTAGTTATATAGCTACGATTAATTTAGAAATAATCTTAACTTAACATGCAGAGTGGCTGATTTATTCTTTACTATTGTTTTCTTCATAAGCTGAAGTACAAATACCTTGTCACTTATCGTATGTTGCTCATACTAACCTTTTTATTCAAAGAATAAAGAAAAGGCACCCTAAATTTATTTTAACTAAAGAAAATTTTTATGTCGCTTAAATGATGGTCTAGTTTTTGATGATAATACATTTAAGACATCTTGAAACACCATTGACAATCAATAAAGAATACAACAAAAATTTGGTACTTTTTTGCTTAAAAAATTAAAAATTTGAAACTAAATTCAATTAGCTCTTGCCTACTAGCATAACTCCTTTATTTATGAATGAAAATAATAATAAGACTAATGTTATTTTAAGGTCTATTTTGATTTTTAAAGTTAAAGATAAGATAGCATAAAAATTTAACAATAAAAATTATTAAAAACAATGTCCGATGGTGGTACTGTCAAATTTTGGGTTTATTGATAAACAAAACGACGTTTTGGCCGTTTGGACAACGTCCCGGCCCTCATCAGGTACAAAAATCTCTGACTTTTGTGAAAGGGATGTTAAATCGTAATATAAATGTACACATTTTTGTACCTGATGAGGGCTGGGACATTTTCCATATGGCCAAAACGTCATTTGTTTTTCAATAAATACAAAATTTGACGGTACCACCGTTGGACGTTGTTTTAACTATTTACCAACTGTTATTGGACGTCTTATTTAAAAATTCAACAATAAAAGTGTGACGCGAATATATATTAAAGTAAACAAGCGGTCTTTTAGAGGAACGATATAATTTTACAATGCTTCGGTTGACAAAATGCATTAAATTTTTATTTTGTACTTTTATGTTTGCTTGTTTTATTCCTAAGACTACAGAATTCTTTAAAATCATCTATAACTGGCTTAGGCTTTTTAAAAATGAAAAAAAACTCCTTTGTTAAACGTATGATCCTGCATATAAAGTTAAACTCAGTAACATACATTATAAAAAACTTTAACTGCTTACAACTGACTGAAATTCTAATACATTTAAGTACAAAAGTTCTCGTTGAACGTATTAACTAATAACTTTTAATGAGAATCACACCTTTATCAGACAATATTGTTTATTTTAAAGTTGTGCAAAATGTTACTAAGCTTAAATTAAGCAGCATTAAAAGTCAACATATGTATTAAGAAAAAAATTTAAACACTATTAGTACTCTTAAAAACTTAGTGCATTAACAAAAAAGTAGAACATTTACCAACAGCTGACTTAAAGTTTCAACCTTATTTAATTTTATTTTAAAAATATGCTGTTTTACCCAATACAATCGTGAATGTTTATATTTTAAAGTACAATTAGGGTTAGAGAACAAGATAATTCCATTCACCCGCTAGTTATAACTTTTCTTAGTTTTTATAACGATGGTATTGCTAAATTTGAGTCATGTGTCAAGTACGCCAGCCATTTCATTGCAAAAAATTCATTAAAAAAAAAGCTAGTGTATGATATATATTTTTAACCTCACGTTATCATCTGGACTGTATGGTTTCAATCTGTTATTGTATTTTTTTTCGATCCCTTTGAAACGAACAAAAATTCACATACGTACAAGATAATACGACAACAAGAAACAAACGGTAAATGAGTTCGAGCAATCATTCAAGACAAAAAAGGATAGTTGATAAACAGAAAAGTAATAACAAAGAAACAGTAGTAAGTACTTTATGGGCATCGTAGAAATAAAAATACTAAGAAAAACAGTTTGAGGTTATGGCCCAGTAAATAGTACGAAAAAACAAAATTTGCGCGAAAATCAAAAGAATAATGAAGAAAAACCAGGTAAACAAAAGAAAAAAGCCATGCACTGAAAAAAAAAATTTGAAGAACGACAAAAGTCTAAGATATTATACACAGTTATCATTCTCATGTTAAGTGTAAGCATGTGACAGGGCTAAAACATGGAAAGACATATTGTCACAAAAGTAAAATTGTGAGATCTAGTGCAAAAGACTCAAGGTTTAATAAGGATGAAAACTAAAAAAAATAAAATAGATACGAAAAAAATTAGATGTTATTAGTATACTAAAGATAAATTAAAGTTCTTCTAAAAGTTTACTCTTTTTCCTTGATTAACAGTAGTATAGCTTTTGTAACAAAAAATTTTTGTTTTCGAGCCCGTAGCGCATGTTGCCAGGATAAGCACCAGGCCTAAGGGACTCTGATTGGATGCACAGTAGGTGCAAACCCTGTTTCTTCTACCAAGAGAACACCCAACATTTAAAAACGCTGGAGAACGTTATTTTAGATGTAGTATTGTACATTTCAATGAAAATCTACATTAACGGTTAAGAGAAATAGTAATTGTAATGTTTTAAGGAGGTTCCATAGTGTGTGACCGTACCATTTTGAGGGTCCCAAACAGGGCACTCTATTCTTAGGAATTTATGTAGTATAAAAATAATAAGTACAGTTAAAAGTATCGAGCTGTATGAAATATTGAATATCACAGTGTAAAATGGAAAAAAAAATTTTCCATGTCCCCCTCTATGGTCGCTTAGTTTTGTACGATACTGAGACAGCACAGTGGGCAATACTGCATGAGGCATATACATACATGTGCATCTATATGCACTGACGTCTTGTCTCTCGTCTGTACTGTCTGCAGCTCTCACGTTGCCGCATCTACCGAGCATGCGTGCACGGACGAAGCTCGGAAGCTTCCTTATGCATTTGTGCTCTCAACTGCAATGTTACTTCACTTACACTGAATAGTTCTCTGAATTTTCCACGTTTACGTTGATATTTCTGAGTCCCATGATAATCCACGGGTTAAGATCTATAATCAATTAGTTTTTCATTAAGATCCTTTTAGTTGTTTCGACGTGATAGCTCAATTTGTGTGTAGGTTATACCTATTCTGTATTACGCCCATGTTAAATGCAAGTTTTTCAAACAACGATTGCTCGATACTTTCCACGTTTATCCCTCTATTTTTTCATAGCAATCAAAAGACAAATACTTTGAAGGTAGTATCTCAAAATTTTAATTAAATCTGTTTACTTTCAAAATTAACATGGAGAGGTATGGAACCTCCTTAAATAGATGTATGCAAGCTCTACTTGTAACTTTAAATATTTAGTAAAAAGAATGTCTATAAGAAAATAAAAAAAATAATGATGAATAATGTTATAAAGAATGTTATATAGACTTTTCGTAGACCCATTTAGAAGTTTTTTTACATTTCTTGTATTCCTAACCTCTATTACCATCCTTTATACCTTTTCCCTAAGTACACTACTTTGAATGTTACATCTGGACATCTCCTAAATTTTTCTTCAGATAATTCAACCATCTATCCTACTGGATACTATTTACACAGTGCAGTTATTATCGCGAGCACTGGGGTAGCTATTAAGAAATGTAATCAAGGGACTTTTCCAAAAAAAGAATTGAGCACCTTACATTATTATTTTTTAAACCAGTCGGTAATGGATTTAACAATAAGTTGATTAGTTGTAAGCTATTAATTAAAAAAAGCCCCTACGACCCCTCAAAAGATTTTCAATGGGTATATCAACACCCTTACCTCTAAGCCTTTAAGACTCTATAATGAAATTGTATTCTTCGTTTTGTAAAATATGATGACATAATTTATTTTTAATAGCTTCAGAGTTAAATATTTTTTATTTATAGTGTGATAAATATAAAATTTATTAAAAGGGCTCTAAAAACTAAAGAAAGAAAAAAATTACAAACCTCTCAAAGTGATTGCACACCAAATATATTGTAGTAAGCTTGTGATAAAATAATTTATATGAATAAGAAACCTAACTGAAAACTGTGCTAGTTAGTCACAGGACAAACAACAACGTAGAATGCTGTGGGAACAAGTATTTATACAAATAATATTATCAATTTGTTGTTATGCACTTGAGTGGTCGAGTATAAAACAATTTTATCGTTGAACGTATGGCCATAGAAAAATTTTTCTGTATTCAGAATAAAGATCATTATAATAATATAAATAAAAATAACAATTATAATAATTATAATCATAGTAATAATTAAAATAAGAATCGGAACAAAAACAATTTGGCCTAAAAGCTTATAACTAATTATGTGAGAAAGGCGCTGAATGTATTAACAATTACTTATTTATTTTAAAAGTAATAAATTAATAATAAATAAATAAATATTTATTTATAGATAGAAAAGCTGCACTGCTAAAATTTACTAATATTTAAGTTTTCCACGAAAACATCAAATGAAATAAATTAGTTTTTTAAACATATTATTTATTTATTGATGTTATTTATCATCAAATCAGATTACTAAATAAACAGTAAATAATATGTTATATTAAAAATAAGTTACAAACCACAGCTTAACAAGAAGTAATCTACATTTTTGTAACGGTAGCGCTCTCAGCAGAGTGGGTAAGGGCACTTGGCTAGTGCACAGGTTTTTTTTTTTTTTTTTTTTTTTAAGAAAAAAATGAAAAATATAAGATTTAAAAATTGTGGTGTGGTGTGGTAGTATTGTGTTAAATTGTATGGAGGAGACCAAACCGGAAGTACGTCATGAGGTGGAGAAGAAGGGGAAAGAATCAAGCGAAAACCCCTTCCGTTACACTTTTTCTCTAAGTCACCAATCTAAAATAGTTGGTTCACCCCCTCACAAAATGCGCCTATAGACGTATAACTTAAAAAAAACTACTACTGCTACTACTTCTACTACTGCTACTACTACTGCTACTACTAGTGTAACTATTTAGAATAATAATTTATCTTATTTAAGACAAAATTTTTGGGAATCGCAATGTTTCCGAATGGACTGAAGAAAAAAAAAGCATCAAATCTTAGACACAGCTGTATATTAACAATAACACGTGATATTTCTAAAAAAAAAAAAAAAAATTGTTCATGGTATAGCTTAAATGGTGCCTTTAACCCTAATTATCATATTCCTCAAGCAACCTAATTTTAAATAATATAGAATTATTCATACTTATTATTAGCTTAAGACTTTTCAATAAAAAAGGGTCTTTTTCGTTCACCGTAAGGCCTTTATCTGACACATAAAAAATTTTTTTTTTAATTTTATCATTTTATATCAACTAAATATAATGTTAAAAAGTATAAAAAAATGTCACTGCTTATAGCTAACTTAAGATTAAGCACATTTAAAAATACAAGTTTTCGTATAACGTATAATCTTAAATGATTTATCAGAAATAACATTTTTATTAGGGCAATAACTTTTATTCCATAGCTTTACTCAATGACGTTGGGATTTAAATATGCCAGTTAATATGTTGTAACGTATTTATAGATACTATAAAAACGTACTGCTTAAAATTGGTTAAAAGAAATTGAAAAAACACAAATTCAAGAAAATTAATAAATGTTTATGATGCCGTAAGCGGTGTGGTGTGGCAGTTTTGTATAGTGCGAAGGAAACCGGAAGTACGTCATGGAATAAGAGGCAAAGAAGAAAAAATGTAGCAAAATTCACTTCCGTCACACTTTTTCTCGTGGTCACCAATCTAAAATCGTTGGTTTGTCCCCTCGCATAACGCGCCTATAGAAATATAACTTTAAAAAATATTTATTTATAACACAAGCGCCAATTACCTAATGACTAAAGGCCCTTATTAACAACTCTATTAAATAAAAAGTTATCAATTAATAATACAAGGGCCTGATATCCTATAACCCAAAGCGCTTACTGGCCACTCTATTAACTCTAAAAATATTTATTTATAACACAAGCTTCAACCACATAAGAACCGGGGGAGGCGGCTTATTAGCCACTATACTAAGCGAATAAATAATAGTACACCCAATGATACATAATTTTGTCCAAAAGTTATGCGGATTCCAGAGTGAATCCAGGACATAATTATTTGTTATTGGCTGTTCATAACATAATTGTATTATTAGATGAAATATAACTGTTCTATCGAAAGGCCAGTCGGCACCCTAAGTAATCGGGTAATTAATAGCACGAAAATATTAAATGAATCAATTATTATTTAATAGAGTGGATTGTCAACGCCCCCAGTTATCAAATAAGAAGAGCTTGTGTTAAAAATTTGTTATTCAATATTAAATAAAGCAGCCATTTAGCGTACAAAGTCGTTGAGTGATAAGCACTTGTGTTGTGAGCTTGTAAGGTTTAAATTTTTGCGCTTAGTTGAGTACCGGTTTGACCACTGCCGGTTGAGACAATTTTATACGTTTTATACTTTTTAAACGTTAGTTATATTATTCACGTATATAACGTAACACGTTCAAAGTAACGCAGTTAAATCATCCCTGGCCCTAGGTCATCGGGTGATAGCATTCATGTTATAAATTGATGTTTTATGATGAATAAAATAACCATTTAGCGCCCCCGGTTATCGTATGATAAGCGCACGAGTTAAAAATTAATATCATTTTATTTCATACATTTACCTGTCAGCACCATGGATTACCAAGTGAAAGATGCGTTTGATAATCATTAATAATTTATTATTCAATTGAGTGAACTGTACACGCCCTGGGTTATCAGGTAATAGGCGCTTGTATTATTTTGTAATTATTTATCAATTGCTAGACTTTCTTGTAAGTTCCTTTGGTCATCAAGTGACAAGTAATCGTGTTATAAATTAATATTTTTAAACAAATAGAATGACCATTTCTCGCCCTCGAATACCGTATGATTGGCGCATGGGTAAAAAAATAATGAATATTTTATTTTATGGAAAAACCTGTAGGCGCCATGGGTTATCGGCTGATAGGCGCTTGCGTTATTTAACAATAAATTATCATTTGCCAAAAATTCTAGCAAGTGCCCTGGGTAATCGGGTGATAAGTATGCATGTTATAAAATAATATTCTTAGACGAAAAGAATGGCCATTTATCACCACTGGTTATCGTATGATTGGCACGTGTGTAATAAATGATTATTATTTTATGTCATGGGAATACCTGTAAGCGCCATGGGTTATCGGCTCATAGGCAGTTGAGTTATTTAATAATAATTTATCATTTGCTGGAGTTTCTAGAAAGTTCCTTCGGTCATAAGGTGATATGTAATTTCGTTATAAATTAATATTTTTAGATGAATAGAATGGCCATTTATCGCCCTCGGGTATCGTATCATTGGCGCGTAAATAATAAATAATAAATATTTTATTTTATGGGAAAACATGTAAGCGCCATGGGTTATCGGCTGATAGGCGCTTGTGTTATTTAATAATAATTTCTCATTTGCTGAAGTTTCTAGCAAGTGCCCTGGATAATCGGGTGATAAGTGTTCATGTTATAAAATAATATTCTTAGATGAATTTAATGGCCATTTATCGCCACTGGTTATCGTATGATTGGCGCGTGAGTGATAAATGATAATTATTTTTTGTCATGGGAATACCTGTAAGCACCATGGGATATCGGCTAATAGGCACTTGTGTTATTTAATAATAATTTATCATTTGCTGGAGTCTCTAGTAAGTGCCCTGGGTCATTGGGTGATAAGTATTGGGGTTATAAATTAATATTTTCAGATAAATAGAATAGACATTTATCGCCCCCGTTTATCGTATAATAAGGGCGTTGGCTTTATGTAAATATCATTTTATGGCATAGATTCACCTGTTAGCACTATGGGTTATCGGGTGGTAGACGCCTTTAATAATCATTGATAATTTATTATTCAATTAATTTGCCTGTAAACGCACTGGGTTATCAGGTAATAGGCGCTAGTATTATTTTCCAATGATTGATCATTCGCTGGATTTTCTAGTAAGTTTCTTTGCTCATCGAATAATAAGTATTCGTGTTATAAATCAATATTGTTCGATGAAAAAATCGCCCAATCATCGCTTCAATTTATCGTATGATTAGAGGGTGGGCTATAAGTTAATATCATTTAATGGCATAGATTGACCTGTTTGCACTATGGGTAATAGGGTGGGAGATGCCTTTAATAATCATTATTAATTCATTATTTAATTTATTGGCCTGTAAACGACCTGGGTTATTAGGTTATAGGTGCTTGTAATATTTTTTAACAATTTATCTTTTTCTGAAGTTTCTAGTTAGATCCTTTGATTATCTGGTGTTAAGTATTCGTGTTATAAATTAATATTTTTAGATGAATAGAATGACCATCTATTGCTCTTGCTTATCGTATGATTGGCGCGTTGGCTAAAAGTTAATATTATTTTATGGCACAGATTTACCTGTTAGCACTAAGATTTATTGGTTGGTAGACGCCTTCATCAATTATCAATAATTTATAATTTAATTGATTAGCCTGCAAACGCCCTGGGTTATCAGGTTATAGAAGCTTGTAATATTTTTTAATGATGTATCATTTGTCGGAGTTTCTAGTAAGTTCCTTTGGTTATCTTGTAATAAGTATTCGTGATATCAATTATTATTTTTAAATAAATAGAATGGCCATTCATCGCCCTTGGTTTTCGTATGATTGCAGCGTGGGTAACAAATAATTAAAATCTTATTTTATGGGTATACCTGTAAGCGCCATGGGTTATCGACTGATAGGCACTTGTGTAATTGAATAATGATTTATCATTTGCTGGAGTTTCTAGTGAGTGCCCTGGGTCATCGGGTTATAAGTATTGGTGATAAAAAAAATTATTTTAGATAAATAGAATAGACATTTATTGCCCTCGGTTATCGTATGATTGGCACGTTGGCAAAAAGTTAATATCATTTTATGGCATAGATTTACCTGTTAGCACTATAGGTTTTCAGGTGGTAGACGCCTTTAATAATCATTAATAATTAATTACTCAATTAATGAGCCTGTGAACGCTGTGGAACATTAGGTGATAGGTGATTGTATAATATTTTAATGATTTACTACTCGCTGGAGTTTCTAGTGAGTTCCTTTGGAACGGGTGAAAATTATTCGTGTTATAAATTAATATTTTTAGATAAATAGAAAAGCTATTTATCGCCCTCGGTTATCGTGTGATTGGCGCGTGGGTAATAAATAATTAATACTTTTTTTTTTATAGGAATACCTGTAAGCACCTTGGGTTATCGGCTGATAAGCGTTTGTGTTTTTTAATACTAATTTACTATTTGCTGGAGTTTCTAGTAAGTGCCCCGGGTTATTAGGTAATGAGTATGGAAGGTATTAATTAATAATTTAAGATAAATAGAATAAACATTTATAGCCCTTGGTTATCGTATGATTGCGACGTGCGCTATAAGTTAATATTATTTTATGGCATAGAATTACCTGTTAGCACTAAAAGTTATCGGGTGGTAGACGATTTTATTGATTATGAATAATTTAGTATTAAAATTATTGGCCTGTAAACGCCCTGAGTTATCAGGTTATTGGCGCTTGTATTATATTTTAATGATTTATCATTTGCTGAAGTTTCTAGTAAGTTCCTTTGATCATCGGGTGACAAGTATTCGTGTTATAAATTAATATTTTTAGATAAATGAACGGCAATTTGTTGCTCTAGGTTATTGTATGATTAGCACGAGAATAATAAGTAATTAATATTTTATGTTATGGAAATACCTGTTAGCGCTATGGGTTATCGGCTGTTAGGCACTTGTGTTATTTAATAATAGTTTATCATTTGTTGGAGTTTCTAGTAAGTTGCTTCGGTCATCGTGCAATAAGTATTTGTGTTATAAGTCAATATTTTTAGATGAATAAAATGTCGATTTATCGGCCTCGGTTAAAGTATGATTGGCGCGTGGGTAAAAAATAATTCATATTTTATTTTGTGGGAAAACCTGTAAGCGCGATGGGTTATCGGCTTATAGTTGCATGTAATATTCAACAATAATTTATCATTTGCTAGAGTGTTTAGTAAGTGCCCTTGTCATCAGGTGATAAGTACTGGTATTATAAATTAATATTTTTTGATGGATAGAATGGACATTTATCGACCTTGGTTGTCGTATGATTGGCGCGTGAGCTATAAGTTAATATCATTTTATGGCATAGATTTACCTGTTAGCACTATAGGTTATCGGGTGGTAGATGCCTTTAATAATCATTCATAATTTATCATTAAAATTATTGGCCTGTAAACGCCTTGAGTTATCAGGTTATTGGCGCTTGTATTATATTTTAATGATTTATCATTTGCTGAAGTTTCTAGTCAGTTCCTTTAATCATCGGATGACGAGTATACGTGTTATAAATTAATATTTTCAAAAGAATAGGATGGTCATTTATTGCTCTCGGTTATTGTATGATTGGCGCGTGGGTAATAACTTTTTATTTTTTTATTTTATAAGAATACCTGTAATCGCCATAGGTTATTAGCTGACAGGCACTTGTGATATTTAACAATAATGTTTTATTTGCTGGAGGTTCTAGTAAATTCCTACAGTCATCGGGTGATAAGTATTCGTGTTATAAATTTATATTTTCAGATAAATTAAATGGCAATTTGTTGCTCTAGGTTATTGTATGATTGGCGCGAGAATAATAAGTAATTAATATTTTATGTTATGGGAATACCTGTTAGCGCTATGGGTTATCGGCTGATAGGCGCTTGTGTTATTTAATAATAATTTATCATTTGCTGAAGTTTCTCGTAAGTTTCTTTAGTCATCAAGTGACAAGTAATCGTGTTATAAATTAATATTTTAAATGAATAGAATGACCATTTATCGCCCTCGAATACCGTATGGTTGGCGCAGTGGTAATGAATAATGAATATTTTATTTTATGGGAAAACCTGTAAGCGCCATGGGTTATCGGCTGATAGGCGCTTGCGTTATTTAATAATAAATTATCATTTGCCAAAAATTCTAGCAAGTGCCCTGGGTAAACGGGTGATAAGTATGCATGTTATAAAATAATATTCTTAGATGAAAAAAATGGCCATTTATCGCTACTGGTTATCGTATGATTGGCACGTGGGTAATAAATAATAATTATTTTATGTCATGGGAATACCTATAAGCGCCATGGGTTATCGGCTAATAGGCAGTTAAGTTATTTAATAATAACTTATCATTTGCTGGAGTTTCTAGTAAGCTCCTTCAGTCATAAGGTGATATGTGATTTCGTTATAAATTAATATTTTTAGATAAATAGAATGGCCATTTATCGCCCTCGGGTATCGTTTGATTGGCGCGTAAATAATAAATAATTAATGTTTTATTTTATGGGAAAACATGTAAGCGCCATGGGTTATCGGCTGATAGGCGCTTGTGTTATTTAATAATAATTTCTCATTTGCTGAAGTTTCTAGCAAGTGCCCTGGATAATCGGGTGATAAGTGTTCATGTTATGAAATAATATTCTTAGATGAATGAAATGGCCATTTATCGCCACTGGTTATTGTATAATTGGCGCGTGGGTGATAAATGATAATTCTTTTATGTCATGGGAATACTTTGAGCGCCATGGGATATCGGCTAATAGGCACTTGTGTTATTTAATAATAATTTATCATTTGCTGGAGTCTCTAGTAAGTGCCCTGGGTCATTGGGTGATAAGTATTGGTGTTATAAATGAATATTTTTAGATGAATAAAATAGACATTTATCGCCCCCGTTTATCGTATAATTAGGGCGTGGGCTTTATGTTAATATCATTTTATGGCATAGATTCACCTGTTAGCACTATGGGTTATCGGGAGGTAGACGCCTTTAATAATCATTGATAATCTATTATTCAATTGATTAACCTGCAAAAGCCCTGGGTTATCAGGTGATAGGTGCTTGTAATATTTTTTAATGATTTATCTTTTTCTGAAGTTTCTAGTTAGATCCTTTGGTTATCGGGTGTTAAGTAATCGTGTTATAAATTAATATTTTTAGATGAATAGAATGGCCATCTATTGCTCTTGCTTATCGTATGATTGGCGCGTTGGCTAAAAGTTCATATCATTTTATGGCATAGATTTACCTGTTAGCACTATGGGTTTTCAGGTGGTAGACGCCTTTAATAATCATTTAAAATTTATTACTCAATTGATGAGCCTGTAAACGCCGTAGAACATTAGGTGATAGGTGATTGTATAATATTTCAATGATTTACTACTCGCTGGAGTTTCTAGTGAGTTCCTTTAGAACGGGTGAAAATTATTCGTGTTGTAAATTAATATTTTTAGATAAATAGACTAGCCATTCATCGCCCTCGGTTATCGTGTGATTGGCGCGTGGGTAATAAATAATTAATACTTTATTTTACAGGAATACCTGTAAGCACCATGGGTTATCGGCTGATAAGCGTTTGTGTTATTTAATACTAATTTACTATTTGCTAGAGTTTCTAGTAAGTGCCCCGGGTTATAAGGTGATAAGTATGGGAGGTATTTATTAATAATTTTAGATAAATAGAATGGACATTTATCGCCCTCGTTTATCGTATGACTAGGGCGTGGGCTATAAGTTAATAATATTTTATGGCATAAATTTACCTGTTAGCACTATGAGTTATCGGGTGGAAGACGCCTGCAATGATTATTAATAGTTTATTATTCAATTGATTAACCTGCAAACACCCTGGGTTATCAGGTGATAGGCGCTCGTATTATTTTATAATAATCGATTATCTGCTGGAGTTTATAGTTAGGGCCCTAGGTCATCGAGTTATGAGTATTGGTGGCATAAATTAATATTCTCAGATGTATGAAATCACCATTTATAGCCCTTGGTTATCGTATGATTGCGGCGTGCGCTATAAGTTAATATTATTTTATGGCATAGAATTACCTGTTAGCACTAAAAGTTATCGGTTAATAGACGATTTTATCAATTATTAATAATTTATAATTAAATTGATTGGCCTGCAAACGCCCTGAGTTATCAGGTGATAGGCTCTTGTATTATTTTTTAATAATCGATTATCTGCTTGAGTTTCTAGTAAGGGCCCTGGGTCATTGAGTTATGAGTATAAGTGGCATAAATTAACATTCTCAGATGTATGGAATCGCCATTTATAGCCCTTGTTTATCGTATGATTGCGGCGTGCGCTATAAGTAAATATTATTTTTTGGCATAGAATTACTTGTTAGCACTAAAAGTTATTGGGTGGTAGACGATTTTATCAATTATTAATAATTTATAATTTAATTGATCGGCCTTTAAACGCCCTGAGTTATCAGGTGATAGGCACTTGTATTATATTTTAATAATTTATCATTTGCCGAAGTTTCTAGTAAGTTCCTTTGATCATCGCGTGACAAGTATTCGTGTTATAAATTAATATTTTTAGATGAATAAAATGGCTATTTTTTAACCTCAGTTGTCGTTTGATTGGCGCGTGAGTAATAAATATTTAATATTTAATGTCATGGGAAAAGCTTTAAGTGCCACGGGTTGCCGTCTGATAGGCACTTGTGTCAAATAATAATAATTTATCATCTGCTGGAGTTTCTAGTAAGTGCCCTGGATCATTGGGTTATAAGTATTGGTGTTATGAATTAATATTCTTAGATGAATGGAATCGCCATTTATCGCCCTCGGTTATCGTATGATTGAAGCGTGGACTATAAGTTAATATTATTTTATGGCATAAATTAACCTGTTAGTACTAAGAGTTATCGGGTGATAGATGCCCTTATCAATTAATAATAATTAAAAATTTAATTGATTGGCCTGCAAACGCTCTTGGTTATCAGGTGATGGGTGCTTGTATTATATTTTAATGATTTATCATTTGCTTAAGTTTCTAGTAAGTTCCTTTTATCATCGGATGACAAGTATTCGTGTTATAAATTAATATTTTTAGATAAATTAAATAGCAATTTGTTGCTCTAGGTTATTGTATGATTAGCGCGAGAATAATAAGTAATTAATATTTTATGTTATGGGAATACCTGTCAGCGCTATGGGTTATCGGCTGATAGGCGCTTGTGTTATTTAATAATAATTTATCATTTGCTGAAGTTTCTCGTTAGTTCCTTTGATCATCAAGTGACAAGTATTTGTGTTATAAATTATTATTTTAAGATAAATAGGATGGTTATTTATCGCCCTTAGTTATCGTATGATTGGTTCGTGAGTCATAAATAATTAATATTTTATTTTATGGGAATCCCTCTAAGCGCCATCGGTTATCGCCTATTAGGCACTTGTGTTATTTAATAATAGTTTATCATTTGTTGGAGTTTATAGTAAGATGCTTCGGTCATCGTGCGATAAGTATTTGTGTTATAAGTTAATATTTTTAGATGAATGGAATGTCGATTTATCGGCCTCGGTTAAAGTATGATTGGTGCGTGGGTAAAAAATAATTCATATTTTATTTTGTTGAAAAACCTGTAAGCGCCATGGGTTATCGGCTTATAGTTGCGTGTGTTATTTAATAATAATTTATCATTTGCTGGAGTTTTTAGTAAGTGCCCTTGTCATCAGGTGATAAGTACTGGTATTATAAATTAATATTTTTTGATGGATAGAATGGACATTTATCGACCTCGGTGGTCGTATGATTGGCGCGTGGGCTATAAGTTAATATTATTTTATGGCATAGATTTACCCGTTAGCACTATAGGTTATCGGGTGGTAGATGCCTTTTATAATCATTAATAATTTATTGTTTAAATTATTTTTCTGTAAACGCCCTGAGTTATCAGGTAATTGGCGCTTGTATTATATTTTAATGATTTATCATTTGCTAAAGTTTCTAGTAAGTTCCTTTGATCATCGGGTGACGAGTATCCGTGTTATAAATTAATATTTTCAAAAGAATAGAATGGCCATTTATTGCTCTCGGTTATTGTATGATTGGCGCGTGAGTAATAACTAATTATTATTTTATTTTATAAGAATACCTGTAAGCGCCATAGGTTATTAGCTGACAGGCACTTGTGATATTTAACAATAATGTTTTATTTGCTGGAGGTTCTAGTAAATTCCTACAGTCATCGGGTCATAAGTATTCGTGTTATAAATTCATATTTTTAGATAAATAGAATGGACATTCATCGCCCTCGGTTATCGTATGTTTGGGGCGTGGGCTATAAGTTAATATGATTTTATGGCATAGATTTACCTGTTAGCACTATAGGTTATCGGGTGATAGATGCCTTTAATAATCATTAATAATTTATTATTTAAATTATTGGCCTGCAAAAGCCCAGGGTTATCAGGTGAGAGGTGCTTGTAATATATTTTAATGATTTATCATTTGCTGAAGTTTCTAGTAAGTTCCTTTGATCATCGGGTGACAAGTATTTATGATATAAATTAATATTTTCAGATAAATAGAATGGCCATTTACCGCTCTCGGTTATTGTATGATTGGCAGGAGGATAATGGATAATTAATATTTTATGTTATGGGAATACCTGTTATCGCCATGAGTTATCGGCTGATAGGCACTTGTCATATTTAATAATAGCTTATTATTTGCTGGAGCTTCTAGTAAATGCCCTGGGTCATCGGGTGACAAGTATTCATGTTATACATTAAAATTTTTAGATGAATAGAATGGCCATTTCTCATCCTCGGTTATCGTACGATTGGCGCGTGGGTGATAAAAGATAAATATTAGATGTCATAGAAAAACCTACAAGCGCTATGGGTCGCCGGCTGATAGGCACTTGTGTCATCTAATAATAATTGATCATCTGCTGGAGTTTCTAGTTAGTGTCCTGGGTCATCGAGTTATAAGTAGTAGTGTTATAATTTAATATTTTTAGATGAAGTAAATTGCCATTGATTGCCCTCAGTTATCGTATGATTTGGGCGTGGGCTATAAGTTAATATTATTTTATGGCATTGATTTACCTGTTAGCACTAAAAGTTATCGGGTGGGAGACGCCCTTATCCATTATTAATGATTTATAATTCAATTGATTGGCCTGCAAACGCCCTGGGTTATCAGGTGATAGGCGCTTGTATTATATTTTAATGATTTTTCATTTGCTAAAGTTTTTAGTAAGTTCCTTTGATCATCGGGTGACAAGTATACGTGTTATTAATCAATATTTTTAGATGAATTGAATGATTATTTATTGCCCCTGGTTATCGTATGGTTAGTGCGTTAGCTGAAAGTTAACATCGTATTAGGGCATAGATTATCTGTTAGCACTTTGGTTTATCAGGTGGTAGACGCCTTTAATAATTATTAAAAATTCATTACTCAATTGATTTGCCTGTAAACGCTCTAAATTATAAGGTGATAGGTGATTGTATTATTTTCTTAAGATTGATAACTTGCTGGAGTTTCTAGTAAGATCCTTTGGTTATCGGATAAATATTATTCGTGTTATAAAGAAGTATTTTTAGATAAATAGAATGGTTATTTATTGCCCTCAGTTATCGTATGATTGGTGCGTGGGCTATAAGTTAATATCATTTTATGGCATAGATTTACCTTTAAGTACTATGGGTTATCGGCTAGGAGACGCCTCTCATGATTATTAATAGTTTATTTTTTAATTGATTAACCTGCAAAAGCCTTGGGTTATCGGGTAATAGACACTTGTGTTATTAATTAATAGCTTATTATTTGCTGGAGTTTCTAGTAAATGCCCTGGGTTTTCGGGTGATGAGTATTGGTGTTATAAATTATTATTTTTCGATGAATAGAATGGCCATTTATCTTCCTCGGTTATCGTATGTTTGAGGCATGGGTAATAACTAATTATTATCTTTTTCTATGGGAATACCTGTAATTACTGTGAGTTATTAAGTGGTAGACGCCTCTAATAATTATTAATAGTTTATTATTGAATTAATAAACCTGCAAATGCCCTAGGTTATCACGTGATAGGTGCTTGTATTATTTTTTATAATTCACTATCTGCTGGAGTTTCTAGTAAGTGCCCTTGGTCATCAAGTAATAAGTAAAAGTGTTATAAATTAATATTCTCAGATGTATGAAACAGCCATTCATCGCTCTTGGTTTTCGTATGATTGCGGCGTAGGCTATAAGTTAATATTATTTAATGGCATAAAATTACCTGTTAGCACTAAGAGCTATTGGGTAGTCGACGCTTTTATCAATTATCAATAATTTATACTTCAATTGATTGGCCAGCATACGCCCTGGGTTCTCAGGTATTAGGCGCTTGTATTATATTTTAATAATTTATCATTTGCCGAAGTTTCTAGTAAGTTTCTTTGATCATCGGTCGACAAGTATTCGTGTTATGCATTAATATTTTTAGATGAATAGAATGGCCATTTCTCATCCTCGGTTATCGTACGATTGGCGCGTGGGTGATAAAAATTGAATATTAGATGTCATGGGTAAACCTACAAGCGCTATGGGTCGCTGGCTGATAGGCACTTGTGTCATTTAATAATAATTTATCATCGGTTGGAGTTTCTAGTAAGTGCCCTGGGTCATCGAGTTATAAGAAGTAGTGTTATAATTTAATATTTCCAGATGAATTAAATAGCCATTTATCGCCCTCGGTTCTCGTATGATTGGGGCGTGAGCTATAAGTTAATATGATTTTATGGCATTAATTTACCTGTTAGCACTAAAAGTTATCGGGTGGGAGACGCCCTTATCAATTATTAATAATTTATAATTCAATTGATTGGCCTGCAAACGCCCTGGGTTATCAGGTGATAGGCGCTTGTATTATATTTTAATGATTTTTCATTTGCTAAACTTTTTAGTAAGTTCCTTTGATCATCGGGTGACAAGTATACGTGCTATTAATCAATATTTTCAGATGAATTGAATGAACATTTATTAACCTTAGTTATCGTATGGTTGGTGCGTTAGCTGAAAGTTAACATCGTATTAGGGCATAGATTATCTGTTAGCACTTTGGGTTATTAGGTGGTAGACGCCTTTAATAATCATTAATAATTTATTACTTAATTGATTTGCCTGTGAACACTCTTAATGATAAGGTGATAGGTGATTGCATTATTTTTTAAAGATTGATAACTTGCTGGAGTTTCTAGTAAGTTCCTTTGGTTATCGGGTGAATATTATTCGTGTTATAAATGAGTATTTTTAGATAAATAGAATGGTTATTTATTGCCCTCAGTTATCGTATGAATGGTGCGTAAGTATAAAAAATTAATATTTCATTATATGGGAATACCTCTTAGCGCCATGGGTTATCGGCTGATAGGCACTTGTGTTATTTGATAATAATTTATCATTTGTTGGAGTTTCTAGTAAGTTGCTTCGGTCATCGGGCGATAAGTATTTGTGTTATAAATTAATATTTTTAGATGAATAGAATGTCTATTTATCGCCCTCGGGTATCGTATGATTGGCGCGTGGGTAAAAAATAATTCATATTTTATTGTGTGGGAAAACCTGTAAGCGCCATGAATTATCAGCTGATAGTTGCATGTGTTATTTAAGAATAGATTATCATTTGCTGGAGTTTTTAGTAATTGCTCTTGTCATGAGGTGATAAGTACTGGTATTATAAATTAATATTTTTAGATGAATAGAATGGACATTTATTGCCCTCGGTTGTCGTATGATTGGCGCGTGAGCAATAAGTTAATATCATTTTATAGCATAGATTTACCTGTTAGCACTATGGGTTATCGGGTGGTAGATGCCTTTTATAATCATTGATGATTTATTATCAAAATTATTGACCCGTTAACGCCCTGGGTTATCAGGTGATTGGCTTTTGTATAATATTTTGATAATTCATCATTAGCTAAAGTTTTTAGTAAGTTCCTTTGATCATCGGGTGACAAGTATTCGTGTTATAAATTAATATTTTCAGATGAATAGAATGGCCATTTATCGCTCTTAGGTATTGTATGATTGGCGCCTGGGTAATTACTAATCATTATTTTATTTTATGAGAATATCTGTAAGCGCTATGGGTTATTAGCTGACAGGCACTTGTGTTCTTTAACAATAATGTATCATTTGCTTAAGGTTTTAGTAAGTTTCTACAGTCATCGGGTGATAAGTGATCGTGTTATAAATTTTTATTCTTTGATTAATAGAATGGACGTTTATCGCCCTCGGTTATCGTATGTTTGGGGCGTGGGCTAAAAGTTAATATCATCTTATGGCATAGATTTACCTGTTAGTATTATGGGTTATCGGCTAGGAGACGCCTTTAATGATTATTAATAGTTTATTATTTAATTGATTAACCTGCAAAAGCCCTGGGTTATCGGGTAATAAGCACTTGTGTTATTAATTAATAGCTTATCATTGGCTGGAGTTTCTAGTAAATGCCCTGGGTCATCGGGTGATAAGTATTGGTGTTATAAATTATTATTTTTCGATGAATAGAATGGCCATTTATCTCTCTCGGTTATCGTATGTTGAAGGCATGGGTAATAACTAATCATTATCTTTTTCCATGGGAATACCTTAAATTACTGTGAGTTATTAAGTGGTAGACGCCTCTAATGATTAATAATAGTTTATTATTAAATTAATTAACCTGCAAATGCACTGGGTTATTACGTGATAGGTGCTTGTTTTATTTTTTATAATTAATTATCTGCTGGAGTTTCTAGTAAGTGCCCTGGGTCATTAAGTAATAAGTATTAGTGTTATAAATTAATATTTTCAGATGTATGAAATTGCTATTCATCGCTCTTGGTTATCGTATGATTGCGGCGTAGGCTATAATTTAATATTATTTCATGGCATAAAATTACCTGTTAGCACTAAGAGCTATCGGATGGTAGACGCTTTTATCATTTATTAATAATTTATAATTTAATTGATTGGCCTGCATACGCCCTGGGTTCTCAGGTATTAGGCGCTTGTATTATATTTTAATAATTTATTAATTGCCGGAGTTTCTAGTTAGTTTCTTTAATCATCGGGTGACAAGTATTCGTGTTATACATTGATATTTTTAGATGAATAGAATGGCCATTTCTCATCCTCGTTTATCGTACGATTGGCGCGTGGGTAATTAATATTAAATATTAGATGTCATGGGAAAACCTTCAAGCGCTATGGGTTGCCGGCTGATAGGCACTTGTGTCTTCTAATAATAATTTATCATCTGCTGGAGCTTCTAGTCAAGGCCCTGGGTCATCGAGTTATAAGTATTGGTGTTATAATTTAATATTCTGAGATGAATTAAATCACCATTTATCGCCCTCGGTTATCGTATGATTGGTGTGTGGGCTATAAGTTAATATTATTTAATGGCATAGATTGACCTGTTTGCACTATGGGTAATAGGGTGGTAGATACCTTTAATAATCATTATTAATTCATTTTTTAATTTATTGGCCTGTAAACGACCTGGGTTATTAGGTTATAGGTGCTTGTAATATTTTTTAACAATTTATCTTTTTCTGAAGTTTCTAGTTAGATTCTTTGGTTATCTGGTGTTAAGTATTCGTGTTATAAATTAATATTTTTAGATAAATAGAATGACCATCTATCGCTCTTGCTTATCGTATGATTGGCGCGTTGGCTAAAAGTTAATATTATTTTATGGCACAGATTTACCTGTTAGCACTTAAAGTTATCGAGTGGTAGACGCCCTTATCAATTATTAATAATTTATAATTCAATTGATTGGCCTGCAAACGCCCTGGGTTATTAGGTGATAGGCGCTTGTATTATATTTTAATGATTTTTCATTTGCTAAAGTTTTCAGTGAGTTCCTTTGATCATCGGGTAACAAGTATACGTGTTATTAATTAATATTTTCAGATGAATTGAATGAACATTTATTGCCCTTGGTTATCGTATGGTTTTCGCGTTGGCTGAAAGTTAACATCGTATTAGGGCATAGATCTACCTGTTAGCACTATGGGTTATCGGGTAATAGATGCCTTTAATAATCATTAATAATTTATTATTAAAATTATTTGCCTGTAAACGCCCTGGGTTATCTGGTGATAGGCACTTGTGTTATTTGATAATAATTTATCATTTGTTGGAGTTTCTAGTAAGTTCCTTTGATCATCAGGTGACAAGTATACGTGTTATAAAATAATATTTTCAGATGAATTTAATAGACATTTATTGCCCTTGGTTATCGTATGGTTGGTGCGTTGGCTAAAAGTAACATCATATTAGGACATAGATTTACCTGTAAGCACTTTGAATTATCGGGTGGCAAACGCCTTTAATAATCATTAATAATTTATAACTCAATTGATTTGCCTGTAAACGCCCTGGGTTATTAGGTGATAGGTGATTGTATTATTTTTTAATGATTTATCACTTGCTGGAGTTTCTAGTAAGTTCCTTTGGTTATCGGGTGATCATTATTCGTTTTATAAATAAATATTTTAAGATAAATAGAATGGTTATTTATCGCCCTTAGTTATTGTATGATTGGCGCGTGGGTAATAAATAATTAATATTTTATTTAATGGGAATATCTTTAAGCGCCATGGGTTATCGGCTGATAGGCACTTCTGTTGTTTGATAATAATTTATCATTTGTTGGAGTTTCTAGTAAGTGCCTTTGGTCATCAAGTGATAAGTATTTGTGTTATAAGTTAATATTTTTAGATAAATAGAATGTCCATTTATCGCCCTCAGGTATCATATGATTGGCGCGTGGGTAATAAATAATTAATATTTAATTTTATGGGAAAACCTGTAAGCGCCATGTGTTATCGGCTGATAGTTGCATGTGTTATTTAATAATAATTTATCATTCGCTGGAGTTTTTAGTAAGTGCCCTCGGTCATCGGGTGATTTGTACTGGTATTATAAATTAATATTTTTAGATGAATAGAATGGACATTTATCGACCTCGGTTTTCGTATAATTGTTGCGTGGGCTATAAGTTAATATCATTTTATGGCATAGATTTACCTGTTAGCACTATGGGTTATCGGGTGGTCGATGCCTCTAATAATCATTAATAATTTATTATTAAAATTATTGGCCTGTAAACGCCCTGGGTTATCAGGTGATATGCACTTGTGTTGTTTGATAATAATTGATTATCTGTTGGAATTCCTAGTACGTTACTTTGGTCGTTGGGCGATAAGTATTTGTGTTATAAGTTAACATTTTTAGATGAATAGAATGTCCATTTATCGCCCTCGGTTGTCGTATGATTGGCGCGTGGGCTATAAGTTAATATCATTTTATGGCATAGATTTACCTGTTAGCACTATGGGTTATCGGTTGGTAGAAGCCTTTTACAATCATTAATAATTTATTATTAAAATTATTAGCTCGTAAACGCCCTGGGTTATCAGGTACTTGGCGCTTGTATTATATTTTAACGATTTATCATTTGCTTAAGTTTCTAGTAAGTTCCTTTGATCATAGGGTGACAAGTATTCGTGTTATAAATTAATATTTTCAGATAAATAGAATGGCCATTTATCGCTCTCGGTTATTGTACGATTGGCGCGTGGGTGATAACTTATTATTATTTTATTTCATGAGAATACCTGTAAGCGCCATGGGTTATTAGCTGACAGGCACTTATGTTATTTAACAATAATGTATCATTTTCTGGAGGTTCTAGTAAGTTCTTACAGTCATCGGATGATAAGTATTGGTGTTATTAATTTATATTTTTAGATGAATAGAATGGACATATATTGCCCTTGGTTATCGTATGATTAGCGCGTGGGCTATAACTTTATGGCATAGATTTACGTGTCAGCACCATAAGATATTGGGTAGAGTCCACTTGTGTTACCAATAATTAATTTAGTTTTTAGTTAAGTGGCTTATATGTTTCCTGGATAAATAAGTTATAGCAGCTTGTGTTATCAATTAATAATTTATTATTTGATAAAGTTGCTAGCAATCGATCTGGAATATCCGATAACAGATGCTCGTATTATCAAAGTATTACCATAACGGCAATGCTGTCCAATGGTCTTTATTTATTTATTAAAGCAACGTTTCGGCCATTTTTGAATCAGGCCCTTTTCAAGCTCTATAAATTGCATACAAATTATGACAAAATTAATAAAAAGGTAAACAATCATACAATCGCTCGTAGTTTAAAACACTGAAACTTACAGTTATATTACAGTATACAGACTTTACGTGATCGCTTACATTTGTCGAGATCCTAGTTAATTGACTGTAGCCTGTAAGCAACTCGAACATAGTAACGAAAATTAATTTGTATACCGAGGACAGGTATCTATGAAGCAGGACCAATACCAATACATACATGTGCAAGAGTTGAAATGGTTAATGTATGTATTAGAGATGGCGTGACCTATATGAAATGATATTTTTGAATAAAATTTATTTAGTTATTATGCTGTTGTCTGCGACGAGTGTAAATACTTCTGATAAATTCTTTAAAAATTGGTAATAAATTTTGTGTATCAAATTGTCTATTCAAGTTATGGATATTTCTACTTATGTGTATCATTTCTGATACCTCACGCCAACTCTTTACATTTCCAACATCTAAAATCTGTACATTACTATATTCAAAATCTATATTGTGTTCTGAATCTTTCACATGGTACTATAATGCAGATCTGTCGTCTTTTTTCTTAACATCCCTCATATGTTCACCTACTCGTGTTTGCAGAGTTCTACTTGATTGACCTATGAATACCGATGACAATCTAGACAATTAATTTTATACACTATATTTAGTTTGTAACGCGGTTCTTTTTTGTCTTTACCTAATTGATTATTTATGTTATTCTTATTAATGTTTTTAAAAATGACGTTAATATTGTACTTTTTTGAAATCTTCTTTATCTCATGTTCATAGTCTTTTGAAAACGGTAAGACAATATAGTCATTATATGGGGTTATACTATGATTTTTATAACTATCTTTTTTTTAAATATGTTTAGTCTTTTTTTAATGTATGTATCAATAAATTTTAATGGATAGTTGTTGGCTGTATAGAAGTGTACTTGTATTATTCAATAATAATTTATTATTTAATAGAGTGATCCAAGAGCGCCTCTGGTTATCGAGTGATATGTGCTTGTGTTAATCATTATTTATTTATTATTTTATGGAATTGCTAGTGAGTACCCCAGGTCATCTAGTTGTTGCTATTCGTGTTATGAATTAATAATGTATAATTCATTAGAACAGCTAGTAAGCGCCCCGGGTCATCAGGTTATTGGTGCTTGAGTTATTATTATTTCATAGAGCAGCCATTTAGGGCCCCGAGTCATCAGGTCATATACGCTTGTGTTGTAAGCTTGTAATTGTTGAATTTTCGCGCTTTTGGTTAGGTACTGGTTTTTGAAGCACTCGGCCGCCACTGCCACTTGAGAATTTTTTTTACGTTTTATACATTTTATACATTAGATACATTATTCACGTATATAACGTAACACATTTAAAGTAACGAAGTAACCCGATCCCTGGCCCTGGATCATTATGTTATGAGCATTCGTGTTATAAATCAATATTTTATGATTAATAGAATCGCCATTTAGCACTTCCGGTTATTGCATGATAGGTGCGTGAGTGAAAAGTTAATATCATTTTATTTTTTGGATTTGCCTGTCAGCATTACGGGTTATCGGGTGATAGACGCCCTTAATAATCATTAACAATTTATTATTTAATTAATATGCCTGAAAACGCTCAGGACTATCGGGTGATAGGCGCTTGTATTATTTTTTAATGATTTCTCATTTGCTGAAGTTTCTAGTAAGTTCCTTTGGTACGGGTGATAATTATTCGTGCTAATTATAAGTGATTTATAATTAATTCATCATTTGCTGGAGTTTCTGGAAAGTGTCCTGAATTATCAGATGATAAGCATTCGTGTTTTAAATAAATTTCTTTTTATGAATAGAATGGCCATTTATCGCCCTCAGTTATCGTATGATTGGGGCGTGGGCTATAAGTTAATATTATTTTATGGCATAGATTTACCTGTTAGCACTTAGAGTTATCGAGTGGTAGACGCCCTTATCAACTATTAATAATTTATAATTTAATTAATTGGCCTGCAAACGCCATGGTTAATCAGGTGATAGGCGCTTGTATTATATTTTACTGATTTATCATTTGCTGAAGTTTCTAATAAATTCCTTTGGTACGGGTGATAATTATTCGTGTTATAAATTAATTTTTTTAGATTAATGAAATAGCCATTTATCGCCCTCGGTTATCGTGTGATTGGCGCGTGGGTAATATATAATTATTATTTTATTTCATGGGAATACCTGTAAGCTTCATGGGTTATCGGGTAATAGGCACTTGTGTTATTTAATAATAATGTATCATTTGCTTGAGTTTCTAGAAAGTGCCCTGGGTTATCAGATGATAAGCATTCGTGTTTTAAATAAATTTTTTTTTATGAATAGAATGGCCATTTATCGCCCTCGGTTACGGTATGATTGGCACGTGGGCTATAAGTAAATATCATATTATGGCATAGATTTACCTATCAGCACCACGGGATATTGGGTGGTATGCGCTTTTGTTTTCAATAATTGATTTAATAATTAATTAAGTTGCTATTATGTTCCCAGGGTTAATAGGTAATATCAGCTTGTGTTTTCAATTATTAATTTATTATTTGATAAAATTGCCAGTGATCGATCTGGGTTATCGGATAATAGATGCTTGTGTTATTTATTAATCATTTATTATTTCATAGTGATCTGTAAGCGCCCCTGGTCATCGAGTGATATGCACTTGTGTTAAAAATTTTTAAATTGTTATTTAATGAAAATGCTATCAAGTGCCTCAGGTCATTGGGTAATTACCATTTGTTTTATAAATTAATAATGTATTCTTCATTAGAGCAGCCAGTAAGCGCCCTGGGTCATCAGGTTATTGGTGCTTGTGTTATTATTATTTAATAGAGCAGTCATTCAGGGCCCTGGGTCATTGGGTCATAAGCATTTGTGTTGTCAGCTTGTTAGCGTTGAATTTTCGTGCTTGGTTGGGTTTGGGTACCGGTTTTTGGATCACTGGGCTACCACTATTGCTTGAGACAATTTTCTACGTTTTATACATTTTATACATTAGTTACATAATTCACGTCTACAACGTGTCACATTTAAAGTAGCGTAATAAGCCCATCCCTGGCCTTGGGTCATCAGATGATAAGCATTGGTGTTTTAAATTAATATTTTTTGATAAATAGAGTGGCCATTCATCGCCCTAGGTTATCGTATGATTGGCGCGTGGGTTATAAATTATTATCATTTTATGTCATAGATTTACCTGTCAGCACCATTGGTTATCGGGTGATAGGCGCTTGTGTTATTATTCAATAATTAATTTCTCTAATTAAGTGGCTATTATGTTCCCTGGGTTATTAGGTAGTAGGAGCTTGTGTTATTAATTATTTATTTATTATTTGATAAAGTTTCCAGTAATCGCTTTGGGTTATCGGTTGATAGGTGCTTGCGTTATTTATTAATAATTCAGGATTTAATAAAGTGATCCGTGAGCGCCCCTGGTTTTAATTACCAAATATTATTTTGAGATACATTATGTGAGGGAGAAGAATATATAAAAAAAAAAATGTGATGGTAATCCTATCAATATTCAAAGTACTGATTTTTTCTCGCAACAAGTGTCACTAAAAATTTCTGAGGAAACGGAAACCTCTGAAGCTTCAAGAACAATTCACTTAAGTGATAGCTTATCACAACTATCTCAGGAAGAGATAGATAAGATCCTCGGACTATAACACCCATTTTCAAATACTTTAATGGAAAAAATATTTTGGTTATTCAAAAGCTGTCATAATCTATTTTCCCTGTAGAAAATAAATTTCCAAACGTACATTTTCTTATCATCCTCTTTTTTAATTATAGACGTCTATATTGTGCTGCATTTCTAAATTTAATTGTTATTGATACAAAGTTGTAGTCAAATGACAGTTATAATTGTAGTTTAATAAAATTTTATTCAAAGAAAAGTTGTTATTTCATATTCGTAGCATCTACCTTCTCCAAGCTAAATCAACTAAAACAGGCAAAAATTGGTAAACAATGCTCATCAAGCAACTGTACAATAATCAGGACAGAATAAATTTTGTAATGAGTCAAAACTACTCGTTAAGACACTTTTGTGCTCATAGATAGTAAAATTTGTATTTGAAATGTTTTTCATACATCTACTTTGATTTCTATTAATTAATCCAAAGCCAATATTCCCCTATACTCAACAAATCTATTATTATACTTATTTTAAATTTTCATCTTTATATCTTACAACTTCAGTTATTGAATATTTATTATTTTTGACGATATTATTTGTGCTAATTATATTATTACTAGTGGATACCATAAACTATGATTTCAACTTTAATGTATGATTTTTATGGCATCCGGATACCATAAGCCCTTTCTACATAAAAGTTAATGGAATCCGGATGCCATAAACTAATTTGGATGCCATAAAATATTGTTTAACTGTAAAAGGATGCCATAAAACACACTTAATATATACATATATATATATATATATATATATTACTACTTTTCAATCTTTTTGTCTTGTGTGATGAATGTAAAAGAATTTTTTAAAATACTTTTCTGAAACAATTGTATAAAAAAAATAAAAGTTCAATAACACATTTTCGTATCTTACAAACGGAAATAAGTCGAATCAAGGAGAGAAAATTAGTTGAACCTCTTTAAATTTTGTCCCAATATTATGCATACAGGTAGAATATAACATAGTGATAAAAAAGAAGAAAAAAAAACCCCGACTTAAAACAAATTATACATCCAGGAAAATAGTTAAGCGGTAAAAATGGTAAATATAATTGAAAATCAAGATGATGCGAGTATTACAGTAGTTGAAGCACTGATGGAGTCTGTTTACGTCAACTTTTTGTTTCAACATGCGATGAAGTCAATTCTTATATTTAGTAGGCAAAATATTCCACTGAAGGACTACATTTAAAATGTTAGGATGAGACAAAGATATGTCAGAGACAATCAAAAAGATTATTGTAAGAAAGCAGTATTGAAAAATCTGCGTCGCGCTGCACGAATAAGCGTAAGTATCCAGGACTTTAAGAACCTCGAAGCTTTCATAACCCACTTGAAGAAAAGTATGCGACAGCAAAAACTGTCCTTTTTTATAAAACTCAGCTGCAGAAAGTATTTCAAAGATAAGGCTAATTGGGAAACGAATATTGTTATTATGGAAATCTACTGCTGAACGGTGCTGAAAAAAGGCTCTGATGAAAAATAAGGGTAATACGCACAACGTACATATAATGACTCCTACAGAAGACAGGGTTTTGAGACATATATATATATATATATATATATATGTATAAAGACAAGCACCTATGATTAGCTGGCAGGTAGGTGCCGAAACATGCTACCCTTCTAGATGCCTTCGATTGTGCTTTGAGATTGGAGAGCCGATCAATAGCAGGTTTAATCTCAGATACTTGATATCAAGGACTTCCTTGCAGTAATTTGATGACCATTGATAGAGTTAACGAAATGACTAGAATAATTAACCATTTTGAAACATTAAATAGGGCAAATTAAAAGTTAGTTTATAAATTATCCTAATTATAATTTGAATTCTTAGAGTCAATTAAACCACAGTACAAATATTCAAGGAAATTTTAAGAACAATGAACGAAAATAAAATCATGCAAATTAACCAAGCAATAATAATTATGTGCAAAATTATTTTAATCAGTAAAATAATGAGAATTCTAATAGTTATTATACAAAACAAGAATCCTTAATTTATAGTTCACAAAGTTTATTTGTAGTCAGTTCTAACTATCAGATATAAAACTTTTAAGATTATCAACGGCTAAGAGAAAATTATTTGTCACGTCATTTAATTTCATAGGTAATTCACTCCTGACGTTGTTCGGAGGTGAGCCTATAGCGTTTCAATCAGAACCAAATGCCAAGTGCTACGGCTCAAGTGATAAATATGGTAAAAAAATTAAAATCGCTTATGTCAGCTCATGTCAAAGATTTGGAAAAGATGGTGAGCCGACAAGTATAAAATTATGCGTCCCACAAAGTAGGAGTCCGTACATAACTTCTATGCTTTATAACTGAGCCGCGACGAACTTAGTTAGTAAAAATAAGCCAAGTAGATCGGGAACTTTTAGTAGAGTTAAATAACATAATTACTCCAGAATCTACTTAAAAACTCAAAAGACTAACTCAAACAAGCAAAATTACAGCTACTACATTAGATCCAAATAAAAAACTAGACAATTAGAAAGATAATACTAGACAACAAAGTCCTTATAATGAATATGTATCAGGGCCACCAGAAAAATTAGATATACCATGGTACGCAAATTCAGTGTTATATAGGTAGATATATAGTTATAAAATGAGTATAAGAAATTGATTTCGACTGAAAGAAGAGATAATCCTTAGACCGTTATTTGTCCTAATATCAAAAATGTTGATGATGATAATAATGATGACGATGTTGATAATAATGATAGCAATAATGATGATTATAATTATGAAACAATCAATAATGATATGTCAACTTTATCATCTAGTAAAAATTGGATGTTCGTGGACTTGAATCTCACTCTCTCTGATGGGCCAGGGAACTAGCAGTATGGTTAGCTATTCGCTTGTTTACTAAAATAAAAAAACAGAATGTTGTGTTTATAAAGCATTTATAAGTATATAGTACCTTTCTTGTCACTTTTTCTTCTCGGACCCTTGCTCTTAATGATATGAATTAACTATTGTGTTGCGCAGTTTTCTTGCACTGCTTCTTGTAATCTTATCAATTTTTCGTTTGATATTATTACTTGATACTAGTAACAACTTACAAATTTTTTAGTCTAATAAATTATATTTTTATTTTATATTATCATTACAAAAGTTTAAGTTAAGAATTTATACCCAACTAGATGAGCGGTAGTAAGCTACTTATAATAAATTGTCCAAGTGGCACACTGTGCTTATTTTTGCTATTATCACTTTCATCATAATAATTATTATTACTATAATTACTAATAATTACTATAATTACTATAATTACTAATAATTATTACTTTTATTGTTACCAACATGATGATCATCATTATTGTCATTATTATTAATATCATAACAATAGTTATAGTTATTATTTTTACTTTGAAAGAGTAACTCTCTCGGAACTTCTATTTGCTCGTTTTTTGATAACTTGAACATTGTTTAGGGTTTACATCAACAATAAAACACCACTTGGTTTTTCTTGAGAAAAAATTTTTCATTTATATACTTGTTAATATTTCGTCTCATCATAGAAATATTTTTAAGACTGTAAACATATTAACATGTATATTAGCTTATTGTACATAAAATATAAAATATAATAAGGGTAAAGATATAATTCGTGTACTACCTCTTACTTTTCTACGCAAAAACTGATCTCTATCTATGAATTGATTGATTTTTAAGTAACAGAAAAATGCAGTTGGATTTTTAATCAATAATGCTTGCTCACCTAAGCAGTACTAAAAAATGGTTAACTTGCCAATCACCAATGCTTGATCGCTTACGAGCACATTTTAATAATAAATACACCGACAAACTGTTGGGCTTCTGATAGCCTATGTTTGCTCACCTGAGAGCGTATTTTATTTATTAATAATACTTAAAAACCTGTTGCATTCCTAATTACTGATTGTTATAATCCATTAACTATTTTCGTAATACGTTCGCCTGCTAAAGATTAAGCTTGGTTTGCCGATCTTAAAGGCTGCTCTAGCATGAAGCTAGTAACCGTGCAAGGCCATGACATGGCCAGTCAAATAAGGGCTGATCAGGGGCATGTAGTTTCCTTCACTGAACATTTCGATAGTCTGATGATAGAAGGAAATTACGGAGCTGAAGTGCAAAGGGGCACTCTTACGGACGTTCGGCCAAGAGCTAGATTTTTGAGACGGAAAAGATTTTTTTACATCATTGTAATCATTGCGATCACTTAACTAAAATTCAGGGAAATTCTTACAAAAGCGAAAGTCGATGAGTTCCCTCAAAAACAAACTCCGCTGATGACAGTATAAAATTCACACCTGGTCGAAAGTCGTTGGTTTAAAAATCCAAGTTTTTTAATTAAAAACGTAAGACACTGGCAAAAACAAGAAATCATAACTCCTAGTGAAAATTTCAGAGACATTGAAATGAAACAAATTACGAATATACAAAGAGATCCACCTTTATTTGAATGTTAACGCTTTTCACGTTGGATTTGTCCCATTCAAACAACTTGATATGTTTTCCAGTACTTGTTAAAATTAAAAAACAAATTTAATAAGTTTAAAAAAAATAACTTCAATTAAAATCTTACTACCAGACTTGCCAATAGAGGCAATGGATTTATATCTTAAAATTTCTCAAAAATCAATTTTTTAAAAGAAATTTATGTGCTCAAAAATTCAAAGAGAATTTTGAAAAATAGTAAAATATATTACTTCGATACTTCTATTGACGAAAAAATAATCTTAAGAAAAAAATTGTCAAATTTCAACATTAAAAACGAAAAGTTAATTAATAAGCCAATTATCATGGACAGCAAAAGTCACCTCACGAAAATTTTAATAAGAAATTATCACGAGAAATACCTTCACAATAGTCGCGATACCGTTCTCAACGAGGTAAAGCAAAATTTTTGATTCTCGGTCTCTTACAAGCCTTACGACGTTTAATTTTTAAATGTACAATTTGTAAGATGAGACATCAAAAACTAGCGAATCCAAAAATGGCTGCACTACCGTACGCTAGAGTCGCATATAAGAAAAGACCTTTTTTACATTGTAGCCTCGATTTTTTGGGATCTGTTTTCGTCAAAGTAAGACTAAAAAAGGAAACAGATGGGATGTTATGTTTACTTGTTCATCTACTAGAGATATTCACTTGGAAATGGCTCACAGTTTAAGTGCCGACTAAGATATTTTAGCACTCAAAAAGGTTAACTGGTGGGGGGGGGAGTGCCTTGTGTGAGTTATTCAGATAACGGGACAAACTTCAAGGGTATGTGCAATGAGTTAGAAGAGTCAAGAATCAAATAACAGAAATCAAAAATAAATTTAAAGAATTTTTAGCGCACCGTGATTTTAATTAAAGTTTTAACGTTCCCTTAGCTCCACATATGGGGAAGCATGAGAGAGATCGATTCTGTAGATATCGATTCGAGAGATCTGTAAAAACAGCAATAAGTGCATTATTAAAGTTGCAGGCTCCAAATAAGGGAACTCTTTTAACAATTTTTTCAGAAATCAAACATTCAGTAAAATTTCGACCATTGACACATATTTCATTAGACCCACGTGAGAACGAAGCATTAACTACTCATCATTTTTTTTTAGGTACGTTATCCGGAGAGACTCGTTTTAACCATAATCACCCTTTAACTTTCTGCCCTCGTAAACAGTAGAAAATCAGTAAATTCATCACTAATTTGTTTTGGAAAAGGTGGCTTCGTAAGTGCTTTCCTGTATTGTCCCGAAGGTCCAAGTTAGATATACCCTCAAGAGTAGGGGACATGGTGTTGATCACTGAAAAAGATATCAAGTAAAATCAGTGAAGGAAGGGACTCAGAATTCAGATCTTATGCCGTTCAGACCCTACCTGAAAAAGAACGACGGAATTCCATGTGGGATTACTTCTGTAATACCTTCAGAAAAGCTATGTGGCATTACATATGGTTTTACGTATGGCATTACATAAGGGGTTTTAGCTTGGTAATGCCATATGTAATTCCATTTGAAAAAACACGTAGGGTTACAAATTGGAAGAAGGAAAAAAATTTTGTCATCTAGAAATAACTGCAGAATACTGTAATGCGTCATTTACTGTGGACAATTAGTGTTACCATCAGGATGATAACTCCAAAACAAGGGGATTCAAATTAAATTTCAGGAATAAAAAAAAATTGAAAAATTAAATTTTTTTATATTGAAGTAAAATCAGCTGAGCCCCCTTGTTTTGGAGTTATCATCCCGATGTTAAGACATTGATGACTGCAAATTACTTATTATGGTATTTTTCAGTTATTTCTAGATAATAGAAATTTTTTCTTTTTCCAATTAGTAATTCCATGTGTTTTTTCATATGGAATTACATATGGCATCACCAAGCTAAAACCCTTTATGTAATGCCATACGTAAAACCATGTATAATGCCATATGGCTTTCTTGAAAGTATTACAGAAGTAACTCTACATAGAATTCCGACATTTTTTTTCAGGTGGGATAAGCAAGTTCGTGTAGCAGGAATTAGAACTTCTTATAGAGTCATAAATTGTCTGACGAAAAAACTAGTTAAATTTCTAGTAGTTCTTAATTGAATTCCGTAGGGGAAAAAATGTTAGAACCTATGAACTACTTTTGTAATATATTCGTCTGCTAAAGATTACGCTAGGTTTTCCAATTTTAAGGGCTGCTCTAGCACGAAGCTAGTAACCGCACAAGGCCGTCTCATCGCCAGTTGAATAAGGGCTGGTTGGAGGCATTTATTTTCCTTCACCTAACATTCTGATAGTTCAATAAAAAAAGGATATTATGGAGCTGGAATAGAAAGGCGCACTCTTGCGATGGAGTTGGCTGAGAGCTGAATTTCTGAAACGGAAAAGATTTTCTAACGTCAACGAGAAACATTGATTCTCATTCTTATTCTCATAGATTCAATCGTTTTCCTTTTTAAAAAGTTTAACAGGTAAACGTACAAGATCAAGCGCATAAGATTTCGTTGTTATGACAAAATAATAAAAAAAAAAGGAGAATGTTACTCTGTAAGGTGGTGGAGAATTCATTGGCAGATTTCTTTGGGAAACACTTTCAATCACATAAAAAAAATCCGAAGCTGTTGTCTGTGCTTTTGCATAAATATATATCTGTTTTTTTTACTAAAAGTTGTGTTCAGTTATTTTTTCATTTCAATATTACCAAGAAGTACAGATGATTGCTCACCATAGATAATACTTTATTTATTAATAATACAAGAAAAATATTGGGTTTTTAATAACCGATGTTTGTTTGCCTAGGAGCATATTTTACTTATTAATAATACTAAAAAAAACTGTTAAGTTTCTGATCACCAATGCTTGCTTGCCTAAGAGCCTATTTTACGAATAAATGCAGGGTAAAACTGTAGGGTCTATAATCATCGATATATGCTTGCCTAACAGTATATTTTATTTATTAAGGATGCAAGAAAACTGTTGAGCTTCTAATCACCGATGCATTCTCACCCTAATTTAACTTATCATCAATGATAAGAAACTGTTGGATTTTTAATTGCTGACGCTTGCTCACCTAACGGGACATTTTGTTTATAAATAATATTAAGAACTAGTTAGGTTTCTTATTGCTAATCCTAGCTCACCTGAGAATATATTTTATTAACGCACTGCGTAATAATTAATAAAATTAAAATATATACAAAGTGAGAATTCAAATTTTTTTAAAAGTACAAATAATAAAGTTGTTTAGTTTATTGAGTTGTCAATACAATTTACATGAGAAGAGAAGAACATTTGAATGGGAATGAGCATACATGCCCACACTTTGGGGACACGTGGAAAAGGTATAGTGAATGTGCGTTTACGAGAAGAGAAGAAAACGTGTTGACTATAGCTATTTAACTGATTGCCTAGCCAAAGCAAGCGATGACACGAGTCTTTCTTTCTATATATAAAGAGTGTTACTAACAATAAGTATATGTTATTTAAAGGACTCTTGCTTTTCTGTTATCCATCAATCTTATTTAATTGAATCTTTAAACTTATCGTTCATTTTCATGGGCATAGACTTTTGATTTCAACACATTTTTTTTATTTTTACTCTGCTTTTAATACTTTTAAGGAATCCAGTAAAATTTCGAAAAAATATTTCTCTTACACTTTTTGGAAGGATGATAGTTCAGCTATAACCACCAACTTATTATTTTCCTTTATTATAATTTCTAAGAACTGTAGAATGAGTTCCGAATGTTATCAATGAGCATCTGTAACTTCAAAATCTACTACGTCTAAAGTTACGATAGCTAAGGTACTTAAGACTTTTGCCACTTTTTGGACCGTTATGCAATCTTGGAATCGATTCCAACTGTCAGCTAATTTTTTTCTTTTCAATGGATTTAATCATTCTTTTTAGATTTATTTTATCTATGTTTTATTTAAATTTATAAGAACTTGTTCTGATTTGTCGAAATTGATATAGCTTTAATACATCATCCATAATATAACTTGTTAATTTAATACTTTTCATTAGCAAGCCCATTCAGTAAATTTGTAATAATCAAACTATTTATAAAAATATTAATGTAATTCGTACATTTTAAAACTACCAACGAATTTTAAATGTTTCATGTAAGAGAGAAAAAAACCAAAGGCATAAGAAAACTTATCTTCATTACAATAATAGAATATTCAATATGATTATTACCAGAAAAGTAGAACACATGTCCAATCATACATTAACCTTTGTCTGCATGCATAGATGATGTTTCTTGGCTTGTATTAACGTTCCTAATTCATACTTTGTGGTTACAATCACTTTAAACGCACAGATTGGATTTTAGAGAAATAACAGTTTCATTATGTATACTTAAACAAGAAAAATTTTTATCTACAATCTACTACAACTGCAATTTTATGCAAATGGTTACCAAAATCTTATTATTGTATACAATTATTACATAGACAAGACAATAGATTGAACAATTATTTCGTAAGCTGATACATAACATTTGTCAACTTATAAAGTGTTATTTTTTGATCTGCAAGGAATAATTAAGCTGTTCCGAACAAAGATATTTTTATCGAACGATAAATGACCATAATCTCTGGATATTAAAACAGGGTGTTCACCATGATTGTGGAACCTGGAAATCCTGGAAATGTCAGGGAACAAATTTTGTCTTGGGAAAACCTGAAAATGTCAGGAAATTCTTATGATTATCTAGAATGTTATTTAAGTTTTCGAGTATATGGTGCTGGGAAGTTGACAAGCTTAGCTCAGAAGACGCAAGAGCGAAGAACTCCCAACCTATAAAAACTTAATATGACAGAAAGTTTAATTGTACAAAATATATATGCAGTCTGCAGCTTCTATCTCCTCAGTCTGCTGTTCAGCATGTGTATGCGTATGGGTGAATTAGTGTATAAATTGTGTACTATGAGCGCTTCGTAAGCAGTTCAAATCGACTCGGTTGACAGTGTTGACCCGAGCAGATCAAGCAACATATAATACGTATTAGCAGCGCCCCGTCTCGGCTTCGCCCGAGACTTACTAAATAAAACACCGTAGTGTGTTGACATGTAATGTAAAACGTTTTTAGTTAGAAATTTTACACATATTCCTGACACATCTCAGAACAAAAATCTTCTTATAAAAAACATATTTTTTCGGAATCCATATAGTTTATTTGGTCAAATAATAAGGTGTAAAAATAAAAAAAAAACTATGCTGAAAAGTACCGTGCGTTCTTTATGCCATAAAATAATCGGTGGCCATAAGAAGCCGTTGATTTACAGTTTCTCCCATGTCATTCACGAAAAAGGCTATTTTTTAAAGCTGTTAAGATTTTAAACCCCCAAAAAATATACATTAAAAAAAATAATTTTTTCTCATATCTCACAACTCTATTACCAGAGCAATAAAGTCCTGGACCTTAAACCGTACATTTTTATTGCCACAAAAACACAAATACATTTTCTACTTATTTAAAAATCTGGAGTAAGATCTTTAAAGATTTCAGAGATTGCTGTAAGGGTACAATGAAAAGCTGATCTCTCACGTAATGGACTCTTTATTTGTTGATTTTGACGCTGCTGTTTCAATCTCGATAAATTTTCTGCGTCAGTTTCTTGACGCCTAAGTAAAATTGTATTTATTAGATACATTTGAAGTTTTTCTTCCAATTCACCCTCTTGCGACTTTTGGCATGCTTAAAATTTTTGTGACCCCTAAAAGCTGTTTTCTGTCAACTTTGTTAAGTTCTAATATATTTGTTGACAAGGTAGTTCGACGTCCAATGGCCCTAAAAAAGACCAGTGAGCTTCTTAAGTTAACTCTTTCTTGACTGCAGTTAACAGCAATTGTGACTGCCTGGATACCTCCGGGTGATCTTCTCTGGCCTGCTGTTGAAAACCCAGACTGATCGGAAGAAAAATAACGAAGTCCGAAGCTTTGGAGCTAGTTGTAGTGCTCTTTCCCAACGTCTCCCGGTATAAAGTCGAAGACGTTGGTGTCTAAAGCACTTTTTTTATTTGCAGATTCAGTTGTTTTGGTAATCTTAGATGGGGAGATTGGTTAGTGATACTTGTCCAGTGGAGGCTGTCCCGTTGGCTCAAGTTTTTTTTCCTTTATAGCTGTTATAGGTTTGCCCAGTGCAGACCTTGGAGAGTGCAGACCTTGGATCAGTGATTTCTAGTTGAATGCTTAGAGTCGAGAGGGTAATGTAGGGTCGTCGGTCACCGGGTTTTCCAGCCTTGCGAAGAGCAACTCCACAGGTGACGTCTGCTAGTGAATGGCTGACTTGGTTTAATAGTGCCCGTCTTTAGTTAATATAGTCTTTTAGTCGACGAATCGCTTTCGGAAATGGTAGTAAAAATGTATTTGTTGGCAAGGTAGTTTACACTTAGGTGGCCCCTAAAAAGAACCGATGAAATTAATGGCTAAGTAGGGAACGTAAATACTTATTATGGCCCTAAAAAGTGCCAGTGGTGAAACTTTCAGGCTATTCTTTATTATTATTCCTGATGATGAAGAGCTGGATACGGGTAGCTTGATTCTTACCCTGGAAGTCTCGATGTACGGAGACTGTGATGAAGGGAGGTACGCTGCTGACCAAAGAATACTTATCTCGTCTTCGGGTTGTTCCCTGGATAACCAACCGCTCATCGTTAGACGGGAACATGTGGGTAAGCGCGTTGGGGACGCGACGACCAAGAAGGTAGCCGTTGTGGCTGCCCGTGCCCCTCAGAGCTATTTTCCCTGGCTTACATTTGTAGCCAAAAATTCTTTAACTGCACCAGGCGGGATGGTGGGACTGACACACAACTCTGAAGAGTTGGTGCAGATTGTGCTCTGGCTAGATATGTCTCCTGATATTATGCCAGAGACGTCATCGGTTGGAATGAATTTTTTTTTGATCGCACTCGTCAAGATTCAGGGTGAATGGACACCTAGGTCCCTTTCCCCTTACAGAAGAGTGTCGTCCGTAACCGGGATATCCAGCTGCAAGACACTATCAACAGCATTCTCTATACAGCTCGTTGAACTGCCGAAGCACGACTGCATCACTATCGAGACGCTCCAGCGTATTATAACCACACTTATTTAGTTTTGTTGCAGGTAGCCTCGATTCTATGTTAACGCCACCTAGCGGATTTTACTGAACTAAAGTGATAAGCTGGCGTAATTTTGCAAAACTTTGAGCTCATTTATTGCTAATAATTTAATTTTTTAAGATAAAAACTATACTAAAACTATTTAGGAAGTATCATGAATCAGTGTGCAAAATTTCAGCAAAATCGGTTCAGTAGTTTTCGTGGTTAGCGATTACAACGGTTTTAGCGACTTTGCTTTATATATTAGTAAGATGCATTGAAAAGCCTGTGCGGTGAGAAAGAGAGAGAGAGAGAGCATAGCAGCATCGAGGAGGGGGGTGTTCGAGAAAATGAAACAGCTTGCAGCTACCGATACGCTATAACGCTACGCTGACGAGATCAATTCGCTTCGACCTGTCTGCTAGCTTGAATCGAGCCAACCTAATCGTCTGACCTCTGAGATGAAAACTAAGTGGTTAGCTGTAGTGTTGGCTGTAACCTTTCCTGACGAGCGGTCACCACCCAGTCACCGTGCCGTTTAGCAGAGGGCCAGCCATCTCTCTTATATAATTTACACGTAGAGTAACAGGTGGGTGAGCTTAAATAAGTGGGTTAGTGAACGCAGCAAAGGGAAGACTCCCGACAGATTGGGGGTTAAGTCGTGGTTGTTTTTTCAAGCAAGCGTGGGAAAAAGTATTATGATACTGTAAGCAAGGATAGTTTGACCTGTATTAGCTGAATAGTGGCTGCACGCGAGCGAGAACACGAATGATAGATCCAGATTCACTCTAAGAGAGATTACATTAGATTAGACTAGATTAGATGTATTTATTTAATGGACTAAGAACTCAGAGACGTGCTCAGTGGTCCTGTACAGCCTAAGCCGTATATTAATTAAAACATTTTCAAGAGGCTACTGAATATTAGTGCCCAAGAATACTATCGCAATTATTACATAATTAAAATTAAATAATAAAGAAAAAAAAAGAAAATAAAAAGAAATAAAAATAATAAAATTAATAAAAATGTATTGAACAAGAAATAAAATTAAAAACAATAGTAATAGTAAGCGTCACTAAATAAATAGTACAACACGATAAGATTTTGTTACAATTAACAACTAACGCGAATTGTCAAACACAAGCTGGTAGTATTCATAAAGTTCTCTCTTGAAACACGGACGCTGATATGTTTCACGTTTAAGAGAGAGAGAGAGAGAGAGAGAGAAAGAGAGAGAGAGACAGAGAGAAAGAGAGAGTGAGAGAGATATAGAGAGTAAGTAAACGAGACAAGCACCTGGGCTAGAGTGGATTGAGGGACAGTGAAGTGGATGGCAACCATTTAGTCTTCATCAATAGCCAGTTATCCACTATGTATCCATACATCACTATCGTATACATGCTCGTATATTTATCAACATATACATCTTGTGTGTCATATTTATATAAGCCTTTGTGACTATAGCTTTCTTAATTATTTTCTTTATTTGTACTTGATGTACTTATTTACAAATAAGGCTCATTTTGTTGGACTAATGTAATTATATGACTGTGAACTAAATTATTTAAAATCAGGGTCTTTAAAGGAGTACATGATTTTCTAGGAGTAGAGCTTTTTTTTGTATTCACCAGCTTAGTATTTTAGGGATTTCACAAACGTTTTTATATATTTAATTTCTAATAATGTGCAATTTGTGTTTGTGGAGAAATGTTAAATACGTTTTAACTAATTCATTTGTTTTTTTTTTTAACTTTGTTAATAGATCATGAAAAGGTTAGAAGGTAGTATACAAGTACAAAACACGTCACAGTTTCTACAAAGATGTCAATTCCTATGGTAGTTGATTTAAAACTCTACGTTCTTCGAAATAGTTAGTACAAAGTGTAATTAAAGTTATTTAGAAATGAAATTAGAACTAAAAGATCTACTTTATTCCATGTTACAATTAATTAGTTTTTTGAACAATCAAATATGATAAATTTTAAATTTAATAAAATATTCAAACTTAGCTGAAAGTATATTATAAACAAAAAATTTTATACCTGCTACAAATATTTTTCATAATGTGTAAAATATATAAAGATTTTTTTTTGTAGGTGATCATGAGTTCATTGAGTAAACCTCATGATCGTAAACGTTTAAGGAAGAGTGGATTTTTGAATTCCCGTGGGTAAGAAACAGTAAAAATCTACACTCTGCACAATGTGACTTGTGTATAAGTTTAGTCCAAGCAATATGGGTAGGCTAGCCTTAATAAGTCATATACATTAAAAAAAATATGTACGTATTGATATTATAAAAAAATTAACGCCCTCAGTTCGTCCTAAAATATTTTTGCCTGATCCAGTGAAAAATGAAACAAACTTTAACCATAAAAGAACTAGTCCTTGCACAATAATCAGTCTAAGCAGTTCTTAACTATCACAATAAGAAAATCAATGTGTAACAAACAAGATTGAAATACTGAAGATAATCGACAGATCTCTAAATATTAGTAGTTGTTTAAGTAGTGAAAACGTAAGTAAAGCCAAAGTTTTATGGATCATATTCAATGTATAAGGACATATTTCTTTACGGGATATCGAGTCAAGTATATCCGTATTGGTAAAAATGTTCCCAGATAGCGAGATAGCAAAAAAATTCAAGTAGGGAGAACTGCGGCTTCGTATATTATAACATATGTACGTACATACTTACATATGTAATACATGTTTACATATGCGATACGCATGATATAAATTAATATGTACACGAGCTTATATTTAGACACATCTATACACGTATTTACAGCCATACGTTTGCATATACATACTTTTTCATGCATACTCGTTTGGACGTACATAATATTTACACTTGAATTTGTCATTGCTGCTTCTTAGGCATCATATAATGACTTTTCATAACTACTTGCAGCAAACGACTAATAATGTGAATTCTAGATTTAAAAAAGCACATAAGTTATATGTTGAAATAAAGAGATAAATTTATGATTTTTAAAAATGTATCACTTGGCACTAAACATAAAACAAAATTTTACTTATTTAAACAAAAATTTAATAACTTTTAAAACTGTTGATTGCTAGTAATAAATATATATATATATATATATATTTTAGTATTTTATGGACTGAGAAAATGTTAAGAAAAAAAGTTGAGCATTTTTTCTATTTTTATTTAACGACTCACTATTTTAATTGCTAGTTTTGCTTCTGCTTTACGTTTATCGTTGTTTTTTCGAGTAGTTTTAATACTTTCTCTTTTAATATAAACTTCAACGCCCCAATTTGATGTTGATAGCACGGATTACTTTTCTCAAACCATTTAAGAAATTCATCACAAGTAACTTTTTTTTTACATCAATGATTAGACACTTAAGTAGTTTCCTTTGAGGCTAATGAGTTGCTAACTAACAAAAAACTTTTAGGAAAAACATATGTGGGTTCTGTTAAATACGCAACTTCAGAGAACTAATGTTGAGGATTGGCAATAAAGTCAGTTGACATTCATATGTCTCAAAGTTAAACGATACATACGACAAGTTGGATTGGAACTGACGCCACTTTTACTTTCAAATTTCAAATTATAATGCTCGACGATATTTTGGTCTTCACATACACCATTGTCATTAAAACCGAAACAAAGAAGCTAACACCTAGGATTTTTAGCTTTAAAGCTATCTAAACACAACAAGAGGGCATATCTAGCAACTTTTTTCATTTCTCACACTATTTTCAATATCCTTTAAATCTTTCATCTTATTGTAATGAATGTGGAGAATATTTTTTCATTTTTTAAAGCTCATTTTTTCAAACTTCAAAAAATATATACGGTTCTCAGCAGGTAAAAAACTTAACTTCTGTTGAATTTTTCTCATAAAATTACGATTAAATCCTGGCTTTACATATAACCGCGCTATCTAACTCCTAACAGCTGACTTCATGGCTAACTTCATCCCTAATTTTATTAAGTTTGAATAGCCAGCTGCAGAAAGATAATACATTATTTTAATTAAATTTTGTTCCGCAAGAGTAATTTTTTGTCTATTTTTGGTTTAAATTGTATCACTACTAAGGTTAACACTACAATCAAGTTCCATCATAAGATCATTAATACCTGTCATCCGTTTGGGCTTTTCAAGATTTGCTCGTTCTTGTAACCGAGAATTTCTTCGTTTGTCTTTTCTGCATACCGTAGTCACAAGCCTTAATTTTTTTTCAAGAAACTTTATTTGATGCTTAATAAACTACGTTTTTATTCCACATTTCACTGAACAAAATTTTCACACAGTGGCATTTTTCTTCAAAATTGATATCTAACATGAACTTTAGGGGATTCACTATCATCGACTTTTGAAAAAATGTTGCTTTTCGAACGATAAGATAAATCATGAAAGTGTTTTATTTACAACAAAAGATTAACTACTATGTCCATCACCACAACTAATAACTTTGTTTTGATATACAGGGATTCAAAATGCTTCACTATTACCTGCACTTTCTTACTGACTACTAACGGCAATGTCCATTCGTTCTTTTTGTACTGCGCTTGTGTTATGGTCCACACAACAAAGTTAGGCCATTTGCTCAGATTCAAGCTCAGATGCTCCCTCCATAATCTGAGCTTTAACCACTCTCCAATCAATGGGTTCTGTATTGGCCTACAAGCATAGAGTACCGTCTTCATAGTGTATCACGTCATCCTTCGCAAAATAATCAGTGCACATATATACCTGCTGATCAATGCTGACCAAGTACGAAGATTGCCGTTGTCTGTATAAAAAAATACGCCATAAATTTAATTTTTCATTGCAAAAAAACGTTTACTAAATAACCTGCTCTATTTATCGGCGAAATAATGGACGTCACGATACTACGTATAAAACGTAAAAAAAAATTTTTTTTAAAGTTTGAAAGACTATAGTATTTGCTGTGTACAAGTATATTGGCACCATCTGATGCCAGACTTTTTCAAATTCACAAGATCTTTTGAGAACTTGAAGACTTGTCGACTACAAATAATACAAGTTCAGCGAATTAGTAGAATGCCAATCGAAGATATTATAAGAACATCAAAAACTGTTCATTAAACTGATTGTTAACTGTATTCAATTTGTAAGCAAACAGTTACAAAAACATTGTCATTTTAAAATAAAGATGTCACCAAAGTCAGTAACATAACCTCAGTATCATGGTATTGAAGCATAACGAACTGAGCTAGTCTGCAATTGACGTCACTGCATGCTTACGATTAAATGCCACTCATTTTATTGTATCTACTGTAATTAAACTATTACTTAATTAACTCGGATTTCTTGGCAATAAAAAAGCTGTGGAGTGTGCGCTTGTTATCATTATTTTTATCTATTTACCAAACAACTGAAACAGTTGTAGAACTAAATAATATACAGTCAATAATGCATCAAGTCCGCAAAAACTACAGCAATTCTGTACTTTTCTCGCACCATGGGTTCTGTAAACGTTTTCTCTTATTTTCTCTAGTGATGTCCACACGATAAAAGTATTACCATTTCGAAGTTAAAAAATACAAAAATATTTTATATTAATTCTCATCACTGGGCATCCTTGGTCAAAAAGGGTACTATATATGCGCGTGCGCAAGTGTGTGTGTGTGTATGCTTGCCCGTGTCAGCGTGTAATACTGCCAAATCTCCCCATCAGTTACTATCGTTCTTCTAGCCACAAAAGTACTTTACCCACTTATGACCTAGAATAAGACAATAGGTGCAAAATTTTATTTTGCGATCTATTTATAAAAAATGATACACACACCTTGGGCTACAATACCGCAAGTACGATATGAAAAACTAATCACAGTGTCAAATCCATTTATTATGACGATCCTTTAAAGTTGTAGCATTAGGAAACCTGAAGATCTTCACCACGGACTGCTTTGATTTCTAGTGTCTAGGTGCTGATGTTATGATTGAACCTGTTTAGAGAAAGGTCTTAACAGTTTTATTCAAAAGTCATTCGTGAGTCTCTTAGGACTCAGCTTGCGAGTTTTGATTGTTCTTTTTAGTATCGTAAAAATCTTTATTTAAATAACATGAATAGTTTTAATTTATTGATTCCTTTATAAAAACAGTTAAAAATAATTTATTCTATTAAACACAATTTCCTTAGGTTACTTTAACAAGGTTCAGTGCTTATAATATTACTGATAAATAACTTATATCTATCACTGATTTTTGTTACTGCTGTTTCAGAGTTTCCTAATTCTTTGTGCAGTAATTTCCAGCGGTTCCTTAAGCTACACGAATGAGTTTGTGGCCAGTAAGATGTTGCAGTTTCTGCTTTCTCTGCTATCCCTGAAACCACTTTCAGCGGGCCTCCTTCGCTGTACCCCACTGCTTAGCGTAGTGTGATACTATTGATGTTCTTAAAATGCATCCGAGTTGCCTTAGCCACCACGTTATGCCTTACGTGTATAAGTTGCTTACGAGTCGTGGGAGTCAAGAGTAGACTAAAATTTAGAGGACAAATAATGAACGTAAAAAGAGCCATTATTCCTCTAGATGGTGCGTTTTTATAGCATCAGAGCGAGTAAAAAGAGGCCTTTGGTTGAATTAGGTGAACCAATGAGCGATGTTCTTGCAAACTGTGTTGACAGCAAAACAGTAGGCTTGCACGATGATATTACACGTTATAATTTCATGTATTGGAAAATGACAGAACAACAGTACCAATCGCACTGTTCTGACAAGTGCAATTGGATTTTTTAAATCAGTGATCATAAAAGCTCGCATCAGCAATAAAAGAACGCCAAGTACATCTTCAAGTGTGACAGATAAGTTTATAAATTTTGCAATTAATCCTTTCGGAGATTTTACAATCAATTTTAAGTACAATGAAATGATATGTTGATTACAATTTTAAAATTGATGAACATAATTAGAAATAAACAATCAATGCACAAGTAAACTATTCATTCATAGATAAAATACGATTTATGAATTTATACATGTAATGTACAATTTCAATATATACATGCATTCTTACAACGAGGCTGGAAGTATTATATGTCAGCATATTATGAAACATTTACCTTAAAGCCAATACATTCACACTTATTTTCGTAATATATGAGCTCCACTTGTCAAATAAGCTTGCTGTATATACACAATATGTCTGGTATTAGTTTTACGGGTGAATTGCGTTTTTACTTATAATATAATTCGTTCGTTTTAACTAAGTATGTTCAACCCTCCCTCTTAGATTATTGCCCTCAGCAACTACAGATTCATTGAAAATTCACACAAGTTGATGAGACGAATTATTACAATGTCGATCTAGATGTAAATTCTCTTTTTTCATTTTCTTTTGTCGGAAAACAAGTTAATCCATTGTTTTACACTCCTGCTTTTATCGTAAAGCAGTGTAGGTATAAGGTTTAATAATTAGAGTATCAAACTAATGTTCTAGTAAGAATCTCTTCGGTAACATGCAGTTAATACAGTGGTGATAAAGTTAGCTAATACTGTAGGAGTGTGGTTCAATCACTACCAAAAAGAAGGTAAAGGAAAAAGAGAGGGACTATGTGAATAAGTTTTTCATTGCGGATTTTCTTGTAGACTTTCTTAACTTGGAATTTAACATTTAAAGTAGTTCTGAAAATTAAATTATGTATGTGACATAAGTAACATACATAATTATTGAATGTGAAAGTAGTTTTGTTTTTAATATGATTGTTTTTTATTATTTTTTTTTCATGAAAATCTATGTGTATATAAAATTGATGTGATACTATTGATAAGGATGTTTATACACTGTTTTTGATCAGATACTAGAAGAATTATTGGTGACCTTGTACCAGCAGGTAATCATCTGTTGTTCTGTTGGGAATTAGTGGGGCTGGATTTTTTTACAGTTTCTCGTATTCTTTTTTGAGTATTATGTTGCGTTACAAAAATTTGAAACTCATTTGATTAACTTTATTAAGCTGTATATACGAATCGTGGTATATGAGTGGATTTCTTTTTTAATTTTTAAATTCATTGAACTGAAATCAAAACAATGACTACTGTAACAATTAAATTTACTAGTAGGCTTCCAAAAATTATTGCTGACTGTTGATAATTTACTTGTTTTTTCATTGCGATATCTTCTAAGGTTTCCTCGATTCAAGTAAACGCTGTTGCGTCATTTGATTCTGCCCATTTATTTATTTCAGTTTCTTCTTTTTCCTGTAGGTCAAGAGTGAAGTTAATATTGCCGATTTTGATTGTTTCTATACAAAAAAGGTTTAATAAAACGTAACTGTAGGGAAGCTCTGATCTATAGCAGTAAGTCTCTGTCTATTCAAGTGTTGTTACTCCATACAGGGTGCAGCCAGGAGCATGAGCAATACAGTTACTGTTAATCGTTAGTATTCTTGTACCTTGTAATTTGATTTCAGTTGATTGTGTGGTTAAAAAATTATTTTCATACAATACTTGTATTGTGGTCGTATTTTGTGCAGAGTACAACCATTCTTTGGTGGTTTTTAGTTTAATCCAATGAATTTTTGATGACTTATATAATGCTATTTAATAAGTTTTTAATGTTTTTGTTAATGGGTTTATAAACGAAGAGAATTTGCAAGGATTTTTAACATTATCATCAAAAATAGGCATACCAGATTGGCAATATGAATTCTCATTCACCTTAATGCAATTAAGAGACCTTACCTTTAATGCAATTATTGAGAAAATTTTTGTCACTAAAAAAACAATTTTGAATATTATTACTTACTATCAGGTTACTATGTTGGGGATCGATGCTGACACATCCTTTGAAATCCAAGTGTTAATTTCTTGGAACTAGAATCGTGTGCATTGCATAATTACTAAATTTTTCTTTACCTATCAGTAAAAAACTTAGGTTAACTGCTTATCTACCTTCTAATTCTATTGCGTATGTTTTTGACAGTGCGTGCAGGCAATTAAGTGTTACCGTTGAATCGTCCCAAGGTAGAGTATGCTCTTTTTTGTATGAATTAATTTCATTAGAAATTTTTTTAAGTTGTTCGTTTTGTATCATTAGTAGATGAAGGTGTCTTTGTGATGTACTGTCCACTGCACTGATAAGTGTTTTATGAGAATTTAGGATTTGAAAAACGGATGTTTCAAAACAGTTATTTCATTCTAATACTTTTATGTCATACTTAATTTTTCTATTATCATCATCCAATCAGCATGCTTCTTGAGTTAAACTTTCCAAATTTCTAACAACTTTTTTACAATGCCTTTCATTTTTTTCTAAGTCAATATGTATTTTTTTGAGACTTAAGCGTACAATATTTCTTCTTTTTTTAATTTTTGTATGACATTGTTTGTGTAGAAGTGTAAAGATTATTTATATCTATGGTTATGTTATCTAGATCATCTGCATCCATAGATCTGAATAATTTTCTCTAAATCCACCCCAAGAATTCTAGTGGTGCTCGTCTTATTTTTATTTGGCTAGGGATAACTTTTACTATATTGTTGGAGTTTGTTTCTTTTTTATTTGTTTGTATTTTAAGTGCAGAAAATGGTTTAAATCTTCGTATGTTGATTTTGTCAATCGAATAATACTATTTGACGTCTATCTAGGTATTAAATTTTTTCATTCTTGATTTTCAAGTACTCTAGTATATTGTCTAAGTAGAGTATCTAGATTTTTATGGTATAATTCCGATTGGTCTTCAATATTACGAGAATCTAACGTAATTGTAACGTGCCATTCGGTATGAATTAGTCTGACTTCGTAAGTGTACTTATAATATCTACCTGGATTATTTACTGAAAGCATGTTGCCGTGAGCTTAAAAAGGTACCCCTTTTTCTCTTTCTATAATACAAGGTCTTAGCAATAGCAGAAAAAAAGGGCAATGTTTTTAGTTAACATATTAATCGGATCAGTCTGCATCAACAAAATAATTACATTTTTGTTTTCTTAATAGATAGCAGCGTTTATCTTTGCCAACATATTTTTTAATCATTCTTCCACTTTTTAATTCTAATTGGACGTTATCATCACTATGTTTTACTTTAATTTTGATATTTCCGTTATAAAATCAGTCTAATTTTTCTTAACGAGGTTCTTTGAGAACATGTACTGTCATTTCAACTTTCAACTTTTGTGGTTTTGACTTACTGTCAAAACGTGATTGTGTATTTTGCTTTAATATTTTAAGTCCATCACGAGCTATTTTTCAGATCGTACGTAAACAGCGGGCAAGGTCACTAGCATATGAGCTGTATGTTTCTAGTAGGAATTTGTTTGGAAGTGGATTTGGGGAACATGCCTGTCAACCACAGAGAAGTTCCAAAGGTATGAAGTCTGTTGCTAAATAAACTCAAGTTTTATACTCATGCATTGCAAAGGGAACCATTTTATCCCAGTCATTTTTTGTTTTTAGCGTTAGTTCTCAAAAAATCGTTTGATATAGCGTAGCTTCTCTTTAACGAACTATTCGATTGTAGGTGATTTGCACTAGTGAAAGCTTAACGGAATCCATGAATTTTTTATACTTCTGCCAATACTTAATTAATAAAAGTTTTTGATCTGTCACTGAAAATACTTATAGTAGTGTTGAAAGTTAACATAAAATATCTTGATAACACATCAGCAATAGTTATTACCTGTACATTAGGAACAGGAACTGTAGTCAAAAATTTTGTAAGTAACCATAGCATTGTTAAAATTTGTTTATTTCTAGATGTTCTTTGTGCGAAAGGGCCTTCTGTGTCTATAGCGACTTTGTAAAATACTTCTGATGGTGTGTCTGTAATTACCATAGGTTCTCTAGTTTTTGTGTGGACTAATTTTTGTTCGTGGTAAATTTTACATTTTTGTATGTACTTGGCAATGTCGTTGTACCTTTTTTTCTAATAATATTCTTATCTTATTTGTTTATAAGTTTTTACTACTTCTCTTTGGCCTTCGAATAAGCTAGTATGAAATTCAACTAATTTCTTCTTTCTGACTTCAAGGGTTAGATAAGAACATGTGCCAAAACAAATTTTTGTTGTAAGAGAAAGGTCACGTCATTCTTTTTATAATATTAATGGCGTTTCTCCTCTAGGGAGATTATTAGTGAATTCACCTTTCCTAGAAATACGAGCAGCGTCAATTTCCTTTACTAATATAGCATATGCAAGATTTCGAAAGCAGGTTTGTAAAATACTAGGTTTTATTTCGTCAGTAAAGTTTATGTTCACAATTAGTGAAATTCTGTAGCAATTTTCGTCTTTTATAGTGATAACGTCTCCTAATTTTGGTTTAACACCTAATAATTCTTTTTGAAATACAACTCCTATACCTGATAGTAGTTTATTAATTATTGATTTTAAATCAACAGTTTCAGAAATAAGATGGATGTTATTGTCCTTGGTATAAGTTAAATTTTCGCGAGTACTAAAAAATGTTAATTTATTTGCTTAATAAGTTACATTAGATAGATTTTCAGCAGGGTTTATATTCCTTGATAGCTTTTCGCTATGAGCCGAGTTACAATTTTGCTGTATCGGTTCTAACGCTGTATGGCTTGCTTGCAGAATAATACTTTGATTCAAAGTTTTCTTAGTATCGTGATCAGTTTTATTTTCTATATTTCCCAATTGAGACAGGTTGTTGTCTTTTTCGTCACTACTATTTTGTTTAATGGGTAATAAAATTCTTCTGTACAGTTTATCATTATAGCTTTGTAATTTATTTTTCGTAGAACCACTTCTGTGTGATTCAATGGAAGACTTTGCTCGTATGGGATTTCCGTTTGCAATAAATTTATTCATTGTTTCATTGATTTATTCATTTACTATAGTAGGAGGAATTTTATTTTGAGAAGACGGTAGAAGTCCATGTATTTGTTCTCGGTTTAAATAATTGCCGTCATGACGTTTGGTAGGAGATGTAGCTAAAGATTGTATTCCTCCAAGAACACTGTCATTTGGTATTTCATTTCTCTTGTCGTTACTATTCTACCGTAATAAGTTTCGGATTTATTCTTTAATTAATCTTTCTTCATCACAATCTTGACGACTGTAAGTATACATTCTTGAATTAGATATCTGTTTCTTATTTTTATTTGTATAGTTTACTTGATACACGTACGAAGTGTTGAAAAGTAGATTGAAATTTTGGTTTTATTGTTATTAAATTGAAAGTTTCATCATCAGAAAAAGTAGAGTCCTTGTATGATTGAAATGTTATAGGTTTTTGAGATTAACGTTATTGGCTCGGGATGTATGGGATCTGATTGGAATATTAGTCCGTCTTGGTGAAAAACCAATATTTAAAAAAATTTTTTTTTTAATTTCACTGATTTCTGAATTTTTACTACTTTAGTTTTCCATTATATTTCGAGAGGTCTCTTCTGCAAGTGAACTTATTAGGCTTGGCATAATGATCGTTTTCGTAATGGTATTGGTGCATCAGATTGCGGGTCACTAAACTGTGAAGTAGACATGGTGTCGGGTACGGATGATGATTATTTTATTTAAGCTCTTGGTGTTTCTTTTTTTCGTCTTGCTTTTAACCCTTCCGCTACTGTAAGTGCATTTAATTCACGTTGTCCACCTTCTATAACCTAAGGTACTTTTAATAGTGTATTCCTAGGTTAATTTTTTCTTACACTAGGTGCTGATTGTATGCTTTTCAATGGTATCGGAAAGAGATTAATTGGTTTTTGACATATTTTGGTTTGCTATTGAAGTTCAAGATTGCTTAAGTTTTATAGGTAACAAACGAGCTTTAAATGATATTTCTTTGTCCAAACAATCATGTTTATTGCTTTAGTCTTCGTTCAATTCTATTTAATGTCTGGAGAAGGCGTCTGCATTAGTATTTAGTATTAATTATCATTCTGTTGTTTAATTATGTGAAATGACATAATGTATTCTTGTTCAGTAACGGAATTTTCCCGTTAAAAAAGTTTTCTTTACGCTATTGTAGAACATCTATAATAATTTAAATTTTCTCAAAAAATTTTAGTGTTACTACAATAGATTTAAATACATGTTGTAAGAAAATATACTCACATACTAATTTCATCGTGGTATTTTATTGTTTAAAAATTTAATTTATAGTGTTAAATTAGGATAGTTTAAAACTAATTGATAAGTTAACAGTAAATGAATATTGTAATAAGAGATAAGTTATGCATCAAACAAGAAAAAAAAGAAGAGGTTTATATATAATAGGAGCCATCCATAGCACAACAAAGAGGGCACTAAATAAGCGAGCAGAAGATTGCTAGCTCTATCCTGGATTAGAGTGTTTTTTTTCTTTTTTTTAAGAATTAGGTGTAAAATAAAGACTAAAATTAAAAATTTTTATTTCTTGGCATGTGCGTTTTGGTGGTGTGTTAAACATGGCGAGGTCAGCTAGATGAAATGAAAAATTTACCTTAGCTCCATATTTTCCCAAGGTTAATTTTTAAAATCGTTTGCTTACAAAATTTTGCATTCTTACTGTACGTATGGTCTTAGTTCACATGTTAAATAAAAAAACTTTTTATTTAAATTAGAGTATTCGGGGATTAGAGCATGCTGTTAACAAAGAAACAGAGCCGTATTAATATGCATATACTAGTGGAGCTCTGCCCTTCTCGCGCTCCGCGCGCCAAGCCCCTGTTAAAGTGTTTTTTAATAGATATTATCTCTTTAAAATAAATTTTAACTTATGTTACAAGAAAATTCTGAAAATTTAAAATTGTTCTGTCTTGTATCCTACACTACCCAAAAGTCAAATAGATGAACTTATATCATACTAATAATGTATGTCAAAGTACGTGATAATTGATTTCTAATATCTATTCTCAATTTGTCATAGTTATAAAATGATAGAAAACATTTCAACCTATAAATATGACTTACTTTTGGAAACAACAAGCGTAAATACGAGGCTACGAAAAGCCAGGTAAGCCAGGTTCCCCGTCGAATTATTGCTTGCCATCGGCTCCGAGAGGAAAGCCTTCCCTGGCCGTACGTGCCTTACTGTTAATATGATCCAGCGAAAAATACATACACATACACACAGATGCTTTTGTACTAGTGCAATTAATATAGTTTACGTACTTATAATCACTAAATATTTGTGTTTTGCTTTGCGTGAGCTTTTCCTTGATCAACGCCTTTTCGGCTATTATTTAGTTACAGGCTTTATTTGGAGATCGTAACGCCCAAAAGGGAGTTGGATGCCGAGTATTGGCCTTATTCTGCCGCCTTCGCGGGTTCGTGCGTAAACACCGACGAGTAAGCATCCTGAGTTAAGCTAGAGCTGAGCTGGCCCCTCAGCAAGCAGACTAGAGCAAGTGAAAGCGGCCTCGTTAACCGCCTTGTAACGTGATTATATCTCCGAGAGTACCCGAGAAGCCCAGTCTCGGTCAATGTACTCCTCGCATTTATTAGTGGTTTCCAGAGACGTAAGCTAGTATAGACACCTCGTTACAACTTATCGGTATTTCATCCTAATAGTTATAAGAAAAATATTTAAATATCTAATTGATTTTATAAAAATATAAGTACAAAAGTATAGTTCCATCAGAAATCTCTTTCTAAATAATGTTTTCTATAACTTAATTATTGTCTCTTTCTATTTGAATACATATTCTATTTTTATTTTTGCATCTTAATAATGCTACATGAAGTTGACTATGAGAAAACAAACGTTCTTCAAGCATAAGCCACCATTATAAAATTTGTAACCTTAAAATTTATTTATGGTCATAGCAAAAGCTACAACTACGGAAAATTGTGTTATATATAATATAAACGGCCGTGAATAAGTGCTTTTAGTATTTATTGTTATTTTTGGGACAAAAACATTTTTTTAAATTTTTTCTCCAGTTATTATTTCACCTATTATATTGTACCTACATAATTTAGTTTTTCGCAACTACGTACCATTACATAAGCCATTTGATATACTTAAGTGTCTTAGTAACATTACTATAAAAATAATTTTGATATTCAGTTATTGATGAGGTGGGAAGCCTACCGAATATTATTTAGCATTTACAGGAAAGTTTATATGAGTATTATTATGTGATTTAACAACACTTTTGTAGGTTGTTTAATCTATGCTATAATACAATCTAGACTCTTTTTTTAATGTTATCTAAATGTTATTGTTTAAAATAAGTATTCTATTATAGAAAATTAAAATAACATAACTTATTAATTAGTTATTATTTCCAAAAATTTTTAAACAGGCATCATCGATAATTCCTTTTTAAGGAATACTCTGAAAGAGATCCTTTGCAAGTAGGTCTAGCGAAAAATCGCTGTACTGTATATAGCTATATTTAATGAATAGACGGTTTTTTCTTAGGAAAGGTAGTTAAGCTTTTGAAAAGAAAGAAACCTTATTTTTTAAGTAAATACACCTTGTTTTTTTTTACCATAGATTGCAAGCTGTTTATGAGTCAAATTATGTTACAATATATTCACAGAAACATCACCTCGTTATATGTAGCACATGAGAATAGAATTGGGTAAAATATATCTACCAAAGTATCATTACATTTTTTTGTATGGATTTGTAAAAGTTTGATGTTTAAGAATAAAAATGTACTCATAAAGATTCAATTGTACTTTGTTTCATTTTTTAAGTCTTATTTAATGATTTTGCTCTATTTTTGCAATGTAAGACGGTACCATTAGTAGTTTTCTTCGTTAAAAGTTTTAGTGTCACCACTCACTAATTTATTAATTGTAGCTCGCTTTACGGATATAAATAAGCAGACAAAAATAAGAACATTACTTGTATGATTTTTATAATAGGCTCAAGATGCGCTGACATAAGTATATCCAAGCTTTAACTAATAGGTGATGACACCAGTGCCTTTTAACTAAGTCTTTATTTTAAAGGTTAACTTTTGTGTAAGAAATAAATTTTTACTATTCGGCAAATGGCACTTCGTTGTTACAATTTTATATTTTTAATACATTGGCTTGTATATAGTATTGATACGTGGCACTTCTTTAATATCAACAAAACTGTTTATTAGAATAAAGTATGACAAAAATATGTTGGATCTTTACAAATTTAGAGATTTCTGAATTCCTTTGAGAGACATGGCTGGTATTATTACTTGACCATCTTCAAGTTTGGTCCATTACAGTATTTTGACGTGACTATAGTTATATTGTACACTCAAAAAATGTATTCTGATTTTTTAAGAAATCGTGAAATTAAAAAAAAATTTTTTTTCTAATGATAAACAGTGAGTCTGAAAATCTTTTAAATCCAAGACACTTACTTACTTCTTCTTAATAATTGCATAACACATTCTAACCATGGCTTAAACGGGTATTGCTTTTATTCTCTTTTCAAAAAGATAAACGACTCTAGAAACTCTGAGGCTTTCGTTAAATTCGAGCACCGTAAAAAGTGCGTTGTTTCAGTTAGAATCAGATAAACAAAAATTACGTGAAGTAAAAGTTAATTTTTCGGACAAGGTTTTTGTAATACCAATGAAATGAAAAGAAATAAGTAACACAACCTTAAAAAATTGATTTGATGATAAAAGACCTTTCAGAGATAAAGTGATGATTTTCAGTAGAAACTTTTAACAAATTTTACTAATAGTAAGAAACAAAAACAAAATAAAATTTTTTTAAGAAACTGCAAAATATTTTAATTTTTGGTCATTATTTTTCTTTTTTTTTTTAAACTAATGTAAGCTTGATAAATGAAAATAGTCACTGCCTATAGGAAAAGAAAAAATTGAAACTTTTTAAGTTCCTTAAACTTGAAAGACAAATAATGTTACTACAGTATACAGTATTGATTATGCAACTAAGAATTAGAGAAGTTGATCAAGCAGATTAAGGTATCAGCATAAATTATCTAACTAAAGATTTAAATAGTATAAAAGAAGGTCTGCTATTGAATAAATTAAATTTAATGATTAATGCCATTGGTATGTTTATGTGAAACTAAGTTTAATTGAAAAAACTTTGCAGTGGTACTAGATTGAAAATAATAAATTGTATCAATACAACATCCAAGCTAAAACAGTAACTGAAGTAAAACAAGCAGTTAAAGCCTTTATTCTACAAATAACGCTAAATACAGAGAATTTTTTCTTAACTCCTGTCAATTTGTATAGAAAACAGTTTTTATTAAAATTACTTATTTTTATGACGATCAACAAATCTCGAGGTCGAAGTTTTAGTACGTTAGGGTTATGCCTTAGAAAGCCAACTTTTTCATGACCTTTATTATTATTTTTTTTTGTTAAAGACAAATAAGAACTTAACAATTTAAAATAAAAATTCACTTTCTTTATATATAACGTGTGTAACGTGTGTAACATCGGTGTATACACATTAATTTTTTTCCCCCTTTCTTCCAAACTTTCCGTGCCGATTTTATAACACAAAACGCAGGGGCCAATGTGCATCTGCAAAGAGGTAAATCACCTACAAGATTGCTCGTAGCTAAGGTACTACGACCATGCATGACTCACATACATGCACGCTGGCCCATGCTGACCGGAAAAAAAATCAAACGAAATACTTTTCAAAGCGTAAAATAATAAAATAACTTTAAAGAACTAACAGATGCAAAAGGTTAACGGAGAACAGCTGCGCTGAGGTTTAATATTAGATATTAGTGTATATAGATTAAGTTTAAAAGACGCGATGTTAAAAACTAGAAAAACTTAGAGTTAAGACCCATAGACTAAGCGAGAATATTAGCAAATGCTAGAATAATTACATACGGCTAATACAACCTGTACACGCTACTCCATTAGACAGCAAAAATATTACATAAAACTACCAAAGCAATCTTATTGACATTCAAAGAATTATCCGATTTTTACCATTCATGTTCGCAGGCTTATGGTTTACTGTACAACCCTGTTGTATCGCGTTAACAATTTCATAAGCATACTGCAATAGCCTAAATTGTAATCTCTTTAAAAACTGTCACTGTTTTAAATGTAAAGGAAAACGGAAAAGTCATGGCACTTCCCTCTTTTCCCGACGCACAGATGTCGAGAGAGAGTCCGCACTCTTGCCCCCAACACGGGTAACGGAATTTCCGATTCCCCAGGGCACCCTGAGCCGACTCCCTCTTCTACGACAAGCAGAGAAAGTTAATTAATATCTAACATTAATTACTACTAAGAATATTATTAATATCTCGAGGTACTAAACATCTATTCAATTAAACCTAAATATTAAGCGATTTTCACCGCTCTTTTTGCATTTGGCTCGATTGAATAGGTGAACAATGTTTACTATTTGTTAATAATGATAATACCACATCTTAAAGTTAATATTAAGTTATGATGAGATCTTGTAACTTTTTGATGTAAAAGAGAAAGGAAGGGCATGAGTCAGTGAATCACCTTCCCTTCTCTTGACGCATGCAGGAGAGCAAGCCGGATATGGGATGTACCAATCTCTGAGTGGCTAAACTAGAGCAGTTCTAGTCAATTAGATTTTCGGCTATTGTCTTTTCTTCAAAATTTTCTCCCGGCAAGTTTTCCTGCGTTTTTCGAGCCAGCGCGTGACCATGGTCCGCTTCTTGCAATAAAAAGGCCTGGAGGCCCAGAAGAACATGAGTTCGGCACACGACTTTCGACGATACCCTTCCAAGTAGACTAAGTAGTGAGAGTCCGCCTCCGCTACAACCTAGTCTACTACGAAGCGAGGACACAGTCGAATTTTGTTTGTCACCCTCGAACGATCAACTGGTAACCAGAGTCCGCCTCTACTGCCACTTGATCTTCTTCGAGCACGGTTTCCGTTCTACGCTGGTTCAACGCCTGTACCGAGTTTTCCTTTTTAAATAAATGTAAGTGGCAAGTTATCAAATTTCTGAAGTTTCTTTCTTCCTATCAAGCGTTTTTTGGGCGAACGCCATTACTCGCCATAGTATTGGTACCCGTAGATCACCGGGAAATATCAAGTTGTTTTTTTGCGAGCGTCATTACTCGCCATAGTATTGGCACCCATCGGTCACCGGGAATATTAATTTAGCCACGCGTATACCATTGCTCTTCGCGGTAGTAATACCATTCGAATAACAAGGACCAATTAGATTAAAGCAAATACTCACGACAATATTAATGCATCCAAGTCAGATCGCGAGTTAACCCATATCTTCCCCACGTAAGGCCGAGAAACGACACCCTTACTCGTGACGGTGCTGACAGTTTTAGATCGCGAACGGGATACCCTTCGATACGCCGCTCTTTGTAAAATCCACCAACCTTAAGCGAGCCGCGAGCAAGTGCATCGGAATATTGCACAGCAGTCAGTCTTAGTCGCGTGAAAGCAGTCGTAGCCCCTTTGCGAGTACCGTGTCGTTAAGTTGAACTACTCCTTTAGCCCCGCGTCCCACCTACGCGCCCAGTGCGAGTCCCAAGTTATGAAGTGAAAGCTTAGACTCAAATAATACGTTGCGCCGGCGTAACACGTGCTTTAGAGATATGGCGTTGTCGTTGTTGTGGCGTAGCGGGGCACTGCAAGGGTTGGAAGCAGAAGTGGGGGCCTAAAATAAAAAAATTTACTTTCATTAACAATTTTAAAGAACTGCACTTCTGAAATCGTTGGTTAAGTCCGTAGTGGAGAACTCGTCTATGAAAGTGTAAATGTAATAGTTTTTATACAGTTTTTCTTATTAATATCAGAAGACTTTCAATCTATGTCCTACATTTCTATTATTATATCTAAAATTAGTTTCTTAAGTAATCACACATCATCTTTTTGTGGCTTCCAGTTTTTCATGGGTTAAAATATATTACAACGTATTAACATAGCTACAGCCATAAAATATGTAACGGGTGAGAAGAAAGTTGATCGAAGACAACTGTGAATGTATCAATATTTACTTTTACACGGCATCCAACATTATTAATGGTTAAGGATAATTTCCTTATAAAGTTATGATTGCAGTCTGCATACATTCTTGAAGTCTTGTAACTTTAGCTTAAGGATAACAATTTAATATATGACCAGCAGCAAGTTTCTTAGTGATAGATGCTAATGTTGCAACTTACTAATTCAGACGTTAATCTACTCAAATTTCCATAGGTCACATTTCATGTTAATTTGAGGAAAATTATCTCATCTAGGAGATTATCGTGTGAAAATCGTACAGCTATGTGGGAAACAATACAATACAAAGCGTTTTCATTTATAACTATTTTATTTAAAAGGAAGTCGGGGGGGGGGGTAGAAGGAGTGCGGGGAGTTAAGCTTGGTCATCTTAATATTAATTGGGTTATCTGACTAATTACTCAAGCAAAACAAGAAAAAATACTTAATTTAGGGGTGGAACTGGGGAGGATGGTCAGGAAAGACGCAATGGCAAGAGAGAGCTTTTTCAAAATTAAGGGCAAGAAAGAGCCTTTCCAAATTTCTGAACAACTGAGAGCCTTTTCAAAATCAAAGGCAAGAAAGAGTCTTTTCGGGATTCCGTGCAAGCGAGAGTTTTTTTGGACTCGAAGGCAAGAAAGAGCCTTTTTAGATTTCTGAGCAAGTAAGAGCTTTTTCAAACTTTAATGCAAGAAAGAGTTTTTTCAAATAAACTTTTTTCTTCTTTGATTTTAAGTTGGTCATATACATAATATATAGGTATGTTATTTCACAAATATACCCGCATCTTATTTCACATAATAGTGCGAACAGTACATATTGCGGTAACTATCCTTTGTTTAATTTGGATCATTTAGAGAAAAATGTTACTTAGTGCACAAATGAGAGTAAGTATTTTTATGTAGTAGTTATTTTTTGAGTCTCAAAAATTCGCTATTTTTATTTTTTCCATGTCAGAAGCGATGCATTTAATAATGTTTCGTTGGATTTTCTGATAATGAAGATTTAAAAACTTTGTATTCGTTAAGCAAATAAAAGTTGTAACTTTTCATTGTTCAAATAAGCAACATGATGATGCAAGTTGTATTTATTATTGCTAATTACAAAATTTGTCATGTAAAATGATGAGTCACTATGAAGAATTGATATGTTATGAACTGAATACACACTGTATGATATAACGTATAATTTCTTAAAATAAATAAATTATTAAACACGTGAAAAGTGGAAAAGTTTTAAAATTATGAAATATATAAGTACAAAGTAGAATAGTGTATCAGTGTCATAGCCTGTACATTGACATTTGTAAAAACGTATCAACATATTTATGTATAATCTTGGAGCGGCTTACGCATTGCTTGTAATATATTGTATTTATATTTTTCTGTAGATCGTATTTTATAAACTTAAAAAAACCCAAGTGTAATATTAAAGGGAGTACGGCGAAGTGGTATTACATACATGCGTGTCATCTTTGATTAATTTTAAATTATATTTACAGAAAGTGTACAGTCCAGAAAACATGGTGATGTCAGAGCCCACTCAGTGTACAATAATTAAACAACAAAAACTGTTTAAGTCTTGATTGTTCTAATTTTTTCTGGATCTTATTTAATGATTCATCCAACACGCTAAAAACAGGTAATTATAATGTAACTTCGATACCTAAATCAGCCCCTACTGTATGCCAGCACACATTATGGTGTTTTTATGTACTTAACATGATTTTGATACTTATCAACTCGACAATTATGCATTCAGAGCTGTATGCACGTATTAATAATATAATTTATTATGCACACACACTCACACGTACGCATGCATATATATTTATAGTTGATTACTCACCCTTAAGATTTTATAAACACAGAAACCAGAAACCATACACAAATTATTCTGACACCTACTGAGATTTTAAACAAAAACCGTTTTTAACTTAAAATTTTTTGAAAAATGATTTTTAATATCAATGCATAGGCGTATGGAATTATTTAGCATTATTATTTTCTTTTTATCACTAAAATTATAAAACGAATCAAAGAATTATCTAAATACATAAGAATTACCGTATATTTCTTCAAATGCTTGTTATAAGCGCTTAGTTGCTTGGTAAATGATACTTCAGATGATGATAATTTTTTTTTTGTATAGTGGTACTTGAGAGCGCTGAATTGAGTGACATCAAATTATAATTCAGGTTGTGTTGATTCATAAAATTTAATTATTGGGATCGGCTGTATAGGGCTGGTGAGTTGGCAATCTCAGCTCAGATGGCGCTAGGAAGAAAAGCCTTCAGCCAAAGGGATTGAAGCATTTCATGACAGCAATTATACCTATGTATTCAGCACCATGTTTGGAAAAGAAATATACAAACATATTCTCTACTCTAAACGGAAGGCTCTTCTCCCTTGGGCCAACTGAGCTGTGCTTGCCAAGTCACCAGCCCTATAGCACTTGTACCACTGTTATAGGTAAATCTTTAATTTGTGGCGATTTTGCAAAACTCTGAGAAAAGGCTTGTGATTGTCAGCGCCACTAGCTCTTTTATCCTTGCATAGTGGAAAAATTATGAAGTTTCGAAAGACAGCTCTTAAAGGTCATTCCCTATTGGGTGTTAACTTTAGCCTTGTCTGTACCTACCTACCACCAGTGCAGTGGCGCGGCGGCTGTGGCGTCGCACAGTGGGCAAAAACGAGTTTTTTCGTTCCAAAATCGTAGAACCCGCGAACGGAAATAGATAGATTGATGATTCTTTTAGGATGTTGTAGTTCACTTAATGCAGAATATAGGAAAATTATAGGGAAGTATAACATACATTGTTCTAACCTCAAAAAAAAAGTCCGATTCTTGGTTATTTTCCAGAAAAATCAAGAAACAGGCTCGAAAAAAAAAGTAACAACTGAAAAACATGTAAAAGTAAATACATTGATGCCATTATACCCGAATATTAATTTTATACTGATTTTATTTCTTATACTGACTCAACATAACCTCAATACACGCATGAAATGAAAATATGCTACTTTGTTTAAGAAATTATTGTAAATCGTCCTAAAAAAATTAACATATGAACTATTTTTCCAGATACAAACATGAATCCCAGAACAAACCACTGTAAAATCAAAATTTATATTATTTTCCTGTTTTATCACCTCAAAAATTATTAAAACTTATGTTAGGAAAAAAAGGAAATTTTCTTCTATATTTAAAAATATTGCCTTACTGTAAAAAAATTTGTGTTAAACAATACCTATTTATGCAGCAAAGAATAGAACTATATCTACAACAATAGTGAAAGTGACGTCGATGAATTAGAATTATTTAACGAGTGTGATAAGAGTGATGATGAAATGTGTATATAATAAAAACGCTGGATAATTAGATAAAAGGGATCGCGTCTGGAAAAAGAATCGCGTACTACCTTAGTTAACCTTTCTAGTGTTATTTGTTTTGGTTTGTGTTTTGTTTACGAAGGTGTTGCACATTGCAGTGTTAGTTATGACTTTAAGACGTATTATAAACGACTATACGATTGCTTACATCGAGTATACATTGAGGGCTTGGTGAAAGAGTCAACTCAGATTCGGATAAAAAAAAGGTTAACTCGGAGAATCGTTTTACACTAACTTTTCATAACGCAAGTTTGTCAACAAATAGGGACGTTGTCGTGGAAAGGGCTCCAGCTGTGCATACTGGTGAACACGTGCTTCTCACATCATCTTTTATGAAAAAACGTAATTTTCAAGTACTTGGTTTTAAATTAGACGCTACTGCCATAGAGACACAGATACAATATGTGTCTATGGAGAAAAACGGTCTGTCTCGTCTTAGGCGTGATTTTTCGGTGGCAAAAGTACCCGTGACGACAGACTCCTCCTTTTCCCTTCTTCTATTTAGAGTGTACCATATGATTGTCTTCTGATCAAGGTTTTGTGAGCCTCAGTACGGGCTTACATTAATAGCATTAAAGTTAAGTTCACTGTTCTTGCGGGGATGCTAGCAGCTCGCACTTCTGGCAAATTGTGACGTGCTGGCAGTTCTCGTTCGAAAGGTCAACGCCAAAATTTCGGAGTTGACTTTTTTATCAAGCGGTCAATGCATTTATTTTTGATGAGTTACAATCGTAAGGCATTTAAGAAAGTATTTTATGTTAAAATGTAGCTTTATTATCCAATCGTAAGTTCGATTTGAATTGTCCCGTAACCGAACTACCTGCAATGTCGCATGCAAGAATGCAACCTGAAACATCTAAATATTATTCAGACCGAATGCACTTGACTAATGGTGAGTATAAAATAATGGTTATGTTGTATTAATTATTTTTTAAGAATATCTTCAACGTGCAATAGAAAATAAAAAATACCAACGTACATTAAATTGAGATTTTGTAATAGAATGATTTGTTACATTTTTTTTGCTCACAACCAATATTAACTATTAAATAGCTACGTAATATTGAATACGTGATTCTGATATTCGAACAAGATCTAGTTATCAGGAATGGGCTAGGAACAATTTGTTTAACAGTGGTCCTCATGAGGATAATGAATGCTCTACAGGTATTTATCATCTTCTTTGCATTTTTTTCTACTTTGTATAAACTTACAAACTACAACTAAATACACCAACGAAAAATTTTGATAAGATATTATCTTCGTACTTACTGTTTGATTAGCATATTTTTATGGTTTAGTAAATATGGCAACTTCTTTTGTCGAATTTGACGGATTTTTATTAATACTTTAAACGTTGTTTGAGGCCTAGTATTAACTGAGAACCTCTCAAACGTTTTGTCTAAGCTTTTACAGCTGTATTGGAGTGATAAAATTTTTTTAAATTTTTGTTGGGTGATTAACATCTAAAACTTTTCCCACATCTGTTTATTTTTTATTTTTAGGGTGGAATTTTCCGACTGAAATGAGGAGTTATGGATATGCAGATTTTGCAGGCTCCATGGAAAACTATGGTGAATGTTTGAGCAAATATATTTTTGTTAGTAAACACCGTCACTTTGGTACAATCATTAATTTATTTCCAAAAACTATTTGGAAAACCAATCAATGTCATAGTAGTAAATCATTAACGTCCCTTAGGCTTACATCTAGGTTCAAATAGCATTTAAAAATTTCTTTATTTCCAAATCTCAAGAGAGTTCTCTCGTGCCTGCTCTTCTCCAATGCCACGTTTTTGCTATCACCCTCCTTAAAGGTATGTTCTCAAAACAGTATAATTTATGGTACTTATTTATATGCTATTGATATCATGAACTATAAATCCATGAGCTATAAATCCATGAGTGTATAAGCGTTTGATTTTTAATCGTCAAAATAATGTAGTATACTTAAGATAACTTTTACGTTTATTACTTACATTTCGTGAATTATAATTATAGTCTAGAACTAGTTACTTTTGACAGAAATTATGTCAAGAGTCGAAATGATACAATAGTAATTTTTTTTCGAAGCCATACACGGACTTAATTTTTAAATCTGAGAATTAACATTTGCAGTTTTATAATTTAGTGTATGAAATTTTATTGTCAAAACCGTGAAGTTGATTCGCTGAGGGAACTCTCTTCAGTGTTACATAATCTTAAGTAATATAAGTAATAATCCAAATACTTTATTTTTTAGCTTCGTATTAGAGTTATTTAGGTGGTCAACGTTGTGAAACATACAGAAATGTCATTGGCTCGTCTAGTTATCATAAGAAAGAGGGTAAAAATTTTGAGTGTTTAAAAACGTTATATACCTGAAAGTATCAAATTTTATGGGTGATTTTAAATTAAATACTTGGTTCCAAGAATCTTTTTTTGTTAAATATTGTTATAACTTATTGAAATACTGCGACAAGATACTAGATGAAAAATTTACAATTTACGCCACCTGTTGCAATTCTGAGCGAATTTTTGCATGAATAATTAAAAAATTTGGGGTCCAAAGTATTGTGCTCAATCGTGTAAGCATATATTATTTCCATAATCGTAACTCAAAGCCACACCGTCACTGTTCAATTTCCAATTTTCACTCGGGAAAGCAGATTTCAAAACTCGTGTCAAAAGGCGTTTTTGGAAACATCATTACCTTGCCTTCAGATCGTGTGGTTAACCTCTTGGCTTCAAAAGTGACTTCAAATAGAATCTACTCTTTCTTCCGATCGAAGTAAATTTACTATCTTTATTTTTTTTATTTTATTGTTTTTGTAATCAGTTTGTGCTAAAACTATCGATATCAAGGTGATTTACTCACAATATTTTCATACATTTACTGATTTAATTAGATTCTCGAGTTCACTAAATTAACTAGAAAATAATAATTTTGATAATATTTATTACTGGCCTTGTATACACAAAAAATTTATGAAATAGGAGCCCATGTTCACCTTTTGCAATTGACCGCTTACGTTGTAAAATAAAAGAAGTTGTATTTGTTTACGTTAAATAGATTTTGACTTTAATATTAAGAGCTCGTCAGAAGATGCGGTAATCGTACTAAAACCCAAAATGCCTTGACAGAACGGCGCAGCTATAAGTATCCCACATACCTCGATGGAATATAATCACGGTACTATATTACTATCTTATCATAATTATTATTATTCTTATTGTTATTGTTATTATTATTATTATTATTATTATTATTATTATTATTTCTACTGTCACACAAAAATATGAGCATATACTTTGGAACTTGCATCATTTTAAACATAATTAGTAAAAATTATAACGATTTTATTTATCAATTAAAATGTCAACATAAATAATAATTGAAGTAAAGAATACCAGAATGATTAGTTAGTCATTGTGGTAGCGACAAAAAGTGGATTATCTGTATCAATAAAGAATACTATAAGTCTAGATTTAAGAAAAACGTATCTACATGTATTTATATGTATGTATTAATTGTAGGTATAACGTCCGTATTATATGAAACGAACCCGCTATCACTGCCTGCAACGGAAGAATCACGTTTGTTGCATGTAAGAACAAATAATTGTATATTGAAGAGTGGAATCTCGAATTTCAATACAGTGGACTATGATAATGAATTACGTTATCCTTCAAGCACTTCAAATCCATCACCTACCTTTATTTCGTCTTTTAGTACAGTTTCAACTTTTAATGAAAAAAATGTCTCTATAAACCGTAAGTTATTAGTTTTAATTTGAATAATACCCATGAAGTCAATATGTTCAAGCAATACACAAGTTAGTGTGATTACTTCAAAATTCAAGTTCAATGTACTATTATTTCATAATTTTTTAGCAGATAAAATCAATGATCCAAAAACGAAAAGCAGGCAAAAAAAAACCAAACGCTTCTGAATTGAAAACTGCCAGTGCTAAAAAGGCGAAAGATAGTGGTACGGTTGGAGTCTCAGCTAAGGGTATCAATATTCCAGCATCAAAAATGAGTTTTGGGTGCACTGATTGTTGTTTTGAGTTTGCTGACAGAATTACGAATGCGGAAAGAAAAGTTTTGTTCAAACAGTTTTGGGAGATAGGTGATCATACGAGGCAGTGGGAATATCTGGCACGAATGATGAAAAATAAAGAGCACACATCGACGAGTACTTCTGTCAGGGAATCAGCGAGTTCTAAAACTACCAGAGAATCTCGTTACTTTTATCTAATAACATCCCTAAAGACCGTTCAAGTTTGCAGAAATATGTTCTGTGGAACTTTTCGCTCGTTTTATTACAGTAACTGCAGCTTTTTTACACTCTGCATGCAACTTATCGCCTCCCCCTTCAGTCCCTGTAAAATCTCTTATTTTTCATATTATTTTAATTATTGTTATTATTATTGTGTAAATTTACTTAAAATCTGTTGGGGTTTTAATCGTCAATACCTACTCGCCCAAGATTTTGTTTTGCTGATAAACCCACTGGAAAACTGTTAGGTTTCTTATCACCGATGCTTACCTGCCTACAAGATTGTTCTGTTTATAAATGCACTGAAAAACTATTCAGTAGCTAATCTATTTTGTAACCTGACTTACACGATTTATATTGTTGTTGTAACTCTTTTCAAGTAACTTTAGTCTTCTCGAACTCTCACTGTGGTACTCGTGGTTCTCTTAAAGTCCTCTTGGTACTCTCTTTAGGTTATTGGTTATCTGTATATATTCTGTATAGTTGCGACAACTGTAATGCATAGGATAGTACTTGGAAGGAGAGAGAGGACCCAAAGAGTACTGAGAAAACTCAAGAGGGCTTTTTAAGAATACTTTAAAAGGACTGGAAGTGATTTGCCCTTCGCAGTCACGTCTGAATCTGCGTTTACAGCTACTTATGATATCTTTACAATGGAGGGCAGTTGTCCTAAAAAAACATTAAATATAATCTTAACACGTTAAAAATAACGAAATATGTCTATAAATATCACAAACGGATTTATCTTATTTCTTAAAAATCAGTACTCCGAACGAATCAGTCGATTTCTTTAACATGCTTCCTTTGGTGATTCTCTAAACATATTTTCTAAAATAAATAATTTCTTTTTTTACGAGCCAAATTTTCTTATTTCATCACATTCGCTGCTAAGTAGTCTATTTTTGCTACTTTATTATTTTGTATTTTTTTTCAATTTCTTTTCTTACCTACATGATTATGAATTTGTTTATGTTCAAGTCTTACGTGTCAAAATCTGGAAGGTTTTTACTGTCATCGTTCTCATGTAGAAGTAGTAACTTATAATTCTTTTATGTTTTACTAATAATAATTATTCTAAAAACTTATTCAAGAATAACAAAAGCAGTGCCGTAATAATTTTTTAAAGTTGAAAATAATTCGTGTGCCGTTATGAATGACTGCCTTATAAAACAAGGAAATTTTGAAATAATAATCTATTTAATGCACTCCAAAATTACTTGTACAAGTATATTTTGTCGCTTGTGAAAAACGAAGTAGTATTTTCTCCTTAGCAGCGATTCTACTTAGCAGCGATGTATATAATTCCTCGATGTCGGTAATTTTTTTGCAGTAATCCTAACGACTTTTCATCTTACAACAGGTATTACCAAAAATGGTTGGTAACCATAAAAAGAAAGCAAGAAACACGAGAGTATTTAGATTCTAGTCTAAATATCAAAAAAACGTTTGATATGTATAAAGAGTGGATGAACTCTAAGGGAGAAGCAAGTCATGCCACCAAAAATGAGAACAGACATATATTTACTAGTCAGTTTAATTTATACTTCCATAAGCCAAAAAAAGACCGTTGCGATACTTGTGCTTTATATCAATACCTACCCGATGACCAAAAAGGTCCATTCCAAAAAGAGTTTGAAATTCACTTTAAGAACAAAAATTATGCTCGTCTCTTGATGAATGAGGATATTAAGACTTACAAACATGATCCATTGACTTGTGTAGCTTCATTTGACCTACAAAAAGTATTTAGTGTTCCTTATTTAGAAATATCTGCCATGTACTATTCTCGAAAGATATCGATTTTTAATATAACAGTATTTGACATGGTGAACAATCAGGGATTTTGCAATGTGTGGAATGAAACAGATTCTAAACGAGGTGCAAACGAAGTAAGCAGTATCATATGGAGATTTATTAAAATCAAAGTAGATTCTGGAGTACGAAAGTTTCACTTTTACTCCAACAATTGCTCAGGTCAGAATCGGAATGATATCTTATTTACCTTGTACTCAAGAGCAGCCGTAACCTTTCAAGTGGAGATTTCACATCGGTAAGATTTTTCATTAATTACAAATAAAAACCAATGCGAATAAATTAGCACATAGTCTCTTATAGCTGCATATTATTGCCTTAAAATTTTTACAAAATATTTCATAGAAGACTAAAAAATTTTTAGTCTAGATATTATTTATTAATAAATAATTTCAAAAAATCAATTTTTTGTTATTCTGCTGTGATATAGCATGCAGCATGGAGTTTTAATTATTCTTCCGATGAAACTGTTTCATGCTAAATTTTTGTTTATTAATTTTATGGTCTTAATTTTATTATAATTTTAAAACAATTCTTTTCACATTATAACAGTAACCGATTGATGATCAAACTTCTATGCCATTAGATTAAGTCAGTTAATTATTTTTTTCAATTTTTTATAAAATTGTATGGAACACGAAAAAAAAAATATATATATGTATAAAAAAATAGCCATTAAAAATCATGTTATTAGCGTAAATCGATACGTTAATTATATGTAGATTTTATCAAGATAAAATACAAAAAATATAAAACTTTTTCTATGTAGACAAAACTTAGATACGTATAAATAAAACTATAAAAAAATAGGTATTCCCGTGTCTAGGGAGCAAAGTGCTACTTTTCTTCCATGACCTACTTTTCTCTTGCCAATTACTTTTCTTTCTCCAATGAGGAAGGAAAAGTAATCAAAGGAAAAAATGCATGCGTCCATAATACAAATCTTTTTATTTTTTTTAATTTTAATACATCACAGTAAATTAATTAGTACTGAAAAAGTAAAAATGAGATTGTTCATATAAATATACATTTTTTTCTATTCCTCTACGAATCGAACAGTTTGATAATATATCTACATATCAATTACAATAATTTCTGATATTCGTACACAAGTCAATATTAAATAATGAAAACAAACAAGATAAACAATTAATTACAACAATACTCAAAAAAACGTATGGTTTCTAATTATTATTATTTTAAATGTAGAGATACTTGATGCTTTCAATAAAAAAACGAATTTTAAACTTTGTGTAGGGTCCAGGAAACGAAGCTTTAGTGGTAAACTAATTACTATGCACTAAGATCGGTGAAATAAAATATTTAAAAAAAAAAAGTAGTGATCTATTACCATGATATCCGTCAATATTTAGTAAAATAACTCATCAGTATGAAAAGTACGGTTAATCGACTTCATAATATATGGAGTAAAGTACTAATGTTGCTCCCTCGTATTACTTTCCTTCTACTGAATACTTTTCTCTATACGAAGAAGAAGTATTTTTCACCCCATGGAAAGTGCTAACTGTGATCTGGCAAAGATGAAAATTTATACTTTTTTATTAATAAACATTAAAAATTATCCCATCATTTGATAAAAAATAGAACTTAAATAAGTCGTATGATTTCGTCAGAAATGTTAATAAATTTTTTGAATCATACTATAATTTAAACAGTTACAATAAATAATAATAAAGTAACATAAAAAAAGTCTTATTATTATTAGTTAAGTATTTTTATCGATTTCATTTTCTCAGTATAAGATCATGTGACATGAAATAAAAAAAGTAACTTTCAATTTCCAGTTCGGATGGAAAAAGTTATCGTAAACTACAATATTTTGTTACACAACGTTGATCTAATCACTTTTTTAGTTAGTTCAATTAAATCGCGATTTTATTAAAAGAATGCCAAACCGTGTGGAGCATAAAGGAATAAGCTTACTGGAATCCTTAATAAACAAATTCGTTTTTGAGCACACAAGAATATAAAAACAAATTGTCAAGGAAAGGTCTAAAACTAACATCTCAATTTTTTATGAAGAACTAGTTATTACCTATAATCTTGATTATGCTCTATTTTTTATATACTTAGTCAAAGGTCACACTCAATCTGAAGGTGACTCTACGCACTCTGCCATAGAAACCGCGGCTCAAGGGCAATCTCTTTTCACGCAATATCAGTGGTGTCATTTAATGCTTGAAGCTAAACGTCAAAATCCGAAATACGATGTACATCAATTGCAATCAAGTAAACTTTTAATTTTGAAAAATTGTCGAACAAAAATTTTTGGAAAAAAAAAATTTCCACTCTTAGCAAGATTTAATTTTATCTAAGTAAAACATTACAGTACATGTATAATTATAACATAGAAACGAAAACTAAAGTGGCTTTCACTTTAAACAGCGACAGATTATCTTAATGTGACGACAAGAAATTAGCTTTAGATGAAAATGAAAAAAAAGTGCTTCAAGATCTTATAAAGAAAAGGTTAATTCCAAATGAGTCACTATATTTTTATAATAATATATTAGGTATAAAGTAATGCATTACTATGGTTTCTTTTCTTTTATTCTATATTATTTGCAAACGCTTCTGGACAAATTTAAGTGAATGAAGCTTGCTTTATTTTAAGTGAGATGATATTGTGATGATTAAAAAAAAAAAAAAACTTTGTAACAACTGAAAATTTCCGTAAAAATAAATGAGTATCATTATTCGAGTTCTTAAGTTTAAAAACAATTGAAATAGTATTGCATGTATCAAAGGTTATGTTCCAATGAAGAAAAAATTGTGTTCATTTCGTTAGAATAATAAGGTATACTTGTGCGAATATGTAGTTATTAAATTGTATTATTGTTCACCAAATGCTTTCCAGAATGTTCTGGAGGTGAAATAAATAAATGAATTAATAAATAATAATGTTTTTTTCGAAACCTAAAGAAATTTCTTGCCAGTAAAAATTACAATCGAGTGAAGGTGGATTAATATCAGGTACAATAAATATTAAAATAGTTAAGAAAAGAAATATTTTGTCAATAAGCTTATATAGAAATAAAAGGTAATTACCGTGTGTTTTAATCGCACTTGAATTTATTTTATAATTTTAGTAATGAATAGTCTTACTTACTAAAATTTCTCTCTCAATAATTCAGTTAATATCAAATCATTGCATGCCAATATCTAAATTAAACAAAGGATAATTTACCGCAATCTTTACAGTTCACACTATTATGTGAAATAACATACGGGTATTTACCTATATATTATGTATATTACCAACTTAAAATCCAAGAAAAAAAAAAATTTATTTGAAAAAACTCTTTCTTGCCTTTGAGTCCGAAAAGACTCTCACTTGCACGGAATCCCGAAAAGACTCTTTCTTGCCTTTGATTTTGAAAAGGCTCTCTCTTGCCATTGCGACTGAAAAGACTCTTTGTTGCGCTAACCCGACGACATAAGCCAGCACACACTTGCGTGCGCACGCACAAATACACGCATACACGTACACACACACACACCTCTATACATATATATATATATAAACGAGCGTGTGTGTGTGTTATATGGGATGTTTCTCGTGTGTGTGTGTGGGGGGTGTGTTATATGTGATATTTCTCTCAAAATAACAGTTAGATTTTTCTTTCGATTGCAGATTAGCAATTTAAAGATAGACCTTTTAAAGACTTTTTTAATACGAGTGACAGTGTACATTTCTTATTACTTCACAATTCAACTAGACTGACATTTGAACCATTGGGATGTGAGGACATAGACAGATTGTACAACCTAATTAACTATATATATATATATGTGTATATATATATATATATATATATATATATATATATATATATATATATATATAGCTGGGACAATCTACTCATGTCCTCACACCCCTATGGTTTTTCCGCAGCCCCTTTTCATTACCCCCACAATACAAGGAAAAATTCTTTTTATTTCTCTGTGAATTTAACTTAAAAAACATTGTGTAACCTATCACGCCCCCAACCACCTCTACAACCTAACCTTGTGAATTTAGTAATCCCTTGCACCCCCACAGAAAAGTAGGATATTTTAAGATATTTTTATGTTAACCTTGTTTTTATAAAAGTATGTTAAAGTGGGGTACTTATAGAGTAATTGGCTTACCTCACAGCCCCCCTTTCCCATATTTTTCCACAAAAACTAACAATGTATGGTAAAAATACTTCATCATATGCTTATTATGGAATACTCACCATCATAGCCCCTTCCTACCCCCTAAATTTACTTATAATTGTTTGTGAGATTACTTTACGATAGGGATAAGAGGGGTGAATTCAGCAGTTGCCTTCAAAAGAAAATGAAAATTTGTGTTAGATACCTGTTATTTTTATATATGTTGACACCTCACCTCCACTGAATAATAACTTTAATAGTGATTATTCTATTTCATCAATTTCTGTCTAAATATCAATAAATTTGATTATAAATGAAAACTTTCTTAACAAAGGTAGTTGACAAAGTGGAAAATCTCAATAGTAAATTGAATTATATTACGTTTAAATCTTTCTATACAGTACGTATAGTATTTTTTATTTACTTTACACAACTGTTTGTCGATGGTGATGTGTTACAGAGTGTCCAAAGATTAGCTTATAATAATCGATAAATTTGTGAGAACTGTGGCTTATACTGTTAGAATTATTTAGTTTTACTGTTTTATTTTAAAATTCAAGGCGTTCATATTTTTTATGAAATAATTTTCCGATATAAGATTCTAAAACAAAAAACAAAATGAAAAACTTTTTTATTTCACTAGTCACTTTTAAACTAAAAATAGAAAGTTGACGCGTGGAGTACGAAGGGTGGGCATAGCTCCACAAATGTATACATTTATATGTTGATAGATAGTGACTTATGCGGACTTCATGTGCTTCTAACATACATATCAATAACATGGTAGAATTATGTGGACATCCACAAAATTTCACTTTTGTCTTCATATTTATCCTTACATACATGTGATTGTGTGCATAAGTCACCTCTTTATAAGCATGTATTTACTATACAAGACATAATATATATGTACATACACTTTAAAACTACTCAAACAAGATTTAAACGTAAATTTTACAACAGAAGTACAAATAAAAAATTATTGAAAAATTCATGTATTTAAGTGAAAAAAAAAACAAATTATAAATATGTAAGCAAATACATGATATTGTTTCGTTTAAAAACTGCTACAATAAGACGTTATCTATTACTATCCATGCTTAATCCAGTACAATCATTATTATTTGTATGTAGAAACTTTTCATCGGTGATTAAGTTAATAATTAAGTATTAAAATATTATCTGTACAAACACCATTCACTTAGTGAACATTCCGTTCTTTATAAATAATATTTAATTGTTTATTTATTCCGATACTACCTTTTAGATGGATTCAGTGTAAGAGTTTAAATACAGAATGTAAGAAGAAAATTTTATCGGTACTTATAAATTGTGCACATATCACTATTAACTTTACGTGTACGTTCCGAGCACCGATAGTCTTACTTCAGATGCTGCAACATGTGAAGTTGATTTTACTTGATCTATGGCTTTTTATATAGAGTTAGCGAGAGAGATAGATGATAGTAAAAAAAAAAGAAAGTAAAAAATACTTATATATAAAGTAAATTTCTTTGGGTGCAATTTTCAGCAGCCTTTTATTGTTTACTGGGTAATTAGAAGTACGGTTAAAATTTTAATGCCAGTCAGGTATACATCGATATCTTACGTATAAATAGACATAAAGTTGGAAGTTTTTTGTACTTGATAAATAAAGAAACACAGATTTAATCGGACGTAAGGATTTTCTTCAAATCAAGGAAAGTTGTTAACGTGGTGAAGGAGAAAATATCATACGAACGCAAAAAATACTGCTTGTCTAAGAGCTTACTTACGGTAAACAAGTAAAATCTGAAAAAAGTGAGAAAAAAGGACATTGCGTAAAAAAAATCATTTTTTTATATACCAAACTGTGATATCAGAGGGGCAATACGTGTACCGTGCACCTAAGAATCGTACACATTATCATTGTTCACTAATTATTGTACACAAACGATAGTTCACATAATTATTTAATAAAATTATCAATAGGCACATAAAAAGTTGTACACACAATTATTATACAAAAGAAAAAATATTGACGGGTTGTGTACAAATAATTGTTCACGTATACATAATTGTGAACAAAAAAACATGACAAAATGATAACTCGAATGAGTACAACTTTTAAACAGGCACAAATATCTCAGACCTGTTTATTTTATACACAACATACAATGTACATAAAATTATTGTACACAAAAAAAAATTAATTGATTGTGCGCGAATAAATTTTCACATATAAATTGTTGTAAATAAAAATGTAGTAAAAAAGCTGGTAAGTCACATAAGTATGTTATTTTTAAATAAACACTTATATTTCATGCACGTTTGTTATGCGCACAAATAATTATCATATTAAACAATGATCGTAACGTAGAATGTATATTGTACCATGACTCACAATATTGGGATTTAAACTCTAGTAGTACGCACCCTCGTGGAAAAAATGCGAAGCTGGGAGAGGAGGCTCTTATCCATGCACTGCTCCATTCACAGTACGTGGTAAATAGGTGTATGCAAACATTTGTTATAGAAAGTTAATATTAAATTATATTAATTAATTGGATAAAAATTTATTGTTTTGTTAGATGCATACGTGTTTATAAAGAAGTTCTAAAATTATTCGTATCCCAAGCGGCGCATTATGAAATTAAAAAAGTCTTATTTTTTATAGGTTATAAAATAATAAAAAACATGTATCTAAATAATGAAGAAGTATGTTTATTTGGAAACTGTACCCCATCAAGCAGAAATTATATCAAGGGAGAAAGAGCTCTTGATTCAGGGCATATTATAAAATGTTGAAGAGTGTCAAATGACAACGCATTTTTAAACATTATAGCATTATGTTTACAAACAAGTAGATTGAATAATGCTCCCCATATTATCACGGGAACAATATCAAAATCAAGAAAGTTATAAAAAAAGGAGTGTACAAGCCAATCCTGCTTTGTAAACTTATTTGTAAAAATAATGCTATAATGTTTAAAAATGCATTATCATTTGACACTCTTCAACATTTTATAATGTGCCCCACATGAAGAATTTTTTCTCCCTCGATAAAATTATTCGCTTAATGAAGAACAGTTTCCAAATAAACATACTTGTTTAAGCTTGAGATACACGTCTTTTATTTTATAACCTATAAACTACAATACTATTTTAATTTCATAATACGCTGTTTGAGATAAAAATAATATCAAAACTTACTTATAAACATGTATACATCTAACAAAGTAATAAATATTCATCAAAATTAATTAATATAATTTAATATTTACTTTCTATAACAAATGTTTGCATACACCTATTTATCACGTACTGTAAATGGAGCAGTGGATAACAGCTTCCTCTACCAGCTTCGCATCTTTTCCACGAGGGGGCGTACTGCCAGAGTTCAAATCCCAATATCATGCAAAAAGATTTAATGTCTGCGGTGTACTAAAATCTTAAGCAGCGACACCTGAACAGGAAAAAGCAGTAGCGCTAGATAACAGATATTTGTATTTATTATGGGAAAATTATTTGTTTAAAGGTGAAAAACATTAATTTATCGTTTCATGCTTAAAAAAATTCTTGACACTAATACTTTTTTGGTGTCAAAGATACTTTATTAAAAAAAAGAATATCACGTTACTCTAGCCTTGTATTGATTGTGTAATTTGTTAAGAATAATCTCGTGGTTTCAAGAGCAGGTAAATTAAAAATGGTACTTTACGCCACTAGGGCTCAAAGTGTCGATGTTCTGCCTGAGATCGGGAAAGTACTTTACTTGACCCTCCCCCCTTCTTCGAATGCAGTAAAATAAAAATCATTTTTGATATCATGCAAAAATACTAGGTGTAAAAACGTGCATCCATTTTTATAAACCAATCAGGAACGCACAATTATTTCGGCATCAATTATACAAAACAAAAATTGGGATAAATAGGTAAAGAATAATATGCTGGTAAATATATACAGGAATAAACACACACACACGTTGTGTGTGTATGTGTGTATATCAGTTTGAGGTTAGATGCGTCATGCATGAAATGTATTTTAGTTTCAACTCGGGCCACTTCGTTTTATTTGTACAGGATCTTCGGCACTATGAGAACGTTTGGCTTCAAGCTCTACTGCCTGCAGCACCGCTGCAGAAGAGCCATCATGGCGTCTAAAATATGTATCAAACATTCAAACATTTTCATAGTAGTTTACATCTTCCTAAAATATGGTGTCGTGATGGAAGGCGTAAGAGGGTACGAAAATAAGTCCTTGGATCGTGAGATCTTGTATTTTTGCATTATGGTTCTTGAAAAAAAAAAAGTACGCTAACCTTATTTTCAAGACTCAAAAAAAAAAAAAGAAAAAAAAAACACAAACCAATATCATGCTGCAAAAATGTGTGTCCACATAACTTTTTAATTATGTCATAAACTTCCTCTATTAGTATTTTTATGAGGAATAACAAAAAAAATTACCTGGAAGAGCAAATAGAGAAAAATATAAATTTTTTAGGACAAGATGATTTCATAACACTGGGTTTGCTTCCACGTCTATTTAGTAAGTTATTTTTAACGCGGTATTAAGCTTGCTGAGTTTTTTTATTTTATTCATTGTACTCGCAGAAACAAAGCTACAGGAATTTTTCTGTAGGAGTAACTTGTTACTTTTTATTTCATTAGTTTGTAAAGTGGCCATTGAGCACCCAAGGTCGTCTGATTACAGGCACTTATATTGGTAATTTTTATTAAATTATGTTGTTAAGTGGCCAATAAGCGCAATTGGTCATTTGGTACGAGGTGCTTGTATTGTTAATTTTTATTTAATCATGTTGTAAAGTGGCCAGTAAGTGCCTTGGGTCATGTGGTGATAGGTGTTTGCGTTGTTATTAAATGTTTTATTAACCAACAAAGTGGTCAATAAGCACCCCAGGTAATCTAGTCATAGGTGCTTGAATTGTTAATTTCTATTTAATTATTTTATCAAGGGGCAATATTCGCACCAGGTCACCTGGTGATATGTGCTAGTGTTATTAATAAATGAATTAATAATTAATACAATGCCCAGTAATTTCCCTGAGTTTCCTAGTGATAGGCGCTAGTTATTTTTTTTCAACAAATGCTTTCACTATCAAGCTCTCTAGGTTACGTGGTTTTTGTTGCTCATGTTACTAACTTTAAAAAAGTTATTTGCATTTTTATGAAAAATTTCTTGCAAACTGTACGCCTCACTTATAGTTTATTTATTTCTAAGCTGAACATGTATTGTAATAATGTTAGGTTGAATTTGTTTAGAGTGTAGGGTGGTGTCGTTAAAGATGTTTAACGTACAGAGTTATGGTGTTAAATAGCTTGGGATTTATTTATTTGGTTTTAGTATGTTTGAATTTGCCGCTGGGCGCGCGTTAACTTTGGCCACAGGTTGTCAGTTCTGACGGCGGTACTATGATGGTTACGTTTTTGTTTTTTTATCGCAGTCGACAGCACTGCGGCAACCTCAGCGACGACGACCGAGAGGAAGAGTATGGTTAAAGACAGCAGCGACGAACTTGAAAGAACGAGTGATCGCATGCTCAGCATCTTGTTAGCACTACAGCTACAATATCATTAGAGAGTGCGAGAGGAGATACGTTGGAACGGCACGGCGGTGGCGGCGCAGACTCAAGTGAGCGCTCGTTTTTTACTTAGTCTCCGCCCTGTCCCCGCCTTCGTTCTTAATAAGCAGTTCATCCGAAATAATTGTAGATCTTCGTTACTGTTTCCATTTGCGGTCGCGCGCGAGATTTTGTGTTGGTGTGAAAGATTTTTTGTGAGTTTCGTTATTTTTACACGCTGACCACGTCCACGAGTACTGCAGCTGTTGAGGGTCAGGGTAAAGGCAAGAGACCTATCACTGGGGAACCGCAGTTTCTCGTGTTAGCTCAACGTGCGGCATAAGACGACCATCACAACCAACTCGCAACTCACCATGCGTGTATGACTTTGCAGGATTCGCAAGAAAAGAGGTAAAGTTCATTATATAAATGATTATAAGATGAGCGTGTTTGTCAGCTTGTTTAAGCATTAGGATAATAATTATCGGTTTAGGGCTACTTTATTAAATTTGAGGTGTTGCGATCATACGTGTCAAAAACATGAAAAACTTTTGAAAAGGGAAATTAGGCAAGAAAAAACACCAGCTTTCAGGTTGTATGAGAAATTTCAGTGTTTATATGCATATATTATTGACGTCGCTATTTGGGATTGTGGACTTGATTGCGCGAGTTCTGAAAGTGTGCAAATGCCAATAGTGAGCCTCGAGGGAATGAGTGGACAAGATGTCCGAATTTTCTCGGAATTTTCAGTATTTTCAGTTTTAATTAAATATAGTGGACATAGTGGCTAACAGTGCTTTTGGCTGCCATACTTATCTACACCGGGAGACATAGGCATATTATTTGAGGATCACTAATCGCCATTTTTTCTTAGCAAACAATAAAACAGGGACAGACAGGCACGTGCTTATGGGAGGCAAACTACATGTCTTTACGTTCTGCAGGTACACAGCGCGTACCTAGCTGCTTCCTCGGCCGCAAACTGCAAAATACTTTATTAGTTGTTATTTTCCAGCTGTTTTTCTGTAGCGTGTGATTGATGCTTTATATATTACATATGCCCTACGAACCTCAGACTAGATATGTTTACAAGCGGAAGTCCACCACCGGTAAGCAGGTTTCCATATCGAGCCGTAGAATAGCGTTTACACGTGGTGTACAGACCTATCTTTATTTATCATTACGTATTTGTTCTTTTTACTCATGCACGCGCACGGTCGTGCATGTATATGCGTCTGTGCGTGAGTGTGTGTGTTTTATAATGTATATATTTGCGTTTTACCGTATAGTAACGCATGAATTTAATTTTATGATTGTACCCTACTTCATATATCGTGTATTTGCTTATCAACTTGGTCGCCTCTTTTATGTATCTCTGTTTCTTGTATCTATTTATTATTAAATTTCATACTTCCATTTTTTTTTTTTCAACTACTTTTAAAATAATTGAGAGCAAGGCTCGTATTTGATTCTCGTCTGCACTGCCATACGTCTCGCTCGGCGTCACCAAGCTCGACAGCATCATTGATTTCCAACTAAGTATCTACACCTATAGGTATGGTTCGCTGAGCAGCATGTATGGTGGTGGAGGGGAGCATCAGCTACAGTCATGCTTCGTTGTCCCTCCTACAGCGCTATGCCCCGAATGTTACAGAGGAAGTTGCTTTTACTACAGTGCTGTTTCCGAACGTTACCGAGGGATTGTGTTTGCTCTTTTACTACACGGAGAGTTTGGGAAGATTAACGTCGGCTGTGATCGTAAGCACTTGGATACCGGTAGTAAGCTTTAGAGCACATGGCAGCGCAGCCCAATGTAGCTCCTGATTCCATTGCCACATCCTTGTTTAAGCCATGAGCTCATAAGTAGTTCGCATTCGCATTCATTACAAATTTGGCTCGCGACCGCGTTCATCAGTAATTCTTAAACGAGTTTTTCTTTTCTCGCAAGATAATTACAAAACGCTATTAATTTATTAGTTGTAGCAATTAATATTTAACGGTGGAGAAATTTTTTTTCTTTTAACGACATTTTATTTAATTTTTTTTTCTTTCATAAGGCACTATTACAATATGGTTAACCACAAAATCTCATTTAAAAACTGGAAAAGTTCTATAGTTCCATATGCCAAGTAAACAAAGGTGTATCTAAATAAATTATTACAAAATCGTTTGAAATCCGTGTTTACTTTGTGTGTGTGTGTGTGTGTGTGGGTGGGTGGGTGTGTCTTTATGATTCCAAGGGGACAAAAATTTATCAGGTTCTTAAATCTTTTGGCTGAGTTAAAATGCAATAATTTTTTTACACATAAAATGCCATATTATTCAATTGTGGGTTAAAACACTTTCAAATTTGTAATTGCCACATTTGGCACATTTGTAGAAATGTAAAATAAATTATTACGTATCTTCATAATAACACAACTTATTTTATCAAGGTTTGTACATTGTAAGGTCGCTACGTAGTACCTAGCTGTGTGATTTGTAATTTTATCCAAATATTTTTTTTATCTAAATCCAAACCAGCATATTTTTTCATAGAATTTGGCACGATCAATGAAAAATATTAATTTTTTCTGAATTTGCAGACTATTTGTCGAATTATTTTTAAAGATACTTTTGCACATTAAAAATATTATTCCATCAATTGTAAAATAAACTGTGGCTTTACTTTTACGAACAATAGTCATTTGTAATATTAAAGTGCATTTGATTTTTTTTAAAGTAACAAATTCTCGGTCTGAATTTCAGTGCCGATTCATTCATTTCATTTACACAATTTCAATTATTGTGAACATTGTTACTTTCCAATTTTTATAACAACTTATGCGAGATTAAATTGTGTACAAATTAATTTTTACAAATATTTTAAAATTTTCACCCTAAACTTACCTGTAAATATTTTAATACTCTTGCAACAGTATAAAATAACTAAACAGTTTTCATAGAAAACTTTTGGTTTAGAAAGCGTTTCTATGATTAACGTGCTATTACAAAAACCAAAAATTTTGTCATGACACCAATGTAATAATTCGTTGTTAATTTACAGAAAAGAATGTATCGAATGGAATGCAAACAAACCAATACTACGAAGTATTTTTATAACGGACATTTATATTACCTAGATCGAAGAGGTAGTGCAACTATTCTAAGATGCTCGCAAAAACATCGTCTGAGTTGTAATGCAAAAATTTATATTGAACATCTAGATACCCTACTTAATCAAGATCATGAAGTTTCGGGTCAACATAATCACGATGGAGATGATATGTTCATGATAAAACACGCATTCATCCAAGAATTATTAGATCTATCTAGAACTACGCTTGACGACTTGAAAAACATTTTTGATATGGTGAAAAGAAAGGAGGAGTAAGTTACATATAATACATATATAAAGAGAACGTTGATAATTCAACTTCTTTTTTACAACATGTAACTCCTGGTTTTTATATTCATCACCTTTAATTAGTGTTTTCAGTAATTTACTTTTTTTAATTAATATTAACATACTAAGGCGGAATTAGTTATTACTAAATTAGTACCAGAGTTAAAATTTTTTTTTTAATTTCCATTAAATTTAAGAAGAACCGTGGTTTGTTTGGAAAAATATTTCTTTTTTTTTTTTTAAGTTAAAGCACCTTAAATTATCTACAATAAAAAAAATTTCACTACAAGCCAACGGCAAAACAATGGTTAAGATGATAATTGCACTAACCATGCTATTTTGGAGCAAACAAAATAAAAATGTAAGAGTTTAATGTTGTGCGGTACAATAACCTTCTTAATTTGGAATCCTACTAGTCTACAAATGAATAGTCACTATATGTTTCCAGTTTCAGAAATTTCGTTCGTGAAATTGTAATTGCGAGTATGATAGTTTTTTAATATCGTTACTGTGTAGTTATACTAAATAAAAAGATGCAATATGTAGTACAGTCGAAGAATATTAATGATAAATAAATTTAATCATTTACACTGTTCCTTAAAAACTATTCTTGTAGTTTTATCTCAAATATTCTGATTATGTAGTGCAATGTACTTTGATAAAAATATCTCTCTCTCTCTCTCCCTCTGTATGTGTGTGTTAGTGTATCTGTTTGAGAGAGAGAATGTATCTGTGTGTGTGTGTGTGTGTGTGTGTGTGTGTGTGTGTATGGAATAAGTTACATCTCAGGAGTCTCTCAAGCGATTTTCATTTAACAAAGCTCTTTTTAGTTATAACTCCTTGTCACTACTAGAAGCAATAAATTCGGGTTTCGCTGACCAATTTTATTTTGCGATGGAACGTTTAGTGAAAGTACCATTTACGATGTCAGCTTGTTTTTGGTAATTTTTTTTCCTTTACTATTGAACAAGAAACCGTTTATTTTAGATTCGACCGAGGAAACCAAGTTCAGCCCAGACATTCATCATGCATGTTCGGAAAATGGGGTCGCTAAGTGAGAAATCTTAATTAAATAAAAAAAAAATTATTTTTGGACATAATTTCATGAAATGCCATAACGTATTTCGACTGACTTTTTTTTACGAATTGTACGGGTTTTCCTGCTGTTTTTGCCATCACAAGCTCAAGAACGAAACATATGTATACTGCTATATGGCAACAGTTATTTCAATTGATCCCCGAACTACGTGGTAATATTAAGACAATAACAAGTGATTTTGAAAGAGCACAAATCTCCAGTTTAAGAGACAACTTCGTTGTAAATGGGCCCAATGCTGTGCGAGTATCTGGTTGTGTGTTTCATTGTCTTCAGGTTCATATATTCATGCATGCATATGTACATCCATATATATATATATATATATATATATATATATATATATATATATATATATATATAAAAATACATAAATGAAATCTATAACTTAGTAAAATATTTTTTGACGGTCAGTTCTTCTTTCAGTAAAAAGATAAATTTTTTAAATAAAATTAGCGTAATATATCATACTTGTGTACATGTCTAGGCTCTATCAAGAAAGTGGGGACAGTTAGGTATCGCGATTGTGTACGAATATATTATATATATAAAGCGTACGCTATTCCATACCTACCTCCTGAAAAAATTGACAATGGCACTCGACATGTAAGATCACTCATTGATGTCGTGTGGGGCCGTGGAGAGCCAGAACAGGAAAAGCTTCTTACATTTGGCTTATATCTGCAAAATTTTTGGAGCCCTCTTAAGAATGTTATGTCTGTTTATAAAAAGCCCGTACGGACTACAAACTCATGTGAGAATTTTCACTTGTGGGCATCCAAAAAATTCGGCAATCGTCTTAACATTTGGAAATTGTCAGGTAGTTTACCTTATCTTTCTGCGATCTTTGGGACTTCTGTTATAATAAAACATATTATTTGAGCAGATGAACTAGCAAAGCTAATGGTTGATGTGGATTACAATTTTAAAGCTGCTGAAGCTGGTCGTCGACTTAAGCAGGATAGACCAGCAGAGCTGTATGATGCAGATATGCGGATAAAAAACGCCGAAAATAGCTTGGAAAGTGGAGAGTAAGATCTCACTAATGTAATTTTTTCCTTTTTATAATCTTCCCAGGATCATGTATAAGACATTTAACTACCTTTTTAACAAACCATTCAAATCTCGCACACAGTTTTGAATACAATTCATTAAACCGGTTTTTGTTTTTATAAATGGACTAACGGCTTTCAAAAATTAATTATACCAAGCAATCTAAAAGTGAAAATTTTTTGTGGTGCTTAAATTATACGTGTTAGTAATACTTAGCTATGGTACTAATTTTGTGGTAAAATTGTTGTGAATAAAATAATCTGTTATATACGAAATTCCAAACATCCAACTAATTTAAGAATAGTAATTCAGGGTTGTAGTCAAGAAACTAGCTGAGCACTTAAAGCAAGATTAAAGTTTTCAACCAAAGTATTAAATAAAGTCCCTGAATTGATAAGGAACAAATAGCTTGTTGAGAATATAAGACACTATTTTTACTGCATTTATTCATTCTCAATTTGATCATCACTTTTCGAGATGAAAAATAAAAAGACTACTTGCAGATTGAAACCCTTAATTGATACTTAGGTTGTAGTTTTTTAAGATCATTAAGTGTTCATTATTTTTATTTTGCTATAATAGGAGCTGAGTTTGAAAATGAAATAAGAGCACGTCGAAGAGGAAGAAACTACATGGGTAAATATTTACAGTTATAAAAAATTTTTTTGCACACGTAAGATTTCTCCTACGTATTAAACATGCTAACTAATGACAAAATGTGTGGTCAGAGACGTGGAGGTTATGCCACGTCCAGCTCTGGTTGTTCCTGAACCTGCGAAAAGAAGAAAAGGTAGGCCAAGAAACGTGCCACGTCCAGCTGCAGATCCGGTTGTTAGACAACCAGCTATCCGTAGGCGTAGAGGTCGACCGCGACGCAACCCTGCACCACAAAACCACATCGCAGAACTTGACCACGCAGAACAAACCACTTAGTTGAAGAAATGGATGTCGAGGAAAATAGAGTTGTTAATCACCTAGATGAGATAATTGATATGATTCAAAACCTGGACTTTGATATTATTATTGACAATGAGATGATGGATGTAAATGATCATGACGCAGCAGAATTAAATGAAATTTTACCAGAAGATCAACTTAACCACGACAACAATGAGATCCAAGCCATTCATATCAATAATAATGATGATATCATAAATAATGACCAACAAATGCATATCGTAGATCGGAACCCACGTGGTAAATACATGTATGATATAATAAAAAAAAATTTTTCACAAGTAAAAAATTATTTCCAAGTTTTTGATTTTTATCATAATTTTTGATTTTATTGTTGTTTAATTAAATTCTCTTTATTACAATGTATTTTGAAAAATTGTTTTTCTTTGTGTCCGGCTGCATGTATTGTTATTTTGTAAGCCCCTAGCTAGCTATTAATTGTAAATGCTGGTTTTAAAACAACGTAATGTTTTTCACCGCAACATAGTTCTTACAAATTATTTCCTTGTACTCAATATTTAGTATCTTGACTAATTGGCAATGAGTTATTTCACGTTAGTACGTACGTTTTGACGGCTTGTATTTGTATTTCAAACTTTTTTAGTCAAAAACCTTTTTTTTTCCATTACCGAATAACCCTTTTTGAGGCTTACATGTACATTTATAAGGATTTTTTTATATTACATCAGATGAAACTGTTGCTGAGACTTTAAATGGAAATGAACAAGAACACCAAATTCAATTAAATAATATTCAGGACGATATAGCACAGAATTAGTATGCATGTATCATGGTTTGTAATGGTGTGAAGGCTCAAACGTAATAACAAAACAAAAGTTGTTAAACGTACTGTAAAAGACATTTTTTTATTATAACAGATGAACCAATAGCTGATGATTTTCGTGAATATAAAGAACCCCAAAACCAATTATATAATCAAGAAGATAATGTAGCGGTTCAACCCATGCTGCAGATAATCAAAACAACGTTGTGCAAGCGCCTGAGAACGAAATTCAATTACCTGAACAAGGTAATACAATCGTTATTTTAGTAAGTGTCTATGTAAACAGTTAGTTGCCTAAGTTGTAGTTACCGGTCAGTAAAAGGCATTAATCATAGAATCATACATTATTTTTAAGTGGCTTATAAAAATCTACGATGTAAAGAATAATCTTGGATATTATACCTTTCGAAATCAGGTGATTTCTTAAGCCAAAATCTTATTTTTAAAAAAAAATAATTTAAAATTTTTTGATACATTGTAAAAAAAAAAAAAAATTGAAAAAACATGGTACAAAAATAACTGAAGATAGCTGGAAAAAAGTTGAAATATAAATAAACCATATGAGATTTTTTTTCATGAGAAATGATCTGATTAGTCACCTGATTTCTTGAAATAGTATAGTGTACATGTAAGAATTGTAAAAACATTAAATATATTTCATGAAACATGCAATTTTTGAAGCTTACAAAATTACAAAGATTTCTAGATTACAATTACTATGAGACTCAAAAATCCATGAATATTTTATTATTTTTTTCTAGTCCCAGCACAAAAGGAGAAGACCATGAGAGGCGGAAAAAAACGATGTAATAAAATTTTTTATTTTATTCTATTAAAGTACTTATTTTAAACGCGAATATAAAATTATTTCTGAATAAGCCTCTTCAAGTTCTAAATATAAACACTTACACTTTTTGACATTGTCATTGTTGTGCAACAAACATCTTTCCGTATCAGAACAATCTCTTCGTGTGTGTATGTGTGTATATTACAAAGTTATTTCATCGCCATGTACAAGAAACGGTAATGGGGGAAGGGGAATTGCGTGAGTTGCAATCCCCCTTCCCCCACTGCCGATTGCCGATTCACACTTATTCGTATATTCCCGAGGTTCACCGAAGTCAACCGAATAGCCTTTTATACGTATTAATTCATTTCACCACCACCACCACTGCTGTCGTGTACAAGCAAGCCCACCCACACAAACCCCGTATGCCCTCGCACTTATGCAAACATTACCGAGGTTGGCCGAAGTTAACTGAATAAACTTTAATTGCTTTGCTCTCTTGCTTGCTACTCTCACCAACCTTCTGTATGCAATTGTAGCTTAGTTCTTATTAAAATCTCAATAATGCCTCATTAAAGCCTTATTAAGTTTTTTTTTTAAGTCTTCACAAACTCTTAATATTCCCATATAATATGGTTAAAAATTCCTTATGACATTATTACTAACCCTTTTCGAGGACTTAATAAATGTTTCATTTCACCCACAAAAGGCCCTCACTAAGAAATATTTTACACTAATCATTACTTAACTATAATTTAAATCAATGAACAAATAAAAATGTATGTAAGGTTAAGATAAATTTATTTTTGTTTAAAGAACAATTCTACTTAAATCTTTTTAAAAAATTGTTAGTGTCTTTTCCAATCACCTTGTAGTATACACCTGAATGCATTTATAACTCACATTTAACTGACTTTTACAAAGTGAATCCAAATCTTATCATCAGAAGTTTGTCATTCACGTCTGACCATTTTCTTGCCAATAATTCTGAATGATCTTATATCATTTAAAACGTCCTAATCACACAGTGGGGTTGGCGAACACAGCGTTCAGGGGGACGAAGACCTCTAGTGTGTGTGTGTATATGCGAGTGTGTATTATCATCAAAGTAACCTATACTAGCGTTGTCAAAATCTTACGATTAATGAAAAATAAGAACTTTGATAGAATTTATTGTAAATTATATTTTTACTGTGGTGTAGTACTGTACATCCAGACATGATTTTGAACTTGAGCATAATTAATACTTTTTTGTGGAATTTTTTATCGGTAATAATATCAATTTTTATTATGACTAATACGTAAGTAGATACAACTCATTTACAACTGTGACTTGAAAGTAAAATGATGCAATGTAATAACTAACATACATTACGTACTTGAGCAATTCTACAAAAACGTCAATATTGTTTGTAGACTTGTACAGTAACCTTACTACCGAAGTATTATCAACATAATGAAAAGTATATTTAGAGTACTGTCATAGTTCGTACGTATTTTATATAATATTTTACTTATTAATTATGTAAGAAATCGACTTATCTTATATAATCATAATCAAAATTATAAATTTGAAGAACGTCCAACGTAAGGGGAACTCCTATGATTACCGTGGAAAAATTTTTTTTTCGTAGATAAGTAAAAAAACACTCTTGCATAAGTATGACTTTGAAAGGTACCTTTTAAATATTGGTTTAATTTTAAAAGAATAATTTTAAATGGAAAAATTATTGAAAATAACAATTTGCTGAATAATAAGTTAACTCTAATAGCAGTATAAGGATTAATAAATAATCAGTGAACTCAAATGGTTTATTATAATAAATATAATTTGCGTTTATTACAACAATCACGTTTCTTTTATGTTATAATCAAATATTATAAAGTAATGAACGTAAATAATATTTTCGACTATCTTGATAACATTTTGTTCAGTTGTAGTTGCTGATTCAAGCTTTCTATAGTACTCTCAAGAAAAATGCAGCGAAAAAATAATTCATTTAATAACTATTTACAATTAAAATATTTGTTTTGTGTACGGTAACAGAAACTTTTACTTAGTGACTTTATAAACTTATTAATGACATCTGTGGAATCGCTCATGCACCATAAAAAAACTTCAAAATTTTTTTTCCTAGATTAATTTATGTAGTATTAGTGTAACCAAAATGGACTAAAAATCAAGTTTGCATACATATTTTTTAGAACAAAAAATTTCGTACTTACAACACTTTACTTAGTATATGACTGTTACAACAAATTTAGTATCTTTTACGTAACTCAAAACCTAATCGTATCAATACTCAGAATTATCAAAGCATCTTGTTTATTAGAAGTAGGAAACTTATATACTTATATGCATAAGTTACCATCTACATTATCTTACATCTACCAACATCTACCATACTTAGCGGATTGTACATTTTGATATTTGCAATATTAATACAGCGCTTTATTAATTTTATTATTAAATACATTATATTGTTCAATGTTGTAGCTTTGAATCCATTGAGACAATAAAGAAGCTTCAAAATTTCGTATTATTATTACTTAAATATAGTAGCTCTCTGAGCTATGCATGCAGTTGCAAGCTATCATTTTTGTAATAATAATATGTTACTTTGTATTTTTACTTTTGACATAACTTATTGCATGCAGTTGCAAGAGATATTCTAAAAATAAAAATTGAAGCGCAAACCTGACAATACTTGGACATAACACGGGGGTTAGAGAGAATAATCGAAATATAAGTAAAATCAGATGCAGTCGAATGCTTATAATTGTCATAGGAATGTAGTAGCTGTCAAGTTATGCATGGTGCTGCAAGCTACATTTTCTATGAGAATTATTCGTATTTTTCCCATTGTTTTTTGACGTACTTTATTGCATGCCATTGCATGAGGTATGCCAAAAACTAATGATTAAATAAAACCTACAATTATAAGAGGCCTAATAAAAACCAAGTACTACAAATAGAAGATAGTGTATTATTCAACAAAAAAATTTTTAATATTATCTGCTATATATTGCACAATAATCTCATTCTTTCTTTGTTATGTAATTTTAAGTAGAAGTATATACAATCAAACTGAAATTTTATAGTATAACTGCACTCAAATTTCGTTGTGAAAGTTAAAAATTTTAAGCAAAATCTGTTCAAAAATTCTTTTTATAACTTTATCTGCAATACGAGAATGTGAACCTGATTTAGTCACGGACTAGCTTTTTTATAGTCTATAAAGAATAATAGAAAAAATTTGTTCATATAACAGTCATATTACTCATTAAGTTACTTGTATATTGTATGATTTTTTTATCTGTACTTTTTGAAATCAATCATGTATGTATGTACAAGTACTAACACCACATTACTTCTAGTATGCGTAGTATGTTATGCTGCAAAGGACGTTCAAAAAAATAAGGCCTTGTGGACATAGGGCATGTGTGCCGTGCTTAAGGCATCTTCAACAAATACACAATTTGTGTCCGATGTGCAGGGGAGTGATCGATTCATATCTTCCAACGGAGCGGATAAATAACTTAAGATAAGCTGTTGTAGTTCTAATTGTAATCAAGAATCTAAACAACGTTATGAATTTTTTATCAAACAATTTTTCTCTGCAAAACCACATGTGTAAAACAATTGTTCTAAATATAATAGACTCATGTGGTGATGTATCGATGTGATATTATGTTAATAAAAAACATTTGTTTTTGTATATGTGAAATATATTTATTTTCCTCAGTTGTGCAAGCATTCACCTTAATAATTGCCATGTGTGGTAGGGTTGACGACACTATATGTATAATAAATAGTACTGTACTGGGATAATATCGCAAACAATGTTGCGCTAAAATATATAAGCGGTAACTTGTGGCGTATAGTAAAGTACAGCAACAATGTTAGGACCTGTATTATCGAACACTGTTGCAATTTTTCTTTTTAATCAGAGAAAAAATAACCGTAGTTTCACGGTACAAAGTATATTCAATAAGGATCATTTTTACTGTCAGGGACATATTACTAAAAAGCTACGATAGAATTTACTGAATATTACAGTAAAAATCCAAGCGCCTATTACTAGATTACCTAGGGCGCTTATTGACCACTTAGTTAGATAATAAAACATTTATTAACAACACAAGCACCTATCACCTCATGACCCGAGGCACTGACTGGCCACTTAACAACATAATTAAATGAAAATTAACAATACAAGCACCTCGTACCAAATGACCCATTGCGCTTATTGGCCACTTTGCAACATAATTAAATAAAAATTACCAATATAAGTGAGTAGGTAAACCATGGCGGTTCTGGAACCCCCCTCCAGCTCCCTCCCTGAGGTAGTGGTGGGGGGAGAGGCTCTAGCTATAGCTGTGGGTGGAGAAGAGATGGTGGAGGAGAGGCGGTGGTGGGAGCTGATCGGGCGGTAGAGGAGAGATGGTGGGGGCTGATCGGGCGGTGGGAGGAAGGACACGGGCGGGGGGTGGTGCGGACTACTCGGATGGTAACGTCAGGGGAAGGGGGCCTCTTCCGTATGCTGTGATGTCGGATGGTATTGACAGCTCCCTTCCTTTACGACCGCGAATCAAGCTCCGACGTCATCAGGATGGGTCCGAAAGGTGTATGTGTGACAAGCCCAACGTACAGCGCGAGAGGAAGATGGTCAAGCATAAACGTGTATCAGTGGATGTAGCGGATCGCGTATCCCGTTCAGCTGCGACCAACGTTGGCTTACTCAACGCAGTACCTTGCCAAGTAAACGGAGCTATTATTTCTTATCTATACGGATGTGTTAGCCGTGGCCGATGACTTTTCGCTTCTTATTTATAGGCGTATAATGTACCAGTGTAATATTTTTTTCTTAGCAAGAGCGGGTGCAACAAGTCATGCTAGGATACACGTATGTGTAAGCCGTGGCCGATAACTCTTCGCTTCTTATTTAGGCGTATAATGTATCAGCATCAAATTTTTTTCTCAAGAGCGGGCGTATCGAGTGATGCGTGTTGCCAGAGAACATGTATACCATTTCATAACCGAAAGCGTATCCCAACATTGCTTGGCTTACTCCTCTTCACCGCAGTACCTCGCCAACAAATAGAGTCAGTTAATACGATAAAGTAATTTTGATCGGCGCAGTAATAAGAAGGCGTGAATACATACAAACACACAACTATAAACCTTGACGCTATTACGATTCCGCAGTTTCTTCTCTTTGATGTACATCGGCCCAAAAAAATCTATTCCCACGTGAGTAAACGTGCCTGACTCGGTAACGCGTGCTGATGGCAAATTTCCCATTTTACTATGAATCGGATTAGAGCGATAACGCACGCAATCTACGCATTTTCGTACGATTTTTCGAACTTGTTCGCAATCCATTCGTGAACGACGTCCAGCGCTTGAATTTTGCTAACTCTGTTTGCTTCGAAAATTTTAAGAGTTTCCGGTGATTTTCTACGCCAATGCAATACGATCGTTAAATCCGACCAGAGTACTACTTTATGAATCTCAAATTTTAGAGATGGACGCATTTCACTGTACAATCCCACGAGGAGCAGGGCACCGCATAGTTCCAATTGCGGAATCGTTTTCGACTTTACCGGAGCTACTCAAGACTTCGCACATACCAGACGCACAACGCAATTTCCATACCGATCTACTGAACGCAAATAAAAACATGCACCATAACCTAATAGACTCGCATCGCAAAATCCATGTAACTCGATTTTCGTAGGCCTATCGATAAGGATTTTCCGGTCTACTGCAAAATTGCGGATGAGAGACAGTTGGTTCGCAAACTCCACCCATCGCGAATACAACTCCTGCAGTACCGATTCGTCCCAATCAATCTTTTGTTTCCAACACTCTTGAATAATTAATTTCGCGTACAGAACTACCGGCCCCAATAAACCCGGTGGATCAAAAATCTTTGCAATCTCGGAAAGTATATGGCGCTTCGTGATTTTATTTGGAATTGTAATTTCTTTGACGGTATAAATAAACGTATCCGCTCGTGAATCTCAAGTTACCCCGAGTGTTTTCGAAACTGCTTTCGTCTTTACCACACAATCACTCTCAAAAGTTTTCCGATCTAGTGTATCGAACGCGTATTTATCGTTGGATGCCCATTGGCGAATTTTGATTTCCGCGCCCCAAGATACCGATAATTTTGTCGCGAAGTATCGCAAGTTCTTCGATCGAATTTGCACCTGTTAACAGGTCATCAACGTATAAGTCGCGTTTCAAAATTTTTGCTGCTCGCAGAAAATCGCGCCCCTCATCGTCCGCGAACTGGTGAAGCGTTCGTATCGTGAGATAGGGAGCAGAGGCGACTCCGAACGTAACCGTGTTCAGCTCGTATACCGCGATCTCTTCCCCATGATTCCAAAAAATACGCTGATATTGCCTGTCGTCGGGATGCACTAAGACCTGCCAATACATTTTTTTTATGTCTGCGGTTAAGACGAATGCATAAGATCGAAATCGCATTAAATGTTCAAAAGTTTCGGTTGAATGGTGGAGCGTACAAGTAGTTTTTGATTCAACGAGACGCCTCTGTCGGTTTTCGCGGACGCGTCGAATACTACACGCACCTTTGTCGTACTGCTCGACGATTTTACGACCGCATGATGTGGCATGTAGTATCCGTCTGGTGTTTCGTTTTGCAACAACGTCATACGTCCGAGTGCTATGTATTCGTCAAGTACCTTCGTATATTAACGATTGAGTTCATCGTCTGCTTGCACTTTCCGGCGCATCGCATGAAACCGACGAAGGGCTTGTGCGCGAGAGTTTCCTAAATCCGCTACTTAGTCGTTAAATGGAAGACGCACAATATACCGCCCGGTTCGATCGCGTGTTGTACTTTTTACATAATGCCGTTCGCATAGAGACTCCGGATCTGATACGCCCACTACGTTTTTAACCTCTTCGATTTCCCAAAATTTCGCTAACTGTTCGGTTAAAGCACTTAAGTTACACGTCACTGCTGATTTTTCGAGGTTGTCATTCGCAATACCGCCCGCAATCACCTAACCTAATTGTGTTTTTTGCAACGTTAAATCGCTCCCGTTCGAAACGCGTATTTGACCGACTGATAGAAGTGATAACGTGGCTCCGGAGCCTATATGCATATCTACTGGACTCGGAATATGAAAACGGGGATCGGCAAGTTTCAAATTTGGTGGGATCGCTATTGACGACCGCGGAAAGGGCTCATCGGGTACGAAATTGGCTATTTTAGGGATGGTGAGAAAAGTTAAAGTTTTCGCGAAATCGCTTGTACGTGACCGGAAGTAGCAATGGAGAAACGTGTGATGCCGCTCGCCGCATGTTTTACAAGACCCTGCTTTACAGTGCTCTGAGTGTACTCCTACGCAATTTTGGCAAAATTTTTTTAGTTGAATAACTTTCTATCGCTCTTCAACGCTCCCTTCAAAGGCGATGAGCCTTTTCCGCAGTCGTCAATAGCAATCCCACCAAATTTGAAACTTGCCGATCCCCGTTTTCATATTCCAAGTCCAGTAGATATGCTTATCGGCTCCAGAGCCACGTTATCACTTCTATCAGTCGGTCAAATACGCGTTTCGAACAGGAGCGATTTAACGTTTTAAAAAACACAATTAGGTTAGGTGATTGCGGGCGGTATTGCGAATGACAACCTCGAAAAATCAGTAGTGACGTGTAACTTAAGTGCTTTAACCGAATAGTTAGCGAAATTTTGGGAAATCGAAGAGGTTAAAAACGTAGTGGGCGTATCAGATCCGGAGTCTCTATGTGAACGGCATTATGTAAAAAGTACAACACGCGATCGAACCGGGCGGTATATTGTGCGTCTTCCATTTAACGACTAAGTAGCGGATTTAGGAAACTCTCGCGCACAAGCCCTTCGTCGGTTTCATGCGATGCGCCGGAAAGTGCAAGCAGACGATGAACTCAATCGTTAATATACGAAGGTACTTGACGAATACATAGCACTCGGACGTATGACGTTGTTGCAAAACGAAACACCAGACGGATACTACATGCCACATCATGCGGTCGTAAAATCGTCGAGCAGTACGACAAAGGTGCGTGTAGTATTCGACGCGTCCGCGAAAACCGACAGAGGCGTCTCGTTGAATCAAAAACTACTTGTACGCTCCACCATTCAACCGAAACTTTTGAACATTTAATGCGATTTCGATCTTATGCATTCGTCTTAACCGCAGACATAAAAAAAATGTATTGGCAGGTCTTAGTGCATCCCGACGACAGGCAATATCAGCGTATTTTTTGGAATCATGGGGAAGAGATCGCGGTATACGAGCTGAACACGGTTACGTTCGGAGTCGCCTCTGCTCCCTATCTCACGATACGAACGCTTCACCAGTTCGCGGACGATGAGGGGCGCGATTTTCTGCGAGCAGCAAAAATTTTGAAACGCGACTTATACGTTGATGACCTGTTAACAGGTGCAAATTCGATCGAAGAACTTGCGATACTTCGCGACAAAATTATCGGTATCTTGGGGCGCGGAAATCAAAATTCGCCAATGGGCATCCAACGATAAATACGCGTTCGATACACTAGATCGGAAAACTTTTGAGAGTGATTGTGTGGTAAAGACGAAAGCAGTTTCGAAAACACTCGGGGTAACTTGAGATTCACGAGCGGATACGTTTATTTATACCGTCAAAGAAATTACAATTCCAAATAAAATCACGAAGCGCCATATACTTTCCGAGATTGCAAAGATTTTTGATCCACCGGGTTTATTGGGGCCGGTAGTTCTGTACGCGAAATTAATTATTCAAGAGTGTTGGAAACAAAAGATTGATTGGGACGAATCGGTACTGCAGGAGTTGTATTCGCGATGGGTGGAGTTTGCGAACCAACTGTCTCTCATCCGCAATTTTGCAGTAGACCGGAAAATCCTTATCGATAGGCCTACGAAAATCGAGTTACATGGATTTTGCGATGCGAGTCTATTAGGTTATGGTGCATGTTTTTATTTGCGTTCAGTAGATCGGTATGGAAATTGCGTTGTGCGTCTGGTATGTGCGAAGTCTTGAGTAGCTCCGGTAAAGTCGAAAACGATTCCGCAATTGGAACTATGCGGTGCCCTGCTCCTCGTGGGATTGTACAGTGAAATGCGTCCATCTCTAAAATTTGAGATTCATAAAGTAGTACTCTGGTCGGATTTAACGATCGTATTGCATTGGCGTAGAAAATCACCGGAAACTCTTAAAATTTTCGAAGCAAACAGAGTTAGCAAAATTCAAGCGCTGGACGTCGTTCACGAATGGATTGCGAACAAGTTCGAAAAATCGTACGAAAATGCGTAGATTGCGTGCGTTATCGCTCTAATCCGATTCATAGTAAAATGGGAAATTTGCCATCAGCACGCGTTACCGAGTCAGGCACGTTTACTCACGTGGGAATAGATTTTTTTGGGCCGATGTACATCAAAGAGAAGAAACTGCGGAATCGTAATAGCGTCAAGGTTTATAGTTGTGTGTTTGTATGTATGGTATCGAAAGCAGTGCATATTAAAATAGTGAGCGAGTTAACCACCGAAGGATTTTTAGGCGCGTTTAAGCGTTTTTGCGGCCGACGCGGCATTCCCAAACACGTGTTTTTGGACAACGGCACGAATTTTGTCGAAGCAAGTAATGAATTCAAGAAATTTTTGCTCTGTTTAACTCCAACCAGTTTCGTGACGATGTTGATCATTTCGCAGTCCAGAGAAACATCATCTGACATTTCAATCCGCCACTTCCACCACACTTTGGTGGGATTTGGGAGTCGGCAGTAAAATCGTTTAAAAACCATCTTAAGCGAGTGATCAGCGAACAACTCTCAACCTTTGAAGTACTTAATACCCTCGTTATCGAAATCGAAGCTATTCTTAATTCTAGACCACTTTATAGTATATCGAGTGATCCTCATGATATAGTGGTGATCACGCCGGCACATTTATTAATTGGAAGACCGTTGAATTTTTTTCCGGAAGCTGGCCTTTCTTGTCCTCCAGGTAACCAATTGTCAGCATGGCGTTTCATTACGAAAGCACGACAAGATTTTTGGAAGCGATGGCACCTGAAATATTTGCACGAACTTCAACGTCGACAAAAGTGGAGCAAGTCCAATCACGAGATCGGTATCGATTTCGTCGTCCTCCTCATCGATAGAAATCAACCCTGCATGCGATGGCGGCTGGGGGTTGTCATCAAGATCCACCCGGGTGCTGATGGCATCGTACGAGTCGTCACCGTTAAAACTGAGCAAGGTAGCTTCAAACGCAACGTCACATCGTTGTGTCCACTTCCGATCTCATCGTCACAAAAAGAAGACTAAATTTTCAATCGTGTTGTCTGTCTTATATTAAACCAATTTGTGTAAACATCGCTCGAATCGTTAACACACTTACACACCACTACACTCTCACACCATCGTACGATTCGCACAGTAAGCACTTTTTCGAATACGCTACACATATGATGTTTTCGATTTGCTCGCCTTCTCTCGCAACGGGGGGAGCATGTTTAGTCGAAATGACAAAAATTCGTAGACCGCCTCGTGAGCGATGGAGGATCAACCTCGCAGCACGCCGAAGGTGGCAACACACCAAGTTCACACAAAATTCATCACATATTCACATATGCAAGCGCCGGTCAATTTCTTTCTTACCTTCATCCTTTTTCTCCTTTTGTGTCAGTCGGTACAATTAATCGCTCTCGCGCCAACTCATTAAGTCTCTTTCTATACTCTCATCAGCTAAACATTTCTCTCCTTCTCTATCATGCATCTACATCTCCATCTCCTTTGCTCCCATTAAGTGTCCTCGGGTCATAGGTCTCTCCCCCTCTCCTTATTGCTTACATCATTCTCTCTCTCTTTTCCCAGCTTTTCACATAAGGTGTAAGGGATTGATAAGTCCTGACGACTGCAGCGGGTAGGAGAATTAAAAAGGGAAGGAGGGTCTTGCAACTACTTTGGGTGGGCGCGCTGGGTCAGTTCCGAACTATCTGTCTATACAAAGCGGTCTACAGTTGTCAACTGCGATCTCGAGTATCTGGCATAGTTGGGTATTATATTCGTCCTACTGGTTTCTACATCTTTCCTCATCATCATAACGCACACGTGTATCTGGGAGTCACCTTTATGGGATTAATTTTTCTCACGCTTTTCTTTTTCTATCATCATCGTCATCTGCATCATCTTCGAGAAGCTCGGCATGCTGCGAATTAAGCACGGCGAAAATGCACCGTGCGACGTTTCTCAATTCGTGAGTTTTTCGAGACACGTGCAGACGCGCACGCATACGTTTTCTACACGCAATACACAAGTGCACACTCTTGATTGCAGGAAGTTTATCTTAAATTTATTGTTTAACCTCACTCGTTTGTATTTTTCATTAATTTTTCTTCTCTTGGGTTTTTCTCTTCGGAGTTTCTTCCTTGAGCCACGAAGTATATCTTCGTTCGTGGCTCATAATCAGTGCATTTTGAATTCATTTCACCTATAGTTCATTCCCCTCCTCCGTTCTCATAAATTCAGCAAAATTTTCTTTTTTAAGGAAGATTTTAATCAATCATTTGTAAATTGAGTAGTTTTTTTGTGCCGCGATCCCTCCTAAATTTTAAGTAACAAATTAGTTGACTTCGTCAAAATAGACGCAGCCAACAGGGCAGCAACACTCTTGCTACAATTCAGTATGGATGATATCGAATGCATGAATCACCAATTTGATTCAGCTTATTGTGCTGTGAAGAATGCTACAGCTTTAAAAAAATGGATTCTAAAAGAGCAGCAACGACAAAACGATATTTTTAATTAATGTACACCTGATACACAATACTCATGCAATAAATTAGTTCTTCATGAATTTATGTCGATTTTTTTCTTTCACGCCTTCTTATTACTGCGCCGATTAAAATTACTTTATCGTTTTAACTGACTTTATTCGTTGGCGAGGTACTGCGGTGAAGAGGAGTAAGCCAAGCAACGTTGGGATACGCTTTCGGTTATGAAATGGTATACATGTTCTCTGGCAACGCGCATCACTCGATACGCCCGCTCTTGAGAGAAAAATATGATGCTGATACATTATACGCCTAAATAAGAAGCAAAAAGTCATCGGCCACGGCTAACACATCCGTATAGATAAGAAATAATAGCTCCGTTTACTTGGCAAGGTACTGCGTTGAGTAAGCCAACGTTGGTCGCAGCTGAACGGGATACGCGATCCGCTACATCCACTGATACACGTTCATGCTTGACCATCTTCCTCTCGCGCTGTACGTTGGGCTTGTCACACATACACCTTTCGGACCCATCCTGATGTCGTCGGAGCTTGATTCGCGGTCGGAAAGGAAGGGAGCTGTCAATACCATCCGACATCACAGCATACGGAAGAGGCCCCCTTCCCCTGACGTTACCATCTGAGTAGTCCGCACCACCCACCACCCGTGTCCCTCCTCCCACCGCCCGATCAGCCCCCACCGCCTCTCCTCTACCGCCCGATCAGCCCCCACCACCGCCTCTCCTCCACCGCCTCTTCTCCACCCACAGCTATAGCTAGAGCCTCTCCCCCCACCACTACCTCAGGGGGGGGAGCTAGGGGGGTGCCAGAACCGCCATGGTTTACCTATTTAAGTGCCAGTCATCAGACGACCTTGGGTGCTCAATGGCCACTTTACAAACTGATGAAGTAACAAGTGACAAGTTGCTTCTACATTAAAAATTCCTGTAGCTTTCCTTCTGCGAATACAATGAATGAAATAAAAAAACTCAGCAAGCTTGATACCGCGTTAAAAATAATTTACTAAATAGACGTGGAAGCAAACCCAGTGGTATGAAATCGTCTTGTCCTGAAAAATTTATATTTTTCTGTATTTGCTTTTCCAGGTAATTTTTTTTGTTATCCCTCATAAAAATACTAATAGAGGAAGCTTATGACATAATTAAAAAGTTATGTAAACACATATTTTTGCAGCATAATATTGTTTTGTGTTTTGTGTTTATTTTACTTTATTTATTTTTTTTTTTTTTTTCAAGAACTATAATGCAAAAATACAAGATCTCACAATCTAAGAAATTATTTTCGTACCCTCTTACGCATAACATCATGACGCCATATTTGAGGAAGATGTGAACTACTATAAGAATGTTTGATATATATTTTAGACGCCATGATGGCTCTTATGCAGCAGCGCTGCAGGCAGCAGAGCTTGAAGCCAAATGTTTTCATAGTGCCAAAGATCCTGTACAAATAAAACGAAGTGGCCCGAGTTGAAACTAAAATACATTCCATGCATGACGCATCTAACCTCAAATTGATATACACACATACACACACAGTTTGTGTGTGTGTTTATTTCTGTACATGTTTACAAGCATATTATTCTTTACCTATTTATCCCGATTTTTTTTTGTATAATTGATGCCGAAATAAATGTGCGTTTCTGATTGGTTTATAAAAATAGATGCACATTTTTACACCTAGTATTTTTGCATGATATCAAGAATGATTTTTATTTTACTGCATTCGAAGGAGGGGGGGGGGTAAAGTTAAGTACTTTCCCGATCTCAGGCAGAACATCGACACTTTGAGCCCTAGTGGCGTAAAGTACCATTTTGAATTTACCTGCTCTTAAAACAACGAGATTATTCTTAACAAATCACACAACCAATACAAGGCTACAGTCACGTGATATTCTTTTTTTCAATAAAGTATCTTTGACACCAAAAAAGTATTAGTGTCAAGAATTTTTTTAAGCATAAAACGATAAATTAATGTTCTAATACCTTTAAACAAATAATTTTTCCATAATAAATACAAATATCTGTTATCTAGCGCTACTGCTTTTTCCTGTTCAGGTGTCGCTGCTCAAGATTTTAGTACACCACAGACATTAAATCTTTTTGCACGATATTGGCATTTGAACTCTGGCAGTACGCACCCTCGTGGAAAAGATGCGAAGCTGGTAGATGAAGCTGTTATCCACTGCTCCATTTACAGTACGTGATAAATAGGTGTATGCAAACATTTGTTATAGAAAAAAAATATTAAATTATATTAATTAATTTTGATGAATATTTATTACTTTGTTAGATGTATACATGTTTATAAGTAAGTTTTGATATTATTTTTATCTCAAACAGCGTATTATGAAATTAAAATAGTATTGTAGTTTATAGGTTATAAAATAAAAGACGTGTATCTCAAGCTTAAACAAGTATGTTTATTTGGAAACTGTTCCCCATCAAGCAAATAATTTTACCAAGGGAGAAAAAATTCTTCATGTGGGGCATATTATAAAATGTTAAAGAGTGTCAAATGACAATGCATTTTTAAACCTTATAGCATTACGTTTACAAATGAGTTTACAAAGCTGGATTCGCATGTACACTCCTTTTTTTATAACTTTCCTGATTTTTATATCTTTCCCGTGATAATATGGGGAGCATTCTTCAATCTACTTGTTTGTAAACATAATGCTATAATATTTAAAAATGCGTTGTCGTTTGACACTCTTCAACATTTCATAATATGCCCCGCATCAAGAATTCTTTCTCCCTCGATATAATTTTTGCTTGATGGGGTACAGTTTCCAAATCAACAGACTTCTTCAATATTTGGATACATGTTTTTTATTATTTTATAACCTATAAAAAACAAGACTTTTTAAATTTCATAATACGCTGCTTGGGATAAGAATAATTTTGAAACTTCCTTATAAACACGTATACATCTAACAAAACAATAAATATTTATTCAATTAATTAATACAATTTAATATTTACTTTCTATAACAAATGTTTGCATACACCTCTTTACCACGAACTGTGAATGGAGCAGTGGATAAGAGTCTTCTCTCCCAGCTTCGCATTTTTTCCACGAGGGTGCGTACTGCCAGAGTTCAAATCCCAATATTGTGAGTCATGGTACAATATACATGCTACGTTACGATTATTGTTAAATATGATAATTTTTTGTGCGCATAACAAACGTGCATGAAATGTAAGTGTCCATTTAAAAATAACATACTTATGTGACTTACCAGCTTTTTTACTACATGTTTATTTACAACAATTTATGTGTAAAAACTTATCCGTGCACAATCTATTAAATTTTTTTTGTGTACAATAATTTCATGTACGTTCTATTTTGTGTATAAAATAAACAGGCCTGAGATATTTGTGCCTGTTGAAAAGTTGTACTCATTCGAGTTATCATTTTGTCATTTTTTTTTGTTCACAATTATTTGTACACAACCCGTCAATATTTTTACTTCTGTATAATAATTGTGTGTACAACGTTGTTTGTGCCCATTAATAATTTTAGTAAATGATTATGTGAACCATCGTTTGTGTACAATAATTAGTGAACAATGATAATATGTACGATTCTTAGGTGCACGGTACACGTACTGCCAATAGAGGAAGTGATACCTTAGTATGTAAGCGTAAAGTGTTTTTCTTCGTATTCAAAGTATCCTTTTATCCATAGAAATAGATATTTATCTCTATAAAATTACACCTCCAATATGTAACAAAAATGCGTCGTTTAATTTAAAGTGTTCATGATTAATAAAATAATGTTTTATGTGTACTGGACTCTCACATGATTAAGCAATCACATAATAAGTTTGATTTGTTACTTAATAATACGAATTAGCTGAAAAGTACGATAGATACCTTTGCAAAAGGGCAAAAAAAATAGTATTTAAAATACTTAGTAAGTTAAGAAAGATGCAAATTATCTGCATGACAGTTCCTGGTTATACAGCGTAATTTTTGAGATTTTTACCTGTCAATAAAAATGAATAACTTACAAAGAGCTAATACCTTAGAAACTTTGAGTCATCTATCATTTTTTAGTTAAAAAGTTTAATTCTTTAAAAACACTGAGTTACTTTGACCCATCCTCATACAACTCTATGAAATATGCATTTGCAAGTGTAAGGTCGATCCTCCTTTCAGATCTGAGTTAAGTTCATAAAAGTCTTTACTTCGATCTATATTCCTCTGTTAGAAAATAAAAGTTCTTAACATTATCTTATATCAGTAAAGAAATATTTGTTTTTAGTTAATTATACATTATTGTCTGTATAATAGTTATACAACTTTCTATCACTTCGTTTCTGTAAATCATTTTTGTTGCAAAGAAAACATAGAAAGTACTCTCAATGTACGCTACTCTTGTTACAAAATTAGATTCTCCTGGAATCCTAACCATTACATTACTAACCTTCGGTAAAGTATTTAGAACTTCAATTGTATTTATAAAACAAATATAGTAGTTTTAGCAATAATGTTCCTCCCCCCCCCCATAGTAGTAAGACTTGTCTTTTCACAGCAATTCATAACTTTTTATGTAAGTCTTAGGCTGAATATTTGTCTTGAAAAGTGGTACGAAATAAGGTAATGTTATACATGTAGCTGTATTATAAGCTGAGCCATTTTAACTACAAGTCTCAGATTTTACTACAGTAATCCAAGGAAGTAAGGGTCCATAATGCATATTTTGTTTCATAAAGACACAATCAGTAAAGAGCTCTTTAATACACTGATTCTTGCAATCAGGTGAGATTACGTATGTGTTCAAGCAGGTGTAATAGAATGTTGGTTTGAAGTATTTCTTAATGTGTGAAAAAAAAACATCTTTTCTACTTTTCTTCCATGCTTCACCTTATACTTTGAGCCAATGTTATACTATTTAATATTATGGACAGGGTAACAATTATTTTACACTGTATTAAAATTTTTGATTTTATCACAGCGCTTATCAATTAAAGAGTTATTATGAATAAGGTGTTCTTGAAAAAATATACATCTTTCGTATAAATGTGAGTAGTATACAATTTTAATTTGTTAAAAAAGAGACAAGCAGAAGTATGCAATTTTTCTGATTAAATGACGTACTATTTTAAAGCTATGTTAAATAATTATTATAATGTTAACTTTAATTAAAAATGTTTATAAACAAATAAAAACATTAGTAAAAACAATTTTAAAGTAAACTGCATACCATTACGGTAATCTTAGGGTACATGAAAGCAAGAAAATTACTCTACTTTTCTAAGCATCGAGTTAACATAATTAAAAACTTATATATCATTTATTCGAATTTAAATTTAAAAACTAAAAATTCCTTTTATTAAAATGAAAAAATTAAGAACCAAGTCCAAGACCTTAAATGTTAAGTATTTTCTTTAACTGTACAACTTGTAACACAAATCTTGATAAGCTCTCAGCTATACGTTTTTAACTACAACTACGATTCATTATTAAGAGATGCATAAAACATATTTCCAAGAGTAAATAACTTGTCCTGTCCCAATGTTGTGTTTCAGACCGTCATGTGATTATGTGCCATGAGATAACTAGGTAAGCAGTACCAGTACACTATTTAACTCTAACACATATAGTTGATTTATTAGGTAAATGCCACAGTTCTTTTAAAGTTTAAGGACATTTTGCAGCCGTACAACCAAATTCATTATAAATTCGTACATTGTTATTACCAGTAACTTTATGTGTAATCATTAGGTTAATAAATGATGTACGATTGATAAACTAACTTACAGACATTCCTAGTTAGTTTCATGTAAGTACACTAAGCAATATTTGGCAACAAATTCTAGGAATGAAGTTGTGTCTCAGGTAACAATACATATTAAACGTAGCTGTTCTGAATTTTCTGGATCAAATTGTTTGTAGACTTTTCCGCATATATATTGCTCTAAAGTCCTGAAAACTGAGCTGAAGTTATTCCTGCAAAATTTCCTGCAGACCTGACTGTTTCAAATTTTCAAGAAGAAGATTTGAGTCCAGATATAATTTTTGGCATTAGTTATTATTTAATACATATTTTTACAATGTTAGATATTTCAAATTAACTTTTACAGTCATACAGTTAAGCCATTAAGTGCATAACTTTGCCTTATCAGCTCACTTAAATATGGCTTTAAATTTAGTTACTGTGTTCATATCCATTCTGTGGCGTAAATATTGCTGGGTCCCACTTCTTTTACTATTTTGAGTTTGAAATCCATATGTTTAAACATAATTGTTCATTTTTTTCATTTTTTTAGTGCTATAATTAATAAAATTTATAGAAGAGACGAACAGTTTAAATGAATTATTTGAAGAGAATACTATTATTCTTAGTCACAATTAAAAATATGATTTTTTTTTGTTTTTTACTATATAAGCGGACCCCAACACGGCTTCACCCACATTGTATAAAATGGTTAAAATTATTAACACTTCTCAACATTCCAAATGTTTATGTAATGTACAACATAGCACATTCTATCGCAGCTTTGCCCACTTCTTATCCATTAATGTTTAAAATATTTTATTTTGGTGATGTTCATTAGGATATTAAATTTAAGTATTTTTAATACAATTTAAAAAATTGAAGGATACACTAGCACTCGTTTTTTCTTTACCATGTGGCGTTAGTATAAATTGATTTTCAGACAGAACTTTGTATTTTATATATTTTAAGTATACGAACTAAAAAACCAATTACTTTTTACTTCACATAAAGGAAAAGCTGAGAAAACAACAACAAAAATTGCCGAATTATAGGATTATTGCATAATGAAGGTTTTTTCCATATAATATACGCTCAGGATCGATCAAAATTTCATAATCAAATTTTGTGAGATGTGTTCTCCCTCAACATGGACTATGTGCTGATGTGAATGTCACACGATACTGAAGCCTACTACGATCTTTTACTTATTAAAGTAATTCCACAAAATTAGTTGTGGGAGCGGCTCAGTCAATGTAAAGTAACATTGAAAACATAAACAATCGCTCTCTATCGGTCCAACGTTAAAATTCCTTTTTAGAGCTGTTTTGCAGTTAGTTTTCATAAGTAGCATAAAACCATTTCGTTATCTTTTTATATAATAGTAAGATATGGATTAAATCCTCAGAACTTCTGTTTTCTAAATGCATGCACCGAGATAATACTAGAAGCACTAACTGCTTCAACAAGAGATGTGATAAACAAGGTAGAATATTGCCTGTAACTGATTGTTTTGGAAAATCATTCTAATTGGTTTATTGGGCTAATACTTTTATTCAATCTCTTTTTTCTAAAGTATCTATTGGTTAATAACGCTCAACACTGGTATTTGTTGGGCACCACAGAAACGAAAAACTCATTGTAACTATAACCTACTTAGTGGCTCCTTAAATAAAGTTTTTAAATAAGTATTAGGAAAATAAAGAAGACGATATAGTAAAACCAGAAAACTTTTAATTTGTGAGAACATTACCTGACGTAGAAGACATTAAAGTAAATATAAAACTATTTTAAAATGTTGCATAATATGAATGTTATTTTACACTGCTAATCATTACTTTTCTTATAAAATGATCTATATGTATGGTCTAGAGATTTTTACTTATATTTAAAAATAAAGCAGGACTGTATATTATTCGTTACTTTTTTTTCTAGTTTTGTTATTTTTATTCAAAGTTGATTACATTAAAACTACAGTTCAGTGATATACTGTAAAAACATGTCTTCTTTATAAGTCTGTACATCTTTACGTATAACCATGCATGAAACGGTCAAATCCTTGAATCTCCACGTAGTTCTTCAAGCTAAAAAAAATTAATAATAATTCAGATTAATTCTGGGAAGAGTAAAACCTTATTTATTAAGACTATACAGGAAAGAAGAAGATTGCGTTTTGATTCACGTAAACTAATAAAATTTCCTTTGTACTTATCGTATAGTCTGATCATAAGAAACTGTGCATACTAAGTCTTTTGTAATTAAACAATTATTTCTAATACATACAACCTGATGAGTTGATGAGAGCGATTTTATTTTACTTATGATTTACTGTTAAGTGCATTATCCTTAAAATGATAAATTTATACCGAAGCAAGAAACAAATAGCTAATAGACTTAGAACTGCATGTGAGCCAAGATACTGAATAAGGAACAAAAAAATGTTTCAAAACTTATGTAGGAATTAGGCGCAAAGAGAAATCCCTCTCCTCAACGCTTTATGAAAAAAAAATTAAAATAATAACGTTAGTCAAGGACTAGCTAACTATTGTTTACTATACTGGAAAAATTTAATACTGTATCAAGCATACATATTATCATAGTGAGGATAGAAAAAACCGTATTTTTTAAGAGTTTCATTGTTTTCCGATGATTAATAACGAACTAATTGACATTTATATGTTTTAAAAAAAGTTTCAAAAGAAGTTTTAGAAAAAAGTTTTAAAATGTTAACTACGTTGTGCTAAAATTTTTAGTGAGACCTCATTTTTGGGTGTAAAGGTGCAGGGTATAATGAGGGTCACAAAGGTAATCTATGTAAGGCATTTTATTAGATAAGAAAATATATAAATATTGATAGTCTACTCAATGAGAAAATTGATTCACATGTGATTATTTAAATATTAATATAGTTATCACAAAAATTACAGAATCAAAAGGTGTAACAGGGCTATAGAGGTGAGTAGAAGATCAACTACAGCATGCCACAAGAAACTCATACTTCTTTTCAGGCCAACCAGAGTTTCTATGTCATCTTATTTTGAGAGAGGGTATGAATTAAACACGTACTAGTTATGCGCAAAAATATGAGCGATGAATTTTTTACATGTGTCATAATTATACAAGTCCTAAATTTCCAATGTCTAGATTGATCGCGTAATAATTAGACTTAATTTATTTCTACTCTAAGAAAAAAAAGTATTAAGATTATATACAAAATATTTTACACATTCAATAATAGGCATCACTGTTATTCTACACGTTTTTTTTTACACACCATTCAAATTGTACACTCAATTTTTATACACAATTGAAAAAATTTAAAAGGAGGTACTGTACATAGTAAGTAGTAAGAATGTTTTTGTACACAACTTTATTTCTCTACAGAATTTACATTATTTCTCTACAGCTTTATTGTCATTTTCATCTTGGTTACCTTAGGTGGCATTGTTGTCGTTTTCATCTTTGTTTGAATTGTTAGAATCTCTATTTTCTTAGTAAGAAGAAGCATTTTCTTCTCTTGCAGATGCATTTTTAAGATACACTGTTGACTTTTTATTTAAAGTAATTTATACCATATGCATAAACCATATGTACCTAATCCAACATATGGCAATGGACCACTACTAACGTACTTCTGGCTAATTTGAGTTGACTGAGGCTTGCAATTTGAATAATAAATTATTCCACGGTGTACTTGCACACATTTTTATGTATTTTTGTATTAGAAGACAGAAACGTCAAAAGCCTTTATATTAATAGAAACTTTGAAAGAAAACTGTATTGTCAATCAATTTATGGTGGTAGTAAAATAAAAAAAAAATTAAACTAATTCTAAATTAATTATTTTTAATGATAATGTGAAAATGTCCGATTTTAATCTTTGGCAATGTATGGAATTGTAAGAACAAGCCGTTCTACGCTCACTTTTAAAAATAAGCCTTATAGTAATCATGTTGGTCTTTGTCGTTGTTTTCATAAAATGCTTTAAAAAAATCATAAGGAATCAAATAAAAAAACACATTACTCAAAAAATTAGTTGACATCAAATACATTAAATACATCAAAAAATAAAAAAAATAATATTTTAAAGGATGTTTACTGAAGCCCAAAAAAAATACTAAACCACCTATCCTAAGAGCGAATCCTCAACGTTGATAATAATTTTAGACGAGTCTGCCTGCAAGTTAATCACACAATAAGATAGTTCAATGTAATCTAGTAGCTAAGATAGTGTGGAAAGCCACCTTAAGTCAGATACAACGGTATAATTTTTCTCTAAACGCCAAATTTTACATTCGTTCTAAACTAAACGAGGGTATTTCAGCCTGCAGCTCTCACTGTTATTGTTATCCATCATATAATATAAATAATTTTAACCCATAGTTTTTGTGCTAACACAATATACGATTAAGAATAATAAGGTTAATTCTTAATTTATAAGGTAAAATATTTGAAATTCTTATGTATTGCCCCCTTTTAAGTTTTGCCGCAGCATCATAAATTTCAACATCTGCCAACTGTAGTTGTATTGGTCTGTGATCCTGCATACCAATCACTGTTAGAAAAATATGTATTAAATTTAATATTTATGTATTGGAAGCAAGTTTCATAAATCAGTTTTGAGGTTTAAAAACACAATATTGAAACTTAATAAATAGTTTATGGGTTAAATACCAATAGAATATCGTAATTTTAAGAACTATATCTAAAAAATTAATAAAAAAGAGTATTAATTATTTAGATATCAATATGTAAAAGTAATAATCATTTGTATAGTAGTTAAAAAACATATTTTTTAAAATAAACATGTAGATGTTTAAAAAAAATTATTAAAATATTTTTAATATTTATGAAAAAAATTTCCTTACGTTTATTGTTAATGTTTATTATTAGTGTAATTTTGTTGATAGCTGTAAACGTATGAACTCTTAGGTATTTCTTATGTATTTATGTATTATGAATATAAACAAGTCATGATTGTCGAGAATTTCTTAATTTTTCAAGTATTCATTATGCATTGTACTACATATATTTGTATACGCAACAATTAGTTATAAAATTCGCATTTGATTATTTATAATAATATGAAAACACCAATTTCATGACTGAAACAGAAAAAAGGGGTGGATTAATATTTGTCGTAGCGGGGTCTTGAACCCCTGATCTCTCGCGCCGTAGTCCAGTACCTTAGCAGCTCACCTAAACTTGAACATGAGCGAGGGAGACAAAAACTTGTACATATATAATTTAGTTTCATTACTTTTAAAATTAATAACTGTATTGAAATCATTCCAAAGAGATATTGACAATTATGTTTTAATAAATTACTACTTAAACACCAATGTTGCCAAAATTTAATATGTTCATCCATAAAAATATAAAAATCCGCTTAATGTTTAAATGTTTTTTTAAATTAATTTTTCTGTGTCTTAATATTTTTAAGTTAGTAAAAAATTTAAATTTATTAAATTTTACGTTCGAAGTATAGATATTTTTTATAAATGTCAATAATCGGTAGCCAAATTTCATTTTCAGTTAAGTTTCATCGATTTTGATAAATACTTTCATCAAGTTTCAATAAGTTCCTCTAAAAAATGTATAATATCCTGTATTAAATTATTTTAAGTAACTAAATTATGAAACTTGTGTTAGAAGTGTCTCTTAAACATCTTTTAAATTTAAGATTTTTTTTAATAATAAATAAAATTTTTTTATGAATGTTGATAATCGGTAGCCAAATTTTATTTTCAGTTAAGTTTGATTGATTTAAATACATGCTTTTATCAACTTTCATAAGCTTCTCTAAAAGATTTATAATATCCTATTTTTAAATTATTTTCAGTTACTTAATTATGAAACTTCAGTTACAAGTGTCTTTTAAATATCTCTTAAATTTAAAAACTTTTTTAACAATAAATACAATTTTTTATTACTGTTAATAATCGGTAACCAAATTTTATTTTCAGTTAAGTTTCATTTATTTTAATACATGCTTTTATTAACTTTCATAAGCTTCTCTAAAAAATTTACAATATTGTATATTAAATTATTTTCAGTTACTTAATTATGAAACTTAAGATACAAATGTCTCTTAAATATCTCTTAAATTTAAGAATTTTTTTAACAGTTTAATAATGAAATTCATAAGTAGAAAACTAACGAATTCTATTTAAGTAATGGTAAACACATAATATGTTACTTTTAATGCTAAATATTATTTTAAGTCTTTTTTGAAGTTGCATTCAAGTGTTGACAATTTAAAAGTAGATAATGAAGTTTAGTAAATGACCTTTGCATATTTGATACATTTATTTCACTCACACATGTACTGTATTGTTTGCTTGGCTATGAACTTAAGGTCCTCAGAATTTAACCCCTTGGCGATATAATACGTAACAGTTATAAACATTGAAAACAACGTTCAATGTTGGTACTATCATATTTTGAATTAATTTAGAAAAACGAAACAACGTTTCGGCCATTTGGACAAATTTCCAGCCTTCATCACATACAAAAATCTATGAGTAATAAAAATTTTTTACAACACAAATTTTAATAAATTACAATGAACGCAAATTCAGTTGAGTGTATAACATACTTCTGAGTATTATATCATTTGTGTATGTACAGAGTATAAAAGCCGCTAAACTTAAAACTCTGAGTACATTATGATTTTACATTCCTTTCGTATGAGTCAGAGGTACATTATAAATTTAACTGAATTTGCGTTCAATGTAATTTATTAAAATTCGTATTGTAAAAAATGTTTATTACTTATAGATTTTTATACCTAATAAAGGCTGGGACGTTGTCTAAACAGCCGAAACGTTGTTTTGTTTTGAAATAAATACAAAATAGGATAGTACCATCATTGAATGTTGTTTTGAATTATTTACCAATCGTCTTTGTACGTATTATTTAGATATAAATATTGTCTGCTAACAGAATTTAATATAATGTTTAGTTTCGTCTTTGTTTTCAAGGTTATTGTCATTAGCAAATGAAAATATTTATTTTAATTGTATTGACATTGTGTTGTATTAATAGAAAAAATATTTATTTATTTTTTGCGACTTTGGCTTGTTCGATACATTCGTTTAACTGCTTAGTGTGATTCAATGTGTGCATCGCCATACACTCAGAATTTAATAATTTAGATATCTTCGAAATGTATTAAGCATTTTTGTTTTTTTTTGTTTTGTGAGCACGGTTTGCTCGTACTATTTCGATCATGTCATAGTAACTTGTGTGGGTAACGGGAAGTATATTGCGTTACAAACAAATTTAAATAATAATTAGAAGAACTGCAACCGTGCATACCTGAGTTATAAAAACAATGTCATTAGACTTGATAGGGACCTGTATACTTACATTTTTTTATGATTATGTTCAAAATTAAAGAGTCATATTGCTAAAAAATAATCCTCTGAAATTATTTATATCACGATGTAAAAGTTTCGTCACTTATATTTATTTAACATCATTAAAAGCAGAACAATACAAATATACACAAATGCAACCTTCTTATCTGCATTACAGTTAGTAATATTTTGTAATAAAACTCAAAATTTCAATTTTTATCATGTATTATACATAAAAAAGTACGAATAAAAATTTTAAATAAGTACAGAGTAAAATTGTCTATAAATTTGTTGAAAGATATATCCAAAAGTGTATGTCTAACTGTCTATATACTATTATATGTGGTCCTAGCATAAACACTGTAATAGAGATGGAAATGTAGTAACTATGGAACGAGCGCTCATTTTTCGTAAAAGTTGTGAAATAATTAGACGTATAAAAGTATGCGTGAAATGTGTAATGACAGCGTACTTTATTTAGTAGTATAGTATATTAAGTAAGAAATACGAAATAAGCGATAATTTTTGACGATAATCGTGGTATAAACATTCTTTAAAAATAAGCCAGTAAAAGTGTAATAATATGGTGCATAAAACCTGATGTGACTTATACATCTGGAATACAATTTTATATAAATAAATATAAATATCATGGAAAATAAGAAATATTATGCGGATGTATTGCTTAAGGTAGTAGTCGAGCACTCTACAGTGCGTGCCATGATGCGCTGTAGCGTATGCGTATACTATGTATATCGCTTCGACAACTATCTCGAAAAATGACAACGTTGTAGGAGCGAATTTCACTGAATTTATCAACTTTGCAAAGCTCAAACAAAAAACAATATTGCTGAGCCCTTTTGAATTGGAACCACAGTTGCTTTATAATATAAATTATATCATACTATTTTTTACGAAACATTGTAAGAAGCATTTTAGAGATATAAGCAATTTCGTTCACAAATCGACCCCCAATCCGGCGCTTTCCTATACCTTCTGTGTTAAAAGTTCAACATTAAAACTTTAATATCTCCAAAACTATACCGCTAAGCCTCTTCAAATTTTGGCAAATGATAAATAATAGCAATCTTAAGGCACACACAAAATTTTAGAAAAATCGTAAGAAAAGTGTTTTTGATCGACTACTACCTTAATACGAATGAAAAAAAATTATACTTTAAGTCAAATGTATGCGTAAGGAAAACATTGTCAGCTTTTGGGTATGTAATTTAGTAAAGTTAATCGATAAGTATAATTGTCATAAGAACATGTTATGAGCTTAGATCAAATAATAATAAGAAAAAATTTTTTTCTTGAATGTTTGAAATAAAAAACAAAAGTTAGAAAGTATTTATAATTCTACATACTTGATCATTCTGTCCCAAAATATTTACGACGGGTATCTTAGTAGCTACAGTGGAACAAACACAAAGATTTTTGATGAATTGAGATCCGGAAAACGGTTGGGGTAGGGATAAGGCAAAGCATAGGCTAGCCTGTTGTTAGGGCTTAGAGAAACCGCCAGCTTATGATAATTTACATGAGCTGTTGGCGCTGTCAGCATGGTTCGGATCCCAATATACAAAAAAATTAAAATAAGCTCTATTTATTCTAATCAGCCATTATGTGTCTCGAAAATTATTATTAATATTTCTTACATTCACGTGAGGAATGTATTAAATGTTTGTTGACGTACAGATATTACGTGTGGGTGAAAAATTGTATACAAGAACATCTTTACTACGTACCGTGTATAATACCTTTTTAATTTTTCAATTATTTAAATCGTGTACAAGAATTAAGTGCACAACTGGAATAGTGTACAAAAAAAAATTATACAATAACACTGATGCTTATTATTATATGTGTACAATATTTTGTGTACAATAGCAATACTTTTTCTGTGTAGAAATACATTATGTTTAATTATTATATGATCAATCAAGACGGTTGACATTTGCAACGTGTACAATTATAATGTGATGGGTAAAAAATTTATCGTTTATATACTTGCGTACAACTATTACGTGTACGATTGTAATGTGCCCAATTAATATTCTGCCTATTTTCTTGTTTCATTTTATAAGTTTTTAAAAATTTCTGGAAAAACTGAACTAATAATTATCTATTTTATTTAATCAAAATACTTTATTAATATAAGTTTATTTCGTTGATCTTCTGGGGCAAATGATCATTTGTCCCAGAAGATCAACGAAATGAACTTATATATATATATATATATATATATATATATATATATATATATATATATATATGGAGGGCGAGAAAGACTCAACTATTAAAATACTTTATTATTTAGAAAAATTTGATACACACATAATAGTATACATGGTAAAAAAGCAGTTACTAGAATTGAGGTTCGTTAAGTTTAAGAAAAAATTTTTCGATTTAAATGAAATATTTAGCAACAAATACAATTCCTAATCAAACCAGTTCAATGAAGGAATAATAAATGAATATTTCAATTCAAAGTAAGTTATAAACAACAGTGTAAGAAAAATTAAATTATTTACTATGATTGGCATGGCTTGTGACAAAAAAAAAATACGGAAGATTGCAGATTCAGTTCTTGAGAAAAAAGAATTAAAATTAAATAAAAATTAAAATTTACTATCTCTACTTACGCACTTTTGTGGCATGATGGGATGGGGTGAGATGGGAAGAGGTACGTTGGGGTAGGGTGGGGAAAGTAAAACAAAAAATTTGTTTCGTATTATCTCTTGTTGAGTACATATTATCTCCAGGACACAATTCTTAAATCGTGGGTTAACTATGTAGCGCAGGACGTGCCTATGTAAGTTAAACTCCAAAAATTAAGTTTTACTTATTTTTGTAAGCGTCTAATAGAATAATGCAAGTCAAGGAATACTTTCTTTCCGTGCAGTGGAAGACACTTCGGCCCTTTATCAAACCTTCGTCTAGTAAGAAAATTGTTTTATCTTATGAAATTTGTGGATAAAAACTCTCTATGACTTTTTGTTATTTTTAATTTTTATTATATCAAAATATTAGAGTTTTCTATGCTACAACTGAGTCTTAAAAGTTATTATGAGATTGTGAGTTAGATTTTTAATAGACCATTATTGTTAGTGCTTAATTACTTTCGAGTTACTGTATGCTCCACTAAAACTTAAGAATAACTGTGTTAATATTTTTACTACCAGATCTAGTGGTATCCTTTAAGAAAGCGAGGAGTTTAGTGAATTTTATAATATAACCTCACATTTTTTGGTTTCTTGAGTTGGTAGTTATAGCTAAGGTTTGACATCAAGAATTACCTTATAATCCCACAAATTGACAATAAAAGTCTGAATTACTATACTTAAAATTAATAGAAGCCACTGACTCTTAGTATACTATAGAGAATAACAGAGATTGCACGTTCATATTATTAAAAAATTAATTTGAAAGGGTATGGCTAACCAATTTTAAGTAACCCGTAACTACCTTGAATAGACACTCTCTGGTAATTATCATTTCTAATAATATCGTTAGTTTTAATGCCACACCTTTATATTTACTAATAGCTTATGGACTTGATTCTTTGTTTAAATAGTTTGAAGAAATTAAAGAGTTCAAGGAACAATCTTACACTTTCATGTCATTACAAAACAAAGCTTATGAAAAGAGTCTTGTTGTCGTTTTCTTTGAAATATCTTCATATATTACATAGTTATTAAGGCAGAATTTTCCATAATTCCCTTCGGAACCACAAAAGTCCCCCCTCCACCTACGAAATAAAATCAATGTTATTCTAACCTCAGACAACCATGTTAAGGCTCTGCTGAGCTCCCCATGGCCCCTGAAGCCACCAAATAATTTTTAGAGCTTCATCCACAACCTCCTTCTCCCCACAAAGTCATAAAAACTTTAATAGATTTATCTGTCATCTCAATCCAATAAACCTCTCTATTAATGTTTGTGACTCCATGCCCTCTATCAACCCCTCGTACTTTATTCAAAACACATGGCGACTTTTAAAAAATCCTGAAATTTTTGACAAAATTTAATAGATGTATCCGTTGCTTTAGCCTAATAAAATAAAAAATGTGACATGATCATACACATATATTGAAATTCAAGTAGTAGACAAAAAAAATTTGTGGTAGATATTATCAGTAATCAGAAGAAGCCACAAAAAAAGAGAACACTGCGATACCTTATTATAAGAAGAAAAATAACAACATACAATTGACAAGTAATCTGCTTACTTATAATATTTCTGTCCAGTTACAATGCTTATTCAAATAACTCTATTAATTTGTTCATTACTTTCTTATTTCTGAAAAAACTTCTCATCTGTAACCTATACCTCTTTATGTAAACGTGCTCAAGAATAACTATCAAATATGTAAAGATCGTCATTATATACAACCATAATTTTGATTGTATACGTATGATAGATATGTTTCAGTGATATTAACAAGATTAGATTTTCCAGTTAACTGCACAACTTTATTGTTAAAAATTTTATAATTCTCACAGTTAGCCATTAAATTGATCTACAAGTTAATACTACATACCTGTTCCTTTGCAAAGTTGCTTTTTATTAATTGATAAGATATATTTAGCTTCCAACATTTAGGTATTGTGCTTCAATTTAATATATTTAAAAAATGGGGTACGATACGTGCATGGAAAAAGCCCCACAAGTATAAGAGCGATTCACTTGAGGTCCGACTACTAAGCGCGCGTGGCGCAATTTCCCAGTGAAGGACGCTCTGTTCAACTCACTCAAAGAAGATGACAAGGTACTAAAAATGAAATAAAAATGGGTAAACTGATAGACTTGTACATGCTCTTTCCAATGGTGCAGCCAGTTTTAAGATTAATATCGCATTTTCATAGAGAAAATCACTATTTAAGATGATTCGCTGGTGGGTTTGTTCACAGTAGTAGCGACTCAATGTACTCATATACGTACATGACATCAAGGCATTGCTCTCTTATTGTGCGCATGAGCAAAAAATGTAACGTATGTTATGCGTTTTAATTTTTTAGGCGAAGAATTTCTCACCTCTTAAGCTAAGCACAAGGCAAAATATTCAATAGACAATAAATTCGTTACATATCTCAGTAGACTCCATGCTAACTTCCCAGCTTCGTAATTACGAGGAGAAAGCTCGTGATCTTAGCTGAAAGAAATGTTTTTTTTTTTTATTCTTCTGCCGTGAGACTTGAATGATTTATATATAGCAATTTCGAAAAGTTTCATATGCTTAATATTATTGATCTCAAATAAGGGATAGAATAGACAGCAGTTCATTCCAAAAAATATCGACTTGGAAGTAACAAATTATATTGGTGCAAATAGAAGGAATAAGAAACAAGGAAACATGAATAAACAATACGAGAAATATATTAAGAAGGCTCAGTATATTCCCGTAGCCAGTAGGCCTCCACAACTCCACCAAAGTTTTTCCTATGTTTTTAGATCCGCTGATTACCAATTACAAGGATGGAAAGTCAAAATCTCGGGGAAAGAAATATGTTACCAATTTACGTTAACTAAAAAAGTTGTTTAAATGTACAAATGAAATTTTTTCTTATTTTTTTGTTTATATCATTTTCAGCAAAAAATATTTTCAGGATTTTTATGTTCAATGCGTAGTTTCTAAGAAAAAAATCCCCGAAATCTCAAAAATCACGTTTTTAACAATTTTCAATTTAATGTTACACATTTATTTGACAATTTTTCGAAACTAACAAAGGCTTAAACGTTTACTGAACCACTATACTTTAATGTTATTTAAAGGTCTTACTATTTTAAATGCATAGATTTGATGCCCGTATTATGCATGTTTTTAAAGTTTAAAATCCTCTAATTCAGTAGTCCAGGTGGCGGTGATAGTAAATAACATTTTTGGTATTCAAATTCTTGCACAGGCTTACTCCATGTGTTTCAATCTCCTAAACACGGATTTCATGATTATACATTCAACAAGTAAATAGATTAATGGTTGTAAGCAATTTTTTAGAACCTTATTAAAAACAATAATACGTTTTTGCAAAAAAAGGTATTTAAATGCATTATATCGTGATTTATATTTTAGTTTTTAGTAAATTACGTCAGACATTGAAATTTGTAAGACAAATACAATTCATAACTAAATTGCATAAGACGTGTTTTTGAATTGCAAACAATTTAACAACATAATACATATGTTTTTAGGGCTCTTGGACTCCAAGGAGTCAGGATGTGACTTATATTGTAGATAACTTAACTGTATATACATTTTGACTGGTAAAGTTTATAATATTAAGTTTATTTAATTATTAGTACTCCATTGCCGTGGTTATGACTGACTAGTCTTTATCAGTCATGCTGCGTTTGGCATTTTTATGTTCGCATCTGCATAGTTCCCTGAAGAGGGAGTCAGGATGACTCCGAAATATTGGATCACATTGTCCAACTAATATATGAAATAAATAGCCATGCTCCAAGATTCCAAGTTTTTTCATTTAAATTTCCTTAATTACGGCAAAGGAGCAAGAATACAGTAGTTTTATTATCAAATTTTTTTTTTAATCAGTTATATTTCTTGCAATTTCTTTCATAATCTCTTAATATGCATTAAATATTTGTCATTTCAGTTTTTGCATCTGACATGGATGGATTTGATGTGACTGATCAATGCTGTGATTGCTTGAAACGAGATCTCAATAGAATATCAGCTCAGATCTAAATCGTTTATTTAGCCAGTAAGGTCGAAGCCGTTTGTGAGCAGTTAAATAAAGATAATATTAAGATTGGGTTAAAACTCTGCGATAAGTGTAGAAGACTTGTTTTTTTGGTACACGAAAACCTGCAGCGGTAGTAGAATCTTCAACCAGTGATGAAAGTCAGACAGCAAACATTAAGTCAAGCTTAGAAATGGCAAGTTTTCAGAGCTTAGAAATCATTTTTGAGATAGCAGTAAAAACACTAAAAGAAAAGAAGTCTATCATAGAGCTGTCACTTCAAAGAACTCTTAATTCTTATACATAGAACAAAAATAATTTAACGCTTGTACAATTAACTGGAAGACTGCTGTGTACTAACGAAATGCAAATTTGTGATAAATTTTCAATTAAAAAACCATTTTTTTATAACAACCTGAAACTAGTACAGGTATACAGTAATTGTGGTTTTTTAACTGCAGATAAAATATGTTTATTTTTAAAGAAATTTCAAGATAAAGCTCCAAAAACAATTTTAGATAGAATAAAATTATCAGAGCTTATCGAATAACAAGTATTCTCTTTTACTAGCCTTTCGACTGGTCCATTGCAAAAGGTACGAATATTATTAGCTTCCATGAGATCATCAGCTTCTAGAAACGTGATGCAGGCTCTAGTTATTCGCTTATTTAAATTAAAAAACTGCATCATTAAATAATTGTATTTATCTGTTTTCGAAATAGAAGATACAATGAAAGTTTTCAACTTTTGTGAGTCAGTAATTAATTCATTTAAGGTTTGAAATTCATACTTTGAAATTAGATGTCTTACCAAAGTATTTCGGTGTTAAAAGTACTGAAAGAGAGGATTTTGTCTGTGATCATACTTCCATTTCTGCAAAAAAACTGCTGTACTTGACAACTAAGCTTGCTTTGGTCTTTGATAAAACTTGTTTACGTCATTAAATAAGTAAAAATAACGAGTACCAATGAAAATCATATTCAGGTCACAAGAAATATCCTTTGGTCAAGCCTTTCCCTATTTGCATCACGGGCAGGTTCACTGTTGATCTCCCTAATCTTTTTTGGCCATAAAAAATGATGCCTTGAAACAAACCCAGGGGTATAAATGGGTCATGGGATCCATGGTAAGAACGAAGTTCTTTAAACATGACATGAGTATAAAGACACACAATTTCTCAGGTAACAAGGGGGTCGCCAGACCCTTAGGAAGAACGAAGCTCTATAAAAATAAGTACTGCATTCATGTAGTTTATTGAAACAAAAACTTGAAAAACGAAAAAAAAAAATAAGAAAACTTAGTTCAGTACTCACGATAGTTGAACTTCGTGAGTACGTCATGCACAAATACAGTACTCACTGCTACTCGTAGCAGAGTGGGTAAGGTACTTGACTCGTACTTAGGTGGTCGAGAGTTAAAATCTTCTTATTGGAAAGTGTTTTTTTTTTTTTTTTTTTTTTTTTTTCCAATTGTAGAAGAAAAAAATTTAAAGCTACAGAAAAATTATTGAAGGAAAACAAAATTTGTTTAAAAATGAGTTCCTTGAGAGTAGGAAGGGAATGGTGGGCCGTGATGTGGAGGAGAGTAGGGCAACACGGTTGGAAGATATAGGGCTGGGTTGGGTGAGGGGAAGTGTGTAGGGGGACTGACGGTGAGGGTAATGGGGTAAGACGGGAGACTTAGGAAGAAGAGACTTCCGGTAAGCCACTTCCGTTTCATCAAATCTATCGTTTTTAAAATTCCAGCTCCCAGAGTACGCGACGTAAAGAACTTCGTTCTAAAAATTATTTCTTGAATGCTCTATGTAGAACTAGACAAGAACAACATCAATTAGAAGTAAGGTGTACTTTCTTTAAATTCAGCGTTTTCTCCTTTACTACAATCGTTTAAATATCTTAATTGAGTTTAATGCCCTTGACCGTTTACCTTTTTTGCTTCGTCTATATAAGCACTGTTGTGTTGTGTAGTTTATTGTTAGTGTATCGTTCGACCTCTGACCTACTTAAGAATTCTCACATATCTGCGGCAATAGTTTGTATCTTAAAAATTTTATTGTTATGTGTGTGAGTTATCTTAAACTTTTTATTGTGTTGAAACTTCGTAGCCTAATGAGGCTACTACAAATTGTTAACGAAACCTTGTAACAATAAAATAGCACAAGGAAATTAAATTACACCTTGTATTTATTTATTACCCGTATCCCCCCACCTCTTCAATTTATCATCAATCACTTTCAATTTTTTTTTTCTCCTACATGTTTAAGAATCAAGTTATAAATAAACAAACATCAATTTTATTTTAATTTGTATGTAAGTAGAATGTTTTGTGCGCTTAGCTTTTGTTGTTAATATTGATATACGACTATGTAAAACATTTAAACTTTTTTTTTGTCTTAGCGTGACGCAGTGTTGCGATATGCCCAAGACTTCTCTTGGGTGCTCTTGGCTAGTAGCGCAAGCGCAGAAGAACCATGCTCTCTCTCTCACCGGGCAGGCAGGAGTAGGGGAGCCTCCTCCCCTACCCAGCCTTCAACTTAACCCCGCCCACTTCTCACAACTTGAATACTACTTTTGACCATGTCTGCTCGTAGCTCTCGATGGTCGAGCGAACTAAGAGTTTTGCTCTCGCTTGACTTGTAGCTTGGTACTCTTCGATTCCTGACCATGAAATTTTTCTTTTTTTTCATTATTATCATTACTATTATTCATATTATTATTAGTGTTATGATTATTACAATTAATATAAATTATCAGAGCCGTAAATAAATGTGCAATAAAAATACTAAAATTAGTAGATACTCTTTCCTCACAATCTTGCGGTAAGTATCGGGGCGCGTTTTTTTTTTTTTTTTCAAGAAAAAATTAAGAAATAATTTAATGAATAAGAAAGGAATGATGAAGCTATGACAAGTACATTGGAAAAATTAAGTAACTTTAAGATTTATTTAAAAATGAGCAGTTTTTTAATTGAAGCTATTTTATCGTTTCCGCATTCTAACGCCGAAGTGGAAGGAATTTTTTCGACTGTTACAGATACAAGTCAGGATTACATTTTTTAAAATCATTTATCCACGTGATCAATTATATGACGCCTTACAGAGATGCATGACTAAGAATGTTATATTAGTGCAAAATGAAAATAGAAATGATGCTGAGGTAAAAAATATTGTGTGGGACAAAATATTTTAATCATTATTTCAATTCCCTGCAGATCTGCCTCTGCAATGTTCATAGGGCTAATTGACTTTTTACGTAACAACAGAAAAGTGTCCTATCCTAACAAATACACCTATATATAATATAACCCTCGGCGTAAAAAGTTAAGTGTTTATTTTCAATAATCTTAAATTACTTAAAATTAATTTATATTAATTTTAATGCATTCTTTTAGAATATTATTCAACAACCAATGTATAAACTAATTTATTTCAGTATTTTATACCAAGTACAAAAATAAATTATATAATGGTCTTCTTTTTTCAAATTATGAATCCTAGATTTTATAAATGTTTATTATCTCTGGCAGTAAAGCCATTAATATTTTATATTACAAATATGAGATCTTAGCACTCATAACTAATACGTATTTGTGCTTTTTTATATATTACACCTTGGCAGAATGTAAAACACTTGTACTAATCCTGCTACAGGTTATCAGTCAGTTTTAGAGAAGGTTTATCTGTCCTACATTATAAGTTTATTGAATGGATTCTAAACAACGAAAAATTCTAATTATTTTAATCACATATAAATTATTTAAATTTTACATAACATATACTTTACATTGATTTTATTTTTGTTTTGCATTCTATACTTTATTAGTTGATAAGTGGTTAGGAAAAATTTTTCGTTTTCAGATTCAATGACAAATATGCAAATAATTTCTTCACAGTACTTCTCACGATAAATTGGAAAAGCTGATCGTTCGTACTTAGTTATATTAAAATTTGAATCAAAATCAAACTAAATATTTTTAAAACTTTTTGAAATGAATAAAATAAGGGTAAAAGTAAAAGGGGACGGAAATTGTTTATTTAGAAATTTTTCTTATTTTCTGTATAATGACGAAGACTCATATGACAGCTCAATCTTTAGTGTTTATCATAATGTCAAAAATGGGATGTATACTATAAGTATTAAAATCAAAAGCTTTTCAGATTTATTTAATGTTTTCATTATGGTTAATTTCTTAAATAATAATATTCAAACAATTGGAAATATAAATAGTAATCTTAAACTAAATTTATTTTCTTATGGAACCTTTAATTATGGTCATTATAATATATTATACTATGAAAATCTAACAAAAAATTTTATTGATGATAGCTTATGAAAATCATTAAGAAAACGAAAAGAAATCTTTAGGAATAATGATAAAAGTATTGATGAGAAGAAATTCAAACCAATTGCTCAACAATACTACATCTACAAGACACGGAATAAATGTAAAAACTTCTAATAAATTACGTCATTTAGTAAATTAACATTATTCAGAAAAAAATCTTTCTTAAAATAAGAAATTTAAATCCCCAAAAAAAAAAAAAAAAAATTATCTGAGATGAGACAAGAAGTTGACAATTTAATAAGTGATACGTTAAACATGAAACAAATAAGGAAAGCTTATACTAACTTAAGAATTAATGATACTAAAACGAAACAATTAACAAACTTGTTAGATAACAGTTCTTATCAAACAAATGGAAATGGATTGTTCAAAATTCTTTTTTTTTGTATGATAAAGACTATTTTTATTCTAAAACAAGATTAATGATGGTAAAAAATGTCGTGAAAAAATTGAACTTTTGTGTTGATTTTGTGACATCCCATATCATATACTTAATATTTATTACTTCAAAACACAGAGCTTCGTTTTTAAATTATAAAAAGTAAAAGCTCAGTGATCTCGAACCATCGGGCGGTATACCTGATTCTGCAATCACGTGACATATAACTTACTTGAAACAAGCTACCGTTGCAAAACTCGAACGACGAGTACAACCTCAAACAATCTTATAAAATGCTCATCTTACAAAATCAATTCGCACAAATACACCAAATAATGTGACTAATCAACAACTTTAAAATCTTTTACTGCAGATGTACGCAATAAATATCATACACAATTTCGACAGCAACTTGTACTTAATGTAAAATCCGAGGGATCAGCAGTTTTAACCATCAATTACTGTGAAATAATTGCACTACGACTGTGCTCGTGTCAGTCAAGGGTAGTTAGGTTAAGCTCTGATTGCTCGTTCGGATCCCCAACTTGATGCGTCCTCCTCAAACGCAAATGTATAAAAACTCCTCGCACTTAACATTACTCGCCTTTTCTCTTTTATCAAGTGCTCCAAAATAACTATAAAGATTGGAGAGAGAGTTCTGTTGCGTCTTTTAAGCGGATGTAAGACTTACTTCGGTTATTGAGCTACGTGTTAAAAGCATGCATTTCAAGTGAATGTAAAACTTAGTTCGGTGACTAAGCTATGTGAGAAAGGCATGAGCAAACCAGGTCACTGGAAGCTCGCCTAAAAAGTGAATCAAGGAGAAACAAAAAAGAAAGGACCGTCTACTTGGATTCTGACGTTAAAAGCAGAAGCCTAATTATTGTCATCGCCACGAGTGCTCTTGTGTAGGATTAGAAACATCGTTACGGTCAACCTTGTAAAATCTTGCAACTGCGTGCGTGCAAGCAGCGGCTAACCAACGATCATAGAAGTAAGTTAAGTTAACGAAACTATATATTGTATAACATTGTAAATGCGAATCTAAGACTTGATTATTTATAATATTTGTAAAATTAACTGTTTTTGAATTTTCTGAATTTATTAAATCATTAGATAAGACATAACTTGGTTGTTGATTAAATTTCCTTAATTCAAAAACATTTCAATTACTAAATTATACGAAACATTTCAAGATCTAATAATTCTAATTGATTGACACATAATTTTTACCTTTATAAATAAATTAAATATCGAGGAAAAATAAAATAGACACTGTATGACAAAGACCTTTACAAGGACGTGAGATAAAAAGACGAATAAGATACGCTACTACCGTATGACGTAAGATATAAGCTCTAACAATAAGTTAACGCCAGCTCAGCGTACACCACTCCATACATATCGCTCGGTGAATTCTAACACCACAACGCTGAGTCAACAATTTCAAAGAAAAGTATACTGTAAGTAAAAGCAAATAAGGCCTGTGGGCTGATGGCTGGTTTCTGACGAAAAAAAATTTAATTTATTTATTTGTAGAACGAATCTACGAGTTCCACCCTCCACTTATAGAAGTTTGGATGTAACAATTTCATTGTAAGGAATGAACATTTCAAAAATATAAAAAATTTTCGAAATTTCTTAAAAATAATGATTAACTCAGAACTTATAGAACATTGCTTCAAATACAAAGTTTTGTGTATATAATGAAACTACACCTCACAATTGTTGCTCCAAACTCTATGAACGTGTCACATTTTGGTTATTGTTCAAAAGATTTTTCATTGAATATTTAATTCTCAAGGCCTGAGAATTCAAATATATTTAAGTTATTGTGTTATCAAAATAGTGTAACTGATTTAATAAATCTACACCAAAAAAAAAGAAAATAGAAAAGAAGATATAGATAAAGAAATACGTTTTCAGAAAGAAATGTTTACTTCGGTGAATAAAAGTTTAAACAACGACAAGAATAAAATATTTCATATTATTTACGAACAAAAAAATTGTATTTCTTTATAGATAGTCCGGGAGGGTCAGGAAAATTTTATGTTCATAAAACGTTAATTAATCTTTTAATTTCTCAAAATAAAAAAATTATATCAATGGCATGGACTGGTATAGCATCAATTTTGCTTCCAAAGCGGATGACAAGTCATAAAACTTTTAGACTTCCTTAAGATCTCAATAATATAGAAAGTGCCTTTTTAGAATTTGAGTCAGGTGAAGAGAAATTAGGAGAAATTGATTTAATTATTTGGGATGAGGCTTCATTGAGTTAAAAAAAAAAATTGGAAACAGATAATACAACGTTAAGAGATTAATTAATTACATTATACTGAAAAATATTTTGGAAATAAATTGATTATTTAAGGAGATAATTTTCGTCAGCTGCTCCCAGTAATAAAAAACGGTAATAGAAGTATTAAAATTTAACAAACTATGAAATCCTTTTTTTTATGGAACTCATTAAAAATTTTAAAACCAGGAATCAATATTCGTTTTGATAGTAAAGGATTTTCAAAATTATTATTGGAAATTGGGGAAGGGGACATAAAAAGTTTGAACATTTCTGAAGATTGGATATCAAATGATGTATGTTCTCATGTACTTTCTAATATCTATAATTGTTCAATGAAAAGTGTTATATATTAACATTACATAACAAGTACACTTGTTGCTTATGTAATAAAAATATTTAAAAAGTAACTGGAGAACTTAAAACTTACTATAGTATAGATAATGCAACTTATAAAGGAGTTGATGAACTGGACTCTAATATTCATTTAAATTTTTTTGTGGAAATGTTGAACAATATTCGTGAAGGATTACCACCTCATAAACTGAATCTTAAAATTGGTACAATAGTGATGTTACTCAGAAATTTAAGTATATTAGATGGATGGTGTGATGGAACGCACTTATGAATCGTGAAATTATTTCAGTATAATATAGAAGGAGAAATAATAACTGGAGAAAAAATTGGAGACAGAGTCTTCATTCTAAGAATAACTTCAGATACAGAAAACACTGAAAGCCCAACTACTTGACGAATATTTGATTTTCTTGTCGACGAATAATTTTTTCAACAAGATGAGTATAAGGATACTTGGTCTCTACAGTTCCTCCAGAAATTAGCTGATTTTGATAATCCTCCAAATCTTGGGCACAGCTCTTGCCTAAGAACAAATAAGAACATTGATGGTTGGAGTTTAATGACTAGGAGCTTTTGAGTCATTATTAAGGAAGATGATGTTATTTACGTGAAAGGTTTTGAAAAAATTTAATGGTTGTACTGTGTGCTATTTAATAGGTAAATTACTCACAGTATGATTTATACATTTTACTAAAGATTTGCATATTATAATTATTTTAAAGGTATATTTATGATATTAAGCAATGTCCGTCTTTAAAAAAAAATTTGTACGATGATATTGAATGCACAAATTACCAATTTAATTCAGTTCATTGTGCTGTGAAGAACGCTAAAGCTTAAAAAATGGATTTTAAAAGAGCAGAAACGACAAAACAATATTCTTTACTTAAAGTACTGCGTCAAAAAAATGAGTGAGTAAGCGTTGAGGAATTAAAAAGGATACGCGATTTACTTTTAGTAATAGAATAGTACACATGTCTTCTCTGACAGCTCATATCACTTAATATGCCCGCTCTCGAGAAGAAAAAAAATATGACTCTGGTACACTATATGCCTAAAGAAAAAGTGTAAAGTCATCGATTCCAACTAACACATCTGTGTGGATAAGAAATAATAGCTCTATTACTTAGCAAGGTACTGCATCGAGTAAGCCAGCGTTGATTAGTTGAAAGGGCATCCACTTTTCCCAATGAAAGAGTCTACGTTTTCTCTCCAACAACTTGATACGCCCGCTCTCGAGAAGAAAATATTGCATTACTCGATGCACCTGCTTTTGAGAAGAAAAAAATATTATGCTAGCATAGTATACGCTTAAGTAAGAGCTGTGAATCATCGGTCACAGCTAGTGCATGCGTGTTGATAAGAAAGGATAGCTACATTCATTGATAAGTTACAGTGTCAAAAATGAGTGAGCAAGCGTTGAGCAATTAAAAGGGATACGCGATCTGCTGTGGTATTAGAATAGTATACATGTTTTTCTTGACATCTCGCATCACTCAATATGCCCGTACTCAAGAATAAAAAATATTGAGCTGATTTATTATTCACCTAAATATCAAGCAAAAAGCCATCGGTCACAGCTAACGTATCCATGTAGATAAGAAATAATAGTTCCATAGGTACTGCGTCGAGCAAGCCAGCGTTGGTCAGTTGTGAGAGCGTCTGCTTTTCCCAATGAAAAAGTATATACACTTTCTCTCCAACAACTAGATACGCCCGCTCTCGAGAAGAAAAGATTTCGCTGAGACGCCTTAAATATTGAGCAAAAGAAAGAAAAAAAAACATCTGGTGATAAGAAATACTCATTCAAGCTTAATCATCTTTCTCTCACTATACGCTGAGCTTCTTAGTCCTCGGTACCATCTAACGTCACAGCTAGCAGCATCTGGATCGTAAGACCCTACGTTACCGCCCGAGTAATCCTCACCCCCCACTGCCTCGTCGGTACAACCCAACGTGACAGCTACCAGCATCCGGTTCACAAGACCCCACGTAACCGCCCGAGTAATCTTTATTGCCCGATTGCTTAATCTTCCCCATCACCATGTGACCCAATCCTGCTCCACCTACCGCCTCTTTCAGTGACCCGGTCGTGCTAAAGCTTGAACCTATCCTTCTCCCACCAACGCCTCTCCTCCAGCCTTTCCCCCACCACCATCCCAGGGGGGAGCTTGGGGGGTCGCCAGAACTGGCACAGTTTACCTCCTTATTTAATTATGTACTTTCTGATACTCTTACTTTCAATGGTATTGCATGCAGTATCGTGAATTAATTAAATTACCTAATTCTACCGTACACTTAGTCATACGAATTTTAAAGAAAAGTATAGTTTATTTAATTCATAAAAAACTTGGATGGGTGACATAAAATAAAAATTTTTACAGAAAGTACTACTAAGCTGATGGTTTACAATGCTGTACGTATGAAAAGTCTTATAACAATTGAAAAGTACCTATAAAATATTGCTAAAGAAAAAGGCCTGTCTCTATTGTATTATTGATGGCATTATCAATGACTGTTTAATTTCTCTTTTTTCTCATTGAACTTTTCTTATAAAAGTACTGGTATATAGCTACCGTACCCATTAATGGTTAAAGTTAGAGTTTAAATAGAAGCATGCTAGTTTGAACTGAAAATGTATGCTCAATAAAAAATCACGAAAAAAAAAAATCAAAAGCATTTAATTTTTGTAAAGAAAATTATCATTGCTCTAGGCATGTGATTGTTCGGTATCCATAAACTTTGCTACTCTTGTATATAGCAGTTCATTGACTCCAAAGCTATTCATATCTAGTAATAATTGTAAGCTACAAGTTTTATTATTTTCTGGGTTTGCATCCACTAATACTTCTTTATTAATACTAACGTCTTTTCTTTCAAGTGCAGCATCATTTAAGGTTAAATTATTATGTTTCTAAATTGATGCTTCAGCATAATGATCAACTAGGTACACAGTACATTTATCCAGGAAAGCACTTTTCTCTTTGCATTAAATATGGAACATAGCAGTAACTTGATCTTTTAATATTATTTTGTGAATTGAAAATTCAAGTTTCTATCAGAATTCAACACATACCTCTTTTCTTCTCATTTTTTAATACTTACGCATAAAAAGCAGATCTAATCTGTCAAGACTCCAATGAATCAACTTCTTAGGGATAAATTCGTTCATTTCAATAAAACTGTTATATTGTTGGAAAAAATTACATTCATACATAATACACACTGGTCAAGCACTATGCTTGAGGGGCTGAAATTTTGATACGCACCTGAAAAATGCGTGCTAACGCTGAGAAAATGTCGACATTAGCACGAAAATTTTACGCATTTAATACAACTATACTGGTTCTCAACTGAGTACTGCAAAATACAGTGACAGTTATATACATGTCAATAGTTGTATAGATGGTTACATTCTCTAAAGATGAGTCCTAAACTAGGAAGAAATAATAGAGAAAGTGTAGAGCTTAAACGTTAAATTATTTTCGTAGATACGTTTGTGGAATTAAAAAGCATTGACAGAAATCCTTAATTTTAAGGTGTTAAATCGTTAATTGTACTCATCTACATTACTGGCATTGAAAAAGGTCTTATACTAAACAACAAAAATTTTGGTTGACACTCAATAATAGTTCAGTATTATTAAAGTCTTCTTTACATTGTGTACCTTTACTGCACTTAAGTAAGAGAAAAAAACATTTAGCTATAGTGTGGGTGATTAAAAAAAGTTAAGAGAGAAGGAGACAGTTTATGAAAACGAGCTAAAATTAACGCAGCGTCAACGAGCGAGATAAGATTTATCGTGGTAAAAATGTTATAAGAGTGGGATGCAATGTACTAATACTACTTGGATAGCGTATGAATTAAATTTAATAAATTTATACTGTTTTCTTATGTGTGGTTATGATGGTGTCTGTAGAAGAAAAAAGATGGTACCAGCGTATACGTTGTGTAAATTTGTTTGATGTACAACGAAATCAGAAGCATGTATCCATTTATGTGTATTTAAATAACAGTAAAAAAGCAATATAGTCAGGACTATTTTTCCATTAGAAAGTAGTATTGTATGTACATACGTTAGTGGCTTAGCTAGAGATTTGAAAAATCACCTTATTAAGAGTGTGTCGTGTATACAAATAAACATGAATTGCTGTGAAACAAAATTAAATCGGCCATTTCAGTCCTTCGTCGACTTATTTATATTTTTCTAGTGCCTATCCCCCCCCCAGTCCTGACTTCGCCCGTGACTCACTAGATGGAACACCGTAGTGTGTTGGCATGTAATGTAAAACTTTTCCAGTTAAAAATTTTACATTTACTGTGGACACTTCTCAGAACAAACAACGTCTTATTAAAAATACTTATGTTCGGAAACCATACAATTTAATTGCCATTGCAATTGCCAATTATCAGAGCAACAAAGTCCTGGAGCTTAACTTTACCATTTCTTATCGCCACAGAATAAAAGTACATATTTTTCAACCTATTTAAAAATCTGGAAAATATAAGTGATTACTCATCAGGGTTACAATGAAAAGTTGATCTCTCATGTAACCTCTTACTTCTATTGCAGGTAGCTTAGATCTCATTTCTAAGCCACCTAGCAAATTCTATTGAACTTAAATGAAAAGCTAGCGTATCTTTGCCAAACTTTGGGCTTATTCGTTGCTTTTGTTATTAATTTTACCAAGAAAAAAACTATACTAAAACCATCTAGGAAGTGTCATGAACCAGTATGCCAAATTTCAACCAGATTGGCTAAGTAGTTTTCGCGTTTAGCGATTATAACGGTTTTAGCGACCATGCTTTATATATTAGTAAGATTGAAAGTTTTTTCCACACCATCTATGTTTACGAATGATTACAATTTTATGGGATATAATATTTCTTGAGATGCGTTATTACTCAACATTAACTATGTGCTAATATGCGTGTCACTTGTCTGGTCTTGTTATTCATTTGGCTTGTAGGTACCTAACTGGACTCCGTTATACCACATTCCATGTTTTTTTTAGAGTATTTGATTTTGGTGCGTACCGTTTCTTCCCAGGAGCTATCACAGTTATAATAGTAAATGGGAAAAAAAACCCCACAAATATACCACGAGTGCATAGAGCAGGGATTCAACCCTTGTGACCCTCCCGGTGGAAGACAAAAGCTCTACCACTGAGCCGTGTGTAGCTCAATGTACATGCCATACGTTACTGAAGCCTACTATGAACTTTTACTTATGAAAGAAACTCAATAAAATTGATTCCGGGAGCAGCTCAGTTAGTATATAATAACATTAAATACATAACCACTTGCCCTCTAGTGGTCAAAAGTTGAAACTCACTTTCAGAGCTGTTTTGCAGTAAGTTTCTAGAAGTTGTATAAAAACATTTCTATAAAAGTTATCTTCAATTTTAATAGCTTATGTCACATTTGCACTTGTCATTGAACTTCTGTTAAAATTTGTAATTGATTGGTTCAGTAGTTTTTAAGATTTTTGCGAACACACAAACAAATGCAGTCTTTTTATATAATAGATAGATTATACATATCTTCAGCACTTTAGTGCATCAGTTAAAAAGTCAATAAAAAGAATATCGTTTGTAAGTTGCTATAAGAGCAATGACCATGACTGTCAAAAATCACTTGTGTAACAATGGTAATTCCAAGTATATATGCCTAAATATTCGTGTCATAAGAAAAAAATAAAACGTTGTCATAAAAAACTAATCATAGAAAAAAATTAAAAACTACACAATACTCTTAAATAGTAGGAATACAAATAAAGGTACCTCCTCCTTATTTTGTACCAATTCGTACAAAATAAGACCAAAATTGTTCTATGTTTGCTTGCAGTAGGTTCTTTAAACCTAAGGTAATTGATATGTATGCACAAAGTTATAAACATATTTATAAAAGCAAAGTGAACTATGGTCATATTTTAATGTTAAATAAAAAAATGGTTTTCTTACAAATACAGTGCTAAATAGTTATGTGCAATTCTATGGCAAAAAAGTACTCCTTACTACGTTCTACTTTTACAATTAATAGAAAACAAATGCGTGCATACTCACACTTCGCTGACTTATTTCGTAAAAAAATACCTTCGATGTTCTACCACCTTATCTAACTAGTCACAGTAACCTCATACCTAAATTATGGGAGAACATTGCCACACAGCAAAGTAGAGTAACAACTACTTGCATTATTGCGTGTCTCAGTCTACTGAATTTTGACTTGCAAGAAAGATAGTACTTCTTCGCTATACAGGAGTTTTTATGATTTTATTATCAATGGTTTCTTTTTTTCCTAATACTATTGTAAATAAGAACTGTATTACTTTATGTTTTTGGATTACACTTGTTGGGTGGAAAAAACCTCGTGTACGAACAATTTATACAGTTTTTAATCGACGGTGATGCAAGAACTTTTTCCGAAATGTGCATCAGCTGAAAACTAAATAGGGCCCTGCAAAGAATGGGTTTTTAAAAAATTACAGTCTAAGATTTGGAAAATATTTAGTCAAGCAATAATGCCAAAATCGATTCGAGTACCCAATGATAAATATGTGCAAATTGCCTTAAAAGTTATCAGAAATTCTACAATAATACAATTTGTATGATATACAATCCAATTAGACTTAGAGTAGTGAGGTAACATAAGCAATTCAAATTCTTGGTGTAAATAAATTTAATCGTTCACTAAGTGGCCAAATACTGTTAAAAAATCTTTCAAGTTGAAAATTGAAAACGTGTTATACGGATAAATTATATTCCTGACCTAAGGATAAGGTACTTTGTTTACAAATATACTTGTAACACTACCGAAGCATTAAAAAAAATGAGCAAACCAAGTTTGGAAGCTGTAGACAAAAATATACTGAGTTGAAAAAAAATATTATCATAAAAACCATAGCATTTAAAGTAACAGCTGTTAAAAAATCTTCATAGTTAGTCTCATAAAGAACTTTGGAATGTCAAGTTCAATGTACAAATTCGTTTTTTACAAAACTTAAAAAAAATAATAACAACTATGCTTTCACAGCTGATAAATAAATAGACTTATACTTATTACTTTCACACGATGGAATAACTCGAGACTCAAGAACCACTACTATAATGCGGGTTGCTTTCAGTGGTTCAGTTAAATCTAGCAAGCCCATTGCTATCAAGAATATCTTGCACACTGGCCTGAACCTGCTACCTTTTCTTTTCAACGGAATAGCCTTTATAGCTGATATTAAAATAATTTTTTGGCAGATTTTTATTTAAAATTTAAACCAAAAGTGCCAAAATATTTACTAGCAACTTAATGACGAAGAACCTATAGAAATTGACTATTTACGAACCGTCACTTATAGTAGCTAAATTGTTTTTTCTAGCTGCTCGAGTTATTAAAGAATTGGCTTTCAAAGGCAAAGAACGTTTTCCCAGAGGAGTAGAAGCTTTACGGCAAGACGTCACCCAAAAAGAATTTGTTGGATACACACGACAAATTAGAAGCGAAAATCAGAACCAAAGAGCTACAATTTCTTACTAATGCAGAAGGATTTCAGCTTCACAAGTTGACTTTAAATCTGTGAAGGTAAACTAAGGGTCTAAGCCCAGAGTTGGAGATGTCAAAGGATCTTAATCTCACGAACGTGGATGGTTCCATAACCGTATAGGCCAATTAATCTACGAAGGCTCAATGTTAAATTTGACATTAGTGTTAACAGAAAACAAAGAATACGTTGATATAGAAGAAAATGATTCAAGAAACATAGCGTTTTGTTTTTTCGGTTATTCAGTGGCTGAGTTAACCTAAAAAATTCGTGAAAGTCCGAAAATCACTTTTTTCGCGTTTGAAAACAAAAGTTGACCTCCAATGCCGAAAAATTAAAAGACAAAGTTGTAGATCTTAAAAAAACCTATCGATTGACGCGTGTTGAATATAATTTGAATGCGTAGTTGCTGAGAAAACTTGAAAAAACCATCGAAAATCGTCTTTTTTTAATTTGTTAATGACTTTTTTTCTTTTGAGATTTTAAAGTTGGTATTCGGTCAAATTCTAAGTTTTTGGTTCACAAACCTTCAGTTGTTTTTTTAGCCAAAAATATTAAAAATTTTTCAAAATATCGCATTTTTTCGAAAAAAAACACCTTTCATAAAAACTTCAATAGACGTCAGGAAATAATGCTGGAGCGATTTTTCAGGGCTTAATCTCTCCGTCTAGACTTATTCTATCATGCAATGTTTGTAGTAAGTAAAAATTTTTAATTTTTGATGCCGAAATCGGACTCCGAAAAAAGTATTTTTTTTTTTCTATTGATTTTTTACATTTTTTTTACGTATTTTGATAATTGCACGTATATAACTAACTGCAATGCATTGTACTTATTTTTTTACGAATTAAAAAAAAAAAATTTTCATGATACGACTATGTGGAGCCAAGTTAGGTTTTTTTTTTTTTTTAAATCCCTAAGCGACGGTGAAAAGCATAGAACTCTGAAACTTGCACACTTTACTAACAAATACCCATTTTGCATTAAAAAAATTATTCGCAATCGTTAACTTTAGCGGAACGATGGGTATGATAACGTTACAGTTGAGTCTTTTTGCGCGTCGCGCATCGACTGCCCGCTGGTATGAGGTGTGTCTGTCTGGTTGCTCTTACTCGGGCGCTCCGATACGGCTCCAAAATGGAGTCGGAGTGGTGAGAGAAAGATGTTCTCCCCTCATGCAGCTGCTCAACTGTAACGTTATCATACCCATCGTTCCGCTAAAGTTAACGATTGCAAATAATTTTTTTAATGCAAAATGGGTATTTTTTAGTAAAGTGTGCAAGTTTCAGAGTTCTACGCTTTTCACCGTCGCATAGGGATTCTTAAAAAAAAAAAACCTAACTTGGCTTCACATGGTCGTATCATGAAAATTTTTTTTTTTTACTTCGTAAAAAAGTAAGTACAATGCATTGCAGTTAGTTATATACGTGCAATTATCAAAATACGTAAAAAAAATGTAAAAAATCAATAGAAAAAAAAAAATACTTTTTTCGGAGTCCGATTTCGGCATCAAAAATTAAAAAATTTTACTTACTACAAACATAGCATGATAGAATAAGTCTAGACAAAGAGATTAAGCCCTGAAAAATCGCTCCAGCATTATTTCCTGACGTCTATTGAAGTTTTTACGAAAGGTGTTTCTTTTTTCGAAAAAATGCGATATTTCGAAAATTTTTTAATATTTTTGGCTAAAAAAAAAACTGAAGGTTTGTGAACCAAAAACTCAGAATTTGATTGAATATCAACTTTAAAATCTCAAAAGAAAAAAAGTTAGTAACAAATTAAAAAAAGACGATTTTCGATGGTTTTTTCAAGTTTTCTCAGCAACTACGCATTCAAATTATATTCAACGCACGTCAATCGATAGGTTTTTTTAAGATCTACAACTTTGTCATTAAGCTTTTCGGCATTGGAGGTCAACTTTTTTTTCAAACGCGAAAAAAATGATTTTCGGACTTTCACGAATTTTTTAGGTTAACTCAGCCACTGAATAACTGAAAAAACAAAACGCTATGTTTCTTGAATCATTTTATTCTATATCAGCGTATTTTTTGTTTTCTGTTAACACTAATGTCATCTTTTTCGTAGATTAATTGGCCTAGTACTAGGATTTGTCTAGCGATTAATCGAATTCAGGACTTTCTCGATATAAGGTGAGACTTAAGAAATATCAGCCATTTAGATGGTAGGATAAATTTTGTCTCAACTTGCAAGATTGTTCAACTCTCTTGGATGGCTTTTTTAAATTATTATCACCGCTAAAATGTTGATGCAATCCTTGGAGATTCTGATGGTGGACTAAGACGATCTTTTATCCAATTCTTGTATGAAGCTCTGGCTGAGTTGGCTGACTTATCCCCCCAATTTAAATTGATTAAAAATACTTCGCTGAGATCGTTCTTTCCCTTAGAGAAAGAGAATTGATATTTACGGTTACCCAGACTCTTTGATGTTTGCTTATGTTTGTGCTGGCGATATTTTGTGCCTAATAATCATTCGGGGAGATAAAGCTTACATCTTGCTATTGCTTGTTAAAACCAAGATGGCTCCTATAAAAACTACAAGCATCCTTAGACTCAAGCTTAAGAAAACCTATAAAACCCTGCAAAAATTAGAAAAGATAAAATCCATTTAGTTGAACACATACATGATAGTAGAGGCTCTTGAAAAGAGAATCCCATTGAAATTATGATTGCAAACTTGTTAAAAAAAATGACAGCGGTTTTCCAAGAGCCAATTTTTTAAAAACACATGGCTTTTTGCAAAAACTATTGGACCAATCGATTTAAAATTTTGAGGGGCTTATTAACGTCGTTAAAAAGCACAATCAGCATTAGTTTTACAACTGCATGGTTTCAGAAATTTGTAGTTATTAATAATTGAAAAAAAAGATATTTTGACGGTTTTCCTGATTTTGCGGATAAACAAATAAACCGATTTACATTTAAGAGTAGAAAAAAATGTTGGACGCGTTTAAACCTTAAAAAACGATGTCCTTATACATTACGCACATGCGTATCGTTTATTGAATTTGTTAAACATTTACTTCAAGAGTTAAAAGTTTTTCCAAACTTATTATTCTTACAAGCTACCCCAAATAAAAAAAATTTAACCTTTTACGACCTATATTACCGGAGAAAATGCTTTTTTTCTAGTCGGTTCGATTTGAAGTGGCTAAAGTCAAGTAAGTGTGGACCTCCAAGCACTAGCAATGATGTCATCAGTCGTGAATCGATGCTGTCAAACATAAGTACGATTATCTTGGAAAAGGTTTAACTCGCAAACGATCACTTTATTTTGTCAAAAAATTTTTCACGTTGAAGATCAACCACTTGAGTGTATTGTCCAAAAATTTCAATAAAAAGAAAATGTTTTTGAAGGAGTTACGCCCAAAAAAAAAAAAAAATTTAATTAGCCCCTAGTTGTCTAATAATTTTTATTTTTTTTATAATTTGCAGAAAAATTTAAACTTTTGAATGACGTAACTCCCAAAGATGTACGACCAAAAACAAAAAAGTTATTCCATTTGCTGACAAGCTTTAAAGTACGTCTTTTTTAAAGTTATTTTTAAACCACTAAAAATGATTTAATTGGTTAGGTTTAACACATAAATAATAGTATAGGCTCTTAAAAAAAAAATCCCGTTGAAATTATTATTGCAAAATAGTTTTTAAACATGACAGCATTTTTCCGAGAGCACCTTTTTAATAAATAAATTGTTTTTTGCAAAAACTACTGAACCAATCGAATTGAAATTTTTTGGGGTTTATTAACGTCGTTAAAACGTACAGTCAGCACTAATTTTGAAATTGCATAGTTTTAGAAATTCATAGTTATTAAGCATCGAAGAAAAAGCATATTTTAACAGTTTTCCTAACTTTACAGATAACTAAATATACCGATTTTAGAAATTTTTGCGGGTTTTGTAGGTTTTCTTACAAGGCTTTTTTTATCTTACCATTTTTCGACACAGTCTCAAGTTTTTTAGTATTAAAAAAAAAAACATGACTTATCACGATTGTGAATTTTTAAAACATTCTATAAACAATTTTTAGATGTTACTAAAGACATATATTTGTTTTTCTACCGCTTACTTATAAGACGATATTTTTTTTGGTGAAGTATTTTTCATTACTTAAAATGGGATCCAAATGTGGTAATTCTTTGACAATAACTGTGTGCCATTTACTTTCTGCCAAATTATGAAGCCAGAAATTTAAAGAAAATGAGACAATAAATCGATACAATTCACTGTGGATGGATTAAAAAGATATTTCACATTGGCTCAACGATTTATCTCCTAAATGTCCTTTCTTTATATCCAATCGTTAAGATTCAAAATCTTGTTTCTCAGGCTAACTGACATCACTTGCTTGAAAAACTTTACCCAGCAGATATAGCTTCTAGAAAAATTATTTCCGAGTAAACAGTACTGTTAGAACAATGACAAAAGGGATCAGAACTTTTATATGAGTTTAACTCTATTCATCTGAAGTTTGAAGACATGAATAACAGAGTTGTTATCTTACACGCTAGGGTGTCCAAGTATCTTAGCTGGGATCCTCTGTCATATTACTTGGATTATGAAAAATTATTTAAATTCACAGCTTACTGCCTGTAATTCACACTAAAACTGCATCAACGTTAAAAAAATCAGACGATTAAAACGTAAAAAGTGAGATCCCACAGCTCTTAACTTTTAAACTCATGTATATATTTCACAGAGGCTTTTGGCTTTGTTCTACACCCAAAGAAAATTTTATTAAATCAAGTTTTATTGGATAGCCGTTGATCAATAAGACTGCTTCAATCTCGAGATTAGGTTCTTAAAAGCTAACCTAGATCTTTCTCCTGATCAACAGAAGCCCTTACCTCTCAGAAGTGAGCTTTTTAAACTAGCTCCCTTTCTTGATAGAGATCTGATATGTGTCGAAAAAAGCTACCAAACTTTTCAATTAAGCCCTTGAATGAAACATCCCTTGGTTCTATTTTCTGACAAGTTATTGACTACTTATATTATTCGCTTAGCACATCTTCGATGTATTCATAAGGGCCCTTGACTCACGTTAGTCACTATTAACCAGAAGTTTTGGATTGTAGGCAACTTTTAGATGGTTGCGTTAATTACCTGACGTTGCATTGTATGATGAAAGCACTCCGGCCGTACTTGGTCTTAAATGATGAGCTCTCTTCCTTTATCTAGAGTTTTGCTAGTCCCTGCTTTTACCAAGACAGAAATCAATAATGCTGGATCGGTTAAAGTTCGCCTCATCCAAACCTGAAGTAGAATTACTACTTAGGGTTGGATTTTAGTTTCTTTTGTCTTGTGCACTCATGCTGTCTACCTTGAGACTAACTTCCATTGTAAACCTTTCAATGGCCAACGTTCTTTTTAAACATTTTTATAACTTTTATTTGAGTCTATGTTGTATTATTAGGTATGGGTTAAGAGAGAATGACTCAGTGTGTATGTCGAACGGATCAGACAGTGGCGGCGTGTGAGAACGAGCTCTTAAGTATGAGCAGCTCAACGTTTGAGGCTCGACCACGTTACATCTCAGAGCACGATGCGGCCTTAGGAGGGCGCTCTCTTAACACCTTCTTTTTTTTTATTAAAGTAAAATACAAACTAAAAGCTTTTTCAAACGCATGGTTACAATTGTGAAATCAATCACTGTGATGGTTTTATCGTACGCTTAGATCTTCGTAGGCCTCGATTTGCGCCGTCGGTGTCAGTCGGCGCGGTATCACTCGCTCGCGGTGCATTTACATTGTTTTCTAGTTATCATTATTATCTCGTCCCTTGCTATTGCCGGGCTCTTCGCTTTCTTGAGCTGCAGATTCCAATTCAAGGACAGCAATAAGATTCTATTTATTTGTTGTTATATCATGCTTGTAGAGGGTGGGGACGAGATGACAGCGGTTTCGACAAATCGTACTGCCCTGCTCGGTTTTCACAATGTACGAGTTCGATTTCTTGTCACGTTTTATAATTTTGTTGTAAAGACGCATATCGATAATCCAAATGCTTTCACCGCGTTCAAGTTCTCTTAATTTTACGGACCAGTGGCGCTCGTTATACATAGTTTCTTGCTCCGGTTTTATTTTATTTTCTCTAATAGAAATGGATGAGTGCTCCACGAAAGTACCTAGATTTTTCCAAAGCGTAGGTTGGTGCGATCTTATTTTTTGTGAGAACATGAGTTTGGCTGGCGAGTAGCCGTTATCAAGGGGGGTGGTACGATAAGCCAATAGTCTAAAGTCTACGTCTTTGCATTTTTTTATAATGTTTTTTGCGACTTCGTAAAAATTTTGGCGAACTCATGACCTGTACGAAGTCGTATTCTTTTGCGAAACGTTTAAAAACTGACGCGAACTGTGTACCGCAGTTGGAGCGTAGGATTTCAGGGATGCCAAATCAGCTAAAAACGGTTTTACAATGTTTGATGGTTTATCTTCACTCATGGATTGAAGCAGGCATATTTCAAAATATTTTGTATAGTAATCGGCAAGTACTAAATACCAGCATTTTACATAAAAAAGGTCTAGCCTGATTTTTTGCTGGGGGCGCTCCAGGAGTTCCTCTTTGATGAAGGGTTCCCGGTTATTGTGTCTCTCTTTTATGCAGGCTGGGCAGTTTTCGACAAGGTTTTTCAGCTGTAAGCTGAGCCCAGGCTACTAAATCAGTTTGTTTGCTCTTGTATGTCATTTATTTATTCTGAAATGGCCCTTATGTACTTTTATTAACATTTTGAGCTGCAAGGCTGGTGGAATAATAAATCACGTCTTAAATAGTAGTAAACTATTACAGAGTGATATGCTGTCCTGGTACCCGTAGAACAGCGCGACGTTAGGCGGAACGCGATTTTTGCTTGGCCCCGCAGACAGGCGGTTCTTTTTCATCTGTTGGCATGCATTGTCCACGTCTTGTTCTTTCGTGACTCTACCTAGCATAGGTTTCGTTGCTGGCAAGTTACTAATCACGGTGTTTACAGAACAATCGATCTCATCGTTTAAGATGTCTAGATGTCTGTGTTTTTCTTGGTACCTGGTTGGGGATTTCTCGATAAGCAATCCCCGAGCATGAGCTACTTGCCTGGAACAAATAATACTTTGTAATTATAACGCATTAGGCAGAGTCGAATTCTCTGGAGCCGTGGTGTCAAGTTATCTAATGCTCGACGTTTGAGGCTTAACTTCCTGTTACATCTTGGAGCACGATGCGGCCTTAAAAGGGCGCTCTCTGAACAGTTTATTTTTATTGTATATTGGTGAGCTTAAACTGTCTTATTTGTCCCATTATACTTTTCAAACCTTGGATGCATGCTGTTACAGTCTTTATCGTAGCTTCTGTATATATTTCTCGTGCCACTATTCGTTTAAGTGATAAAATACATGTTTTTGTTCAGATTTTTCATGAGTAAGACAATTTTATGCTTACTTCTATTAAAACTTTTAATGTTTAAACTTTAAGCCTCAAAAAGTTTTTAAAGCTAGCATAATACATAATTATTTGTTTTCAGTGCAGTGTAAGATTGAGCATTTTGTTCAAAAACTAATATTTTTTGTAAATCAATGGATGCTAAGATGTTGTCAATCTTTTAGTGTAGATAAATTAATACGATCTTACATAATGTCAGTGCGATTGACTTTTCCTGTTTGGCCCACGGCTCTTTGGAAAAATTATTATTTTTCATGCCCTACAAGATTGACAAAATCTTAGGATCCGTACATTTATAAATGTTATATGAGTAATAATACTATTTTAACGTATACTTATATTTTTTGTCTAAATCTAACAAAGATAAATTAATGCACATGTGGACTTATTGATTCACTTTTATATTTAATTTCTAATTTCTAGTCTATATACCATTCATGTAATTCAAACAAGTGCCCTCTACCACCTTAGTAAAAAGGGTATTCATCTAATAAGCCCAAATATTAAATTATCCTATTTTATCATATTCATCGAAAACCTTTCACCCTTACCTCTATTTTCCACTCAAGTATCTCTGCAGAACCCTTTGCCCACTATTGCTTAAGACCCTCTGACCTAATGCTACCCCCTCTCCACATCAAAACACCCTTAGGGTTGTGACGAGGATTTTTCTAGCCGATACACAGCCGTCCCGAATCCCCGGAAAAAAACTCTTAGCGAACTTGTAAAGGATTCAAAAGAGGTGACATAAGTTGAATATTATAAGAATACTCTAAGAACACTTCAGGAACACTTTGCGAATACAAAAATAAGTTCCTTGGTGAATTCATAAAGAATTCTTTATAATTTGTGGTTGCCGTCTGGACTGATATATATTTGAAAATGATTATATCTACATAAAGATTTGAATTTTGTATAGAAATATTTTCTAATCTTATAAAATTTAAAAATAAATATTCTTATAATTTTAAATTCATCTTCTCTGCCCCCGATCCATCAACACTCTCAATTCACTCACGCTTGCACTCAAACCCCGAAAACTAATTTGCCCCGGGAGTCTTTTCCCACTTCTGTGACATTATTCTAGCCGATACACAGCCGTCCCGTATCCCCTCACAAAACTCTCACTTAATTTCTTACCATGTCCCTACACTCTGGATATCTCTTCTCCGGGAGGTCTGCCACAGGTGTCTGGCTCGGGAACACCAGACACTCCTAAAAGGAAAATAGAAGGGGGCAAATGGGGGCACTACTTCTCAATAAACACTCGTGGATATAAATTTTCACAGCGCTCTCACGCTATTTATTCGGCTTAATGCACACTCTCCACAACCTCGCGTCTCTCTCTCTCTCTCTTTACATATATATATACATACATATGTTGGCACAGTATTCTCGAGGTAGATATCTTCGTGCTGTCACCTCCGGTCGTCCTCTTCGCCGAATTTCTCCCTGGCTTGACTGTTGCTGGCCGGCACCTAGGCTACACACACACACACACACACAACCTCAAGCATATCTTTGGCTCAATTCAATCTTTCCTATCCTTATATAGATCCTACACTTATTTATCCTGACTCACTCGGATCGTCCCCAAGCCTTTACCTCGAAATAACACCTAGTGCACCGTCCTCCGTGAAGTGACCTTCTCTCTGTCCTTGCCGTCACCCAGTGCTACCTAGAGTTCGTCTCAATCGTCGCGTAGACTCGGCGGCACGGTTAACTCTCGGGCAGTATTGTTCGGTGTTCTCCTATGCTATCCTTTTGGATCCCTTTCCTCACTCTCAGCTCTACCTGTCACTTTTTCCTATATCCAATCACTCTCTCTTTCCTATCTGCTCTCTATGCCGCTCCACGCGATACTGACTTCGTTACGGCAGTACACTTCAACAGATGCGCGTGCCCCCCCCCCGTGTATACGAAAAATCCCCAACATGCCTAAAAACCGGTAAATTATTGGAGGTTTCAAAAACTAGGGAATCGAAGCGGCCACTCGGCACTCACACCTCTCCGTCGTGTTGCGAGCCCTCCCCTCTCTCCTTCTCTATCATATACACATGCTCACTCAATCATACCTCACACACTTTCAATCCCTTTTATGGTCTTCGGTCCTTCTCTCTCCTCTGGCTCGTAGTCCGCGGCACCGAGAACACGCATTAAGTAATGTGTTATAGATTTACATACAGAAAATATATATGTTATTCTAGGACTCGGTAGCCGCCGATGACTTGCCCCGAAATATAGGTATACAGTGGCGTGATAGCTTTAGCTACCACGTCACAAACCCCCCTCCTAGGCTAGACATTCCCCCGAATGACTAAGCCATTAATCATCGACGACCACCTTATTTTAGAATAAAACGACGCTTACCTCGGGACTCTAGCGATGGTTCCTGGTATCTCCTCATATGGGTCCCTTGGTCTCCTGAAATTAATAATTATTAGTCTGGCTCAGCGCTTCCCTTATTTGTCTCTATCTCTCTCTCTCTCTCCCACTTCCTGCTCATGCAGTTCTTCCTCTCTTGATCTTCTCTTTCCCTCTTGATCTTCTTTTCCTCTCTTGATCTTCCCTTTTTCTCTTGATCTTCTTTTTTTCTCTTGATCTTCTCTTTCTCTATTGATCTTCTCTTTCTCTCTTGATCCTCTCTTTCTCTCTTGATCTTCTCTTTCTTTCTTGATCTTCTCTTTCCCTCTGTTCTCCTTTTCTCTCTCTCTATCTCTCGGTTTATCAAACCGTAAAACAAATGAATTCGTTTCGCCCTCATCTCTTTGTCTATATTTATATCCGCCTCCTTACCCCTCAGGTATATTCCTTCTCCTCCTCTTCTCTGTTCTAGTCAACTTGTCTTTCCTAATTTTCTCTTCCCTTCTCTCTTCAATCTTTACTCCTCCTTGGACTTGGGTTGACTTCACCTTATCTGCAAAAAAAAACGAACGAAACCGGCAGAATCTTGCCAGAATATCCTGAATTCCCCCCTACCTCCCAGGATTCGGTTATCCTAAGCTTATCATCTCGTTTGTTATGACACATGCACCCTCCTTACGACTGCTCTTTCTTTCGTCTCATTTCCAATCTAGACCATCAGCGACTTGGTGTTGTTACGCTAGCCTACACCCCCGTCCCCTAATTGACCGAGATATCCTTAATACTTGTACAATCGACACATACCGTATCTTCTGACGAATTCCCTAACCCCTTTAATGGATGCCACTCTCCCTCAAAGACTCGAAATAACCCCCGACTCAACCGTAGATCTAGATCAAACACTTTCTGGAAATCGCGTCCGAACACTATATCTTGATTAATTTCGTTAACCGCTTTAACCGGTATCTCTCTATTATGACCATCGATTTCGCAACTAATTTTCAAAGTGCCCAATGCTTTAGAGAAAGTATTATTAACCCCAACAATTACCGCATTAGTTGGCTCCAATTGTTCTTTGAATCGTTCCGCTAATTTGAGTCCAATAATCGAAGACTGAGCTCCAGTATCTAGAAGAGCGCCGTACTCTTTCCCTCCCCACCTTACCGAAAGATACGGTAGGTTTTTGCTCTTCGCACTCGAAATGTTCTCATACGATCCTCCTTCTGCTAAATGTCTTTCTCTATCTTTTACCTTATTCCTTGTATTTTGTACGCATTCCAACTCAAACAAACTAGACACTCCTAATCTATAGCTGTTTGGCACTACTTTAGTTGTCGAAAGAACCGCACTCTGGTCACGTTTTCCCGAAATGTCCCTATCCTTATCTTCAAAGACCTTATCGAAAAAATCTTGAAAATCCTCTACGTTGATTTGTTGAGGCTCACCTTCCTTCCTGGAAGTCGAAACCTTCTCTCCTTTTTCTTGTCGCTTGATTTCCCAATCTGTGGTCGTCCTAGCATTCTCAGAATCTGGCTCTAAGACTTCCTCATTATAACGAATTCTTTCCGTTTTTAAGTTTCGATCCCCCTCAAAGTTATACACTTGGACGTCGCAGTCTTTGTCTGGACCCGAGACTTCCTTCGTGTACCAAACTGACTCCTTTTTTTCGTTCACTTTTCGTTTCCACTCTCTTTCCCGTGACTGCCATATTGTATCCCGGTCTTTCCACGCAACCAACATCCCCCTCGTTTTCCCCATGTCTCTATCCCTACTCGGAGACCACACCTCTAACCTTTCACTCATCCCCCCGTATTTACCCTTTGGTTCCTCTTTCGCTGCAGCTTCTCTTAACTTTAATGCTTGTTCCGCACTTCTTTCTCTCAGCCTGTCTAAACTTTTTCGAGAGAATTCAGCCACTTCCTGAGCATCGTTAGTCGCTTGCACTCGCTCATCCTCTGACGGTATCCCCGTCCGTTTGTCCTTTCTCTTACTCTGTGGCTCTTGAAGAGTCTTCCTAGGGACCAAAACCAATTTGCCATCTGCTCCCAAAATCCACGTTTTTTCGCTGTTGGTTCTCTGCCCTTCACTTTTTCCTAACCTCACCGAATCACTTAATTTACTGTTAACTTCTTTTCGGGATCTCGTCTCGATCCTGTTTTCCCTCAACCCTAGTCTCGGACGCAACGCGGGGGTTGCAGAAGTTAACTCGTTTAATTCTGGCTCCTGCACGCCCCGTTTCCCATTGTTTTTCGCCAAAACACACACTTGGGACAGGACGAGAAGACTACTCCTAGAGTACCACAAACCTGGCACTCGACTGTTGGCTTAGGCTCAGGATTCCCAGGGGGTCTTTTCGATGGGCAATTTCGTGCCAGGTGTCCTTTGTTCCCACACGTGTAGCAAAGCACCTCCGGGCATTGTGCGGAACGATGACCCACGGCCCTGCAGGTATAGCACGTGGTATAGAACCCACTCCCTCCCGCAGCTTCGTCTCGGCTGGCCGTCTGCTTAGGGATAGCTCCCTGTTGGACCCCGCTGGCCGTTGGTCCCGTCAGCTGGCCCCCCTCCTTGACGTTAGCCGGGGACTTCGCGGTCGCCTGATTGTTCTAGGGTATCGGCTTCTAATACTGGGCCCACGGCGGACGGTTCTGGGCTTGCGCGAAACTCGCGATTAACTCTAGAGGTAGATCAAAGAACGGAGATTCGCTTCCCTCTGGGCTCGTTGTCTCCTTTCTAACATCACTATCTCCACTCACTCATTTATTTCCTCCCTTGCCGTTCTTTCTCCCCTTGTTTTCCGTCTACTCGGTTGACGCATTCTCCCTCTTTGACTTTTGTACTTCACTGGCATCAGCCACGCACGCAATCTTAGTCTTGACAACTGGAGCTCCAGAGAACCCTGCACCGGGTACGTGCATTTTGTCCGCTGGTGGGGGCGGGACATAGCGGCTGTCCAGCTCCTTCTGTCCCTCCCACCACAAACCATATATCATCTAGACTCATCACCAGTCTGTCAGACATCTTCCGGCGATACTCAGGCAACAAGTTCCGTCGCGCCAGTTCTACTACCGATCTCGTAGAGGGTGGCACCGTAAATCGTGAGACGATGTATTTGAACTTTGACAAATACACGGCGATCTTCTCTGTCTTCGCTTGCGTGCGCCAACGCAAGTCATCCCACAAATCTTCCTCGTCATACTCCCCTATATACTGCCTCTTAAATGACACCTTGAAGGTGTCCCAATCCCTCAGCTCTCCTCGGATCGTTCGGAACGAGCGGCTCGCTCCCTTAGATAACACCCCTGTTGTTGCGGTCCAATAAAAACCAATAAAATTTTACAATGGGATTTTTCTATTAGTTTCTTATCGGTATTCGCACCCGTAAATCCAAATAAAATCCGAAATGGTTGAAAATAGATTTTCTATATCATTTATTATAACTAGGACATGATTGAACAAAAATAAATTGACAAATTTATGTCATACCATCCGGATGGTAACATCAAAACGGGGGGATTAGAGTATTTTATATGTAAATTGAAAGAAAAGTTAGTTGTTAATTTTTATTAGAATTTTGTAAGAAATACTTTAGTCCCCCCGTTTTGGTGTTACCATCCGGATGGTATGACATAAATTTGTCAATTTATTTTTGTTCAATCATGTCCTAGTTATAATAAATGATATAGAAAATCTATTTTTGACCATTTCGGATTTTATTTGGATTTACGGGTGCAAATACCGATAACAAACCAATAGAAAAATCCTATGGTAAAATCAATGAATTTTTTATCGGTTTTTATTGGACCGCAACAATAGGGACGCACGGCATCGCGCTCAGAAGTTCGTGATCACTGAACTCTGCGCTTTCTTGGCAATCTTCTAATTGCTCCAAGAACTTTTCCACATCTTTACCTTTGTCTTTACCCGAAAATTTCACTCCCCAACCCTTCAGGAGCTTAACGGCCTGAGACCGAGGCCCGTGCATTCGGTATCCCTTGGCTGGGTTACTTCACAGACTCTGATCCCCCTTATCATTGTCTCGGAACCCTCGATTATTCTGGGGTCTCCGCTGATCTTCATACCTCTCCCCGGGTGAACTCACTCGCCTCCTCTGATCAGGCTGCAGTTCTGGCCAAGATCTCGCCTTTCGGTAGTGGGCCGGTCTACCTCCCTTTTCGGAGGGGTTACCGTCGGAGACCCTTTCCGAACGCTTATTCCGCAAGTTCGGCTCATAGTCCCTTGTCGACTGGTCCCTCTCGTGTTGGAGGGGAGGCACTGGCTTTCTCCAATCACGCCGATCCTTTTCTGAGTCCCCGCGATCCAAGTGTTCGACTAGTTTCCTGGATACTTGCGCTGTACCCACTCCCCTTTTCGGTCTTCTAGACCCTGGTCTCTTTTGGGTGCGCGGTAATCCCCTAAACTGAGTTTCTTCAGTACCCGACTCTTTGTTCGTCTGTATATCGTTCTGTTGTTCATTTGTCCTACTATACTTTGGTTTTTCCGGGAAACCCCTCCTCAAGTCTCTTTCTCTGTATTCCTTCTCTATCTCTGTCCTGATCCTCGCACACTCTAGTCTATATTCTTCTTCGGCCTGTTGGTTCTGTTCCTCCCTCCGCCTTTCGGACCCCTCGCCGTCCTCTTCTGAATCCCGATCGCTCTCGTTCACTTCTGGTTTGGGGGTAAAATACTCGCTTCGATTGGTTCTATTCGGTAGGATAAAACTACGTGCCGATTTCTTTAAAATCGATTGTTGAGCGGTTATTTTGATTTTAGGAGTTCCCCTATTCTTTTTTAAGGGTGTCCAATTATCCGTTAAGGCTGCCAGATTTGTTGCTCCGGCCCCCTTATAAGCCCCTATTACCTCCCCATGACTCCCTGACTCTGCCTTGTTAGCTGATTTGGGTACCCAAGGAGCTTCCTGAGGTGCCACGTTATCCTGTGTGACTGTAGGAGGGTGTCTCTGTTCACTCTGGAGATCAGCTATTAGAAACCGGTGGAGGGTAGGGTCAATCGTGACCGATCGCATCTGCTCTTCTGCGGTCTTTGGTTTATTTCCTCCCCCTACCATTGATGTTGTAATAGGTGTGGTGTATGTCGTCGTGAACGTCGTCGTCGTCACGGTCTGTACCCAAGAGTCCACTAGTGGTCTATATGTGTTTATGTTCGTCTCCATTCTTCGCCTTAACTCGTTCTCTAACTCGGACCAGCTCGCTCTCGCGTGTTCCCCCTCGCCTCTCCGTGGCACCCATACCAATGTCTCTTTCACCGACCCCGTCATCCTTGGTCCCGACGGAAGCCCCGGACTCTCCCTCCTCTCCGATTCCGAACTGTCTTCGCGCGATATCTCCCTATTTATTAACTCGTCCGCTGTACTAAGATGGGTCGTCCGCGGAGTACTGTGCCCTCATTGCCCCTCCTCCGCGTCCGCCAGCACGTCATCTTCGTATCAAGGCACTCTCTTGTAGTCGGGTTCCATTTCCAACATCAACACCCGGAGAAACCTATCCCTCGCCACGGCTTCTGTTCCCTCCGTACTGAATCCCCTCAAAAATAACTTGTCCGCCAGCGACTCTAACGGCATCGTTGTGATACTACGTCTAAGTGCGCGCAGCTCCCGCGTTTTTACAAGAGCCTGCATAATTTGTTTATGCGACGCCATCTTGTTACTTACGCTAAGAGACTGACAAAAAAAAACACCGAAACGCTAAACGACTCTACCGAACGAAAACACCCTGTTTGTGTATTTTCGCCTGCCCGCACTTGTCGCCAACGGTCTCACCCCAAAGCGCTATCCTTTTGCAGAGTTCGGACGAAAACTATGCCCTTTTGCTTAGTCTGGACGTCAATTATGCCCTTTTGGGATCTCAGACGAAAAATATACCTTTTTATTGCGTCTGGAGGAAGACTATGCCCTTTTGCGTAGTCCGGAAAAAAACTTTACCTTTCTTCCTTATCCAGGAGAAGATTATTCCATTTTCTCCGAGTCTGGACTAAGATGTTGACCTTTTCTGGAGCCAGAATAAAGTGAAATTTATTTATGCTCACTCTAAAAATTTTGTTTGTCATTATATATATAGTCAAATATATTTATACAGTGGTTGTTGCCTACAGTTTTTATAATATTCACTGTAAGAAATCCTTTAAATAAGCTTATTCTCGTTATTTTTCAAACACTTATTCAAACTGCAATTACTGAAGCCGCTAGACCTGCTAAGCATAATGAATACGTGTTGTCTTTTTTACAAAAATTACGGCAACCACAAATCATAAAAAATTCTTTTTAAATTCACCAAGGAACTTGTTTTTGTATTCGCAAAGTGTTCCTAAAGTGTTCTTAGAGTATTCCTATAATATTCAACTTATGTCACCTCTTTTGAATCCTTTACAAGTTCGGCAAGAGTTCTCTTTTTTTTTAATCTTAATCCATAAAGAGTTCTTAAAGTATTCATTTTGATCCAACGGTACTTAAAAATTAAACTTAAATAAAAATTATTTCGTTAACAAGTCGGTTTTCTTCTGTACACACTTAGGGGTAAACGCACCATCTACCGTACACCCGTAAATTCACTTTATTTTGTTACCATGATTGTAAGACAATTTGATACTAAATATTGACTCAGTAAATTTTAAATTGTTATTTAGGATCTCAAGAGAGCACTGAAATTTTTTTGAGGTGTTAGAGCTTGTTAAAATGATTTTATAATAGAAATATGAAATAGAAGTCGTGTTCCTATTTCCGTACTGCCGTTCTCATTACCGGACCCCATCTACCGTACGCGTTCCTATTACCGGACCCCATTCACCGTTTGACGACAGATTTGACTATAACCTCACATTTTTGTTTACAACTGCATATCGATCTCAGTGCCTGCTACATAAATCACGATGAAAATGTCAAAAGCAGAGAAAGATGGAAAATTGAAAATCAAGGAAAAAACGCCAAGTCAATTATGCAATTCAAAAAGAAAGCAGACAGAAAAATCAAAAAAGAAAAACAATTACAGAGAGAGAAACAAAGAGTAGAAAAAAAAAAATAAAAAATTACGAAAGCAAGAAGAGAAGTTAAAAGCCATTGTAAACAGAAAAAAGTCTGTTGAGGAAGATTTAATGGACGAGACAGATGCTATTGATTTACAAAAGCAGATTGGAGAACTTCAAGAGAAACAATTAAAACTAAACCAAAAAAGAAACAAAGATCCATCATGAGTAAGTTTTGTAATGCAAGTTATTCTTGAATATTCATAACATCGTAAGTTGATTACTATTATAGTCTTAAGCTTTTTTACTCATTTTTGTTAGTCTAATTAAAATATTTAAAAGCAATAATATCTCATGATATGAAACAAAAATCTTATTAATGAATACATTTTTTTTCAATAAATGCAAATAAGTTATTTCATATAAACAAGCAGTAATTAAACTTAGATTAGTTTTAGCTTAACGACGATTAAATCTATTAATACTAAATAAAACATCACTTGGCAAAAATTATTCAAGAATAACTTGCATTACAAAAATTACTCATGATGGATCTTTGTTTCTTTTTTGGTTTAGTTTTAATTGTTTCTCTTGAAGTTCTCCAATCTGCTTTTGTAAATCAATAGCTTCTGTCTCGTCCATTAAATCTTCCTCAACAGACTTTTTTCTGTTTACAATGGCTTTTAACTTCTTTTCTTGCTTTCGTAATTTTTTATTATTTTTTTTTTCTAATCTTTGTTTCTCTCTCTGTAATTGTTTTTCTTTTTTAGTTTTTCTGTCTGCTATCTTTTTGAATTGCATAATTGACTTGGCGTTTTTTCCTTGATTTTCAATTTTCCATCTTTCTCTGCTTTTGACATTTTCATCGTGATTTATGTAGCAGGCACTGAGATCGATATGCAGTTGTAAACAAAAATGTGAGGTTATAGTCAAATCTGTCGTCAAACGGTGAATGGGGTCCGGTAATAGGAACGCGTACGGTAGATGGGGTCCGGTAATGAGAACGGCAGTACGGAAATAGGAACACGACTTCTATTTCATATTTTTATTATAAAATCATTTTAACAAGCTCTAACACCTCAAAAAAATTTCAGTGCTCTCTTGAGATCCTAAATAACAATTTAAAATTTACTGAGTCAATATTTAGTATCAAATTGTCTTAAAATCATGGTAACAAAATAAAGTGAATTTACGGGTGTACGGTAGATGGTGCGTTTACCCCTACTCACTCTGGCTACGGATATACATTAATATCCGAAAAAAAGTCTGCAGACGAGTGGAATCGAACCCAGGTAGCTATAGCCCGCCTGTGACACAAAAACGCTTCACCACTCGGCTATCGAGGATTCGGAAATTCGCCAACATTAAACGCCTACATTAACTATTTACAAAAACTATGGTTCTTTGTTATTTTAATTCCCTCTTATGATTAAAAAATTGTGTGAAAAATCTCTCTGCTCTTCTCGCTTATGGATAACGCTATCTTATAACTTTTTATCACACGCGCACTTATCGCTACATATTATAGCAACGTCGTACGATCTGGACTATGTATTATTGTAATTACATGATCTTATAATGCAAATTATAAAAATAAAGTCTTCGGACGTTTAATAAAAAATATTTTCAACACAAAAAATATCAAATTGAGATTGCAAAATAAATCGTTTAATTATAGCGAGCTTCCATATTTAGGACGAGCTTCAGAGCTTCACCATAAACATGATTAACTTTTGACCTTAAGACTCCCAGTGCTTTTATGGCACAGGTGGCTCGCACGCGTGTCTATCGTTTCGTTTTTGCATTCTCGGGTTCGAATCTCAGTATGGAAGATGACTTTTTTTTTTGTTTCAGTGGTCCTACTGGTTATTCTGTATTTTTTACTCGACATACTCCTTAATTATTAAAACTTATGAAGACATTTTCATTTAAATTAAATAATAAATACCTCAAATAATTTTATTTTTATTGTCCAATAAGCTTCAGATTGTATTTTTTGTATCTTATACATATTTTTTCATTTAACTTTTATTCGATTCATAAAAATAAGTTTTTTGCTATTTCGAGAAAAAAATAATAAATAGGATATTGTTTAAAAATTTTTCTCGTAACTTAATAATAATTCTTCAGATTTATTTTGAATTTTAGCGATTGCTTATTTCGTGTCGTTTTAGTTGTTAAAAAGTAAAGCAGTGTTGAAAAACAATAAAAAATTCATGCACAAACGAAAAAAGTGTAAAAATGATATCTAATTTAAATTAAATTTATTTTTTGTAGCAACAGGCAAAAATCAAATAAGTAGTGCACCATAATAAACTTTTACTACCTTATTGAATATTTAATTTTTACTTACGTGTCTACCTTATTAATAGTAATAGAAGACTTTAAGTAAAAAAAGTTAATAAATAATTAATAAGGCCTTCAAAGTAACTAAAAAAAAAACAGATCACATGGACAAAGAGTCGAGTCCAAGAATGCAAAAACGAGACGACGAACTTGCACGCGAGCCATCTGCGTTAAGGGGAAGCTGTGTAAGCTACAGTCAAAAGTCACTTATATTTATAACAAAGCTCCGAAGCTTGTCCTAAACATCGCTGGGGCTCGCTGAAATTACTATATTTATTTTGCAATCTTAACTGGGTATGTGTTCGTATTAATAATAATTTTGATTACACGTGCAAGAACTTTAAATAATAATTCTTATCGTCGCAAGAAAACTCTGTGAAATTACATCACCGTAACTGCAACCTTTCTCCAGTACACACCTTAAATTTTTTTCCACCTTAACAAGAATTAAATAAAATTATATAAAATTACGTGCTTCACGATTACAGATGAGTAGAAAGATTTATTAATTTTACTCATCATAAGCTGTAGGCCAAGCTCCGGAGGTTGTCGATGAACATATGTGACTTCCAAACTGTCATGACACAATGTCTCGATATCTCAGACGGTTAAGGCTTACACCTATGGGAAGATTATTTTGCAATGCTAGGTTCGATCATCATTGTCACCATCATTTTTTTTTTTTTTTTCAATGTGATGGATTATTTTGTTTCAATTTCTTAGTATAACTTTTATTTAAATTTATGTACGTTGTCAACTCTTTGTGTCGAATACATCAAAATAAATAATTTATTAATGTTGTGTTACGTCACATAAATAAGCTGGTAAGGAGGTGCACCACAAAAAGAACTTGACTCGTTGGTCAATTATTTATTAGCTTGTTAAAGGCAAAGTCATGTGTGTGTCTCGGGCGGTGTTCCCTTCATAAATGTCTGCATAAGTATTGATAATAAAAGAGTTTGTTGAGTAAAAAATACAGAATAAACAGTAAGACCACTGAAACAAAAAAAAAGTCATCTTCCATACTGAGATTCAAACCCGAGAATGCAAAAACGAAACGATAGACACGCGTGCAAGCCACCTGTGCCATGAAAGCACTGGGAGTCTTAAGGTCGAAAGTTAATCATGTTCATGGTGAAGCTCCGAAGCTCGTCCTAAATAAAGAAGCTCGCTATGATTATACGATTTATTTTGCAATCTCAATTTGATATTTATTTGTGTTAAAAATATTTTTAATTACACGTCCGAAGACTTTATTTTTATAATTTGCATTATAAGATCATGTACTTACAATAATACATAGTCCAGATCATACGACGTTGCTATAATATGTAGAGATAGGTGCGCGTGTGATAAAAAGTTATAAGATAGCGTTATCCATAAGCGAGAAGAGCAGAGAGATTTTTCACACAATTTTTTAATCATAAGAGGGAATTAAAATAACAAAGAATCATAGTTTTTGTAATAGTTAATGTAGGCGTTTAATGTTGGCAAATTTCCGAATCCTCGATAGCCGAGTGGTGAAGCGTGTTTGTGTCACACGCGGGCTCTAGCTAGCTGGGTTCGATTCCACTTGTCTGCAGACTTTTTTTCGGATATTAATGTATATCCGTAGCCTGAGTAAGTCAGTGTGTACAGAAGAAATCCAACTTGTTAACGAAATAATTTTTATTTAAGTTTCATTTTTAAGTTCCGTGGGATCAAAATGAATACTTTAAGAACTCTTTATGGATTAAGATTGAAAAAAAAAGAACTCTTGGCGAACTCGTAAAGAATTCAAAAGAGGTGACATAAGTTGAATATAATAGAAATACTTTTAAAACACTTCAGGAACACTTTGCGAATACAAAATCAAGTTCCCTGGTGAATTCATAAAGAATTCTTTATAATTTGTGGTTGCCGTCTGGGCTGATATATATTTGAAAATGATTATATCTACATAAAGATTTAAATTTTGTATAGAAATATTTTCTAATCTTATGAAATTTAAAAATAGATATTCTTATAATTTTAAATTCATCTTCTCTGCTTCCGATCCATCAACACTCTCAATTCACTCACGCTTGCACTCAAACCCTGAAAATTAATTTGCCCCGGGAGTCCCTTCCCACTTCTGTAACATTATTCTAGCCGATACACAGCCGTCCCGTATCCCCTTACAAAACTCTCACTTAATTTCTTACCATGTCCCTACACTCTGGATATCTCTCCTCCGGAAGGTCTGCCACAGGTGTCTGGCTCGGGAACACCAGACACTCCTAAAAGGAAAAATAGAAGGGGGTAAATGGGGGCACTACTTCTCAATAAACACTAGTGGATATAAATTTTCACAGCGCTCTCACGCTATTTATTCGCCTTAATGCACACTCTCCACAAGCTCGCGTCTCTCTCTCTCTCTCCCTTTACGTATATATATATATATATATATATATATATATATATATATATATATCTTCCTATACTATATAGTCGCAAGAGTTAGAGCGAGGTTTTGCTCCCCCCACCTTCCCCCGCTTCTCCCCAGCTGCCCTTCAGCTCCCACCCAAATAATGTAGTTATTCTTTCATTTTCTTGCATTTTTCGAGTAATCCTACTTTTTTGATAGCTCCCCTTACCTTCCTCCCGCTCCACCTCAGCTCTTCCTCAGCTCCACCCCAGCTCCCCTTTATTTTCCCTATATATAATGTAAATATATTAGTAAAACCTTGTATTTTAACTGTTACAAGTGGTCTAATTTTTACATATAATTTTATTTGACCATAACAATAAATTTTGTTACAATTATCTTACTTACGATGTTTATTTTGATTACATACTCTTAAATGACTCTTTAGGTGCTCTGCTTTTAGGGGTAAACGTACTATCTACCGCACACCTGTAAATTCACTTTATTTTGTTACCATAATTGTAAGACAGTTTGATACTAAATATTGACTCAGTATATTTAAAATTGTTATTCAGGATCTCAAGAGGGCACCGAAATTTTTTTGAGGTGTTAGAGCGTGTTAAAATGATTTTATAATAAAAATAAAAAATTAAGTCAACCCTACTTAACCTTTTCCACAATTTTGACAAAAATTTTTTTGAACGCTTTTTTCATGACTTTTCAAATGTCTCTGTAAGTTATGATTACTTTTTAAACTTTTTTTGCATTTAAAAATCTTAAGAATTTTTTCAATGATTTAGCATTTTTTTGGGTGACGCAAATAGTTTTTCTTGTCTAAAATTATAATGCTACACAGATCACAAACAAAAAATTTTTTTTTGTAAATTTTTTCGTGCGATGATAGACACTCTTGATTTGAAAATTTTGAGTTACATTTATCACACTGATAAAATTTTGCATCCATGACCGTGTATCTGAAAACATGTAACAAAAAACGGATTGTTTATGATTACATAAATCTGGGTACTAGACGGTACTGAAATTTGCTTTTTTGATGAAAGATAAAATTTGCAAGAGAGTATAAAAATAGTAATGAACTATAGAATAGTTTTGTTGTTACTCTTAAATTTGATTCCAAAAAATATTTTTAATTTCAAATTTGTTTTCTGATTTAATTGGGATAAAAATTTTTTTTTGGTTTCAACATCTAGACAGTGCAACATATAATTGCCCATTAGAAAATAATGGTTTTCTAAAGTACAATCCTAAGGCATCAAAACTTTGACCTTAAGATTTATTGATAGCCATAGGAAGAGTTAAGATAAATGGAAATCGTTTTCTGTACAATATAAATGGTAGTAAAGAAGAATTGTTTGTTTGGAGTGTTATACTTAGACTAAAGACTTTATTTCCCTTTTTTTTTTTTTTTTTTACCTGAGATTATTCCAGCTTTAATGTTGTATTTGAATAATTTTGTAATTCATAATCTTGTGTCATTGCAAAGTACTTCAGATTTGTTTAAGTTTCGTATTAACATAACAATAGCGTTGATTTTTAAATCTAATTCGTGTGAAAAAAAAATTACTTTACTACTATTTAAATATTCTGTAGAGAAATTAGTATAAATATTATCGTCTAATTTAGCAACTCCTTTGTGAGTTGCTGTATCAATACTAAAGTACGTTACTTATATTCCTACCATATTATTTTAAATTTTTTTGTTAAAAAAGTGAGTGTATTTATCGTGAGATATTAATACAGCTTTACTCATAAAAGAATCATCATTATTATTAAAAATTGAAGAACATATATCAATTGTTTTTAATGTCTGAGGATATATAAAAGTTTTAATTTTGCCTTCTCCTATATCCAGTAGCAATAAAGACAATTTTTTATCAATTGAACGTATACTATTTTTTAAATAGAAAATATTAAATAAAGGCCAAAAATTGGAAAATTTTTTGGTTTCTTGAACAATTGTAATTTTGCTTCCGTTTTTTACTACTGGGAGAATTTGATGAAAGTCTCCACCTAAAATTATTATTTTATTTCCAAAAGGTTTATCACTACTAGATAAATCTTTTAAAGTCCTATCAACGATTTCTAACGCTTTTTTTGGTACCATAGGAGCATCATCCCAAATAATTACTTTTATATTACATAATTTTTGTTTATCTGGCTCAAACTGGAAGAATGCACTTTCTATAGTGCTTAAATTCAAAGGAAGTCTGAAAGTTCTGTAAGTGGTCATTCCCTTTGGAAGCAGAATAGAAGCAATACCTGTCCAAGCCATTGAAAGAATTGTTTTTCAATTAAAATAAAATAATTAATCAATCTTTTGAATAGAAAAGTTTTTCCAGATCCACCAGGACCATCGATAAAAAAAATTTTTTTTTTTAATTTTATTATTTCTTGAAAAATTTTACATTGATCATTGATGATTGAGTTGTAAAAACATTTCATGGAATTTATGTTTACAAAATATTCTTTTATCATTGTCAGTATCAATATTTTTTTTCATCGTTTCTGTTGGTTTTGGTAACTTGAAATCTTTACAAGACATATTTTCAGAACTAAAAATTTTGTTTACATGTAAAAGAACTTTATTTTGATCATCTTTACAATTTTCAACTGGAATTTTTTCTTTTTGTTCCAAATAATATTACCAAAAAAATTTTCAGTCATAATAAACCATGCGAAAAATTTTCGTAGTTGAAATGGCAGCATAACGTTACATGCTTCTTCAAAAATTATATTGTTCTGAAAATCGTGTTCTACTAATCCTATAGAAATAGCTGTTACTAGTGAGGGAAAATAAAAAATGATTGTTAAAAATTCATGTAATTAATTATGATCAATATACATTTATTACATAAATAAATTTCAAGTAACAATTATTATAATTCGGCTATTTTTCTATACTTCGTAAATGTAATTTGCAATTACGAGGGTTGGTGCGCAGAGCGCGCAGTGGGCATATATACTCATAAGAGCTTAAAAATATCTATTGACACATACAGGATAGACAGCTCATTTAAAAAAGGGAGCCACTTGAAGAAATAATAAAGCTTACCAACAAAAACTCAAGGGCACATCTCTTTGTCCATATAAACTTTACCATTTTTATTTGAAATTAGCAGCTTGTTTTTAATATTTCCTTAAAAGCAGACCAGTAATCATCTCCTAGCGTAGAAAATTTATTCCCGAGTATTTTCAAAATATGCCATGGTCTTCCGAATTCTGTAAAATATACTTTAACATATTATTTTTATACTAACAATTAATTCTATCATTTTTTAACGCCTTGAAAAATGTTAATACAAACCTTATTTTGAAATAATTACACTTATAACACAATAAAAGGGGCGGTTGGCACGCGGAGCGCGCAGGGGGGTGGAGCCCCACTAGAATAAATATATTAGCACACTATTCTCGAGACAGATATCTTCGTGCTGTCACCTCCGGTCGTCCTCTTCGCCGAACTCCTCCCTGGCTCGACTGTTGGTGGCCGACACCTAGGCTACACACACACACACGGACACAACCTCAAGCAGACCTTCCGATCAATTAAATCTTTCCTATCCCTATATAGATCTTACACCCATTTATCCTGACTCACTCAGATAGTCCCCAAGCCTTTACCTCAAAATAACACCTAGTGCACCGTTCTCCGTGAAGTGACCTTCTCTCTGTCCTCGCCGACACCCGGTGCTACCTGGAGTTCGTCTCAATCGTTGCGTAGACTCGGCGGCACGGTTAACTCTCGGGCAGTATTTTTCGGTGTTCTCCTATGCTCTCCTTTTGGATCTCTTTCCTTATTCACAGCTCTACCTGTCACTTTTTCCTATATTCAATCACTCTCTCTTTCCTATCTGCTCTCTATGCCGCTCCACGCGATACTGACTGCATTACGGCCAGTGTTGGGATATAGTTCCAGCCAGACTTGGGAATTCTCTAGGACCTAACCTTTCTGACGTGGGAAATCACTAGATAAAAAACAAATAGTACCGAAGGCGACGCACGAGATTCAAATGAGGTCCAATGACACGAGCATACATCACCTGATGACCCAGTGTGCTTACTGGCCACTCTGTTGAATACATAATTATTATTAACTTAAGCGCCTATCACCCGATAACCCGGGGTGCTTACTGGCAACTTGGTTGAATAAATAATTATTAATAACACAAGCGCCTATCATCCAATGACCCGGGGCGCTTACTGGCCACTCTGTTAAGATAATAATTATTAAAATAATACAAGGGCCTATCACCTCATGACCCGGGGTGCCTACTGGCAACTCTGTTAAGTAAATAATTATTAAAATAACACAAGCGCCTATCACCTCATGACCTGGGGCACTTACTGGCAACTCTGTTGAATAAATAATTATTAAAAAATATCACAAGTGCCTATCACCTGATGACCCAGGGCGCTTGCTGGCAACTCTGTTAAATAAATAATTATTAATAACACAAGCTCCTATTACCGTATAACCTGGGACGCTAATTGCAAATCTTAAAAATAAACAATTATTAATAAACATGTCAAGCATCTTTTTCCTGATGATCCAGGTTACTTATTTACAACACTGTTAAATAATAAAAAAATAATCGATAACATATGTAAACATATCACAATTTTGATTGCTTATTTAGTACGACAAAGATTTTTTTAATTGGCGCTCTTGTAATTACTTGATAATTTATTATTAAATAGAAGCTAGTAAGTACCCCAGGTCATCAGGTAATAGGCGCTTGTGTTATTAATAATTATTTATGTATCCGAGTTGCCAGTAAGTGCCCCGGGTCATGAGGTAATAGGCGCTTGTGTTATTTTAATAATTATTTATATTACAGAGTGGCCAGTAAGCGCCCCGTGTCGTTGGGTGATAGGCGCTTGTGTTATTAGGTAATAATTATTTATTCAACAGAGTTGCCAGTAAGCGCCCCGTGTCATTAGGTGATAGGTGCTTGTGTTATTTGGTAATAATTATTTATTCAACAGAGTTGCCAGTAAGCGCCCCGGGTCATCAGGTGATAGGCACTCGTGTTATTTTTTAATAAATATTTATTCAACAGAGTTGCCAGTAAGTGCCCCGGGTTATTGGGTGATAGGTGCTTGTGTTAATAATAATTATGTATTCAACAGAGTGGCCAGTAAGCACACTGGGTCATTAGGTGACGGATGCTTGTGTTATTGGACCTCATTTGAATCTCGCGCGTCGCCTTCGGTACTATTTTTTTTTTTATCTAGTGATTTCCCACGTCAGATTGGTTGGGTCCTAGGGAATTCCTAAGTCTGGCCGGAACTATATCCCAACACTGGTTACGGCAGTACACTTCAACAGATGCGCGCGCCCCTCCCGTGTATACAAAAAATCTCCAACACGTCCAAAAACCGGTAAATTATTGGAGGTTTCAAAAACTAGGGAATCGAAGCGGCCGCTTGGCACTCACACCTCTCCGCCGTGTCGTGAGCCCTCGCGTCTCTCCTTCTCTATCATACACACATGCTCACTCAATCATACCTCACACACTTTCAATCCCTTTTATGGTCTTCGGTCCTTCTCTCTCCTCTGGTTCGTAGTCCGCGGCACCGAGAACACACATAAAGTTATTCTAGGACTCGGTAGCCACCGATGACTCGATACGAAATATAGGTATATAGTGGCGTGATAGCTTTAGCTAACACGTCACAGGGTCTACTTTTGGATCGTCCAAAAAATTTTAGCCGAGTTCATCTTTTGAAAAGTTTGCCTGACTGGGTATTTAACTCGTGTCTTACTGGAGCAGTCATACCTCATATAAGCTTCTTACATACTGAGCTACAATTGCTATTTATATACATATAAATACTGGCCATACCCAGTCTCAAATGATGAGCTTTCTTTCTGCATTCAGAGTTTTGCTTCTTTTAGCTTTCACTAAGAAAGAAATCGATTGTTTTGGACAATTTAAGGTCCACATTATCAATTCGTATGTATAGATTTAACTAGATGGCGCAGCAAGAAAGTGGGAGTCCTGTCGATCACCAAAGTTACGCAGCATTTGGCGTAGCCAGTACTTGGATGGGTGACCATTAAAGTCTCGCCGTTTCACCTTTGCTGTTCGCTTCATAGATCGATTGACTGTTTCTCTGTCTTTTCAACATCGTAAGTGGGAGGTGTTCCAAATTTAAGCCCCGTTGTCTAAGTCTGCAGCTTGAATAATTGTTTCATCATACCCTGACGGGAAGTTCGCATTCCCGTCCTAATTTCAGGCTGGGAAGTTAGGCATTCCTGACCAGGACGGGAATTTTTTGTTACGCACTAACGTACTGCGCAGCTCTCTTCTAGTTACTTTCTCATGACAGTTGTCAGCTACTCATGTGTATATAGCTGTAGTCGACAATGTACTATATTCAGCTGACAAAAACCAAAACACTCGGATCATATCCTCAATACTAATGCTGTGCGAGTATTTAGATTGCAGAGTGTAAAATAAATAATTTTAGCCAATGAGTAGTGTTATAGTCAACAATTGAAAATAATTAAGTACTCAGTCTCTGTACGTCTGAGTCCTGAAAGCGATTCTGTGACTATATGAATGAAGCTCAGAAGCTTCTGTATTTGGTGGCATACCTATAGGTCTGTTTGGTTTCCAAGGACATTTATGTACTAATATAATCTCCATAGTGCTGATATGAAAGATTTTAATATAAATTTTGTGTGTAATTGAATTTTATACGTATTTGAACGACTTCTACGAGCGTGGCTGCTGCATACAGTACCGCAGTCGCTACGTATTATTTTCTGTCTCACTTGCTCTTTATTTCCCTAGAGTCCCTAGATCAACACACGCATGAACGTTCAAATGAACGACAAAACGACTGCATGTTGATTTTATATTAAATTAAGCAACAAATAACTTTTTTGGGTCGCAAACTTCCCACAGGATATGAATAAAAATCGTATACGTCACTCGGCAAGAAAATAGCACATCACCAGCCACGTATTTTGGACGTGGACGGGAATGTACTATACTTCCCTGCCTCGTGACGTTATATACTATACCTTCCAATCCCATCCCAATTCCTTCCCAGTCCTAAGTGCTAAGTTCCTTAAGTATTGCCTCTACGAGAAAGCCTACCGTAAAGCACTATAACATTATATACATATATATATATATATATATATATATATATATATATATATATACAAAGTAACCAAAGCCAGCGTCTAAAGGATGTCTACGATCTGAAATTCCTAGTGAATAGTGACTCACGTGAGTCAAGTGCCCCATGAATACATCAAAGATGTGCTAAACCACTAATAGATGTAGTTAATAACTCATCAGGAAATAAAACAAAGAGATATTTCGTTCGTGAGTTCAATTGAAAAGTTTAATATCTTTCGTCTACACGTATCAGATCTTTATAGGGAAGGGAGCTAGTTCAAAAAGCTTACTGCTGGGAGGTAAGGGTTTCTGTTGATCAGGAGGAAGATCTAGGTTAGCTTTTAAGAACCTAATTTCGAGATTGAAATAGTCTTGTTAATCAACGACTATCCAGTAAAACTTGATTTAATTAATTTTCTTTGGGTGCAGAACAAAGCCAAAAGCCTCTGTGTAATATACTAGTTTAAAAGTGAAGAGCTGTGGGATCACACTTCTAACGTTTTAATCGTCTGGTTCTTTTAACGTTAGTGCAGTTTTAGTATAAATCACATGCAGTAAGCTGTGAATTTTAATAATTTTTTATAATTTAAGTAACATCACAGAGAATTCCAGCTAAGATACTTGGACACCGTAGGCTGCAAGATAACAACCTTCTTTTTCACGGTTGCAAACTGCAAATGAATAGAGTTAGACTAATATTTTAGTTTTATTCCCTTCTGTTATTTTCCAACAGTACTGTTGACTCGGGAAAAATTCTCGAGAAGCTGTATCTACTGGGTAAAATTTGCCAGACTTATGACGCCAGTTAGCCTGAGAAATGAGATTTTCAATTTCAACGGTGGTAAAATCGAAATACTTTGACATTTCCAACTCTGGGCTCCGATTCTGAATCAATCTTAACTTGCAAAGTGAAATTCCTCCTTTATTAGTAAGCGATTGTAGCTCTTTGGTCTCAATTTTTGTTTATGATTTGTCACGTGCACCCGACAAAGCATCTTTGGGTGACGTCTTGTCATCAAGCTTATATTCCTCTGGGAAAACGTTCTTTGCCTTAGAAAGCAATTTTTTAATAACTCTTTTTAATAAGTGACAGCTCGCAACTTGTTAATTCATCGGTTCTTTGTCATTGAATCGCTAGTAAATACTTGAAGGGTTTTCACTGCAGCAGATCACCCATGAATATTGAAAGTTTGTTTCAAGGGAGCCGAGAAAAAGTGCTCACTGTGACGCTATGTCTTCCAGTTTGGTTAAGAACTAACTCATCTAGGGTCACCAAAGCATCTAACTGATCCGGCAAATCTTTAACGCATCCTTTACTTTAAAGTAGGAATCACAAACAATCTTGAAAAGATCAGACTTTACGCATTCATGCTTCAGATTGTTATAATTATCGCCTAATCCAAGGATCTAATAGTGATTTATTTTTTATTTCTGGTATCGTTTATTTAACTAATGTAGATTACATATTGCTAATCTTTGATTCACTGTATCCTGACCAATCTTTGTAAATTCACAACCGCCTTTACTATTAGAGAATGTAGAGCTTGTTGTACTTTCAAGAAATTGTTCATTGTACTCTAGCTGGCTAATAGAAGGTTATAAAAAAACAGTAACGGGGAACTCGGGCGGAATCTTCAGACCAAGAGTATAGAATTAGTTTTTTTTGTGGTTCTCAAACCTTTATGTTTCATAACTTAAATAATTAATTTTAGTTAATAAAGCCTGGTAAAATAGTTCTGATTTACCATTAAACGTAATAATTAATTTATCTAAGTTATGGTAGATTTTTTGAATGAATTTAACAACTTAAGAAATTGTTATGTAATACTATCATGTAGAAATAAATTAAAATTTTTGAGTTTAAGTAAGGCGTCAAACGAATAAGAGTAAAATTTAAATATATTGCAATAATGTGCTCTAGTCCAAAATTGGTATTAAAGTTTCACAGACCCAGTTAATTTGTAAATCTGATAGACGTTAATATAGTTTTATGTAATTTGTTACAAATAAATATCAATTGGTAACGATGATTATGCTATTCATATGCTGGTACTCTAGAAACTTCAAAGGTCGAGATTCTGGGAAGAAATAAACATTGGTAAATATTCTCATCAGATGGTAATGAAAACTATAATTATTTGAGTAATTCTCATTTTTGACTATCTTTTAATAACCTTTCAAAATTATAACATAATAATTTAAGTGTTAAAAGAAATGATTTTGAAATTCAGTAGAAGCAATAAATAGAAAAGAAAACTAATATATTACGTCCTTTTATCTTCTTCAAATTTTAAATATCATTGGCAAAACCTGTTATTAAAACCGAATTTGAAAGTTATTCAGTAACTTCTTTAAATGGAATAAAAATTGATAAAATTACTGAATATGTATCACACTGTCTTAATGTACTTGCTTCAGATTAAAAGCAACGAGTGATTGTTGTCCTTTATTCCACAATGCAGTACAAAATGCACGAATAATTAGTGATTGCCTTTCTCTTCTGACAGGACACGAGACAGAGAAAACATCTTAATTACCACTAAGATGCACTCAAAGTGATATATTATAATGGTATAGTTGCTTAAAATGATTGTGGGGAGCTCTTTCTTCTTGCATGGTACTTCCTTTTCCTCTCAAGCGTTTATGCACAAGTGGGCTCTAAAAATGGCCATCCAAGCATCCTTTTCTCACTGCACATATCCAGCTCAACGGAATTTTTTTGAATAGGAGCTTTTTGACTCGATCTCTGGACTGCATTATTTGATGATATTAGGAAGAAGGTTAAAACAATTAACTTGGTATTCCTTTGATGTAGGAGTAAGAAAACCAGCTTTTATCTTACTTTCACATATTAAGCTTTCAATCATATCTTTAACTTTGAAAGAACTAGTCGATGAATAAACTCCTCGTAATAAAAATAAACTTGCATATTATTAACTGATTACTCTTACTTAACTTTGATTGCTGGAGAAAGGAAACCTTATTTTAATAAATTTTACAACACAATAGTTCACTTGTCTTGGTTGTTACTTTAAAGCCTTATTTACCATTAAAAAAAAGCATATAAAGGCAAAGTCAATTATAAATGAAGTGTTTAGAGTAGTTTTTAACGATAAAGAGTCTTAGGATATTGTCTTTAGTACTAAAATTTAGTTTATAAGAAATAACTTAACACTTACTTCCTTTTCTTCATCAAAATCGTCTTCGTCGTCGGATCCGTGAACTGATGTTGCTGGAGTAGTATGCCTGGAAGATGATGGAGATGACGGCTCACTTAATGGCTTTGGATAATTCATACGTTTAATGCTTATTTCTGAGAATTCAGGCACCAATTCAGGATAAACCTCTATTAAAGCCTTGAGTCTTGCATGTCGATAGAACTGAAAAGAAAATAATTCGTTCAAATCGTGCATTAGAAGAGATTTCTACGTATTATTATCAATACTAGCTCGAAGACCTTAGGTTTCAATATAAATTTTCAGCTTCTATCACAAATTCAAATTTAATGATAAGACAAGATTGCATAGCTATTACTTAAAATTCGCAATCTAATGACTTTGTTGGGGTCTAGAAAAATTAATTATTTATTTGGTGGGTATAACTCAATGATATTGCTGAAAATGCATTTTTTTAAAGAGCTTTTGAAATTTGTGTAATCTAAATGTTAAAACAAATTTTTTAAATTTTTTTTAAGTGAAACGTCTACACCTTTATTGCAGAAGACTCTATAAGTAAATAAATTCAGTGCAATGAAAAACTATGAAATTCTTGGTGGTTAGGAGGATGAGAGGCTCAGGAAAGACAAAATATAGTGCTTACACAGAGAAAAAAGTGGTGGAAAACCAGCGTTGACTAACTCTGTTAAGAACAGGAGGTTACGCTACGAAAATAAAGCGTCAGAGAGAGAATTTAACAGAATTTATTCATGCCAAGGGTGGTAGACACCCGTATGGCAAAAGCAAATTTACATGGCATACATCGTATAATTATTAATAGTAAACAATAAACTTAAATCTAAATCACAAGAAATCGCAAGAACGCCATCATTAACAGCATTTACAATATTTACATCAGCAATACAAAGCATTATGAACTCTTAAGTGTATGGTATCGCTACAATATACATCTTAGTTTACAAAGTTATAACTTCACGACGCAGGATAGTGACAATACAAATCATGAGTATCGGACAAAAAGAACAAAGAAAACGAAGAGCTATATAATTTGCTGTTTCGCGCTAGATAACTGCTTACGTACTCCTATTTTGCTCAAACAGATAGTTGTAATATGCTAACTTAAATGATCCAAGCGAGTCCCGCAGTCGGATAGTTAGTGGGATTGAATCCCACAACTTCATTGCTCGCTGGGAAAAAAATTGAGCATAAATATTTAAATAAGCGCGTGGAATATTAAAACCCGACTGTGGGAGGCGCTCTGATCTTCGCAGTTCCTGATCTGCCGACGGGAAAACTTCATATAGATACTTAGGCTCCTGCGTGGTAAGTGTCTTATACGTGGTTACAGCCAAAAAATAGTCACGCCTAACGCTCGGTCGCAACCACCCCAGCTTCACATAATATTTTTGCAGCGATGCATCGCGTCTGAGGTTAAATATAAATCTTACAACTGTGTTTGCAAGTCGATCCAATTTCACAGAGAGATAACCTGATAAGCCCCCATACACCAAGCATGCGTAATCAAAATGCGGTATGATGAGAGTGGACGCAAGCATCGCTTTAAAAGAGCTAGATAGGAGTCTCGCCCGATATCGCAACCGATACAGCACCCCGTGCACTCGCGAACATACAGAACCAACATGCGCATTCCAGCTAAGATCGTCGGTTAGCCAAACGCCAAGTGTCTTAACCTTTTTGACCAATGGCACCGTCCGACCACCAGCCATGAGGGGTGGAAGGTCCGTCGCATCCACGCGCATAAGGGTCTGACATGTACCTGCCAGGATCGCATATAACTTTCCATAGTTAAATTGGAGCCCACACGCATATGCCCAATGTACAACCCTTTCTATATCTTCGTTAAATTGTTGGATGGTTTGCACCAACTCCGCTGGCTTGCATGATAAATAAAGCTGCAAATCATCAGCAAAAAGTACCCCAGTTGCATAAAAGAGTACACTGAGTATTTTGTCGATGAAAATTAGAAAAAGCAGCGGTCCCGTGGACGAACCTTGCGGTATGCCCGATGTTGACGGGAGAAACTCTGAACGTCCGTCACCCGATCCAACCACTGACTGTGTACGACCCGATAAGTAACTAAAAAACCAGCGGAGCGTATGCTCATCAAATCCTAGGCGGCTCATAGCTCGCAAAAGCACTGTATGGTTAACTGTATCGAAGGCTCGACGAAAATCAAACAGGACGAGTACAGTGACCCTACCCGCTTCCATTCCAGCACGTATATCATCCGTCAGCTTCAGCAGGGCCGTCTGTGTCCCTCTATTCTTTCGAAACCCGGACTGCATTTGTGAAAGCAAATTTTTACCCTCCAAAAACTCCGCCACTCTATTTGCGATCAATTTATCGAAAACCTTCGCAAAATGTGGCAAGTTTGCCACCGGCCGAAAATCGCCCGGGACCTGAGGATCAGTCACCTTGGGCAAAGGAACGATAATCGACTGACGCCACTCCGACGGGTAAGTGTTGCTAGCAATGGACCTGTTGAATATATCGGTTAGAAACGGCACGATAATTCTTAATGATGACCGAAAATAAGTCAATGACAGCCCATCTAGACTACAACCCCGAGTACTTTCCAAGCACCCAGCGAAGGCTTGCCTAACCTCGATTTCTGTTGTCGGCAACAAGGCAAAGTAATTCGCACAAATAGGTCTTTCCGCAATTATGTTCTCGAGAACCTCGGTTGTAGCAGCCGGATGCGCACTGGACACTCGCGAAAAATGGCGAGCCAACTCCTCGAGCCTGTCGTCGGAAATCGAAGCACATCTAGCACGACCCACCACCCCATACTGACGCAAAATCGCCCAAGATGCTCCCGGACCACACGCGCCACGCAGTGCATCCCGCAGATACGTGTCCCTAGCTAGTCTGAGATCCCTCTTTACAATACGCCTCTGCTGCCTGTAACGATTCAACAGGGCGACACTTCCTGTTCTCCGCGCCAATCCATAAAGCCGATCACGCTCGCGGCATTTGGCGCGTAACTCTGCATTAAACCATGGTGCCGGTCGACGTCGCTGCAATCTTGTTACTAAGGGTGCGTGCTGATCTAAGGCCACTCTGAGGGCGGCGGATGAGGCCGCGAGAAATTCATTCACGTCCACAGGGCCCGGGCCTTCCAACCCAGCGGACGGCACGAGACTTGCCATGAAAGCCTCCGGATCGAACTTACTAAAATCTTACTAAAAAAGAGAGAGAGAAAGAGTATAAACAAAGGGGTGCAGGAAAGATAGAAAAACGAATTAAGTGAAACGTGTGTTGTGCCATCTACGTCAATCAGTAATTACAGTGGCATTTGCAAAAAAAATTAACAATCATAAAATATGCAGCATACCATTATTAATTTATTTAAAAAATTCATAATTAACACACATTAAAGTTTAGCCATATTGTCTCGTTATAAAGAAAATCTGCATGCACATTGCAAAATAAGCTTTTATAGCTTACTCAAGGTCTTAGCGCACTTTAAGTGCTCATTCTATAGTGTGTTAATCTGGCTCAGCAGTCTTCTTTCTTATATGATTTTCTTAGAATTTAAAAATTCTTGACCTTCCTGCACTATGCTACTAAAATATAAATTAATATCTGTGTAGTGAGCGTGAAATATTGAATACAAGTGTAATAATATTGTGAAAGCTCCGAATTCAAATCTTTGTTTATATCGTTGGAAAAATGATATAAAACATTCTGCAAAATCTAATATACACGGGAATTCAGCTTTATTTATGTGTCTTATGACCCTCCAGGAGATAATCATATTGGAAACTAGAGTGGGGTAGAAATTTTCTTGGTGTAAGCAATACAAGTGCCTTCACGTGAACAATTTCAGAAATGTTTTATTTTGACTACCCACAACGAATTTGTAAATCTGATGTTTGTGATGGTAATTGTAAATCTTGTTTGAACTTTGTCTTAATTGTTGTCTTCTCGATGATCTATTAGTGATTATATTGATGATGAAATAATATCCTGTTTCTGGTAAAGGAAAAAAGGTGAATATATAGATAGAAAGACAAAATTCAGGGTACGAGCCCGAAGTTAATCCTTTCTATATTTATATGAATACCAAAAGCAATCAATAAATGGAAATACTCCAAATTTAAGGTTAAGATCGTTATTTGTTAGATTTTACTAATTTAAGATTATACATAATAAACTATTTTTTTATTAGAATACACGGAGGTACTATGATTTGTAATGATTATATTTCCTAAATTTTGGTAGAACTACAAAACAAAATAGTAAAGTGCAGGGTTCAAACCTACTATTGTCTTTTGACTCCTTGCTAGGACTGCTCTCTTCGTTATTTCTCGTTCACTTATCACTTTAGTTTTCCCTCACTTTATATAGTATTCCTCCTTTCTCTTAGTAGTGGGGAATATTTGATTTTAAAATTACGTGAACGGAACTTTCCGTTATAACAGGTACATGAACAACGAAGTTATTTAAAAATGTAATATTCCATTTTTTCGGTAATATGGCTAAAAATTATGCAATAATTAGAATACAGACTTATGATCGTATTGTATCATAAACGCAAGTGAAATACAGTTGTATAGATGTTGCAATTTATCGAAATAACAATAGTATGACAAGTATCATTTTTCCTTGTATGCATCTATATCTCGTCAAAGAGATAAATGAGTTACAGTTAATCTGAAATAAGTAATAAGTAAGATATCACATGTGTTTTATATAACAAATTAACCATCATATTTCTTGGAATTGTCAGCACCTTAACATTTCTACCACAGCTGTTGCTCTGAGCCAATATAATTCTTTACAATTTGTATAACATCTTTTCATAGTATTTAGAACATAATTGACACTAAAGTTCTCGGTGCATTAAACTTTTTTTGTCTTACTATTATTTTAAAACAATGTAACATGCATTATTCTTTATACGTACATATATGACATAAAACAATTACATAAACAAATCAAAACGTTACATTATTATTTACTAATAATAACCGTGGAAGTATTGCCTTATTTAAAGAGGTAAAGTAAATAACCCATTAAAATTCATCTACATCATAACCACAAAGAGACAGAACTTCCCGTACCTAATTTTCAATTAGGAAAATAATTGACAATATTTGTAAGTATAATCAATTCATACATTTATTGTTTACATTGATAATTTATACGTAAATTTATGTATATATAATTTATAATCCCAGTTTGAAAAACCCCTCTGCCTCTTATCTACTCCTTCAACGTATAAGTTGTGACGTGGCAAAATTTGCTTTACAATTTTGCAAGTCACTGTCGACGCCCCTATTCTGAAACCAATTAGTGTTCTTAATGAGATCCTCCCATAACCGAAATCTTCGTGTGTTTTAGAAACGACCAACGGTAAGCCAGAGAAGGAGACACACGCCTAGACCAGAAATGTAGCGTGCGTACGAGTAAATGTGATGATGTAAGTGTCGAAGCGTCGGCACGTAAGAATGATCCGGAAGATAAGGTAGGGACCGGGTAGGTAGGTCAAAGGATAGTTAGTTGACCTACCGAGCGACGAGTTGGGGACGGACGTGACTGATGAGTTCAGTGGGTGTGAGACCACCGAGCGCGAAGGTAGGAGAGAGTACGTGGAGCAAGAGAGCCGAGTGTACAGCGAGTATTAAGTGTGAGAGAGAGAGAAAGCGAGTGAGAGAGTGAGCGGGAAGAAGGACCCGGAAAAATAAGCCTGATCCCGACCCATCCAACCCTGAACGGCGGCCATCTTGAGACGAAGCGTCCTCCCATGACGACCCGAGCCGAGCCCGAGGTGAGAGGTGTACCGGACAGCGGGCGAGAGAGGCCCAGGTATCACACAGCGTCGACTTCCTGGACACGATCCTTGACGCTCATGGTGGACTAGTCTTACTGTAAGGAAGCACGGGATTCGCCAAGGTACAGTGTGTGGGTTACGCGGGGACGCGGGTGAGATCGTCGGCTATAGCGATAGACGAGAGAGAGAGAGAGAGAGAGAGAGCAAGAAAAGGGCGAGTGAGACCGAGAGCGAGTGAGTAGTCGCATAGCCGTGGTGTAAGGGCGGGACGGATCGAGAGCTGGCGTCGGGACGCTGTGAGTTGTAAGGCGTGTTTGTGACCGTCTCCGGTCGCAATGGCAATCCACGCCCGGGACCTATAGGTTACGCCGAGTGTGAGTGTGGGGGTGTGTAGGTACGGACAGGCAACCACGCCGAGGGGACCTGATCCCAGACCGAGAGTAGTGTGAGAGGGGAAGTGGGTGTAAAGGCGCGTGAGTGTGGGTGCGTGTGAGCGGACTAGCGTGGCTCTCCGAGCGCACCACTGGCGTTGTGGTGGCGATCGAGGGCCTGCGCCATAGCATCGGGACCGAGAGGAGGTACGTAAAGTGATTGTAGATAGCGATTGTGTTTATTTCAATAAATCTGTAAAATAAAGTCAACATCGTCTTTTGTGTTCATTTGCCCAGACGCGAATCCCCTTTTGAGACAGGTCCAGTGAAGGGGCGAAGAGGGAGAGTGTTGTCGAGCAGAGACGTACGAGAAAGAATAATAACGATATTTTCTCTCCAACGGTAAGTTACCTTGGGGAATATAAAATCCACGTTATAAAGTGTTATAAAAAAATTATTGTAGTATTCTAATTTCATAAATCAACAAATAAAATTTTAGTTTTACAACTGTAATTCAAATTATTGATACTAATAAAACTTACCAAATATTTAAGAACGTATAGTAATTTTCTTATAACATGTATACTAGGCTATTATATTACAATAAACTTTGTTAAAAAAATTAAAGATTCTTTATTCTAAAAAATTCAAGATTAAATTTATTTAACAAAAAAGTATCATCATAAAAGAAGAGTATATCATGTCTTGCATTATTGTTAAACGATAAAATATTTCAAAATATAATTACTTTTCAATTATTGCCATGAGTTTTGTCAATTTTTTTATAAGAATTATTTAGCAGAGTCTATTAATAAAGTAAAAATTTCTTTCCAAGCAATATTTTCTACTTCAGTATTTTTTTCTCTTTCTACCTGAATAAATATTTAGTTTTTATTTTTGCATCTTGATAAGGCAACATATAATTCACCATAAGAAAATAAGGGATTTTTTAAATACAAACCTACATTATCGAAACTTTGACCTGGGGATTTGTTTATTGTCATAGCAAATGCCACAACGATTGGAAATTGTTTACGATCTGAAATAAAAGGTAATGTTAAGCTATTTCCTGTGTCTGAAGTTATTCTTGCAATGAAGGCTCTATTTTCAATTTTTTCTCCAATTATTACTTCTTCTTCTACATTATACTGTAATAATACTGTGATTTGTAAACGTATTCCATTACAGAGTCCATCTGATATACCTTAACTTCTAAGTAACATCACTATTGTACCAATTTTTCGACTTAGTTAATGAGATGGTAACCCTTTACGAATATTATTTAACACCTCCATCGGAAAACTTAATTTAATATTATCGTCCAATTTATCAACTCCTTTATAAGTTGTGTTATCTATACTATAGTAAGTTTTAATTCCTCCTGGTAATTTTTTAAGAATTTTATTATCTAAATAACAGGTATACTCGTATGCGATGTTAGTATGACACTATTCATCGAACAATTATAGATATTAGAAAATACTTGAGAACATGCATCATTTGATATCCAATTCTGAGGAGTGTTAAAAGTTTTTATTTTATCTTTCCCGATTTCCAATAATAATTTTTAAAATCCTTCATCATCAAAACGAATATTTATTTCTAGTCTTAAAACTTGAAATGAGTTCCATAAAAATGAAGATTTAACAGTTTGTTCAATTATAATTTTTCTATTACCGTTCTTTAGTACTGGGAGAATCTGACAGAAATCACCTCCTAAAATAATTGATTTATTTCCAAAATATTTTTCAGCATTACACAAATCTCTTAACATTCTGTCTACTATTTTCAATGCTTTTCTTGGTGTAGCGTGGGCGACTATTTAAATTTCAATTTTTATGTTGCAATGAGAGTAAGACCTTAAGGGTAAGCGTCGCTCTCAATATTATTATTCTTTATTAGTTATTTAATGAGTTGTTAGTAGTGATGTAAATAAAAGATATTCATGACAGGAAAAAACCTTTTGGTAAAAAACCTGTTTTATTGTTCGTGTTAACATACAAGAATGTGATACAGTCGTTAATAATAACCGATACAGTGATCGCTCTTGTGAATATGTATGTGAATATGTGTATGTTGCATGAGGTGAAAATGTACCTTAAAGTCGTGAGCTTCGAAAGCTTCCCAAGGGGGAGAGTCTGGTTATGCGAGCTGGCGCTCGGCTTTCACGGGTCTGCTGGCCAGGCAGGACCGCATTTTCGTCGCCACGAAATAATTTGTGTCTCGCGGGGAGACGATGTTGAAGTGTAGTGAGCACCCTCGTTTGATCTCGTTGGAAGACGGTAGAAACTTTTTCGTCGATGACGACGAGACGTCGAAGGAAAAAATATAACGGTCCAAAGCTCTAGGTTAGATTTCTAATATCGTGACACGTCCGTTCTGTTCCAAAACCCCAAGGAAAGTGAAGTTTAACGCGCAAAAAACCAAAAGTCTCGCAAGCCACCAATAGTTACTTTTTTATTAGTGATATATGATGATAAAGAAAATAAGACGCACGTTTTGGTAAACATTTGCCGATCTTCAAAATTTGAACATTTATACTGACCTATGAAACACTTGGAATCATTGAAGCCTCATCCCAAATAATTAAATCAACTTCTCTTAATTTTTTTTTATCTGACTTAAATTCTAAAAAGGCACTTTCTACATTATTGAAATCTGAAGGAAGTCTAACGGTTCTATGGCTTGTCATCCCTTTTAGAAGCAAAATTCAAGCTATGCCAGTCCATGCCATTGACAACATTTTTTTTATTTCGAGAAATAAAAAAATTAATTAACATTTTATATCAATAAGTTTTTCCCGATCCTCCCAGACCATCTATAAAAAAAACATTATTATTTTTTTGCAAATAATATGAGATATTTTTTTTGGTCATTATTTGAACTTTTATACATTGTATTAAACATTTCTTAGCTGAAACGTATTTCTTTATCTATGTCTTCTTTATTATTCTCAATTTTTTTTGGTGTAGGTAAGTTAAATCAATTACATAATTTATCTTTTGATTTTAAAATTCGGTCAATATGTAAAATTGAAATTTGTGAATCAAAACCATTGTCCAGAGTTCTTTTAAACACAGTGAATTTTCAAAAATAAAAAACTTATATTTAAGTAAGATTCAAATTTCAAAAAAAAAATTTTTCAATGTACGTAAGAATGTGGTTATAAAAGTTTTGCAATGTAAACAATGATTTGGTGATAATATTTGATGCAGTCTTCAGTAATGTGTATTATATTTATTCTCCTGGTCAATATAAAATTAATTTTTATGTAATATTTTTTCACTACATATTTTGTTGAAATAAAATTCCTTATTAATATATATATTTATAAGTCGATTCCTATTTTAATATTACAAAGATTTAGAACCTTAATATACACATATTAAATGGATATGGAGTGAGTAAATATTTTTCTACCTCAATATTTTGAAATAGGTTAAATGTGATATGTCGTACTTTTTATTACTAACATAAATTGTTATTAACTAGGTAGTAATGCATTATTGAATGAATAATAATTTAGATTCATTGTAATTATTTCGTTCTGCCTTTATAAATAAATATTATCTTTCTATGCTGTCAGTATAAAAAAAAAATGTTTATGTTTCGATCAAGATTATTGAGCAACCATACTATACATAATGATTTTCTACTATTTTATGAATTGCTTCAATTTACTTTAACTATTAATTTTTGTAAGGATTCATCGTTATTTGGCTTAATATCCAGTGTAAACGTTTCTCTTAAAATAAATTTTTCAAAGAGTCTATTGTTTGTAGACAAAAAAATTACGATTTCAGGTAGCTGTTTTTCAATATATATATAAATATAAGTACTATTGGGATCTCAAAACATTACGTGACTTTCGCAATATGTAAACAAATCCTCCCCATCGCTACCTATACATAAGACTTTTGCACAGGCTTAATGTGCGTTTTGCACTTTCAAAGTAAGGTTTTAAGCTTCAAGTTATGATTAAGTTGGAAAAAAAATTAGTTTCAGTGCCGTTATTTCCTCGAAAACATGTTGTTTGCAAGCTTTTATAGCATGATAATCCTTGTTAGCGTAAAAAAAAAAAAACAGATTTTTCCCCATCAGGCCTATGTTAATTTACCTCGACTTGGCTATATATATTGCGAAAGTCTCGTGACGTTTTGAGATCCCTAATACTAAGGTTATGTTTATATATCATCGAGTATTTAAATTATTAGTGAAATGTGAATGCCTTTGCGTATACTTTTACATAAATGAATATACATCTATCTTCTTGTACTCATGTGACAATGTGACGTTGTCACATACGCGATACTTACTTGGTTATCTTCCAAAATTAAACGAAGAGCACTGTTTTGATTACTATTACTTTGAAACTATGTGGTAAAAAATTCTCAAAAAAATGAACATGCTTCTTTACCATTTGAGGTAGTTTTCGGTAATTTTTTAATAATTTAAAGATATGCAGTTACACTTTTTAAAATAATGGGGCTACGTAGTGTTTGCACCATTGCTCTAATGTTAAAAGAGTTATTTTTTGACGAGGATATTTCAATAACATCGTGGTGAATCGGTCTAAGATTTTTTACACATATTTCTCGACACTTATATAAGTTTTGCTAAAAATTTCATACTTTTTTAGATGCTTTTGATTTAGGAAACGACTACTTTAATCTTGTCTTCCAGTAGAGAAATAATTGGTTATTTTCCTTTCAGAATTTCTCATGAAAATGAAATGACTTTGGTAAAATTTAATAAAATCTGGTACATCAGACAGAATTTGCTTTAGTATACTTTTTTTGAAAATAATCTGCTATAATAAAAGAGCAATGATAAATGATTATTTATTATTTTGGTGTTTCTCTTTTGATAAATAATAATACCATTATACTCTTTTTCCAAGTATGTGACGCTTAACTATGTATATTTCTACAAATAAGACACTTTAACAAATCATTAAATTTTGTTATAAATACTTACTAAGGTATACTATTAGAACTGCTGCATTACGTAGCAAAAATTATCGCATAATTCATACAAATCTAGTTAAAGATTTTATTATGAATCTTTCATTAATTGACTAATTATAATAAATTGATTTTCTGCCATACAAATTAGAAGTAAACATGGTTAATAATTGTAATTAAGCCATAACTAGACGTTAGGCCACTGTTATTAGCGTTTTCTCCAATATATTAAAACATGTAATCGCAATTGTTCTTTTGATATGATAGCTACAATAAGCCGATCGTTTTTGTTTTAAAATTCTGACTAAAAAATCTTACAGTAAATGGAATTAATAAATTTTAATTTAAATATCACTTTAGATGTCAAAATACTTATGTTAGCAGCTTGAAAAGTAAACATTTCCGTTAACTCCACAAACAACAACATTCAGTTTCTAGGTGCTCCTGTCGAGATCCCGTGATCCTTTTTTACTACATAAAAAGTCGTAATTTTTGTTTAAGGAAATGACTAAGTGAATTTAAATTAAAAGCCTCATTTTGTAGTGTATTAGATTGCATTGTAGTAGGATTTTAAACTATTTCAGCTATCTACTTTTACCGCTATTTCACATTTTTTCATATTTCTTTATTTTACTCATTTCTTAAAGATTTTTGAGCGGGCTTCTAGAGCAAAGCTCCCCTTGAATAAATTAATTATTTTTATTACTAGAAACTATTTATTGAGTACAGTAACCATGTTAAGTCCACTCTAGTCATAGTTAGATTTTATGAACGGGTCTGTCCCATTTAAAATCTACCTCACTGTACTAATTTTTTAGAGTTAATAGTGACTGTACCAAAAGACTGGCTATTATGAGCTCTTTTTACTTTGGCTGATTCAAGGAAAATTTGGAAAAATCCACTGATTATTTAAAAAAATTAGTTCTTAGAATCTTGGATACTGATTCTATCAAAAATGCCTAAAAAGAAATATTGACATGTCCGATGGACAAAGTCTATAACCGTCCTGGTTCTACAATCTAGTTAGAAAGTTAACAACTTTAGAACAAAGCCGTTTAAGCTCATATTTTATGAGTAAAGATTTTTGAATAAGATTAATCTGAAAATTTTGTTCAAATTAAATTTTTTAACAGCCATTAAAAATTTTTAACATGCTTAGTAAAATGCTGGGATAAGTACCTTCAAATTTAACATATTAAAGGCCGACTTAGTAGAATGAATGTAATATTTTTTGACTGATGCTTTACCTCCTAAGCATGATTTAATAGGGTGCGAGTATTGACACAAAAAGTTTCTTTAAGTTTTTTAAATTATTTTGACCAAGAAGGCTTCTTAAATTTTCTTTAAAAATGCTCGGAGATTGTAAGCAAAAGTAAGAACAATGTAAAAATCATAAGATATTATACACTATTATTACACGATCAGTATTTAATGCAAAACTCTAAGTACAATTATTTCGATCAAATTTTTAAGTATTATTAGCATGTTTATTAGGATGACTTTTCTAGCACAATTTTCCAACGTACATAACTACAACCTTTAGTTTTACTTCCACCATTTTTTTTACTAGTCAGTTTTATGGGTTTGTAAGTTTCTTAATCAACTATTCCAAGAATTTTATTAAATATCTTAATCCTCATCAAACTACCCAGAACTTTTTTAGACTCCTATCATTTAAAAGCGTTATTCTATATTGAAATATAGAGAGTGAGAATCACATTGTTGATCTAAGTGTACCAAAGTACACATATAAAGCATATAGAAGAATTTTATGTTTTTTATTAAAGCTCGTCGAAGTTGTATTAGGAGTTTTATTTAAGAATTAAAAAAAAAAAAAAAAAAATCTTATGGGATACCAAGTATGTGACAAGTTCTACTTAACTTAATGCTTTTGAATGAGAAGAATCAAGGTACGTACATTAAAGAGAAAAAAAACTGATCTGTCATAGATTTAACATGTTTGCATGTGTATTGAATCTGTAAATGATGTGTTTTACTTTACAAAATTTTCTTGTATAAATACTTAAAGGAAAAAATTATGTATCTTAATAGGTTTAGTAAACTGCACGAAACGTTACTGTGCTCTTCCTTTCAATGTTGATTACTATTAGTGTAATGTATCTTGTAAAATAAGACAACTTCAAGTACACGTTACAAATGTATAGTCTTAGATAAATAATAAATAATAAGTAGATACGATTCTAGTAAGATTCAGAATTATGTGATTTTTTTCTGTTACACCCTTTTAATAAAAATCTAGGTATTTTACAACTACATTGTAAAAGTTCTCGTATAATTTATGTTATGAATTCAAGATTCAAAATCTAGAATAAGATTTTGTCTTAAAAGTAATAGTTAAAAGAAAGTTTTTTTAACTTTTCAAGTAACTAGTTACAAGTTCCTTTTTCGGACTAACACCTTAAGAAATAGTGTATAGAAGATCATGTGACGAGGACTTTTCAAGCCGACAAACAGCCACCTGGATCCTATGACGAAAATTTTCTCGTACGTCACTTACCTACTTCCTACACATTGAATTCCTCTCTTCGGGAAGGTCTGCCACAGGTGTCTAGATCAGGAACGCTAAACACTTCTAAAAAAAAATTAAAAATGGGGAAGGGGGGGAAACTTATTACAAATAAAGACAATCATTTTGATGAATTTCACAGCATGCCCACGCTATTTGTTCGCCCTCTTCGTGCTCTCAAAATTCTACTCTTTCTCCATCTCTTTTCTCTATAAATATGAGCAGTGCCTTCACGGTCAGTATACCACTCGATGTGTGTGTTCTGGTAGTTCTCACTGTTGAGCTTCTCCTTAGCGTGGATGTTGGAGGCCCGCACGTACTTTACATACACCCGCATATACCTAGACGTACCATGTCGTGCACACGACTGCGTCCTCGTGCGTGTCACTAACCTGAAAAATCTCGCTCACACTCACGCGTTTCTAACATCCACCTTATCCCCACATATATTCACTCACTCGTTCGTGAATAAATAGTGAACTAGTTATCAAAAAAGCCCTGTTAGTACTCCCAGCTTCCTTCGGAGAAAATCTTTTTTAAGTACTTCCGAGAAATACCATAGTTTTTCAAATCTAGTAAAAATCAATTTAACATATTCTTTTGACTACTTAACAATGCATTGTATAATTTTTTTCGGCTTCATCAAATATCAAGCCAAGACTTATTCAGTAAAAATTATACTTACAGCATCATCCGTTAATAGGAATGAGGACGCAGAGTGCACAGGGAGGCGTAGCTTCACTTGTATCCGTCTTTATTATATAGTTGTATAGACGAAAGTAAGTCTCATTTTACCCTTTTTTTCCTACTTCACCTTAGTTCTTCCATAGCTCTTCTCATTTTACATAAATATTTGCTTATTTTCACGTGATTCCACACTCCAATAATATTTTCGCAAGCTCCCCCTCGCTGCCACTATGCTACCTCACGGTTCTCCTTGAACTCTCCTTTAACGACACACCGTTTAAGTTATATCGTTCTTATTCATAACTTTCGTCTCCAAAGTTAAAGTTTTTTGTTAAAAATCGCATCATAAACTTGAGTAAGGCAATTAGTAGGCTTTGAAAACAAAAATTATATGTCCTGCGACAAGTCGCAAAATGTAGTTTCAAATAAATTGTGCTACGAAACAAAAACATGGTTTACCTATACCCATACTCATACTCTAGAAACGTGTACTCAATTAAAAAAAAAAAAAAAAAAACATACCACAAGAGATCACGAGCCAAGTCCACTTAAATTGTCAGAACCAACTTCAGATTGTATACAATTCGATTGATTGGCTCTTACATCGGTATGGTAAGCATGTATAAGCGCGACCACCCGCACAAACGAAGCAAACGATATCACCGTGCATGTACTTCGCCCGACAGCCCCAGTATATAACAACTAAGTCAACGACATTTTACTGATTCGCAGTAAAATTTGACTGATTCAACGTTAGAGAGTAGGTGTATATATATTGGTATACTTCCATTGGTACACACACATATACACACACACATGCATTGGAGGGCACGCTAATGTGCGCATCTATCACACAAAGTCGAAGGCGGAACGGGGCGAAGAGGCCGACGCGTCCCAAGCGGATATACTTAAGGAGGCAAAGGGCAATGAAGTAACGATAGAAGCTGGCGCAATACATATGCTATATGCTACCGTTCTGCCCTCGCGAGCCAAGGCGAACCGAAGCTGGATGGGAAGGAATGCATCGATAATGAGTAGCTTCGCGGGGTCGCGATGTATGTACATTTACCTTTGTAATTAATTCTTTTTCTGGGTGAAGACAAATTATTTCTAGTACCTTAATAATCATCTTAAAGTTCTAACTTATTTCTAAAATTGTAGCTAAAATTTATGTGAGCAATAAGAAATTATAAAATATTCCATGATTTTGGTATTTAATACTACGAATCATTTCTTTTTTAACGTAACTCATATTGACACCAGCTTTATCACAACATTTAAATGGTTAATTATCTGAAAAATCAAGTGCAGTAAAATTAACAATATTTAAATACTTTTAACGTACAGAAAAAGTTGAGTATTATCATATGATATAAGTATTTCTATGATACACAAAAACTTTTGTTCAAAAATTGATTTATTTTTTAATGTTTAACTGTTTAATGATGTATACTGATAAATATTTGTTAAAAATTTACAGATAAATACAATCTCATAAATATTTTTAATGCGACAAATGTCCATGATTGATAGAAAGTAAGCAGAGCATAATAAAAAATATTTATTTTAAGGAATACATTATTTGTCAATTATAGTTCGCGAGGACAATACATTTTAATCGATATCTTGTATCCCATAAGATAATAAAAACATTTCATTCGTAACTGTAAGAAATTATTTTGCAAGAAATGATTCTGGAATTATTATTATCATTATTATTAGAGTAACTATTATCAGTTTCATTGTAATAACTGTATTTTTTTTATCGTATGTATTTTTATTATAATTAATATCTTTCTTATTATTATTATTGTTACTATTTTTTTATTGAAGCTGTGATTATTATAATTAGAATAATAATTCATTATCACAACAATTTTTATGATTATTTTGATTATTATAATTATAATTATTTTAACATTTATTAGTTTTGATAGTATTATTATGATTCAAATCAACATAAATATCATTATTATGTAACCTCTCGGCTACGTTCACAAATTGGTTCACAAAAATATAATCTTATAACTGTATAAGTTGCTCAGAATTATAAGCAAGGTTATAAAACATGTGAAATTTGTAAACGAAACGATATTTGTAAGCACATATTCAGATATTTATTGTCAAGATGCATTTTTCTCTTAATTAATTTTTAAAGTTATTTGTGTATGTTTGTACAACTTAAAACTTTTATTTTTAAAGAAAAAGATATACTTTATTTTTTTATTCTATGACTATCTGGAAAAACAAATAATATCCGTTAAAATATAAAAATAGTTGCAAATTTGATATTAAAGTTATGAAAATTTATAACAACAGAAAAGATTCTTCCAATCAATGTATATTTAACTACTACAGTAATTGAAATTAAAAATTTTCTTTATTCTACATTTGACTTCGTATAAACGTTTTTTCTATCAGCAGTTTCATATATTAGAAAAAAAATTAAAAATCAATGTTTTTGCAAAGGTAAATAACGTTATTATCCTTAGGTAAATGCAAAAACTAATTTAGACGAAACACACTTTATAATAGAAAATTCTGACAATTGCTTGAGTTACATTATAAACTATTTAGTTTTGCAACGTTCCGTAGAAATGTATTGCAAAAAGAATATATTAGGGTCCAAATCATCATGTAAATCTATGAACTTACAAGATTCAAAGTAAGAAGTCGGACTTTCATCTATAATGGTATTAAAGTCTTTAAAAAAACTATTTAAATTGAACGAAAAAGTGACTGAAGAATACATTAAAATTTTAAAATAAAAGTTAAAGGTGTATAACATCAAGCGTTTCTATCGGTAAACTTAATGTTTAACAGTAACTACGCAGCAGATAATTATGATTATCGTTTGTGTATACGTGGGCTGGCAACAACTATTATTGTATCCAATAGCGGGCGACATACGGCCGTGCGCAGCCACCAATCACTACGCTTGTCGCTCGCTATCACTGGACACGTCATGCGTGCGGCCTTTTCGTCCACTTCCTTCCGCAACGTTGGTACAAGCAAGTCGCTCTGCACGACTTCAAGTTACATGCGTTATATTTTTTCTACATTGTTAATTTTTGTTATATTCAACCACTGTGTAATTATCACTTAGATTCAGTGAATCTTTTTCTTAGACATTAAAGATCTACAAACAGTTAAATACAAGTGTGTGTGTGTGTTTCTATCGTGTGAACATGCACGTCCTTACCAGTAAATTCCAACCCCTCTCCTTGCTTTCGTCCGGCTCACATTAATACAGTCCACTCACCGGTGCTATCGAACAAAAGGAATATCTGATAGCAAAAAATTATAAAATATCTGATAGCAAAAAATTATAAAAAATAATTGAAAATCACAAAAATGTTATAATTAACAAAATAAAAAATGTGTTTTCTATGTCAGAAAATGTCAACAAAAAAAGAAACTTGATTTAGTGGTAACTATATGCAGCACTATAGTAATATTAAAATCGCAAACGACTAAGATTAAGGACATTTATTATTCATCAAATAATAATCCAAAAAATATTTCTAATCTTACGTATTTGAATGAGCTATCATGATTTAAACACTCAATGGTATATTTCTGAGTGTTTTCTTTGTGATATCTGTGTAGGACAACAAACGCTTTTGGAAATCATGAGAGTGATGAACATATTATTATTTATACTTATTGGTAACATTGTGTTAACTGTTGAGAACTGAAAAAATTTAAAGTATCAATATACATTAATATCAATTTATAAAGCACATAGCAACACAAAAGTTTAAATCTTACGTAAGTTACTAATTCATACATTGTAATAAAATACCCTTATCTTTAAGTATAGTAGGAGGTTGGTGTATGAAGCACGCAGAGACGCTGAGTCTGACTACTTATGTACTTATATTAACCTAAGATAACATCTGCTTATATTGTTGGGAAAAAAATATTCCAAGGTTTAGCATGCGGATAAAATCGTTTTATGTGGACAGTTCACATAACTCTTAAATGGTATCAGTATGTATGTGAAAAGTGCCTAAGGACCGCATGAGTTACCTCTTAGAAATAAATTAATTGTATCTTATACATGCACATTAACAGTATACTAGTAGCACTTCTTCCCTCTGCACTTTTTGCGCGCCAGACTTCACAATTATTTGTTGCGTCATGCTTCCTTAAGTAATAAGAAATATATTTGCATAAGAAATGTATTCGTGCAATATGATATATAACTGGCTCAGAAGACATGCAATAATAAAGAACTATATGCATGTATTTCCCATTTTTATATATTTTCCAGGTGTTAATATTTCTTCTGTTATAGTAGAAGGAGCATTAATTTCGAATAATTTTGATCTTTTGGGGCAACAATTGAAAAACATAAATAATGTTGTGCGACGGTTCAGCAGCTGGTGCGCTGCCTTCATCAGGGTTTATTGAAAAAAATCAAAACACAACTGATGTTACAATAAATTTCGATAATGTCGAGATTCTAGACGTGGAAAATAATAGAAAAAAGTGTCGGATTTCAGAAATGTTCTTCATTTTAAATACCAGGAATACACTGAATCAAAAAGAAGACACAGAGAGCCTTAGCTATATTAATAAACAAGCGTTCAAACGTAAAGCGACCGACTGATAAAGAAGTTACACACTGATATACACATTGTCATATACACCTACTGTGGTCTCAGTTTAAATTTGACTAGTGATGAAGCATGTTACGCTGCTCACTCATTACTAGCATATAAGTTTTGCTCATCTTAGGTCATTTTAATTTAAACATTGTATTATTTGTTCAACGTTTTTCATCGATCGTATAGATGTAACATTACCGTACTATGAATACAAATTTATGTTTCTTAAGTGTATGTGTTGATAAGAGAACCTTGTAGTTTTAATATCAATTGTGTTTTGATTTTTTTCAATAAAGCTTGATGAGGGCAGCGCACCAGCTGCCGAAATGTTGCACAACATTATTGAGTTTTTCAATTGTTGCCCCAAAAGATCAAAATTATCCAAAATTAAAACCATGGAGGGCGAAATAAAGAACAACAGCAGTATTACAAGGAGCATTTTTCGGTTCCATTTTCGACCAACATTTAAAAATATACCAAGTGAAAAAAATTTGTGTCCCCCAAGATAAAATTTCGATGAGCATCAACAAGCAGTTTTCAAATGACCTAATTGCTGCAAGCTCTATGTACATGTCTTCAATTGTTTCATATTTGTAACAGAAGACTATTTTTATTACATCGTATTCTACTTGTAATACAAATAATAATAAAGATAAATTGACTGATTCTGTAAACTAACTTATAACAATAAGCCTCTTTGATAGATTAATAGTTCCATGGTTTGTATTGTCCTTGTATTAAGTATTATTTAAGTTAATCTTAAAGTTAGAATTATGTCATACAAAGACTAATACGGAATAAAAATTTTAACATAGTTCTTTACCAATATTACCAAAAAAAGCTTGGCGCACCAAAAACCTTTAAACATACAAATTAGAATAGAATTTAGGTAAATAAACTTTTATCTTGCTCGTAATTATATAGATAAATTAATTACTCATCATCCGTATTTATAAAGTCTACCTATATGCTTCCAGAATGGGGTGGATGAATGTATATTTAAAAGTTGACATTAACTACTGCACAAGGTCAGTGAAAGGCGGTGAGGGTACCATGTTATTACTACGTACATGTTACCAGTAAAATATGTCCACTAATATTTATGCATAGTTGTATAAATTTTCTTTTAAATTATGTTTATGTTTCATCGTTTCATCGTTTCTCTGTAAAAGTTACTAGAGTGTCAGTAATATTCTACAAAATGGTGGAGGAGGATGCAGAGGGGCAGTAAAGGGCAGAGAAAGATTTTGCTAGAGGTGGTGAAGGTATGTGATGGGCCTTTAATAGCTGTGACGAGTTTGAGAGGTTATGAAAGGATATGTATAAAAAGTAAGCTAAGCTGAAATAAGAGAGAAAACGACAAAATTTTGCCTTATTTTATGGAAAGCCAAGGGGGATTAACGTAAGTCTGTGGGGGATGACAGCAGATGTGGGGGTTGTGAAGAGCATGTGCGGAATGCTGAAACATAAACAAGAATCTTTTAATTTTATACGTGGAACAGTAACTTATATAACATTTAATATTTTCTATTGCTGTATGCTTTACAAATGGATATTAAGGTAAACTTATAGTTATAATCAATATTTGTATGTGACACGATAATTTGACGTGTCACAGGCTTTTCGAAATGTACGATCAGCATCAAAGGGGTCTCTTACTTAGAGGAAATATCTCTCCTTGATATGGCTTGCTATGCATGGTGATGGTAAGGAGAACGCCCCTGCGTGACAAATATGTATAAAAAAGTATCTTGCATGGCTCTCCCATACGTTTACTGCCCAACCTTTCGCCTACTGCACCGGAGTCATGGCTGCTTACACGTAGGCAACGCCACATTGGCAGACCCTCGTCACGCTCGTAACTGACAAGAACCGTCAAATAAGCTGACGTTCAGCCGACTTTTCCAAGAGCTTCCAGGTGGTGAGCTTGCCGTGTGTTAGCCCGCACCTTCTCTGTGCCTAGATGAATAGCATCGAGTGAGCCGCAGTCTCGTAGGAGCAGTGTGTTTACGGTGCGGCGTGATAATGCCGCTAAGGAACACTAGGGCGAAGTGGTCGTGCCTGCTCAGCCAGTGACATAACCCAAGGGCAAAGGCCCTGTATCTAGAGCCAGATGAGAAGGTCGAGGAAGGGCAGCACCCCTTCGCATCTAGCAGAAGCTGGGTACCAATAGTTAGGGGAGAGACTCTCCTTCCAGATCTGGACAAGGTGAGGAAGAGGCAGCGACTGAGGTGGAAGAGACAAAGAAGCTGGCTACGACCGACCAATCTAACATCCGTGATCCAGGCGATTGGGGTAGATGACTGCGACCCAGGGGAGTGGATCATGCAGCTGAGTTATCTTGACTCGGTCTTCTTACTCCCTCTTAATACCATTATGGAGCAGCCAGAGCCGGAAAAAGAGCCTTTGGGAGAGGAAGAGGGGACAGTCCGAGAGCTGCCGGGTCTACAGGGTACGAGTGAAGAAAGTACTGAAGAAGAAAGCCCCTAGGTCACTCTCTCATTCCTCATAGCGTTAAAGGTGATTCAGCCAAGCAACGTCCCACGCCTAGTTGCTGGCAGTACGTGACACCTTTCTTCACTCCCAATAGGGGAGGTTCTAACAATACCAGAACTAGTACCAGGTTTTGTCTGCTGGGGGTACGGAAGTTTGGGATATTGATTCACGTGCTGTCACTGGCCCTAAACTTAAAGGTTCTGCCACAAATGTGGTACCCACAATGTTACCCTAGCATAGTGCTCGAACTGCCGTGAATCCTGGCTCGAAGAGTGGCGAGGCATTCTTGCCAAACAGGCACACTATAACCCCTACTGCCCCTTGTAATCCTGTTTCTTATTTGGGCTTCTTTACATTTTTTTTTTATTACTGTGACACGACTTTATATTTTTTTTAAGTTATACTTCTATAGGCGCGTTATGAGTGAGGGTAAATCCACGATTTCAGATTTTGACCTTGAAAAAAAGTGTAACGGAAGTGGATTTTCTTTCATTCTCCCCCTTCGCCTCGCCCCCATGACGTACTACCGGTTTCCTCTACACTACATGACGCCACATAACATCACCACACCACACACTTTCTTTTTCTAGGTGCATGCTTCGAAAATTTCGAAATTAGTGAATATTAACAGAGCAGCTTTCATATTATGTAGTAATGAAAATTTATTAATTTTTAACTTTTGCAATAAATAAATGGTTGTTTACACAATTTTTCACATTTTTAAAAAATTTTCAAAAATTAAAAAAAAACTTTTTTTGTACTATACTAATACAATAATTAATTTTTATGATGTTTCAGTCACTTACAACTTTTTCATTTCTGACTAAAGTTATTTTTTGCCTTTAGGACGTTCTTCATATTTTTTGTGGGGGAAAGTTCAAAAAATGACAGGAACTCTAATGTGTTCAGTAGAGCTAGCAATTCTTTTTCTTATCTGGATGTACTCATATACATGCTTACACGCACACTTCATACCCTTTTTCTACATTTATTTAAAATTTAACTTGTGGGTCTATTTTAAGAATTCGATAGGTTTTTCTAAAAGTAATCTTTTGTACCCAAAAAATTAGGAGATTCCTACAGATCATTTAAATGCTATTTAATGTAATTTTTTATATGGTTACATGTTAAATATCCATTTTTTTAAATGTATCATGTATAAAATAATGGTACAGTCAAACAAACTGCAATGTTCGTCGGTATTTTTTATGCTATTTTAATATACGTTTGACGTTTGAATAATATCTGTCAAAAAAACCCATGTGTGATAAACGTCCTGAAGGGATATTAACTAACATGTCATACTATCCTACTATAGAAAACTATGCTACAGAATGTTTTTTCCTAATTTTCTATGTACAATCATATTTTTGATGTTAAATGTGGACGAGAAATAAGTGCGTGATCGTACGTGATAGATGTGAGCGTGACGTTACAGATGTAATCAGCGTAGGCAGTAGAATGTTCTAAAATCACCAAAAGATTAAATGAAAGTGCTCAGTCTTAGACTGGCCAGTCTATAAATTATTTTTATTGGATTATGCCGTAATATATTGTTCACAATCGTTACCTCATTAAATATTAAAATATTTATTGAAACCACACCCAACAAACGTATACACTTTTCAACGATAAGTGCACCATTTTCCTACAGAATATCGATCATTGAAGGTAAATTTGTATTTATAATCATATTAAATGCCATATAATTGTATAGAAGTATAACTTTTTACTTAGGTACCCAAGCACCCGCTGTCCACTGGTCTTATTACTGTGACACGACAATTTGATGCGTCACAGGCTTTCCCGAAATACACGGATAGCATCAAAGGGGTCTCTTAGTTGGAGGAAATTTGTCTCCTCGATACGGCTCGCTATGCATGGTGCTGATAAAAAAAATGCGCCTGCATGACAAATATGTACAAAGAAAGCATCTTGCACAGCTCTCCCATACATTTACTACCCTCCTTTCCCCTACTACACCGGTATCATGGCTACTCACACATAGGCATGTGGGACACTGATGAGACATGCATATTGACACATAGCACAAACACACATACATCGCCAACGCTCGCCACCTGCTATCAAAGTAGAGTCTGTCTCTATCCTACTCAGTGATTTAAGGGAGAACCCTTGCCAGCACGACGCCACGTTGGCAGATCCTCGTCACGCTCATAGCTGACAAGAACCACCGAATAAGCTGACGTACAACTGACTTTTCCGAGAGCTTCCTGGTGATGACCTTGCTGTGTGTGTGAGCCTACACCTTCTTCGTGCATTGACGAATAGCATCGAGTGAGCCTCAGTCTGGTAGGTGCAGTATGCTTATGGTAGTGAATTAAGTGGTTGACTAGCAGCTGAGCTACGTCCGTCCCTTAACGTTTCGTGAGAACCACGCAAGTTATTTAGTTGGCACTTTTATAGCAAACAAGGTATATTGCTATTAGAATCTATTTTTGTAATTTTATTTGTACGAAAAGCAATAAGCTGCATAATAATGATAATAGTTATTTTAGTTATAATGACAATAATAACAGTAACAACGATGATTGACAAAAACAATAAAGATAATTATAATAGTTGTGATGATAATAAAAAAAATTACAATAGTTCTAATAATAATGATGGAAACGATACCTGTAAAAATGATGAAAAAATTTTTTAAATGGTCCCTTTAAAAATAATTTTTTACTCGGATAAGTACAGTAACTTTTTTTTGGTGGGATAAAAGATACTAATTAAAATGTGTTTTGCTATTGAATTGTAATAGACAAATAATGTAACCCTCAAAAATAATTTTTTTTTTTTTTAATCGTTTGCAGACACTTCTTGCATTGCAAGTATTAAGGAGATTTTTTTTTGAGAATTTTTTTGCAAACATGTATTTGCATGCATCCTAAAACAGTTTGACACTAAATATTAAACAAATCTAAGAAAAATTATTTATAGACGTTCTTTTCTAATAAGCGATTTACTGAAATAAATAAATTGTATGCAACTATCTATTTTGTATGTATCGTAATAATTATTTTAGAATTAAGACAGCTTTAAGCTGGTGGATTAATTGTATCCACTATTTAACAATAAACAAAAATAGATCTGATCAAATATGTGACAATCAAAAAAGAATTATTTTTTTTGACGGTCTAAATGGTACAGGAAAATTGTTTTTGTATAAAATTTTTATTTATTATTTTATTTTAACCAAAAAAATTTTATGCTAGTGGCATTGATAGACATTGCCTTAATATAATGTACCAAGAAATAACACTTAAAAAAATTCTCAACGGCTATCAGAAATAGACAATGTTAATTAAAAAAAAAAAAAGCTTTCAGTTGATTTAATAATGAAATGTAAAGCTCTAATACTCAAAAAAAAAAACTTTAGAAGTAGTTGACAATAAATAATGAGCCTTTAACAATTATAAGAAAGTTTTTGGGAATTAGTGAATTTATTTAAGATGGTGATTTTCCATACGTTTTTCCATTCGTTAAAAAAAGTATTAGAAGTGAAATGATATAAGATTAATTAATTTTTTCTTTTTATAACCATCGCTCAAAATACCAATGTTAATCTATCATTTTTGTTGAAATAAAGCTAAATTTTAAAAGTTATTATGAAAAATAGGAAGTAGAAATGTACATTCTTGTGTGATTCCAAGAAAATAGTTAACTTATGATGTTTGATTGAAAGAATTTAGTAAAAAGTCAGATTTTGATTTTAATAGTTAAATTGTAACTTCTTCTAACAAATGTACATATTTCTTGAATAGAATAATTCCAGTGAAGAAGTAACTTTAACTTATCATAGTGTAGAAAAAGCAACGTACTAAAATAGTAAACAATATATGTAAACGTACGTATAAAGTTTTTTGTGGGCTGAGTTTTTTTGGTAACATAAGTAATAAACCTTGTATAAAAATTTCTGTTCTTTATTTGTTTTTGTATGAAATAAAATAATACGATCACATAAATAAATTTTCATAACACCTACTTTTACAACAATGCAAACTGGAAAAGTATTACCTTATTAGGAAGCTTGAAGTAGCAGATTAATTCAAAGAGTATTTACTGATTTCTATATTAGAATTTTATTAATAAAAGAAAATGTGTTAATAGTAAGAGGGTCTGCACAAAAAAATTTGCTTATTTGAAATAAGGAAAAAAATTTTAAATAAATAAATCTTCCATATTGTATAGTTGTATTGACAAAAGTAAGTCTCAGCCCCTTCGCTCCTCCCCGCTCCCCCTCGATTTACGTAGTTATTTGCTGGTTTTACCGTCATTTTTAATCAAATTATATTTGAGTAAGCTCCCCCCCGCTCCCCCTCAGCTCCTGCTCCACCTTCCCCTAATAAAATACTTTTTTATCTAATGTTTAACCATCATAAATGTTAAAAAATATACGCAATTTAGTACCTAAGTCATACCTCGTTTTTAGGGTTTTTTAAGTCACTGATCATAGGTCTCCCTCTGTCTCTTTGCTTCCCCTTACTCATTATGGGTCTCTAAAGTACCATTATTTGTTTAACTTGATTGAAATTTTACATTTTAAATCTCTTTCTGGTCCATGTCTACTTTACCCAAATATAAAATTCTTGATTACTTGAGAACTTTATTAAGTAAAAGACAGAATTAAGGAGAAGGTATAATTTAAAAGACAAACACAATTAAGCTTTTGAAACAATAGTTTATTCTGTTCGCTTAATGTTGTGACATTTCATGTGTCGTTTTAACCTATCTGTTCATTTAAAACCCTTTCCACATTTTTCACGTATTTGTTTTTCATGGTTTTTATGAATTAACACACGTGTGTTTTAATGTGACGATCTTCAAAGTTACATATTTTTGAATTACTGAAAAATTTCTAGCTAAACAATATTTTTAATTTCTGATTTATTCTCGAATGCAATTTGAATAAAAATTCTTTTTGGATTCTTACATCTTAATGAAGCAATATGTAATTGTCCGTAAAAGAATAAAGGTTTTTTAATATACAATCCTAAAGAATCAAAACTCGGTTTTTCTGATTTTTTTAATAAATATAGAACATGCTAATACAAAGGGAAACTGTTTTCTATAGCAGACAAAAGGTGATGATAATAAGGTAACAGTATTCAATGTAATTCTGAGAATATAAACTTAGCTTTTTTTCTCCCATAATTATTTCTTCTTCTATATTATACGTGAATAATTTTGTTTTTTTATTTTTTCTAATCTTGTGCCTTTACAGAGACCATCTGATACACTTAAAGTTTTTATTAACACTACTGTAGCATTTATTTTTAATTTTAATTCATCTAATAGAAGACCCTCTCTAACATTATTTGAAAATACTATTAGGAAATTAATATTTATGTTAATTTAATTATGTTAAGTTGACCGTATGTTTTATCAACTACTTTATGAGTCACGTATTCTGCTGTTGTGAACTAATTTTCAGCCGTTTGCATTGATAAATACACGAGTAATGTCGTTATTTTGTCTACATAATTTGTTAGTGAAGGTTTGGCGCGCGGAGCACGCAGGGGGACGTAAGCCCTACTAGCATATATATATATACATATAAATAACGCAAAACCCGTCAGCCAGATCACTGGTGCCCTAAAAATTCTATTTTACCGTTAAACACTTTTGTGGTCTTAAATTAAAGGTTAACAAGTATACTTTATTTTGTCGTGTGCACTTTTTCAAAGAATCTAAAATGATGGATCGGTACGGTGGCCACAATTTGTGTAAGCCACCATGACTAATCGATTTCATAATTATTTAAGTGCTCAAATCATCGTAACATTTAAAAAACGACATTTTTTTAACATTTGCTTCATTTCTAGGTAAAAATATAAGTGATGGTATCTCTTTGTGAGCAGAAGTACGTTTATAACCTTAAAAAACTGTTGAAAAATCGATTTTTTTGGTTTATAATAGCTAAAAATGTTTGAAAATTATGATGCACGGCTTATTACGGATAATTATTTGTTGTTTCATGTAAATACGTCCTGCTCTGTATGCATCTACACACCAGCATACCACTAAAAAAAAAAAAATCCAGAAAAGTCAGTTTTATGTAGTTTGTAGTCACTGAGAGAACTTTAGTAGTGCGTCAACTGTGTTCTTGGGCAAAGTTAGGGGACACTTACATCCTTAGATCTGTATACCATTCGAATAAATTGATTCTGTACTTCTAAAAATCTCTTAGTGACTACAATCAACATGAAATGATTTATTTAAATTTTATTTAGGTAAGGGGTATGCTGGTGTGTACATGCATACAGAGCAAGACATATTCGCATAAAACAACAAATAATTCTCAGTAACAAGCCGTACATTACGATTTTTAAACATTATTAGCTACTATAACCCAGAAAAATCCATGTTTCTTCAGTTTTTTGAGGTTATGAACGCACTTCTGCTCACAAAGAAAAGGAAAAGCTTATGCTTGCACCTAAGAATAGAGCAGATATTGAAGAAATGTCTTTTTCTAAACTTTACGATGATTTGAGCACTTAAATAATTATGAAATCGAATAATCACGGTGGCTTACACAAATTGTTGCCACCATACTGATCCACCATCTTAGATTTTTCAAAAAAGTGCACATGACAAAATAAAGTATACTTGTCAACCTTCAATTTTTAGACCTTAAAAGTGTGTAACGGTAAATTAGAATTTTCAGGACCCCAGAGATCCGGTACACGCATTTTGTCATATATATATATATATATATATATATATATATATATATATATATATATATATATATATATATATACTAGTAGGGCTCCGCCCTCTGCGCGCTCCGTGCGCCAACCCCCCCTTTTATTGTGTTATAAGTATAATTTTTCCAAAATAAGGTTTATATTAATATTTTTTAAAGCCTTCAAAAATGATGAAATTAATTGTTAGTATAAAAACAATATGTTGAAGTATATTTTACAGAATTCGAAAGACTATGGCATTTTTCGTAAATACTCGGTAATAAATTTTCTACGCTTGGAAATAATTACTGGTCTGCTTTTAAGAAAATATGAAGAACAAGCTGCTAATTTTAAATAAAAATGGTAAAGTTTATATAGACAAAGGGATGTGCCCTGGAGTTTTTGTTAGTATCTTTATTATTTCTTCTAGTGGCTCCCTTTTTTAAATCAGCTGTCAATTCTGTATGTGTCAATAGATATTTCTAAGCTCTTATAACTATATACACCCCCTGCGCGCTCTGCTTACCAACCCCCGTAGTTGCAAATTAAATTTACAAAGTCTAGAAAAAAACCCGAATTATATTAATTGTTACTTAAAATTTTTTTATGTAACAAATGTATATTGATCATAATTAATAACATGAATTTTTAACAATCACTTTTTATTTTCCCTGACTAATAACAGCTATTTATATGGGATTAGTAGAACACGATTTTCAAAACAATATAATTTTCGAAGAAGCATGTAACGTTATGCTGCCTTTTCAACTACGAAAATTTTTCGCATGGTTTATTATGTCTGAAAATTTTTTTGGTAATATTATTTGGAACAAATACAAAAAATTTTTCATTAAAATTGTGAAGATGATCAAAATAAAGCTCTTTTACATCTAAACGAAATTTTTAATACTGAAAATATGTCTTGTAAAGATTTCAGTTTACCAGAACCAACAGAAACGATAAAAAAAAATAATGATACTGACAATGATAAAAGAATATTTTGTAAACATAAATTCCATGAAATGTTTTTACAACTCAATCATCAATGATCGATGTAAAATTTTTCAAGAAATAATAAAATTAAAAAAAAAAATTTTTTTCATCGATGGTCCTGGTGGATCTGGAAAAACTTTTCTATACAAAAGATTAATTTATTATTTTATATCAATTGAAAAACAATTCTTACAATGGCTTGGACAGGTATTGCTTCTATTCTGCTTCCAAAGTAAATGACCACTTACAGAACTTTCAGACTTCCTTTGGATTTAAGCACTATAGAAAGTGCATTCTTCCAGGTTAAGCCAGATAAACAAAAATTACGTATTGTAAAAGTAATTATTTGGGATGATGCTCCTATGGTACCAAAAAAAGCGTTAGAAATCGTTGATAGGACTTTAAAAGATTTATCTAGTAGTGAAAAACCTTTTGAAAATAAAATAATAATTTCAGGTGGAGACTTCCGTCAAATTCTCCGAGTAGTAAAAAATGGAAGTAAAACTACTATTGTTCAAGAAACCATAAAATTTTCCAATTTTTGGCCGTTGTTTAATATTTTTTATATAAAACATAATATACGTTCCATTGATAAAAAATTTTCTTCATTGCTACTGGATATAGGAGAAGGCATAATTAAAACTTTTATAATTCCTCAGACATGAAAAACAAATGATATATGTTTTTAAATTTTTAATAATGATGATGGTTCTTTTATAAGTAAAGCTATATTAACATCTCACAATGAATACGATTACTTTTTGAACAAAAAAATTTTAAATAAGATGGTAGGAACATTAGTAACGTACTATAGTATTGATAAAGCAACTCACAAAGGAGTACATAAATTAGACGATAATATTTATACTTATTTCTCTACAGAATATTTAAATAGTAGTAAAGAAGGTCTTTTTTCACATGAATTAGATTTAAACATTAACGCTATTGTTATGTTAATACGAAACTTAAACATATCTGAAGGACTTTGCAATGGTACAAGATTACGAATTACAAAATTATTTGAATACAACATCGAAGCTGGAATAATCTCAGGTTAAAAAAAAAAGGAAATAAAGTCTTTAGTCCAAGAATAACACTCAATACAAACATTCCTTTTTCACTACCATTTATATTCTACAGAAAACGATTTCCATTTATCTAAACTCTTTCTATGGCTATCAATAAATCTTAAGGTCGAAGTTTTGATGCCTTAGGGTTATACTTTAGAAAACCATTATTTTCTAATACGCAATTATATGTTGCACTGTCTCGATGTTAAAACCAAAAAAAAAATTTATCCCAATTGAATCAGAAAACGAATTTGAAATTAAAAATATTGTTTGGAATGAAATTCTAGAGTAACAAAAAAACTTTTCGATAGTTCATTACTATTTTTATACTTTCTCGCAAATTTTATCTTTCATCAAAAAAGCAAATTTCAGTACCGTCTAGTACCCAGATTTATGTAATCATAAACAATCTCTTTTTTGTAATATGTTTTTAGATACACCATCATGGATGCAAAATTTTATCAGTGTGACAAATGTAACTCAAAATTTTCAAATTAAGAGTGTCCATCATCGCACGAAAAAATTAAAAAAAAAAAAATTTTTTGTATGTGATCTGTGTAGCATTATAATATTAAACAAGAAAAACTATTTGCGTCACACAAAGGAATGCCAAAACATTAAAAAAATTTTAAGAGTATTAAATGCGAAAAAAAGTTTAAAAAGAAATCATTACTTACAGAGACATTTGAAAAGTCATGAAATAAACGTTCAAAAAAATATTTGTCGAAATTGTGGAAAAGGTTATGTAAAAGCAGAGCACCTAAAAAGTAATTTCAGAGTATGTTTTCAAAATAAACATCGTAAGTAAGATAATTGTAACAAAACTTTTTGTTATGGTCAAATAAAATTATATGTGAAAATTTGACCACTTGTAACAGTTATTATATAAGGCTTTACGAATATATTTACATGATACATGGGGAAGCATTAGTTGTATATTTATCAGTTAATTTGTACACCACCCAGAAGGTATTATTGTGGCACTTTAAAAGTTTTTTTAGGACTCTCCGAAATGTTTAGAGAAAAAAGGTATTTATAAGCATTGCTAGTTTTAACAACTTTTATTTTATTTAAATACAATAAAAAAAAACAGTCCTTTAACTTTCATGTTAAATGTCAATACTACTATAAAATGAGAAGTAATTTCATCAATAAAAAATATCACTATATTTTATAATATTCTTTGATTGTATAAGAAACACTTATAACGCAATAAAGATTTAGATGAATTAGATCACCTTATCAATAACTTTCTGTTTTTTTTTTTAATAGTCAGAGAATATAAATTTTTCTCTAAAATAGCTATATAAATATTCATGAATATTCAAAATTCTTAAAAAACTTATCAAAACTTTGACGAAAATTATAAAAGAAAATCCAATAGCAAAAAAGTACAAACATTTTTATCAGATCACGAATGTAGAAAAACTACTAAATTATAAAATGATTTTTTCAAGAAAAACAAGCCAGCAAAAACATACATAAATTAAACCATTGACAGCAGAATGCAGTGCTATTATAGTTTCAGACTCTGGACTACCAGAAAGTCTCGATCTTTGTGTAGACCCGAAATAATTACCCGATAATTATGTTAAAGAAACATTTTTTAATTAACTGTATTATTCTTTCAATCCCATGGTATTTCCATCGTTTTTTCTTTGAGGAAATTTAGGATGGAGAGCCGGTTATTTTAAAAATTACCAAAATAAGAGCAAAAAACTAACTACATTACAACATTATTCCTACAGACTGTCTAACAGACCAAAAAAAAGAAATTCAAATCCATTATTATACAGGGGATGGCTGACACAAGAATTTTCTTTTTATTCTTACATCATGATTAAATATAACCATTTAAATTATTTAAGATATAATCAAAAAAATTTGAGAATAGAATGTTATCAAGGTTTAATAGATGCAATTAGTAACAGTGCATCTTACAATTCTAACAATTTCGAGACAAAGGAAAAAATTAGAAACCTATTAAAACTGCTATCTACATACATTGGAAGTCCAAGATATATGCAGAAACATTATCAAGATGCAATTTCTATAATAAAAAAATGTGGTAGACCATATTTATTTGTAACAGTAACATGCAATCCTAAATGAAAAGCTAATTTTATCAAAATTTCCTAAAAATACAACACCAAATGATATTTCAAACTTAACTGTTAGACTATTCCACTTGAAATTAATGTCAGTTTTAGATGACATCATTAAAAATAATATATTCGGTAAAGTATAAGCATACGTCTATACAATAGAATTTTAAAAACGTGGTCTACCTCAAGCACATATTTTACATCCTGATGAAAAAATTGTTACACTTGAATAAATTGATGCAATTATCTCAGCTGAAACTCCTTCTGGTAATACGAAGCTCACACAATTGGTGATTAAACACATGCTTCATGGACCTCATACAGAACAAAGTCCTTGTATGATTGATAAAAAATGATATAAAATTCTCCCAAATCTTTTACAAACGTAACTTCATTTTAAATAAATGGTTATCCTGAGTATAGAAGTAGAAATAATACTTCTGAACAACATTTTTATAAAATTTGGAGAAAAAATTAAATTTTAGTAGATAATTTAGCGGTTGTGCCGTATAATGAATTTTTGTTAAAGAAATATAAATGTCATATTAACGACGAATTCTGTGCATCTATTTAAAGCATAAAATATATTTATGAGTACGTACATAAAAGTAGAGACAGAGCATACATCTAAATTCAAAAATTAGAAGACGAAGATAAAGAAATATTTGATGAAATCAATAGTTACGTTGATGCTAGATATGTAGGTCCAATGAAAGCAGCTTTGAGATAACAAGAATTCCCAATTTGCGGTAGAAGTCATACAGTTGTAAGTTTAGCTGTTTGTCTTGGAAACAAACAAAAACTGGTATTTAAAGAAAATAATATTGAAACTGTTATAGATAACTACGAGACACACTTAAGATCTTGGTTTAAATTCAATAAACATGATGACTTAGCAAAATCCGTAAAGTATGTCAACATTTCAGAATACTACATGTTTATAAATAAATTAAAAATTTGGCGAAGAAGGAAGAATATAATAAAAATATTGCAATTGGTCGATTTAACACTGTATCTCCAAAAGATCATAAAAAATTTGTTTTGAAACTTGTATTTGATAAAGTAACTGGTTCGACATCGTTCAAAGATATTAGAGCATATTAGAAAATAACTTATAAAACTTTTAAAGATACTGCAATTGCAATAGGTTTAATAGAAAATGATGAAAAAATCAATGATAATTTTAAAGAAGCAATTCTTGTTATGTTTCAATATCAATTCAGACAATTTTTTGCTGGGTTATTGATTTCAGAAAACGTTCAATGTGATAAAATATGGAATGAATACAAACAATTTTTTACGAAGGGTTTGCGTAATGATAAAGATACTTTAGCTCTTTTACATATTAACCAAATTTTATAATGAGAAGATTAATCGTGTGAATGATTCAATTTACCTACACCAAAAAAATGAAGAGTAAAAAAGAAGATGTAGATAATAAAATACGTTTTGGTAAAGAGATGTTTAACTTGATGTGTAAATGTTTGAATAATGACAAGAAAAATATATTTCATGTTATTTACGAACAAAAAAATAATATTCACTTTATAGATGGCTCCAGAGGGTAAAAAAAAACTCTTTTATATAAAACGATAATTAATTTTTTTATTTCTCAAAGTAAAAAAATCATCTCGATGGCATGGACTGGCATTGCATCAATTTTGCTTCTAAAGGGAATAACCAGTCATAGAACTTTTAGACTTTCTTTAAATCTTAATAATTTAGAAAGTTCATTTTGAGCATTAGAGTCAAATAAAAAAAAAATTAAGAAAAGTTGATTTAATTTTTTGGGATGAGGTTTCAATGATTCTTAAAAAAGCATTGGAAATATTAGACAGACCGTTAAGAGATTTATATAATACTAAAAGATATTTTGGAAATAAATTAGTTATTTGAGGAGGTAATTTTCGTCAGATTCTCCCAGTGATAAAAAAAACGGTAATAGAAAAACTGTACTTGAACAAAGTATTAAGTCTTTATTTTTATGAAACTCATTCCAAATTTTAAAATTAGAAATTAATATTCGTTCTTACGATAAAAAATTTCAAAAATTATGATTATAAATTGGGAAAGGGGAAATAAAAAATTATAACATTCTTAAAAATTGGGTCTCAAATTATGTATGTTCTCAAATATTTTCTAATATCCACAGGTGTTCGATGAGTAGTTTTGTACTTACATCGCATAACAAGTACACCTCTTATTCGAATAATAAAATTCTTAAAAAGTTAATGAAGAAATTGAATCTTACTCTAGTATAGATATTGCAACTTATAAAGGGGTTGATGAATCAGACGATAATATTTATTTAAATTTTGCGGTGCAAATGTTGAACAATTTTCGTAAAGGATTACCACCTCATAAACTAAATCTGAAAATTGGTACAATAGTGATGCTACTAAGAAATTTCATTATATTAGATGGACTCTGTAATGGAACACGTTTATGAATCACAAAGTTATTACAGTATAATGTAGAAGGAGGAATAATAACTGGAGAAAATATTGGAAATAGAGTCTTGATTCCAAGAATAACTGTAGACACAGGAAACTCCTTATTATTACCGTTTATTTTGTATCGTAAACAATTTCCAATCGTTGTGGCATTTGCTATGACAATAAACAAATCCCAAGGTCAAAGTTTCGTTCATGTAGGTTTGTAATTTAAAAAATTTCTTTTTTCTCATAATAAATTATATGTGGCTTTATCATGATGCTTAGATTAAAATAATTTATTTATTCAAGTAGAAAGGCAAAAAAACCCAGAAATAGAAAATATTGTGTGGAAAGAGATTTTTACATAATTTATTGACTTAACTTGATTTCTATAGATAAATTAGCAATATTTATGGTAATAAATTGGAATTTACTCATAAATGTTTCATCATTTAACAAGTATACATGACATGATGTGTGAAAAATGGTGTGGGAGGCCTGTGGAGGGTCTGTGGGGGGGTCTGTGGAGGGACAGAAAAAATTGTTTGGGGGGCTATGGAGGGACTGTGGGGGGACTGTGGGGGGCTGTTGGGGTCTAAGGAAAAAGTTTGAAAATGTCAAATAAGCGATGAAAACGGTAGCTGATTTGTGGGGGGGCTGGGAGGGGTCCATGTGGGGGGTTGTGGGGGGCTGTAGGGGGGATATGTTGAATGCCCCACACAAATAACTATATAATATAGCGAGATATATATATATATATATATATATATATATAGTCATTGTTATTGATTAAAAATTGATAAAAAAACTATAATCTTATAGAAGAGTATATTAGAACTTTGACAATAAGTGAAAGAGTAGAATAAAAAATACAAATAGTAGCCATAACGTACAAATATAATCATCAAACTACACAAGCAGACAAAACTAACAAAACATAAAATAATTTTTTGACGGAAAAGTTACAAAAATATAAAAAATAAAAACAATAAACTAGAAGTTAAAGAGGTTTCTGTTAATGTAACAAACTCGAAACTTAAAAAAAATTAATTTTTGTGTTAGCCCTAAGAAATTATAAGATAACTATTCTAAGAAAGTAATTTAAAAAAAATATGATTTATCCTTTTTTATTGATTGGATGGTAAGTCCATTATTTTTTCTAAAAGATTTTAACTGGAGAACTGGTACCATCAAAAAATACTTAATAAAAAACAAAAAACTTGCAATACCTTAATATTATAGGTACATATCGTCTTCTAGATCGAAACGAGATTTTAAGACTATTATGTTATAGAGAAAGATTGACTCAACAATTCTCATACATTTCTAGATCGTTATAAAATACAACTATTTTTAAAATTCAAAACATAATCGGAAAAGTTCTTTCAAGGAATTTTATCAAGGGTTACTGTCACTCACAGCATATCTGATAATTCTGAAAATTTTAAAACAAAGGAAAAGAAATAAAAATCTGTTCGTCATTCCATCTTAATACATCAAAATTCTAAGATACATGCAGAAGCACTATCAGAATGCAATAGCGTTAATTAGAAGATCTGATGGACCGGAACAATTCATAATAGTCATATAATATCATAAATGAAAAATAATTAATAAGACACAGACATAAATAAAATAGTGAGACACTGGATTTGGTTCTGGTTTTACTATCGATTGTTCAAATATGATCGATTTCTAACACTTATAGATCGAGGGATTAGGTAAGATAACAGACATTTATTTCTCAATATTGAAAAGAACTATAAAACAAAATAAAAAAATCGTTTACTGAATAAATCATTTATTAATTGATATGTCACAAAATCAAGCCATATTAATTAACAAACAATAAATAAATATTAAATTTCGAGATAAGTTACGAACCACACTTGAGTAAAGAGAGAGAGAGAGAGAGATGAGTCTATATTAGGGGTCGCACGAAGCAGAGTGGATAGGATACTTAGCTAATGTACAGAAAACCGCTGGTTTGATTCTAGAGGAAAGCATTTTTTTTCTTGAAAAATGAGGTGTAGAATAAAGATCAAAATTCAAAAGTTATCTTTCTTCGCATATGCGCTTTGGTGATGTGGTGCAGCATGATGGGATTAGCTACATAAAATGTATGATTCACAGCAGTTACACATTTTCTCAAGGACAATAATCAAAAATTGTCAATTTAAAAAATTTTGAATTGCAGTTTTAAATATGATTCTATTTCAAATATTACATGAAAAGACTTTTTGTTTAAGTCAGAGTAGTAGAAAGTTGGCGCGCCCAGCGCATTACTATAATTAAATTAAGAATCATATAGTGATTAAGACCAGGGCTTAAAGATAAAAATCCTATAGCTAGAACATATAAACATTAACAATAAAATGAAATTGTTATAGTATCACTGGATTTTAGAAAAGTTTTTTTCACACCAAATCGGATAAGAGAAACATCAACTTACTAAACTATTAAGATCAAAGAGGAGTGCAATTATTTTTTTTAACATAGAATTATCAAAAAATTTCAATTTTTGTGTACACCTTAAAGGATTACTAAAAAATTTCTTAAAAGAAGTGTATCTAAATAATATGTCCTATTTTGCTGACTCTACGGTTTTTTAAACTATTTTTTCCGTTAGGTTATGTAAGATGGATTACGAAATATTTAAATAATTGTCATAATAAAAATAGAAATCAAACTCTTATACTATTCTACTCTTACAGACAATGCTATAGACCTATCCAAAAAAACTTCAGCCCCTACTTACTTCCGGAAAGATTACCTTAATAATTCTTTATTTATTTTTACATTATAATAAAGAGCAATCGATTGAATTTTAAACATAATTGATAATTATAAGAATTAGGAATCAAATGTTATAAAGGCTTACTAGATTCAACTGTCAGTAGTGCCTCAAATATCTTACAAAATTTTTGAAAACAGGAGAAAAAAGCAATTTCTTTGTATTACTATGAACAAACATTAAAAGTCCAAGGTATACACAACATTACTATCAAGATTTGAGGGCAACGATGAAAAAATAAAGTAGACTAGATTCATTTATAACAGAAAAATTCTAGGAAACAGAAGAAATTGTAATTAGTTTACCATAAATTTTCGAAACGTAATAACGTAATACACCAAATGACATACTAAATGTTACACTTGGATTATTTAAGAGAAAATTACGATGAATTACGTATAATATGACTAAAAATGAGATTTTTGGTAATATATCAGCTTACGTCTACACCATTAAATTTAAATAACGTGGTCTTTCTCATACACAACTGTTATTAGCGGTATAAGTTTACTACACCTCCACAGATATATAGCATTAAATAAGCTGAAATAACTTAAGCTAATAAAAAACGAAACAGAAATTGTAAAAAGGATTTCAAAAATTTTTCTTATTCAGTAACGTTATTAAAGAAAACGATTATCTAGAATATTAATGAACAAATACGTTCTCTGATAATTACATTTCGAAAGTACAATACAGACAAACATTTTGTTAATAGTTCAATGATTGCACTATTTAATGAATATTTGCTCATAAAGTATAAGTGTCACGAAAATCTTGAGTATTCTGCTTTTATTCAAAATTTTAAAAATATTTATCACTATATACTATATCCACAAGGGTACTGATAGAGAATCTTTTAAAATCAAAAAATTTAATGTCTGTGATCAAGAAATTTTACACAAATCAGAAACCATACAGATAAATGATAGTTAAGTCCCATGAAAGCAAGATGGAGATGGTAAAAATTTCTAAGTTGTCATAAGAGTCATACTGTTGTCAATTTATGTTTATGAACACTTTATTTTTCTTTAAAAAACATATTAAAATAGTATACATGCATAGAAAAAAAATTTATCTCAAGATATACGAAACAATCGTTAAGTTTTCCTCAAGCTTTATTTGTTGATTTCTTCCAGAAAACAAATTAAAGGTTTTCAGGTAAAAATAAAATCTTGTATACATTTGATGTATATCTTAACAATGTAAATTAGAAAAAATAATAACAAAATAAAGTTCAAAATTATAAAAACATGTTTATTTTTTTTTAAGAGGCTTGTTACAAAAGTGCCATACTAAGTGGGAGCATCATAGGCAATCTCAATAAATATAAAATTTATGATGTATATAGAAATAAACTTTCAGTTAGTGCACCATATAAAATTTCAGGTATAAAACTCTAGTGCTTGTAGGTAAGTTTGAAACTTAATACGTCCCATAGGTGTACAAGCAAATATTGATACATTTTTATCATTGAATTCATAGGCCCATATGTATAGATGATGGTATTTCTTATATAAGCACTCTTGCTATCATCCATACCTGCTCTTTCTCAATAGTAAACATACTAAAGATTCATAATAAAATTTCTCAGTATCTCTTTTTCAAAAAATTTTCTTAAGAAATAAATAAGAATGAGAAAAATATCATCCCCAGGTGTGGATTGAACACATAACCTCCTGGTTACTAGACAGTTGATCTACCACTTGAGCTACCGAAGAGCCGCACATTTACTTGCATCATAGATTAAGGTACGATCCTATTCTTAATTTTCAAACTGTTGTTTACCTAAGCTCAATATAGTAGGTATGTGACTCTAATTCTTGTAGGTATGTTGGAAATTTTATATGTTCAATAGGTAAACAAGCAAATATTGATTCATTTTTATCATCATATCAATAAGTGCAACATGTATAGATGACGGCATTTTTTATATAAATACTCTTAATATCCTATTCTGTCATTTCATTAATGTGAGCGAATATGAACGTGAAATGCGTACACACAATAATTCATGAATAATTTATATTTGGTTCTCTACTTTCCATTACTGCCATGTATCTTCTTATACCTTTAAAAATACTCATTAATTATGTATCTCACACATTTAGTTATTTAAAACTTGTATTGTATATAGCTGTATAGATTTTTTATCTTACCAATGAAAACCTACTTTAAACTCCTAATATAACCTATAAATGCCCTTTTTCAATATCAAATATACTAAAGATTTATTATACGAATTCATGACATCCCTTTTTAAATAAATTTTCTTTGAAATAAATAGGAATAAGAAAAATATCCCTTCCAAATGCAAATTGAACTCACAACCTCCTATTTACTAGACAGTCGCTCTACCAGTTGAGCTATTGAGAAGCCTTACATTTACTTGCACAGTAAGTTGAGATACAATTTATTCTTTGTAGTAGGATGTATTAAATTTCTAATTTACCTAAAAGCAAAAGATTCACATACCCACTATATCGAGTTTAGGTGAAAGACAGCTTAAAAATTAGGAATTATAACTTATCTAAACCTACCGTGCGAGTGAATTCTCCTTGGTAGCTCAAGTGGTAGAGCAGTTGTCTAGTAAACAGAAGGTTGTGTGTTTAATCTGCACCCGTGGAGAATACTTTTCTCATTCTTTTCTATTATTTAAGAAAAATTCTTTAAAAACTAATTATATGGATTCGTATTATGAATCTTTAATATATTTGATATGGAGAAAGGGCATGTATGGATGATACTAAGAGTGATTATATAAACAATTCCGCCATCTACACAAATGCGTCTATTGATACTTTGATAAAAATGTATTATTATCTGCTGGTTTACCTATTGGAAATATTAAATTTTGTATGATGTCTTGTTTGATATGCATCGACAAAAACCGTACAAAAGCTAGGAAATTAAGAAAATTTACTTTTTATTTTTTTACGTCCCATGTGTGACCATCTTTCGCCTTGAACTTTCATTTTTTTTTCTTGTCTTTTTACCGAATAACCTATGGCTTTTATAATTAAGGTAAAAACTGTCATTTCTACTGTGTATTTTTTTTTTGTCACGTAAGAGCTATTTCTAATTTCAAATCGTAACTGTATTTCTCCTAAGTGAAATAAGTAACGTATCCCGAAATTTTCAATTAAGATAAGTTGAATCCAACCTACCCCCCTTGAAAAACCTTGATATTTTTTTCTTTCCTTGCTATTTCTTATATTTCATTACAACCTTCTCCATCACCCCAATTCCCTATGCGTTCCCCATGCATCCTACATGGACCCTTATCAATCCACCTCCAACCCTTTCACAATTTAAACTGTTTTGTGACCTAAAATTTTTGTGATCAAAGATATATCTTTATGTATAATTTAGTTGTGAAACCAAGATGTCTGACCCCCCTCACTCTCCTTGCTATCCTTAGCCACTATGAAAATTTTATAATATTTTCCAGCCCCTCAAAATAAGGTAAAAATCTCTATATTTCTTCCTTACTTTAACCCAACAAAAAACATTATACTTTTTTTTCGACGCCCCTTATTCCTACTTGCCACCCCTCACCCCCTTTTAAGGCACTTTTGCGGCCCCCTCCAGTGATTCACTATAAATTAATTATCTGTATTCATTATATCCAACTAATTTTATTATTCTTCCTACATATTATAGTTGTAAGACCAAATTCAGTTCCGGATCGTCTGCTTACCCCCCCCCCCCTAGCTACCATCATAATTTTGAGGTCTCCTCTCTTGTCCTCCATCAAATTCCAAATAGACGACCCTTTAAGTATCTTTAGCTATAAGGCTAGCGTGCTATTTACTAAGCCGTTAAAGCTCCAAGAAAAATAGTTAAAGGATTAAAGATAACCGCAACAAAAAAAAACGGAATAATGTAAAGATATTAGAAAAAATAGAACTGTAATTGATTAAAAAACAAATTTTTATTTCGTTTGTTATTCAAATAGTAATCGAAAAAGAATTATTAGTGAAATTTTTATTAATTTGATTGACAGCATTTTGTTAAAAAACATTTATTTTTTATTTTCTGTTAAAAAAGAAAAGGTTATATCTATAACTTGGACAGAAATTGGTTTGATTGTATTATTAAAACGAATAACAAGTCATAGAAGATTTTGATCAACATTAGATTTAAATATTATTAAAAGTTTTATTTTGGAATATGAAACTAATAACAAAAAATTACAAAAAGTCAATGCAATTATTTAGGACAAAGCTTCGATAGTTCCTCAAAAAAAAACTTAAAAAATAGTGGATCAAACCTTAAAAGATTCATGTAAAAATGATTTTTCATCCGGTGAAAAATTATTTATTTTAGAAGGCTATTTTAGAGAAATACTTTCATTAATAACGCATGGGCCTAAGGGTTCTATAACTGGTAAAGCTATGAAATATTCATTTCTATGTAAACACTTGAAAACTTTGAAATTGAAAAAAAAAAAAATGCAATATACATACTCTATATGCTCACAATTTTCTATATTGTTAATAGACATCAGAAACGGAACCATATAGTCTTTTAAAATTCATAAAGGATAAAAAACTGATAACGTTTGTAACTAAATTGATGGGGATGGTGTAAATAACTGCTTTAACACAGTAATTTTAACAGCTCATGACAAACTTTCATACATTTTTAATGAAAAAGTTTAAAATTTCATGAAAGGGACAAAATATAGTTATAGCATTGATTATAAAAAACTTGAAAATAGTAAACGCACTAAAGGAAATATGAACATAAATTTTCTCATGGAAACTTAAAATAATATACATAATGAAATATTTTCACACGTATCAAATTCAAAAGTAGAAGCTTTTGTGATATTGATAGGAAACTTACGTATATTCAATGGCTTGCATAATAGCACTAGACAAAGTATGACAAAATTATTCAAATATAATGTTAAATCAGAAATTATAACAAGTGAAAAATCTGGTACTTAAGTTTTTAAACCAAAAATCACTTTCAATACCAGAGATTATCTATTTTTACTGGTTATTACATACAGAAAACAGTTGTATTAGTTCTAGCCTTTTCCATGACAGTCATTAAATTACAAGGTCAAAGTTTCAATATATTAGAATTTTACTACAAAGCTTTGTGCTTATGATTTTTTTTTGTCAAAGAAATTTGGTCTTAAGTCATACAATATACTTCTAAAAACCACACTTTTCACAAATAAAAACACAACATATAAATTACTTATTTATTATGAGAGTGTATTTTGAAATTTTAGAAGAAAAAAAAATATTTACATGACAAAATTTTTCATGTACATAATAACTTTGAACATTAGCTTAAAAATCTTAAGGATTTATGAAAATTTAATCCTATACAGTTGAATGACAGGGTAATCTTTAATTTCAAACTGAACATTTTATCATGACTTAAATCGTCAAATATTTAAAAACAAAAATCTTATAATAATTAAAGATTTAGAATTTTATTTCCTGTACTAAACACTATGTTGCTGCCGTAAAACTATAAATTAAAAATAATCGATCGATACTTTAATTTTGTATTTTTATACACATGCCTACATTTTTCTATTACAAAAAGGCCTCTTTAATAAAAATTTTATCTGCAAATACTGTAAGTACGAGTAAATGTTTATTGATTTTATATAGATTCAAGAATCCTTATCAAGAGAAGTAGAACAAACTGACTAACAATTGTAAGTCAGAATTATTTATATAACTAAGAATTCTATTATTTTTTACGTATGAAGTTATTAAGCTTTCAAGTATCGTTAATATAAAGTAATACAAGTTATTATGAGGGCAGAATCGTACTTGTGGGGACTGTCCTCATAACTTTTTAACGTGATAAGTGTATATTCTAGAAACACGTGAGATCCTTATAAATCATCTTACATAAAGATATATATATATATATATATATATATATATATATATATATTCATATTTTTATCAAAAGGTAACTTATACGGACAATCACATGTGTGTAAGGGTTATTCTAAGGACAAAACTGGAATTATGCGGACGTCTGATTCCACATGATTCCACTTTTGTCCTCATAATTACCCTTACAGACATGTAATTGTCCGCATAAGTCACCTCTTCATGAGCATATATATCAAAGAACACACGCATATAAGAACACACACACATACACACACCCCACACTCTAGCACACGTATGTGTGTGTGTTCTTACATATATGAATTCCTGTATCATATAAATATAAGGGCATAACTTCTCACGCTACCCCTTCACGCCCCCTACAGCCCATCCACCACTCTACACAGCGTTGGCCGCGATGGTAAAAAGTTTGAGCCCAGTCGCTTACTTCAAAGCACATCTCTGCCAGCCTCTGATTTCAGCGCCACCACCGACAAATCAATAAACTAAGGCCATTGTAAATATAGTAACACTGCAGACGACTGATTAGTGATTATATACTCTCTTAACCATATCTGTATAGGTAGTAAACAAAGCAACGTAACTTTGGACACTGCATATTGCTTACTGTCTGCTTTAATTAATAATAAAATAAAAAAATAACACAAGCGCCAATAGCCACACAACCCGGGAAGCTTACTGGTCCCTCACTTAATTTATTATGAATAAAATAATAATGCAAGCGCCAATCCCCACACAGCCCAGGGCGCTTACGAGCTGCTTTAATTATTGATAAAATAAAATAATAACACAAGCACCAATCTCTTCATAACCCGGGGAGCTCACTGGTCGCTTACTTAATTTACCATTAATAAAATAATAATGCAAGCGCCAATCCCCACACAACCTGGTGTGCTTACTGGTTGCTTTGATTATTTATGATTAATAAAATAATGATGCAAGGGCCAATCCCCACAAAACCCGCGGAGCGTACTGGCTGCTTTAATTATTGATAAAATAAAATAATAACACAAGCGCCAATCCCACACAACCGGGAGAGCTTATTCGCTGCTTAAATAATTAAAACGACCAGTAAGTGCCACGGGTTGTGTGGTGATTAGCAATTGCGTCATTCTTTTATTAATTATAAATAATGAATGCAACCAGTAAGCACCCCGGGTTGCGTGGAGATTGGCGCTTAGGTTATTATTTTATTTTATTAATTATTAAAGCAGCCAGTGAAAGTCCCAGGTTGTGTGGAGATTGGCCCTTGCGTCATTATTTTATTAATTATAAATAATCAAAGCAACCAGTAAGCACACCGGGTTGTGTGGGGATTGGCGCTTGCATTATTATTTTATTCATAGTAAATTAAGTAATCGACCAGCTAGCTCCCCGGGTTGTGTAAGGATTGGCGCTTGTGTTATTATTTCATTTTATCATTAACTAAAGCAGACAGTAAGCAATATGCAGTGTCCAAAGTTACGTTGCTTTGTTTACTACCTATACAGATATGGTTAAGAGAGTATATAATCACTAATCAGTCATCTGCAGTGTTGCTATATATACAACGGCCTTAGTTTATTGATCAGTCGGAGGTGGCGCTGAAATCAGAGGCTGGTAGAGAGTGTGCTTTGAAGAAAGTGACTGGGCTCAATCTTTTTACCATCGTGGCCAACGCTGACTCTTCGCCCCACAACCCCCCCCCCCCACCCACAAAATGAGGGAAAATTTAATTACCATTAATCCTATTGTAACCCAACAAAATAATAGCTAGTGGCTCACTAAACCCCCCCTCTGGCTCTCGAAGCCCTAGCACGATTATCAAAGCTCCCCACGTCACCCCGCAGCCATCCATAGCCTCCTCGTGGACCCCCACGAAACAAATAAAAGCTCTGATAACTTAACTGTAATTTTGACCCACTTTACTCTGCTTAATTTTTTTGTTAGTCCCCCATACCCCATCACCACCCCCACACATTTTTAAGTGCTCCCGCCACACCTCTCACAACCATCCTGTCCACGCCCTCCTTACCGTATGATACAGATCCAGAACTCCTTGCAATATCAGGAATAATTCTACAGATTTGTAGCAGCTCAGTCTGTAGTACATCGATAAGCTAGTGTGTACACAAACTGTACATAAGCTGAAACTAGCTGTAGCCAGAAATTGCAAGCTATAATTTACGGTAATCTGATAGTGGTAAAAGTAAGAATATCTATTATGAGAAGTCAGAAAAACATTATCTAATGAAGATTGGTTATTTTGACTTCTTTTTTAAACATATATCATTGACTTTATATTTTTCAGGAGTAATCAGTAATTTTATTGTTCTTTCTGCAATTTCTGAAAGTAATTTAGGAAAATTTCTGCCATCCAAACGAATGCTTGTATTTAATTTTGAAGTATAAAGAGAACTCCAAAGAAATGATGACTTAATAGTTTTCGATATTAGCATACATTTATAATAATTTTTCATACCAGGCAGTATTTTACGGAATTCTCCTTCCAAAGTTATTAATTTACTGTCAAAATATATGTGTGTGTTGCATATATCACGCACAATTCTGTGTACTATCTCTAAAGCTTTTTTCGGAATCATAGAAGCCTCATCGTGAATCATCAAATCGATTTAATCTAATTTTTTTTCAACTCAAATTTAAAAAATGCAGTCTCAATATTATTAAAATCCAAATGTAAGAGAAAAGTTCGATGACTGGTCATACCTTTTGGTAGTAGTACTGACGCAATGCCAGTCCCTACCATTGACTAAATTTTTTTTCTTTGCGATATGCATGCAAAAAATTTTAAGTGATGAATTAATGTTTTATATAAAAAGGTTCTTTCTAATTATCCAGGACCATCAACAAAAAGTATTATAGACGTTTTTACATACAATTTTAAAAATATTTTTAATGAGTATACAGTTATTGTATATTTAACGTATTGAGCATACATGTTAGGAGAATGCATCAAAAACGTAAATATATAGCAATATACTTTAAAATAAAATATAATTTTTTCATGATTTGCGATAAATGTTGATTCTTTCTACAAGTAGATCAAAAACAGCACTGTAACTTACATTTAAGTGCTATAATCAAGACATGTTAAAGTGCTTCTGCCAAGATTGAATTTTTAAATTTATTACATTATTGTTTGGCTAATTTTCAAACATAATTCTTCTGCAATTTGTCATTTAATTTATGTGAAAATCAACAATACTTACCTGTGACATTGTATAATAATTATTTTAATAAATAATTGCATATATATTTGGCTCTTAACATTCACGTATTTCTCTAAAATTTCAGCTAATAAAAGATTGGCGCATCAAATACAATTTTTTTTAACTTAACTATGATCTGGTAATAAAAACTCAGCGCACTAATCGCGCAGAAGGCTAAAAAGAGTATAGTTGTATGACTTTAACTCTGCTTAGCTCATCCTCAGTGATCTTTTTCTTACCAATTAAATTTAACTGAATTAAAAAAGGTTGATAAACGTTTTAATAAATAAATGGCAACACAAGCACCTTTTACTAAGCAATTTATTGCTGATACTATATTACTACTCTGTTAATGGGGGTTTGGCACACAGAACGAGCAGGGGGGCGAAGCTTCACTAGTATATAAATATGCTTAGAAAAGGGGAGTTATGCGGATAATTGCTTGCATAGAGGGGGAGGGGGGTTATTATGCGGATTATGCAGGCGTCCACATAATTCTACCATGTTATTAACATATATTTTTAAAGCACGCAGAATCTTCAAAAGTCACCTTTTTTAAATATATATACATAAACTTACATACATTATATAGTACACCCATTTTATTATTCTCTAATAATTTTACAAAATATGCCCTTAGAGTGAGACCTCATATTTACTTAGCTAAAATAATAGACACATAATAAATTTATATAAATACAAGAAAGTTTTCAAAAGAAATAAACAATGTATTTCCATAATTATCTTTCTAATAAATTTACACAACGTGTGGAAAAAGTATTTATAAACAACTAATTTATTACAGTATGAATTAATTAGGCATGACAATATTTTCCTGTACTTAGGGTTCCGTATAAAATGAGTTTATATATGTTTAATTTTATTTCTCGTTATAATAATTGCTTTATTAATATATTTCAAAAATTATGTGAATTTAGTTACTCACAATTTTGAGCTGTTACATGTAACATGGGCTATAATTAAGTTTCTGATTAACACAATTACTGCTTTAGTCATTAATTGCACTATACTAGGGAGAAGGCCTTGACAAATATTGTTTGGAAAGTTGAATAGGAACATTTATTTAATATTGTTTGAATTTAAAGGTAAATCAAAAGTTTTATGACTGATTATTTTTTAGGAAGTTGTAGAAATGTGATACTAGACCAAGCTATTGATAATAAATTTTTACCTTGACAATTCAGATAAAAGATTTTCGTTTTCTGTAAATAGATTTCTTCGAAGCTTACAGGACAATCAATGAAAAATTTTAATAAGATTGCTCACATATTATTTTAAAAATATTTTTTATTATTGAACTAAAAATATATAAAACAAAAAATGAATCCACAAAGTGCGAAATTTGAAGTATTGTGATTTTTGTCTAACCATGGTTGATTAACCTCGACATAAGTAAGTGGCAACACTAGTACCGTGAACCAACCAAGTTGTTACCAGTACTGTATTAAAATGTAATTGTTAAACTTAATTTGCCCGGGCAATAGAACAAAAAATATACGGTCTGCAATTAGGAGTGCTCAGACTTTTATGAATACATAATTATTCTTAATAATTATAAATGTTAGACACACTGGTAAAATAAATAATGATGCATGCACGTATGTATTGTATTAAATTACATTTTAGTATACGTTATACATTACAGCTGTAGTCACTTAATATATTATAAGATGATACATGTGTATATACATGTATTAATGAAGACATTAACTATACACGGATATTAATTATGTCCTACCTTGAGTAAAAACTGTAGAAGTCTTATTTCTATTGTGTTAGGGGATTATCCATCCACCAAAAAATTATTTTTATACAACAGCTAAAGAAAAATATAAATTAAGAATTAAAAGCAGGAAAAACTCATTTTATAAGCAAAATTAAATTTAAAACCAAACAAATTTTTAATTGTTTTATAAAAAAAATTATTAGACAAAGTCAAAGAAATGCAAGTTCTTATTGTTAGAGACAATAACAAAATAAAAAAAAACAATAGACGAAAAACAAAATAAGAAAAAAAACAAGTAGATGACTGTAACTCTTACACATTGTGACTGGCCCAATATAAGAATAAGTGACCCAGGCAATAAAGTATGCAAATATTTAATAAAACATGAATAGATGATACGTTTTTTTTCAAACAATGATTGAATTTCTTTTTCTATTTTTATGCTACCTAGGGGATTAAGAACTTTAAGTGATTTATTAATTAGGGAATTAGTCAAAAAAAGTACCTTAGCTTATAATTCGAAGAAACAATGCCTTGGACATTATTTTTATGACAGTCACATAACAACGAGTATTTGATAAAAGCTTATAAATATCTTACTTGCTAATACGTTTGCAGAAAAATGATATTTCTAATCTTTTGTTGCTAGTTCTATTTTGTAAAGCTCTTTTTAAAGATTGGCCATATCTATAAATGTTGGATACTCAAAACTATTTTTTACTAGTTTGATCTTCCCTCTTGTACAAGTTGAGAAAATGACTTGAAAAATTGAAATGTGTATAAATTACTAGTTCTTATAAGTGTACTTTCCAGGTGGAGTAGAGGTCTGAATTTGAGAATTCTAAAACGGACTACTCCTAACTATCACTAAGGTTAAATCCTTTATAAAATATCACGTTTAATGAACTTCATTTAGCGTTTCAGAAAAAATGATGTTAACATAGCTGTGGCTTGTACTGTATTTGTTTTTATATACATGTATATTTATAACCATACAGAAACTCTTCAAAACGTATTTTTAACCAATTCTCATGCAACTGGCAAGCGACTTGTAGTTGCAAAACTAAAAAAAAAAATTAAATAAAACCTTTAATATTACCAAGTAAGTAAATTGATCTTATCTGTAAATAAATTACAGTCAAATCTTATACATACTTTTAAGTAGCATAAAAAAGTTTAGAACAAAAGTAAAAAATGAGGTATTACGATAAATTAATAGTCTTGAATATTTAATGAATATGTTACAGAAACTTTTTTTCAATATTAGAAAACGTAGGCATTAAATTTTTCGTATTCTGCATTTTTTTTTATGAATAAAAATGGTTGTTTTGGCATTTTTTTTTACCTTAGAAAATTTATACCTTTTGAGTAGTTAATTGTAGAAAGTTATAAAAGTTTTTTTCTTTCAAGTTGAAAGTACCTAAAAAAAAATAGTGGTCAGTTAGTGCTTGGGTACCTAAGTGCAAATAATATTAAAAAAAAATTTAAAAAAATAAAAATAAAAATAATGTAAGACTTTCCTCAAAAATATTAAAAAAAAGATAATAATAAAAATAGTAATAATATAAGTAAAGAAAATTAAACCCTTGTGTAGTTGCAAATAACAAATAGATGAAAGTTTAGTGAAAATTAGCTTGCTTACTAAAAAAATGTTGCTAAGAAACAGTTCTTTTCAAGGTGAAAAAAACATTTAATAAAATGAACAATATAATATTATTTATATTGAATTAAGCATTAGAAAGAAAAAAATACACAATTTATAAATTCTTAACTCTAAAACTAAATACTAAGCAAATCACAGAGTAGAAAAAAGTTAGCATACATCTCTTTCTTTAGTCCTGAAGTCGTAAGCTAAAGTTATTGGTTTTTTAGTCACATATTTTGAGAGAAAATTCAAAAACCATTGATTTACTTCTGTGCGTAGCGCACTTATAAAAGTATAATTTAAAAAGATATTTCTAGGGTAAATAAAGTACTTTTTAAATTGATTTTGTTCAAACAAATTAGTCTAAACTATTTTTAATAAGCTTTTGGACTTGGAAATATGTATATATGTTTTATGAAGACTATCTTGCATAAGATTATGTAAAAGCTGAACCCAAATCATTTTTCTAATTAACTCCAGAGTATGACCTGCGTTAAGTTAATAACATTTTTTTGTCTTCATACAAATTCCATCACAACTCTTTTTTCGGATCTTTAGTTACATTAAGTACCTTCTGTAGTTATCATATCAACTGCAACAATCGCTTACTCTACTTTTACTTATATTTTAGATTTACTTTTTATCTATACTTTCTCTTGCATGAAACATTTCTATCTGAGGTAATCTCCTTTCAAGAAAAACGAATGAATTATAATTTTTTTAACCTTTCATTTTAAGGCAAATTACTTTCTGGGGTCTGAGCTGAGAATAAGTAATATTTTTTCTATATGCTTTGTTTGTGTAGTTATACGTTGCTTGTATGCAACAGAAAGAGAAATATCTTCTGGACGCTTACAAAATGTAACTTTACAGTTGTGAGTACCAATATTTATATACTAGTAGGGCTCTGCGCTCTAACCCCCTTAATTACTTGTCGTTTCATCCTTTTCCAGGTGATAAAAAATTATATACTCATGTACATGGAAAATGTATTTTAGCAACATCAAAAAGTTATGCAGAAGGAGCAGGGCTGAAGAGGTTTGTTTGGTATGTCCCATTCAATGGACTATATAGAATAGTAAACAATTGCCCCCCCCCCATGCGCATCCTGTATAAACCCCCCTAACAAGATTATGACTTTCAGTTTTTTGGTACATGACGTCAGTAGGGTACAAAGTACAAACATAAGCGCCCAAAGGGTTGATGTATTGATGCCTGATTGATGTATGTTGGGGCTCGAGTCGCGTATAATGTTTTCCTTACCGAGGGCGCAAAGTGCAATTTTGTGCCCGTGGGCAAACTTTGCGCCCGATAAATCACTTTGGGCCCTAAAGCAGAAAAGTACTATGGATGTAGGTAAACTATGGCGGTTCTGGCACCCCCCCAGCTCCCCCCCTGAGGTAGTGGTGGGGGAGAGGCTCTAGCTATAGCTGTGGGTGGAGAAGAGGCGGTGGAGGAGAGGTGATGGTGGGGGCTGATCGGGCGGTAGAGGAGAGGTGGTGGGGGCTAATCGGGCGGTGGGAGGAGGGGCACGGGCGGTGGGTGGTGCGGACTACTCGGATGGTAACGTCAGGGGAAGGGGGCCTCTTCCGAATGCTGTGATGTCGGATAATATTGACAGCTCCCTTCCTTTCCGACCGCGAATCAAGCTCCGACGTCATCAGGATGGGTCCGAAAGGTGTAGGTGTGACAAGCCCAACGTATAGCGCGAGAGGAAGATGATCAAGCGTGAACGTGTATCAGTGGATGTAGCGGATTGCGTATCCCGTTCAGCTGCGACCAACGTTGGCTTACTCAACGCAGTACCTTGCCAAGTAAACGGAGCTATTATTTCTTATCTATACGGATGTGTTAGCCGTGGCCGATGACTTTTCGCTTCTTATTTATAGGCGTATAATGTTCCAGTGTAATATTTTTTTCTTAGCAAGAGCGGGTGCAACGAGTCATGCTAGGATACACGTATGTGTAAGCCGTGGCCGATAACTCTTCGCTTCTTATTTAGGCGTATAATGTACCAGCATCATATTTTTTTCTCAAGAGCGGGCGTATCGAGTGATGCGTGTTGCCAGAGAACATGTATACCATTTCATAACCGAAAGCGTATCTTAACATTGTTTGGCTTACTCCTCTTCACCGCAGTACCTCGCCAACGAATAGAGTCAATTAATACGATAAAGTAATTTTAATCGGCGCAGTAATAAGGAGGCGTGAATGAAAAAAATCGACATAGATTCATGAAGAACTAATTTATTGCATAAGTATTGTGTATCAGGTGTACATTGATTAAAAATATCGTTTTGTCGTTGCTGCTCTTTTAAAATCCATTTTTTTTTAAGCTGTAGCATTCTTCACAGCACAATGAGTCAAATCAAATTGGTGATTCATGCATTCAATATCATCCATACTGAATTATAGCAAGAGTGTTGCTGCCCTGTTGGCTGCGTCTATTTTGACGAAGTCAACTAATTTGTTACTTAAAATTTAAGAGGGATCGTGGCACAAAAAACTACTCAATTTACAAATGATTAATTAAAATCCTCCTTAAAAAAAGACAATTTTGCTGAATTTATCGGAACGGAGGATGGGAATGAACTATAGGTGAAATAAATTAAAAATGCACTGATTATGAGCCACGAACGAAGATATACTTCGTGGCTCAAGGGAAAAACTCCGAAGAGAAAAATCCAAGAGAAAAAAATTAATGAAAAATACAAACAAGTGAGGTTGAACAATAAATTTGAGATAAACTTCCTGCAATTAAGAGTATATACTTGTGTATTGCGTGTAGAAAACGTATACGTGTGCGTCCGCACGTGTCTCGAAAAACTCACGAATTGACAAACGTCGCACGGTCCGTGAAGTGGATTTTCGCCGTGCTTTATTCGCAGCACGCCGAGCTTCTTTAAGATGATGCAGATGACGATGATGATAGAAAAAGGAAAGCGTGAGAAAAATTAACCCCATAAAGGTGACTCCCAGATACACGTGTGCGTGATGATGATGAGGAAAGATGTAGAAACCAGTAGGACGAATATAATACCCAACTATGCCAGATACTCGAGATCGCAGTTGACAACTGTAGACCGCTTTGTATAGACAGATAGTTCGGAACTGACCCAAATCACCCACCCAAAGTAGTCGCGAGACCCCCCTTCCCTTTATAATTCTCCTACCCGCTGCAGTCGTCAGGACCCATCAATCCCTTATACCTTATGTGAAAAGCCGGGAAAAGAGAGAATGATGTGAGCAATTAAAAGAGGGAGAGAGACCTATGACCCGAGGACACTTAATGGGAGCAAAGGAGATGGAGATGTAGGTGCATGATAGAGAAGGAGAGAAATGTTTAGCTAATAAGAGTATAGAAAGAGACTTAATGAGTTGGCACGAGAGCGATTAATTGTACCGACTGACACAAAAGGAGAAAAGGATGAAGGTAAGAAAGAAATTGACCGACGCTTGCATATGTGAATATGTGATGAATTTTGTGTGAACTCGGTGTGTTGCCACCTTCGGCGTGCTGCGAGGTTGATCCTCCGTCGCTCACGAGGCGGTCTACGAATTTTTGTCATTTCGACTAAACATGCTCCCCCCGTTGCGAGAGAAGGCGAGCAAATCGAAAACATCATATGTGTAGCGTATTCGAAAAAGTGCTTACTGTGCGAATCGTACGATGGTAAGAGAGTGTAGTGGTGTGTAAGTGTGCTTACAATTCGAGCGATGTTTACACAAATTGGTTTAATATAAGACAGAAAACACGATCGAAAATTTAGTCTTCTTCTTGTGACGATGAGATCGGAAGTGGACACAACGATGTGACGTTGCGTTTGAAGCTCCCTTGCTCAGTTTTAACGGTGACGACTCGTACGATGCCATCAGCGCCCGGGTGGATCTCGATGACAACCCCCAGCCGCCATCGCATGCAGGGTTGATTTTTATCGATGAGGAGGACGACGGAATCGATACCGATCTCATGATTGGACTTGTTCCACTTTTGTCGACGTTGAAGTTCGTGCAAATATTCCAGGTGCCATCGCTTCCAAAAATCTTGTCGTGCTCTCGTAATGAAACGCCATGCTGACAATCGGTTACCTGGAGCACAAGAAAGGTCAGCTTCCGGAAAAAATTCAACGGTCTTCCGATTAATAAATGTGCCGGCGTGATGGCCGCTATATCATTAGGATTATTCGATATACTATAAAGTGGTCTAGAATTAAGAATGGCTTCGATTTCGATAACGAGGGTATTAAGTACTTCAAAGGTTGAGAGTTGTTCGCTGATCACTCGCTTAAGATGGTGTTTAAACGATTTTACTACCGACTCCCAAATCCCACCAAAGTGTGGTGAAAGCGGCGGATTGAAATGTCAGATGATGTTTCTCTGGACTGCGAAATGATCAGCATCGTCACGAAACTGGTCGGAGTTAAACAGAGCAAACATTTCTTGTAATTCATTACTTGCTCCGACAAAATTCGTGCCGTTGTCCGAAAACACGTGTTTGGGAATGCCGCGTCGGCCGCAAAAAACGCTTAAATGCGCCTAAAATCCTTCGGTGGTTAAATCGCTCACTATTTCGATATGCACTGCTTTCGATGCCATACATACAAACACACAACCATAAACCTTGACGCGATTACGATTCCGCAGTTTCTTCTCTTTGATGTACATCGGCCCAAAAAAATCTATTCCCACGTGAGTAAACGCGCCTGACTCGGTAACGCGTGCTGATGGCAAATTTCTCATTTTACTATGAATCGGATTAGAGCGATAACGCACGCAATCTACGCATTTTCGTACGATTTTTCGAACTTCTTGTTTTCCGTCGAACAACCAAAAACGCTGTCTTATAGTGTGTAATGTAGTTTGGATTCCCGCATGCAGCAAAGTACGATAGTGCGCATCTCGGATTATCAAATCAGATACATGATGGTGCAATGGTAATAAAATTTGATACTTTCGAAGGAAATTTTAGCGTTTTTAAGCGTTCGCCAACTCGTAAAATACCATGCTCATCAACAAATAGATCGAACGCTGCTAACCGTGCACTTATTACCTTTTTAGATGCAGATACACGCGCAATTTCTTCAGCCAATTGCTCTGCTTGAATTAATTTTAACACCCGACGCTCGACTTCAAGATTTTCTTCAACGCTGATTGATTTTCCTTTGAACTTATTTGAACGACGCATACGAAGACAATACGCAATCACGTTAACTAACTTGGAATATGAGGAAAATCGCGAAAAAATTTCTACCCTTGAATTTACTAAAAGACACGTTTTGCTCTTAAGACCTGGTAATTCACTCGGTGACGTTAACGCCATTCTCGGCCACTCGCTTTCGAATTTTTTCAACCACTTAGGTTCATTTAGCCACATTCGATTTTTTTTAAAACTCGGTAGATAATTGACCTCGGGACAGTGCATCAGCCGGATTATCTTTCGTTCACACATGCATCCATTCGTGAACGACGTCCAGCGCTTGAATTTTGCTAACTCTGTTTGCTGCGAAAACTTTAAGAGTTTCCGGTGATTTTCTACGCCAATGCAATACGATCGCTAAATCCGACCAGAGTACTACTTTATGAATTTCAAATTCTAGAGATGGACGCATTTCACTGTACAATCCCACGAGGAGCAGGGCACCGCATAGTTCCAGTTGCGGGATCGTTTTCGACTTTACCGGAGCTACTCGAGACTTCGCACATACCAGACGCACAACGCAATTTCCATACCGATCTACTGAACGCAAATAAAAACATGCACCATAACCTAATAGACTCGCATCGCAAAATCCATGTAACTTGATTTTCGTAGGCCTATCGATAAGGATTTTCCGATCTACTGCAAAATTGCGGATGAGAGACAGCTGGTTCGCAAACTCCACCCATCGCGAATACAACTCCTGCGGTACCGATTCGTCCCAATCACACTTTTGTTTCCAACACTCCTGAATAATTAATTTCGCGTACAGAACTACCGGCCCCAATAAACCCGGTGGATCAAAAATCTTTGCAATCTCGGAAAGTATATGGCGCTTCGTGATTTTATTTGGAATTGTAATTTCTTTGACGGTATAAATAAACGTATCCGCTCGCGAATCCCAAGTTATCCCGAGTGTTTTCGAAACTGCTTCCGTCTTTACCGCACAATCACTCTCAAAAATTTTCCGATCTAGCGTATCGAACGCGTAATAATCGTTGGATGCCCATTGGCGAATATTGAATTTTCCGCGCCCCAACATACCGATAATTTTGTCGCGAAGTATCGCAAGTTCTTAGATTGAATTTGCACCTGTTAACAGGTCATCAACGTATAAGTCGCGTTTCAAAATTTTTGCTGCTCGCAGAAAATCGCGCCCCTCATCGTCTGCAAACTGGTGAAGCGTTCGTATCGTGAGATAGGGAGCAGAGGCGACTCCGAACGTAACCGTGTTCAGCTCGTATACCGCGATCTCTTTCCCATGATTCCAAAAAATACGCTGATATTGCCTGTCGTCGGTATGCACTAAGACCTGCCGATACATTTTTTTATGTCTGCGGTTAAGACGAATGCATAAGATCGAAATCGCATTAAATGTTCGAAAAGTTTCGGTTGAATGGTGGGGCGTACAAGTAGTTTTTGATTCAACGAGACGCCTCTGTTAGTTTTCGCGGACTTGTCGAATACTACACGCACCTTTGTCGTACTGCTCGACGATTTTACGACCGCATGATGTGGCATGTAGTATCCCACTGGTGTTTCGTTTTGCAACAACGTCATACGTCCGAGTGCTATGTATTCGTCAAGTACCTTCGTATATTAACGATTGAGTTCATCGTCTGCTTGCACTTTCCGACGCATCGCATGAAACCGACGAAGGGCTTGCGCGCGAGAGTTTCCTAAATCCGCTACTTAGTCGTTAAATGGAAGACGCACAATATACCGCCCGGTTTGATCGCGTGTTGTACTTTTTACATAATGCCGTTCGCATAGAGACTCCGGATCTGATACGCCCACTACGTTTTTAACCTCTTCGATTTCCCAAAATTTCGCTTACTGTTCGGTTAAAGCACTTAAGTTACACGTCACTGCTGATTTTTCGAGGTTGTCATTCGCAATACCGCCCGCAATCACCTAACCTAATTGTGTTTTTTGCAACGTTAAATCGCTCCCGTTCGAAACGCGTATTTGACCGACTGATAGAAGTGATAACGTGGCTCCGGAGCCTATAAGCATATCTACTGGACTCGGAATATGAAAACGGGGATCGGCAAGTTTCAAATTTGGTGGGATCGCTATTGACGACCGCGGAAAAGGCTCATCGGGTACGAAATTGGCTATTTTAGGGATGGTAAGAAAAGTTAAAGTTTTCGCAAAATCGCTTGTACGTGGCCGGACATTAATCTCGACCTGATACTTTGTAGTCGTTTTTAATGCGTTACTCGCGCCCACGGGGATAGAACACGCATTTAACGGAAGTTTTAATTCACGCGCGAATTTTTCGGTTATAAAATGGGCCGTAGTACATGTGTCAAGAAGCGCGCGTGCTTCGACGAAATTACCCTGCGCATTTTTGACTCGAATAACTGCGCTCATCATTAGCTGTGACTGTGCGGCTCGGGTGGTCGTCTCTAGCTCGCCTACTCCAAGTCACGCGCTTGGTTTCGCATTCTTCGAGTCGCAATGGAGAGACGTGTGATGCCACTCGCCGCATGTTTTACAGGACCCTGCTTTACAGTGCTCTGAGTGTACTCCTTCGCAATTTTGGAACAATTTTTTCAGTTGAATAACTTTCCATCGCTCTTCGACGCTCAACTTGTTGTATTCCGGGCAAGAGTAGATGCGGTGTACCTCTCCGCAGCTCGATCACTGATGAATATACCAATGACTATACGTGTAGAGGAACAAGTAATTGTCAAAAGAATACATCAAGAAACTAGTAAGACCGTCAGAGGCTGTAAAAAGATTTATGATTGCACCCTTTGCGCTGTAAAGCTCATAAAATGTGTAGCTTTGTAGAGTTAGGAGTAGCATCTTTAGCGCACTGTATATATCTTGACACTGTTTGTCTCGTACGCTCGAGCATTCATTTTACGCGTCATGGAAGAACGACGCACAGTTTTGTGTATGTATGTGTCGTACTTGCGTCTAACGTGCCATACAGAAACAGCACCTTAAGAATCTGTTAGAATATTTTATACTCTACAAATAACTCCTTTATACGCTTGCATGTATGAGACATTACAGTGGCGTTTAAAAAAAAAATACGACACAAATGAGCAATACGTAGTTAAGAGAATAATGTATACTTCTCTAGTTTTCCTTTGCGAGTACAACTCGTATTTGGAATGACTTTAGACGTATAGGATTCCAGCTAAAGCATACTTTTACAGCTGCCTTAGCGAAGATTACGCTTAAGTTCAGAAAGTATTGGATTTTTAACGTATGGACTCTAGGAGACTATTTTGATGTCTATAGAAACTTCTTCTTCTTCTGTACGCAAGTGTCGTATTTGCGTGTATCGTGCTATACATAAACAGCAATTCACGAATCTATTGGAATATTATATACTTTCTGCTATATAGACGTATAGGCTTTTTGCTCATGTAGAATTTGGATAATTAAATTTAATTTATTGTTATTATTATAAGACTATGTAGCCCTTGTTAGCTTTACCTACTACACGTAAAACGATTCTTGAAATAAGAAAATATTTTTAAGACAGGTTAGGAAAAAGCAAGAAACAAAAGTAGGAAAAAACATATGGCTTTTCCACCAGTACTCGAGAGAGAGCAAGAAGAAAACAAGGGGCTAACTTTCTCACCAACATCAACTAGTTATGTGTATGAATATTTTTAGCTTTCTCTTCTTCCTATACTTTTATATGAAAAAATATATGTAAGGACGCACTAACAATCAGCTACATTTATGTAGACGAATATATGTGTATATAAGTATCCTCGTTAGTATCAGTAAGCTATGTGCACGTATTCACAATCTCCTTTTCCATCAATTTGAAACCCATATAGTAAATTATAGTTTTTTATTTTTCTATATTTTGCATACAGTAAAACCATAAAATACAGATTTCTGAATACTCTTTACGCCGGACCCTCTAAGCAGTCTCTCAAATATAAGAACTTATTTAAATCGTTGATGTTGGTACGCGAATCTATTATCGACAAAAAAAGGTGTTTTTAAACGAAAGCCATTTATCGTGATCACCGTTAAACCGAGGGAGATTTGCAACTGGTAGCTTAAGAAAGCGTTGTTTTTCGACGATTGTTGAATGCCCGAAGGCAACACGAGGATATGCGGAAAAATTTATGCTAGTAACAAACACTGATCAACGAGGCACGAAATATCTAACTACCGCGCACTATTAGATCCTCGTGTTGTCTTTCTCTTTTGTTTTCCCGCGCATCTCGAACTTAAGGTAGCATACGAAAGGGTAATGAATAAGTATATTGAGTTAGGTCACATGTCATTGGTGCGTGACGAGTCTTCGAGTGGCTATTACATGCCTCATCACCCGATAATAAAAGAGTCAAGCAGCACCACGAAGGTGCGCGTCGTCTTCGATGCATCCGCTAAGGCCAGTAAGGACTTCTCCCCAGTCTAAACTGCTTGATCATCTTTTGCGCTTCCGCACCTATCGATATGTCATCACGGCCGACATCAGACAGATGTACCGGCAAATACTTGTTCACACCGATCACAGACGGTTTCAACGTATTTTGTGGTATCACCAAGGCGAAGTGAGAACTTTCGAGCTTAATACGATTATTTTCAGCGTGTCTTCTGCTCCTTATCTCGCTATACGCATAGTTGATCAATTTCTAAACTAAAAAAATGATTGCAAACTGTTGTATACTGATACAGACAGTTATACGTCTTACAGTTATTATAATTAAATATGAGAAAATCGTAGGACTTATGAAGGATGAGTGTAATGGTAATATTATTACGAAATTCATTGGTCTTAGAAGTAAAATGTACAGCATTCTTGTTCAGAATCAAGACATAATAAAAAAAGCAAAGGGTGTCAAGACCAATGTTGTTAAAGCCACTATTAATTTTAATGATTACATTGATTGCCTACGCGATCAAAACATAAATATAAATCGAGAGTAAATTAATATTAGATCTCGTCTGCACAAGATTTATACTGAAAAACAAAAAAATAGCTCTTAGCTCTCGTGATGATAAGCGATGTATTTTCCCTAATATCACTGATACATTACTCTGGGGGGGGGCATGATAAAGTAAATCAAAAACGGTGAGATGGAGATGTAGAATGGTAAGGAAGATAGGGAAAACATAACAAGTCCAAGAAATGAGAGTCATGGTAATGTCTCACCGAGTGACCATAAAATAATAAATAGAGAATCGAGATTTACAACGGATGGAGGCGAAGAAAAAAATGAAGAGGACAGACGGAAAACAGCTTGTATAGGAGAGAGAATTCGAGGAGGGATCAACATGACGACATCACGAAAAGAAATAGAGGAACCTTCACATCCAGAGCAACTAAAAATAAGCGTATCATTGATCAAATGCAAAACAATGAGAGAAATATAATAACTTTTAGTTTTCAAGATAGCGAGCAATGTAATGTTACCTCTATGATTGACTCATCGTCCAGCGAGAATGATGAAATAAATAAAGAACGTAACAGAGAAGAACAAAAGGGTGACGACAATGAGCTCAAAGTAACTTGTCAAAAAGAAACGAGTGGGGGGAATCACTATAAAAGAGCTTCCTTATGTGATAGTAAAAACCTCGTATAAAAACCGCAACAACAACGACAGGCCAGTTTGATCAGAGTTGGCAAACAGCAACGACAAGTCATCGATCGTTTAGTATTTGAAGCAAAGGGTATCGTCCAACAACAACCTCCCAAGAGAACAAGTGTGAAGACAGACAATTTTGAAGAACTCCCGTTAAGAAAAAGGGTAAAAAACAATTTTGAGGTAAATATAAATTTGTTTTCTTCATAACCATATTTTTTACCCATTTTTCTTTTTTTTCATGAATATTAAAATTAGTAAAAATTTATGTTTCTTTGTTACAGATGTCCAATCTAGCAGCTTTAAATAAAGCCGCTTCTGGAGGCTTCCTCCCGTGCCAGAAAATCACCGAGATGATAGTAAACCACATCTACATGGTCACAAAATTAAAGAAAGTTAATACTAAATACGGAAAAAAAGCAGTTGTGGAACTCAATGACGAGTTTCAAATATTTTTACCCAGTGCAGTATCAAAGAATATAGTTGATAATGAAGTGCTATATAATAATTTATTAGATTCCATACAGAAAATGAAGCTCTTTATAACTTATAATGGTTCTCATATTCAATTTTCAAGTGAATAGGTTAAATAGTTTCTGTGGAAATAGCAAAAAAACATGTGTTGCATTGTTTTCCATAGAAATTTTTTTTAATAAATTGGTGTCTTTACAATTCGAATATATTTATTTACTTTATTTTTTCCATGCATTTGAAATATATCTTCTCTCGTATCTTCTATACATCAAATTTTTTTAAATTATAATTGATCTTTTGAAATCCAACTATTGTGTGCACTGTCAAAACCCAACCATTTAACGAAAATTTGATTTTTTCGTCGGCGTAAAATTTTCTCAACAAGGTAAGTATTAGAATACTTGGTTTTCTGCAGTTCTTGATCGTAAAAGCCACCAGAGATTGGCTGCTGCTGATAATCCTCCAAATGGTAAGTGAATGGCTTTGTTGGTGCTACTCGGGTAACAGTAAAAATTTCTGTCGACCAATTAGGCGTATAACCTTTTTCAAAAACTTGTTTAGTATTACTCATACGTACTTTATCACCATCTTTCAATGTTGATTTTGTTCCTTTTTCGAATATATAAATTTTTGTAAAATATTTTTTCATTAGCTACTGAAACATCTTTTGGCTTCACACCAATCGTTCGGTGTTTTCGATTATTGTAAGAAGTTATCAGCTGTTGTAAAATATTGAGCCACTTTTAATTACCTCTTACACTAAACTTTTTCCACATAGCATGCTTTAGGGTACGATTAAATGATTCACATATAGACGCCTTAAGATTACTGTACGTAGAGTCTAAGTTAATTTTGTAATTTTTCATGAGACCTTGAAAATTTGCTTTGTAAAACTCTTTACCACGATCGGTTTTGCAAATTAGTTGGAACTCTTCCTTCCGTTATTATAGTTTTTATAGCAGCAGTCACATCTATACCAGTTTTATTTTTTATATACTTCAGCAGAGCTTTCCTCGTGTAAGATCTATCACTTGCTCTTTTGCAGACGGATACACTTTTTCATACTCGTACCTTCGCAATTGAGCCATGGTAACAGGTCACTTTTATTTATACAACACATTGACTAAGCTCTTATCGCTCCGTCTGTCACATCTCATGCAACTGAAAGAGAGACTCCCTTTTCTAAATAGGCAATCGCATAATACAGTATGAACACCTTATAAATATGCGCACTATCAAGTAAATATTTTTACGTATCAAAACACGTACCCGCTTTTTATTTCAGCATAGGCATGTTAAGGAATGAATTCTACACCATGCTTTTGCTCTCTTATTATTGAGACGTATTGAATATCACCCTATATTGTAATTTTGTAAGCAAGTCTACAAGCTTAAAATTTTTTATAACAAAAAGATCTGCTGGTAGAGGCTGCAGTCGTTGAGATGTTTCCAAGCGAGGAAGCAGTTGTCCCCCACGATACTCATACACCCGTTATCGAGAGTGCAACAGTGCCAATAGAAAACCCCAGATTGGACGCATTGTTAACGTTAAGATCTCGTCAACGATTTCCATTCAAGTGTGTGAGAGAAAACGTGATTGTGGAAATTTTATTGTGGAAAAATCACTATAGATTTTTTCAGTTGTGAGACATTGCATTGGATCAAGTAAATCGTGTGTATCCAGAACTGATTACGGAGAGAAATACATGGAGGACATATCGCTTATACTATACAGCTAAAAGCAATGCGAACCCATTGCACATGATTTTATATTTTAAAAAGGATACTTATACTCTTTTATGCTGCTGTGAACTTTCAAAGTACAGCGTGGAGGACAGAAGAAGATTTATCTTCTGAAACGGTAGGTTATTCAAACACATTGAAAGAATATAATCCTATTGCATGACACATCTGCTGCCATAAAATTTATCTTAGTGTGTAATAAACTTAAAGTGTGGTAAAAAAGAGTATTGAGTAGTAGTGCATGATAGATTTTCACCACTATACATAAGACTTACTCTGACATTTTTTATTACTCTATCTCAATATAGCCTCACATAGTAAAATGGGAAATTTGCCATCAGCACGCGTTACCGAGTCAGGCGCGTTTACTCACGTGGGAATAGATTTTTTTGGGCCGATGTACATCAAAGAGAAGAAACTGCGGAATCGTAATCGCGTCAAGGTTTATGGTTGTGTGTTTGTATGTATGGCATCGAAAGCAGTGCATATCGAAATAGTGAGCGATTTAACCACCGAAGGATTTTAGGCGCATTTAAGCGTTTTTTGCGGCCGACGCGGCATTCCCAAACACGTGTTTTCGGACAACGGCACGAATTTTGTCGGAGCAAGTAATGAATTACAAGAAATGTTTGCTCTGTTTAACTCCGACCAGTTTCGTGACGATGCTGATCATTTCGCAGTCCAGAGAAACATCATCTGACATTTCAATCCGCCGCTTTCACCACACTTTGGTGGGATTTGGGAGTCGGTAGTAAAATCGTTTAAACACCATCTTAAGCGAGTGATCAGCGAACAACTCTCAACCTTTGAAGTACTTAATACCCTCGTTATCGAAATCGAAGCCATTCTTAATTCTAGACCACTTTATAGTATATCGAATAATCCTAATGATATAGCGGCCATCACGCCGGCACATTTATTAATCGGAAGACCGTTGAATTTTTTCCGGAAGCTGACCTTTCTTGTGCTCCAGGTAACCGATTGTCAGCATGGCGTTTCATTACGAGAGCACGACAAGATTTTTGGAAGCGATGGCACCTGGAATATTTGCACGAACTTCAACGTCGACAAAAGTGGAACAAGTCCAATCATGAGATCGGTATCGATTCCGTCGTCCTCCTCATCGATAAAAATCAACCCTGCATGCGATGGCGGCTGGGGGTTGTCATCGAGATCCACCCGGGCGCTGATGGCATCGTACGAGTCGTCACCGTTAAAACTGAGCAAGGGAGCTTCAAACGCAACGTCACATCGTTGTGTCCACTTCCGATCTCATCGTCACAAGAAGAAGACTAAATTTTCGATCGTGTTTTCTGTCTTATATTAAACCAATTTGTGTAAACATCGCTCGAATTGTAAGCACACTTACACACCACTACACTCTCTTACCATCGTACGATTCGCACAGTAAGCACTTTTTCGAATACGCTACACATATGATGTTTTCGATTTGCTCGCCTTCTCTCGCAACGGGGGGAGCATGTTTAGTCGAAATGACAAAAATTCGTAGACCGCCTCGTGAGCGACGGAGGATCAACCTCGCAGCACGCCGAAGGTGGCAACACACCGAGTTCACACAAAATTCATCACATATTCACATATGCAAGCGTCGGTCAATTTCTTTCTTACCTTCATCCTTTTCTCCTTTTGTGTCAGTCGGTACAATTAATCGCTCTCGTGCCAACTCATTAAGTCTCTTTCTATACTCTTATTAGCTAAACATTTCTCTCCTTCTCTATCATGCACCTACATCTCCATCTCCTTTGCTCCCATTAAGTGTCCTCGGGTCATAGGTCTCTCTCCCTCTTTTAATTGCTCACATCATTCTCTCTTTTCCCGGCTTTTCACATAAGGTATAAGGGATTGATGGGTCCTGACGACTGCAGCGGGTAGGAGAATTATAAAGGGAAGGGGGGTCTCGCGACTACTTTGGGTGGGTGATTTGGGTCAGTTCCGAACTATCTGTCTATACAAAGCGGTCTACAGTTGTCAACTGCGATCTCGAGTATCTGGCATAGTTGGGTATTATATTCGTCCTACTGGTTTCTACATCTTTCCTCATCATCATCACGCACACGTGTATCTGGGAGTCACCTTTATGGGGTTAATTTTTCTCACGCTTTCCTTTTTCTATCATCATCGTCATCTGCATCATCTTAAAGAAGCTCGGCGTGCTGCGAATAAAGCACGGCGAAAATCCACTTCACGGACCGTGCGACGTTTGTCAATTCGTGAGTTTTTCGAGACACGTGCGGACGCACACGTATACGTTTTCTACACGCAATACACAAGTATATACTCTTAATTGCAGGAAGTTTATCTCAAATTTATTGTTCAACCTCACTTGTTTGTATTTTTTATTAATTTTTTTCTCTTGGATTTTTCTCTTCGGAGTTTTTCCCTTGAGCCACGAAGTATATCTTCGTTCGTGGCTCATAATCAGTGCATTTTTAATTTATTTCACCTATAGTTCATTCCCATCCTCCGTTCCGATAAATTCAGCAAAATTGTCTTTTTTTAAGGAGGATTTTAATTAATCATTTGTAAATTGAGTAGTTTTTTGTGCCACGATCCCTCTTAAATTTTAAGTAACAAATTAGTTGACTTCGTCAAAATAGACGCAGCCAACAGGGCAGCAACACTCTTGCTATAATTCAGTATGGATGATATTGAATGCATGAATCACCAATTTGATTTGACTCATTGTGCTGTGAAGAATGCTACAGCTTAAAAAAAAATGGATTTTAAAAGAGCAGCAACGACAAAACGATATTTTTAATCAATGTACACCTGATACACAATACTTATGCAATAAATTAGTTCTTCATGAATCTATGTCGATTTTTTTCATTCACGCCTCCTTATTACTGCGCCGATTAAAATTACTTTATCGTATTAATTGACTCTATTCGTTGGCGAGGTACTGCGGTGAAGAGGAGTAAGCCAAACAATGTTAAGATACGCTTTCGGTTATGAAATGGTATACATGTTCTCTGGCAACACGCATCACTCGATACGCCCGCTCTTGAGAAAAAAATATGATGCTGGTACATTATACGCCTAAATAAGAAGCGAAGAGTTATCGGCCACGGCTTACACATACGTGTATCCTAGCATGACTCGTTGCACCCGCTCTTGCTAAGAAAAAAATATTACACTGGAACATTATACGCCTATAAATAAGAAGCGAAAAGTCATCGGCCACGGCTAACACATCCGTATAGATAAGAAATAATAGCTCCGTTTACTTGGCAAGGTACTGCGTTGAGTAAGCCAACGTTGGTCGCAGCTGAACGGGATACGCAATCCGCTACATCCACTGATACACGTTCACGCTTGATCATCTTCCTCTCGCGCTATACGTTGGGCTTGTCACACCTACACCTTTCGGACCCATCCTGATGACGTCGGAGCTTGATTCGCGGTCGGAAAGGAAGGGAGCTGTCAATATTATCCGACATCACAGCATTCGGAAGAGGCCCCCTTCCCCTGACGTTACCATCCGAGTAGTCCGCACCACCCACCGCCCGTGCCCCTCCTCCCACCGCCCGATTAGCCCCCACCACCTCTCCTCTACCGCCCGATCAGCCCCCACCATCACCTCTCCTCCACCGCCTCTTCTCCACCCACAGCTATAGCTAGAGCCTCTCCCCCACCACTACCTCAGGGGGGGAGCTGGGGGGGTGCCAGAACCGCCATAGTTTACCTACTTATGGGCCTGGAGGGCACAAAAACCTGTTTCGCCCGTTGGCCCAAAGTGATTACAAGGGCACAAAGTGTGACCCGAGGCCGCAAAGCGGCAGTTGCACTTTGTACCCATAGTAAGAAATAGTACATTACGTCACTACGGCACAAAGTAAATGCTCGAGTCACGTATAATGTTTTTCTTACCGAGGGCGCAAAGTGCAATTTTGCGCCCGTTGATACACTTTGCACCCAGTAAATCACTTTGGGCCCTAGGGTAGAAAAGTACTTTGGGCCCGTAGGGTGCAAAAAACTTTTCTGCCTGTGGGCTCTAAGTGATTACGAGGGCACAAATTGTGACCCGAGGGCGCAAAGCGGCAGTTGCACTTTTTGCCCATTATAAGAAATGGTAGTTTTCATCGGATAAGTACCGTTGTCTCTGGGGCTATGTTGGGGTCCAAGGAACGTTTGGCAGTCACGGAGCGATGTCGCTTATGTAGCGAGTCCTATTTTTCCTACCGAGGGCACACCAGGCTCTTAAAAATGCCTGAAGTAAGGAAAATTAACAGTAGGATAAAAAGGATTTGCCACATAAGTGCCATTGCTCTGCAGCTACCTTATGTCCTTCGGGCCCTACTTTGCAGGTGCCTCGGGCCGCAAAATAGCCGCGTTGTTCGATGAAAACTGCTACTACTAAAATGTTTTTAGTGGATTTTATTTACCTGACAAACTCTAGTTTTAGTGTTTTTACAATAAATAGAATAAATAATCAATTGCAACAATTGTTATGAAACTAACTTTTTTCAGACTCTTATTTCTTTTTGCGTCACTTAGCGGGCAAACCTCCCATTGACATTTCAGAAAAAAAAGATTTCGCCTTATAAATAATTTATGCTTTTGTTATGCTTCTCTAAGTTATCTGCTACAACATCACCTAGTGGAGCAAATCAAAGCGTTATAAGACATTGCATATGAAATGAGAGTTAAATAATTTATATATAATTAGAAACATATATTTTTACATAACTATGTACTCCTTTTACTTGTTCCTTAATCATCAAAGCTAATATTAAGAAACAAACTTGATATTGTGGAGCATAGCTATTTATTAACATTTCATTTTCCGCCCTTGGGTGGTTTTGGGAGGCTGGTACTTCCTCGGGCGAAAAAGCAGTTTTCCGGAACTCGGTCGAAAAGTCTCCTTTACGAACCTCGTTACGTCCCTCGCCTTCGGCTCGGGCCGCAAACCTCTCGGTTCGCAAACAGAGACTTTTCAAACTCGTAGGAAAACTACCATTATATTTAATTAATATTTCGCGATCCTGCTGATAGTCTTTTTAGGATTAAAAATCATTTAGGTGCCAAGACAACACGTAATATGAACACTAATGGTGCCTATACTCTCGTCGACATTTTTCAACAACTTAACTTGATTTCAAAGGAGTCATGTTCTTTATAATTTAACTGTATAATAGTCTTAAAAAACTTTTTCTTTAAAAAGTCTCACTTAAGCAGTGCTAATATTTAAAGGCGATTTTTGATGATTGTTTTTTTATTTTGGATTTTTTTTTTATTAGTAACCAGGATTAAAAAACCAAACAGTTATTTTGTATTAAACACAAATATAGATTTTACATTTATGTGTATTTTTTTATTCTAACGAAAATTTAAATAATAATTTTTTTACGTACTACAGTTTGTGACTTTTACTGAATGAAAACATTACTTGGATTCTTACACATAAGAAAAGCAACAAGTAAGTTCCATGTAAAAATAAAAGCATTTTTAAGTTTGAATCAATAACGTTGAACATCGTTATTGCAATTTATTAGTTGTCAAAGATAACGATAAAACTAGTTGGAATTGCAATCATCATAATAGAAGAAGTAATGATGTTGATGTGCGTAAGGTTATACGTGAAGTAATTACTATATTTCTTATTTTTTTCGAGAATCATAATTTTTGCTTCAGTATTATGTTTAAATAATTTTGTTATTTTTAACCCCTTCTATTACCTAATGTGTCAACTTTACTGAAATTTCAGATTACAATACTACTGCTCAAAATTTTAGATTTATAAGGTAAAAGACATTTACAAACATTATTTAAAGTTTTTGTTGTCAAATTTAAATAAAAGTTATCTTTTCAGTTATTAACATTCTTATATGTTACTTTATCTAAGTCTAAAAAATAAGTGTTTTATTCTCAAAAGAATTTTAAATTGTATTATTTAAAAAAAATGTGAATTAATTCTGTAGTGTTATAATTTAACTATTAGAATCAAACCAAACTTTTTCCCAATATTTTAAAACAAATATCGTCTATAAACTATTTTCATAAGCTATTGTAAGACTTTGCATTTTAATTTTATATTTTTGATGATAATTTTAAACTTCAGCTTTATTTTAACAAAGATTATCACTTAATTTATGTTCTCTAAATAACTGCTCATGAGAAAAATTTTATTGATTTTGATATTATACTATGCCTTATACTTTTTTTAATGCAAAAAAACGTCTATCAAAAGTCAACTTCTGAAATAATCAGTTCATTTTTTAAAGTTTTATTATTACTGTTCCAGTCTCGTTATGTATTATTAACTATTCCAAGAGCATTTTCTGGTTTATTTAAGCTTTATCACATACTATTTAACTGTTTAACAGCAATACAATTTTTTATTAAATTAAATGTCAATGAGGGATTTGCACGATAAGTGACGCAAAAAAAAGAAAATTAAAGTCTGAAAAATACTTTTTGCTTACTAGCTTTATTACAATTTTTTTAATTTATTATTCATTCGTATTACTGTAAAAACACTAGAACGAATATTTGTCAGGTAAGTAAAATCCACAAAAAAAAAATTTAGAAAAAGTTAATACAAACTCAAAGTCATAATCTTGTCATGCGGGTTAACACAGAAAGCACACAGGTGCACAGCTTTTTACTATTATATATAGTTTATTATATAGGACATATTACACAATCTTCTTCAATCCTGCCCTTTCTACAAAACTGTCTGATGTTGCACAAATACATTTTCCATGTATATAAATTTCTTATTACCCAGAAAAGCATAAAATGTCAAATAATTATTAGAGTTGGCGTGCACGGGGGCAGAACCCTTCTAGTATATTAATATAGGAACTAACAACTGCTTAAAACATTTATAGCTATTACTTTATCGTAACCTCTTATTTTTTAACATTGCTTTACACTTTGTTATGCTTCCAAAAATTATATACAAGATTTAACTGTAATTTATCAACAGATTAGATAAACTTACTTAACGTAGCAATATCGTGGGTCTTATTTCATTTTTTTTTAACTTTGCGATTACAAGTCTCTTGCCAGTTGCATGAGAAAAATAAAAAAATATCTTCTTAAGAGTTTATTTATAGTTGTAAGCAGAAATGTATATAAAAACAAATAGATCATAAGCCGTAGCTATGTAAACATCATTTCTTCTAAAACTCTAAATGTAATTAATTAAGTATGATATTTTGTAAAAAGCTCAGCCTTAGTAATAGTTATGAGTGGTCTGTCTTGGAATTTTTAAATTCGGACTTTCACTCTACCTGAAAAATGCACTTATAAAAACTAGTAATTTTTACGCTCCTAAGTTCTTTAAATCATTGCCTCAATAAAAATGAAAGGAGAAATCAAACTAGTGATCAAAAGTTTTAAATATCTAACATTCATAGATATGGCGAACCATTGAAAAGAACTTTACAAAATAGAACTAGCAAGAATAAGTAAGAAATATCATTTTTCTGAGAAACTATTAACGAGAACGATATTTGTAAACTTTTATTAAATAAGTTTTGTCATATTACTGGGATAAAAGTAATGTCCAAGGTATTCTTTCTTAGAATTCTGCGCTGAGGTATTTTTTTGAACTTATTTCCCAATTAATGAATCACTCAAAGTCCTAAGGCACCTAGGTAGCATAAAAATTAAGAAAGAATTAAACTATTGTTCAAAAGAAAAAATGTATCATCTATTCTTGTTTTATCAAATATTTATATAGTTTATTACCTGAGTCATTTATTCTTATGTTAGGCCGATCACAATGTCGAAGAGTTACATTCATCTACTTGTTTTTTTCCTTATTTTCTTTTTTCGTCTATTGTTTCTTCTAATTTACTATTGTTCCTTAGGATAAAAGCTTGCGTTTCTTCGAATATGTCTTTTATTTTGTTTCTAAGACGATATTTTTTTGATACTTTCTCATATTCTAATCATGTAAGTCTTATTCTCTAATAAGTTTTTGAACATCATTTTTTATTCTGATTTAAGTACTTGATTTGTTATGCTACTTGCATAACACTTTTTCTTTCTACATTGCTTTTTTAACTGCAGTATATAAAATTTTGCAATAGAATGTTCCCATTTTTGTCTCCGTTCCTTTATTTTTTATTGCTTTTGATGCTTTATACATATTTTTCTTCTGCTGTTTCATAGAAAAAACTCTTTAACGGACAGATAATTAGCTAACATAATAAAAATATAGTTCCTACAGTTTTGACTCAAAATTGAGTACTTTGACAAAATATTTGTCTCTGTATGGTTAATATCATTATTTACATAAGACATGTGTACATTCAGTATGTTAATAATTTTTTAATTTAAAGAAACGATTTTTTTTTAACTCATTTTTTAACGTATAATCGTGATAAATAACTATTTTTGTTAAAAAAGAAAAGAAATGTATCACTCTACTTTTGTTTTTATACTATGAAATATCTTTTATTAGATGTAACAAAACGAAATAAATATTTCTATATTTGTTTAAGATACCAACAAAGTTATTATTTAAAAATTTTATTTGTCAAAAAACAAAACTTATTAGTTTTCTTTCGAAATTGATGTTTAAATATAATTTGAAAGAAAAGTTAACCACTACATTACACAATAGCTACAAATAGGAGGTAACATCACAAGGGTACAAAAGTTATTTAATGGAAAATTTTTTGTGAATATCAACCAATTATTACTTAGATATTGTCGCCATTACAATTTTGAGTGGATTGTTACTTGTGTCTGATAAGGATGGAGGGTGGGGTTGCTGTGGTGCCTTAATTTAAAATTAAGCGTAGAAATGAGATGAAAGAGAAGTTTGAATTTTAAAATAATGGATAAATTAAAGTATAATCGTGAACCATAATCAAAAATTTTTTTATCAAACAAGATTCTAAGCTAGTAAACTAAAAATAATACCCTTTGAAATTTCTCTACTTGACCTACCGACGCGATGGGTGGAGAGTGGTACTCCATTGGGCAGGCATAGCCTGGGAACATTATATTATTTTTTGCTAATATTTCTTTTACATGTTACTCATCCAATATCTAAGTGTCCTTAAATGAATGATTAATTTTTATTGTTATTTTTTATTGTTAAACAAATAACAAAATTTTGTATTACAGCAAATATTTGGCATCATTTACAAAGTACATTTACTTATATTTAATTAATTACTAAGGTACAGCATGATACATTTTGTTGCCTTACTTATAGTTATTGCAGTTAAAAACATTTTTAGTTTGAAGACTATTGTTGGTCGAAGAGTTACAACAAAACAATTGACTAGACTTGAATAAGTCCATTTTTTAATTAAACTGGTCTTGGTTCAAATCACTCAACGTCTTGCATTTTTTGTTTGCCACAGTATTTTAAGGGTGTTGCTGACACTTTTGTAGTTGAGTAAATGTTTTTATAGATTTGATGAATAAGTTTGATAATTTTTTTTTAAATTTTTCTATTTTAATACTTTTTACTTTCTCTGCTATTAACTTTTCTTGGCATCTTTATTAAATCAAAAAGAAATCCCTAATTTTTCAGCATAATCAAATGGTGATTTTCTCAGTTTCTGCCCAAAAAGTACTATTAGTTTAATCTTTATCTCAGAAATATAATCTGCCCATGCTTTTTCTTGCTCATAGGTAAGACTGGATGTTAATACTAGAACTTTATTTTCACTTTATGCTATTAATTTAATAGCATAACAGACTAACGATTTAAATCTATGAATAGGGTTCTTAGTGTACAAATTAACCTTATTTTGAAGAGTAGACTTGGGGATGCCAAATTCATTAGCGGTGTCTTTGCATAACTTTCCATCAAACACTGCTTTAATAGCCAGAAGCATTTATTCATGAGTCTAAGTGACTTCATCAGTTCTTGTTTTATAGTTACTAACCATCGGATTTTTTTTATATTGTACGAACTATGTAACACTAACTAAAACTACGGTTTAAACAACTATGTATTGTGCTTCTAGATACTAAAGGTACATAATATTTATACACAGAATATGTTAGGCATGATCAGCTGATGATTGGTGCAGAGAACATCGCAGCTGCTGGCCATGCTCCACCTGAGGCTCTACGCCTGCCCTATTTTGATTCATTTTATATGGTTACTACATCATTTAGTTCAACTAGAAATAAAATAACGTTTGAAAGCTAAAGACTTAAGCTATCGAGCTCACCTATTTTTGTTACTAATTTCTGTTGTATTCAAGTTGTTTCAAGCTAATAAACAATGAAGCCAGCCTTTTTTAGAACTTGAAATTTTAAAATTCTATAATGACCAGAAAACATTATTTCTTGACATCGAAAACATAGAGAATTATAATATAAGTATTTTATGTTGCTTTTATACTAAAATTTGATTTTTCAAATCTTAAATTACTAATACAAGTTGGGGTGCTACGCTGTACCACTATTCTTCACCTGCCCTACTCTCCTCTATATAGGCCATTCCTCAGAAAACGGTATCTTATGAAGCCTATGTTTAAACGACGAATTGAATCATTTTGAGTCAGAACTTTTTTTTAAACTGTATTATTAAATTTTCTCTAGGTATGTTTTTGAGATTAAGTCAAAAATTTTTAGGTGGCTGTTTAATTTATAAGACAGTAGGCCAACATTTTACTATCATAACGCGAAACATTTTGAAATTTGATTTTTAGCGGCTTTTGGTAACTAGATGTTTTTTTAATATATTTTGTCAGCACAAAATATGATAATATTCTCATTCCATACTTAGAGTAAGTTGAATTATAAAAATTTTAAAATCTATTATGATAGCTTACACTGTATCTTATATCTGGTCTCACACCTTCACTAACAACTATAAGTTCTGCAAAAAATTTCTATACTCTATTTGTTCTTTGCAACTATCAGATTGGGCTTTAACTGTCTTACCAAATGTTCTTTTAAATATGCATTTCATGTCTAAACTTTTTTTGTCTGTAAGCTTTTCAACTATATCTAACGTTTTGTTTTCAATAAAATATTCTATTTCAATATTTACGGCTTCATCCCGTTTCTCGCATTTTTTAAAAATTTGCACCTATTCAAACGTATTCAGTACATTTGCATCAACATTTTAAACGTTAGGCAGCCATCGGAACACGGTGGTTTAGGTTCTGGTTCTTATAGCTTGGGAGCTTGATAACACAGGCTTTAGAGTTCGAGACTTGATCTTGACACACTTGGCTCGCATCTGTAAAAAACTAATTATTCATGTGCATACTTCCAACTTTTGGCCAATGGTTTAAAAGCCATGTAAAGTAAGGTTTCCATTGCTGTGTAAATGATTGATCACATTAAATCTGAGGTGGTTTTTATATACCAATGACGATAACAACTACATGTAGCGTAACACAGAAATGCAGAGCCTATTGGGCATAGTTCTCAGAAATGGCTATTGAATATAAAAAAAACAATAAACATACATAAAATTTGTAACTATATTACCTTATATTTCAATAAAAATGTTTTTTCTTTCTGGTTTTGTAGAACTTAATTTTCGAGATTTATTTTTAATGGCAGTTTTTTACAATTTACTTTTATTATCTAATTACCCTCATCACGAGTTCTATAATCATTATTTTTAATATTTAATAGTTTCAATGTTTTTATAATCAAATTCACTTTTACTTGATAGATCAGACTCTGTCCTATTTTAAGTCTTCAGAAAATAACTTCAATAATATTGAATATTCTTTACTTTAACTTATCTAGCTACTATAACTTTATTGTTTACTGGTACTCTATAACCATATAGCGCCAAACCAACTAATATCTCTATCTCAGCCTTATCGTCCTAATTATTGTTTTTCAACTTGCGGTTTACGTACAAATACTATACTCCCAAACTTTTGAATGTTTAACGTTAGGCGTAATACCAAAAAATGTTTACAAACAACTACTTTTATCCATTGTCGATCTATTTTTTTCGCAATACTTTTAAAATGTTGGACAGAAGAAAGTTACTAGCAATAGTTCAATAGCTGTGATTTTAATAAAGTAACAAATTTTTTTGCTAAAACACTTTTTCACATTGTTGCACTGTACCTTATTAACTTTTTTAATAAACTTTTTTGTACTCAATGTACATAATCAAAAAGGTATCTTACTGTTTTTGACTTTTTTTTTATACAATAGATTTTTGCCCATTTACTATATAAATCTCTATCAATGATAAAAAAATATTCTTCATTATTACCAGTCATATCATGTAATTTTTTTTTGGCACACCATCCATCATTTTGTTTTTAATTAAAGTATTCAAATACTTAAGATTTATGCAGCCTCATGCCATGTGAGATTTTTTGATAGGTTATTTTTCATTTTTCAGTTTATTGTCAATTTTTTTATCAGTACAGTTATCATATTTTTAATTAACATAATTGAAACAACTTTTTGTACAGTATAAACCACTTAAAAGCTGTGTTATCACTATAAGTTCATTATTTAACTTAATTTATAATAATATAAGACGTACAATGACAGTTGGTTGATAATTAAAATAACGTCCAATGGTGGTACTGTCAAATTTTGTATTTATTGAAAAATAAAACGACGTTTCAGCCGTTTGGACAATGTCCCAGCCCTCATCAGGTACAAAAATCTATGAGTAATAAGAAGTTCTTTACAATACAAATTTTGATAAATACAATAAAAGCAAATTAGGTAAAGTGTATAATATACCTCTGACTCTTACAAAGGAAATGTGAATTCGTAATGTATTCAGAGTTTCAAGTTTTGTTGCTTTTATACCCTGCACATATACGAATGACACTATATACGCACACAATACAATCAAATAAAAATCGCAAGCAGTTCCTTGTGAGACATGCGAAAACAGATCATGTTTTCCTAATACCATAAATAAAAGGGGCCCCAAAATCATGTGCGTAGAATTAGCCTCCTTTCTTAATTGACTTAACGAGAGACTTGTAACAATTTTATAATTTTTCTGTATCTTGTTGTCTATGAATATTATTATTAAAATAATGTATATTTAACATTTCGGAGAACAGGCGCTTTTTATACTTTTGTTCTGTGTCTAACATTTTTATTTTATCGAAATTAAAGTTGTGCGTTAATTCAATGCTATGTTGTGATCGTACAGATGTATCCTTTTTTGCTCTATGTCTCTTTTATGTTCTGCCATTCTCAATTTTAAAGCTCTCAATGTTTGACCGCAATAACAGCAGTTACAACTTGCACATGGTATGTGGTAAACGACATTATTTTTATCGAGTGGCTCGGTTACATCTTTTCCAAGTGAAAAGATCGAATTCAATTTATTGTTTAAACTGCATACAAGACCAATGTGAAGCTTCATACAAAAATATTTGATAGGACAGTGCAAGTAGGGAATATACGGTAATAATAAGATTACCTTATAATTGTTATTGTTTCTATTGCAAATGTCAGTCATGTTCATGTTGTTTAAGGTATTTATTTTTTTGTTTAGGAAGTTATCAATAAATTTTTGAGGATATTTGTTAGCTAGTAAAAATCCATTGATTTATTTTAATTTATCGTTATGAAGTTAAGTGTCTGTTGACCTAATAGAAAAGTCTATTAATATGTAAATGATACATATTTTCTGTTGCATTAAACGGTGGGAGAGGAAATTCAAGTATCGGCGTGAATGTGTGGGTTTTTAATACCAATTAGATAGCACCGTGTTATTTTGTTAAATAATAATTTTTAAATCTAAGAAACTAATGCTGTTGTTGTTGCATGTCTTAACAGTGAATTGTTATTCCAGACAATAGATATCAAAAATGTTTTTAGTATAGTTAATATATTTAGTAGTCACACAAATGAGAATATCATCCACATACCGCACATACAGTGGAACATCAAAACATAACTTCTCTAAGGATGAAATTTCAAGCAAACGCATTACAAGATCGCATAGCACTGGACTACAGGGACTGCCCATTGGAGAGCTAAAAATTTGTTTATAAAATTTGGTGTTGAAATGGAATAAAGTTTAATTCAAAATCAAAGATACACCTATGCAAAATTCATTGAGAGAAACATTGATTTTACCATTTAAGAATTCTAAAAAATGTCTTATGGCATTTATGATTAAATTTTCACTAGTATTAGTAAACAAACTAACAAAATCTAGACTGATAGCAGTGTAACCAGGTAAAATGATAATATCTTTTATTTTATTTTTTAACTCATAACTATTTTTAACGTGTGATTTTGCCAGTGGAATATTCTGAATTAAAAAATCAGAAAGAAATTTTGAAAAATATAACTTGGTGAATTCAGTGTCGAGACAATGATATGGATAGGAAAGTCATTTTTATGCTTTTTTATTAGTCCGTTGCATTTAGATTAGTTTTTTTTATAAATATTTTCATCAAACTTATTTAATTAATCAAAAAAACCGTATTAGATTTAAATTTTATAATATGATATTAAAATATAAATTTACATCCTCTTTGTAAGAGTCAGAGGTATATTATACACATTACTTAATTTGCGTTCATTGTATTTATTAAAATTTGTATTGTAAAGAATTTTTTATTACTCATAGATTTTTGTACCTAATGAGGGCCGGGACGTTGTCCAAAGGGCCGAAACGTCGTTTTGTTTTTCGATAAATACGAAATTTGACAGTACCACCATTGGACGTTATTTTAATGATTTGATTTATGTTTTTGCTATATTTTCGGTCGCTACAATTTTGCTAGTTTTCGGAATTTGTGATATACTTTAACTTTTTTTTCTTAAATTTGAGAACAAAAAAACCTTATTTAAATTATTGTGTGACTTATACCAATGGTTAACAAAATTACTTTTTATTTCTTTCTTTTCGTATTTTTTTTCTTTCTGCAGAATTTACATATAAAGGTTTGTTGAAATTGATATACTCACTAAAAACTTTATTCTTATTACAATTAAGTCAGTACTACCACTGTCTACTAACCAGTCAATTTAATTAAATGTGAAACATTTATTAACTTTTTGATTTTCATGCTCAATTTGCATGGACCATGCTTCTGACAAGTTCTGCTATTCTTGTTGTTAACTTTTTTCCCTCACTCTGTTTCTGTAGCCTTTGCCTTTATACTATTTTTTCTGTATGTAGCTTTGCATCTATTATTATCTCTGTATTTCTCTTTGCCTTTCTGTGTCTCTCTGGCTTGGGCACCTTGTTGATGGTTGAATTAGTCTTGATAACATTATCTTGCCATACGTCTAAAACTTTCTTATTTATAATACTGTCTTTTTATTTGGGTATGAAATGCACGAAACTACTATTTTTCTTTTTCTACACTTTTCTTTATGAGATTTTCTTCCTTACTTTGATTTTACGAATTACACAGTAGTTTGTTCTTCAGGTACTAGATTTATATAGTATCTGATGCAGCCTTATCTTCATGAAAACGCTGTGAACATGATTCTCACTTTTTAGGCTACAATTTTTTCTCCAGCAGCTTTGAATTTATTTACTGTTTACTTAAACTTTATGAAAGAACTTTTTTATACTATCAGAGTCTCATAACTTGCTTTTTTTCATGATTAATCATTTACTCAGTTACATATTTTTAAAGATTTTGCATCATCTTATAAGGAATATTGTTTTCTTCTTATGTATTCAAGTTGTCTGTTTAACAGTGTAATTGTGATAATCGATTTTCAGGGTTACCTCTATCACATGTGACTTTTGTATTTGCCCAGGTAGTTTGTTGTTAACATTCATTACAGTCCAGTAACATCAGCAAATCTAAAATTTTTAACTGCTGAACTTCCCATCGTTAAACACAGGAGTTATGGCGTCGTCCATTTTGCCCTGTCAGCCACTTTTCTTTTACGTACTTGCTAGACTATTTAAGAATTTTATTTATTATAAGTACTTCTCTTAATACTTCCACAAAACTTTTACTTGAATATTTTATTTCATTTGTCTACAGCTAATTTCTCTTATTCACTTGCCATTTACATACTTCAGTTTTTGCACTAAATTTTCACCACCAGATTACTGGTAACCGTGTTGTATACTTTGTTTAGCACTGAATAAATACATTTATTATCTGTGATTGCTTGCGTATAATTCCTTAAATTTTCTACGGCTTAATTAAAACTTTTACGTGACTTTGTCCTTAGTCGATTTTCACGGGATACTCAAGCAGAGTGTCAAAAATTTAAGAAAAAACTTTGTTAGTGCTCTGTTACTATGTTGGAAATAATAAATTATATTATATGTAGAATAAAATGGATTGATGCATAAGTTTATTATTTATTATGCATCGTGACCTCATGTTCTCGTTCAAAATGAACGTAGATAGACTATCAAAAAAGCTATTCAATTTTGATGTACAAGTCGTCAACAATTACATAAATTATTTTTATGTATGTTAAACCAATTTTGTTGAATTCTTTGGCTACTTGTAATGTGCAGTTCTATATTTTTTACCAATTTCATGGATTTACTAACTAAAATGCAGTAGACAATGCACAAAAACAAACTTGTTTTAAACATAAGAAAAAATGTGAAAGTTCCTGTGGTCATTATTAGTAGCCATAGCCTGAGTAAGTGTTACAGTACTTTTTATCAGCGGTATTATTTTATAACTTTAAAAATTAGAAAAAAAAAATCTTTTACACATTATTACTATCCAATATGTTATTGATTTTATTGTCTGAGATCTGAACCATGGAGTGCCCAACAGCTTGAGACATAAATATGTGGCCAGTATTGTGAAAAACAGAGATTCTGCTTTTAATAGATGAGATTTCTATAATAATCTTTATTTCCTTAAAAATACTCTTTTGTTTTTTTTGAAATAAACAAATAAAGAATGGGTCAATATTTTCATAGGCAGGAATAAATATCAGTTGTCCTTAATTTTTACCTTCCTTGCTCTTTTTCCCGTAATTATCTTTTTTCTTTCCAAGTATATGAGTCTTTCATGCGAACACTTGCAAAGTTCCCCTGAGATAACTCAATAATTTAGCCCACTGGATACTATTTACAGGGCACAGCAGTTATCTCATGCATACCCCAGCTATTTTCAAGTTTGATAAAAACATATTCTCCAACAAACCATCTAATTCGCTGTACGCATAATTAATAGTGACTTTGCTCGATGAGCTGGCCAGGTATTGGCTGTCCTTCAAAAACGAAGTGCCTGGAGATCTACTTATCGCCAGAAGTGTTTTAGTATCCTGTGTACTCATCCCATCGACAAAGCCCAAGAAAGGAATCTTGATAATTTTAAATGTGATTCAAACCCTGATCGCCCAAGTTTCTCCAGCTAGAAGGCTAGCACACTTACCACAATGCCTCTGACGAAAAGAAATACACAAACTATTCAAATGTTTTAATAATAGCAGTATTTTACCAAAAAAGTTTAAAAATATATAAGTTAAAAAAAAAATGTATATAAATTACCCGAAATTTAAAAATATATAATGACCTAAATTAAAGTACCATACGGAACTTATGAACTTGACAGAATACATAAAACTTATGTCCTTTTTTAAATATTATCTCAAAAGTCATTAGTCCCAATGAAAAACTTATTTCATATTTCCTTCCAAAAGTTATACACAATTAATGAAAAAAATTTTTTTTAGCACATTCACGTATATAATATAGTTTTCTATTGATCAATAAGATAACAAACAAAATACAATCCCTCCAAATTTTATTTCAATACCTCTTGACGTCACATGTTTATTTGTCAATACTCATTGTAATCCTTGCAAGTATGTGCAGAAGTTTTCTGCATTAATTTCATCCTAAATTGTCTAAATGATGTATTCTTATGAGTTTTCACTCGTTTGCTTTATTTTGTTTATAATTTCCTGCAATACTTATAAATATAGCAAGACTAAACGATGAACCCAACAAGATAAACTTAAAATTTTACACTTATTCTTGCTAGAAAGTCAAAATGTCATATTATCTAATTATTAACAAATTTTTTGCGTTAACTTCATCCTTAAATTGTATCCATAACGTATTTTTTAAAAATTGTACTTGCCTAAAATTTCACGCTTATTTCTGGTAGGAGGTTAAATGTAAATTTTTTTGTGACTGTCTATCTAAATATGTTGAAGCTGGTAAACAAACATCGATGAATCGTAGTAGAGAAGACATGAAGATGTTAAAAAAACATTTGGTAGTGTCTCAACATATCATAAGTTATCAACATAATTTTTATAAGAACATATTCAAGTTCTGTGATTAGGAGGAAAGTTAAGCATAAGTCATTGTATCGCAAATTATGAATGTATTAATTTCTGTAACAATACATTAATTAGAAAATAAGACGTAAAATTGCTAAGAAAGACATATCATTCGTTGTGTCAGGAGCTTTTTTACTTTGTTATTTCAATATACTTATATCTTTTGCAATGTATAGTTTTCTGTGTCATTTAGTTAGTAAATTTAGCCATTAAGCTAAAAAATCCTTAGCCTGGAAAGCGTCAGTCCTTAAAACGAACTAATGTCCACATTATTTATGTGGTTCTTCAGTATTCGTTATTAAACTTCAAAATGGATTGGAATTAATTGTTTTAATTTTGTTCCAGGTTTTCATGATATTTAGTGCAATAGACCTTGACAAAAGTCTGGCTAAATAACTTACTTGATTTGAATTTACCAATCATATAACAAACAAGAAGACTTTTATTACGTAGTCATTAATTGAAGACAGGATAAGAATTGTTTTATGCAATTTACGATGTAGTATTGACTTTTTCGATTTATAATTAGAACTCAAAAAAATTGATAAAATTTTAAACTCTTTGTACTGAAATTGACTAATTGAACAGTATTTTTTTCCTTTAAACATAACTAAAATTACTATTTATTCTCAGATGAGGTAAAAAGTAAAATACTTTACAAACTTAGGCAAGCAAAAATATATCTTTAATCGAAATAACATCTTTTGATCATAAAAAGATTTTTATTGATATTTTACGTAAAAAATATATAAATGAGCTTACCACGCTTAAATTTCTCCAGTCTAAAAGATCACTTAACCGTTCAGTTCTATTTCTTTGTATGATTCTCTGTCGTCTATTAAGTCGACAAAAGTCAAACATATACTGAGCAAGTTGCTGTATACTTGCTTCTAAGCTTATAAACCGTCGATCTACGATATAAATCCCATAACTCATAGGATCTGCAACGTGTTCCTGCATGAAACATCCAAATCCAGATAAATTTGTTGTAATACTTGGTATACCCATAACAGTACATTCAGCTGGAGTATAGCCCCACGGCTCGTAGTAGGACGGAAACACTCCCAAATGACACCCACGTACAAACTCTTCGTAGTCGAGGCCAAAAAGTGGATTTGTTGATGACAAAAATTCAGGATGAAAAACAATCTGTAAAATACTTCTAATCTTAATTTAAATAAAACTTTGATCACTCCAAAGTTGAATCAAAATATTTATGAAATAAATGAGGAATACTATTTAAATGTAACTAAAAATTAATAAATGAAACTCTTAACGACGTAGATGATCTAGTAAAAACTTTTCTATCAAAAACTGATTTAATGAAGTATGAATTGTTTTGCTTACAAATACCAACAGCCGTTATATAAGATTTGTTTTTCGAAAAACTGTGGCCTGGACCAGTAATTAAAAGTTTAACTTTACCTTGTGCTGTCATACTGTCAGCCCCTTAGCTGTAATATAACCTACTTACAATAAATATTATCTCATGACAAACACTTTACAAGGCTCAATACTTCCACTTACGGAGTGGAGAAAAATATGTGACAAATTTATTTAGAGTAATAGTGTTGAAAAAATATTCTTTGAGACAACTTGTAAAACATACTAATAGCATAGCGTACAAGCTAATAATTGACTTTAGAAATTAATTGCAACATAACATTAGAGTATTATACACGGCTTTGAAAAACTTACTAAAAACTTCTAGATAATTTGAAACTCCAAAATTATATTTTAACCCTTTAACTTATATGTTAAGAAGTAGATGTTCTTTAATTACAGACTGTTTGATACTTATTTTAACTTCGATTTTTAATTTAATGATACTCTACCATAAACTTATCAAAACCTTATACTACCTTATAAATAAAATAAACCATGTATTTCGATGGTTGCCTTTTTGGATAGTACAATATTTCAGGAAAAAATCTCCAGAAAAAAACTGCAGAAGTAACAGTAGATAATCTATCTGCATTAAGTCTTCATCAAGAATCAGACATCCCTTATAAATAATAAGCAATTAAAGCAAAAAAGATTGCATTCATGAAGCATCATCCAGTACAACCAAGTGATAAATATATTGATCTCCCATTGAAAGCAAATAAAATCTACAATCAATCTTCATACGATAGAACTAAAGTTTTCCGTAAATGGATTTCTTATTAATAAATTGTGCTGCAATATTTGTATAGTATCTTCTTTTCGCAGAGAAAGTCCATTTGTTGTTGGGCTTACCGTTGACGTTCAACACATCTATAGTCAAATTAAAAAGCATGAAAATGCCGCTAAACATGAAAATTGTGTGATCAGCTACATGCATTCAGAATAAAGATATTAATACCTTAATAGACACAAACATGGCAGAACGACGACACAGTGATATCGAAATCAAAACACAAGTAATCAAACGAATAATTAATATCATTCTTTTTATAGGTAATGAAGGTCTAGCTTATAGAGTATTTTGTGAAAATGCTGCAGATCTAACTAACGAAAGTGTAAATTACGGAAACTTCCTTAAAAAAGTTCTTTTAATTTGCAAGTATGATCAAATATAAGACATCCATGTTAAAATCTCCTTACAAAAAAGTACCAAGCAAAAAAGCAAAGCATCTTGCTTAACAAGTTCATGGTGATATTGTTATACTTCTATCAACAATATTTGTAAATAAAGTGATAAAGTATCTTACAAGATGTATTCATAATAACAACTCCTGTTTCAAATTATCTTCAAAAAAGTGGTTTGAATTACTGAGTAGGGTATCAACTCTTTTAAAATTTTTACAAAGAAATCGGTGAAAAAAAAAAAAGAGTTTGATAAAATACATGATTATACTACGAATTTTGTAAATCATATCGACTGAGAACTCAATCAAAAAGAAATTGACATGAAAATTCAATGCAGCTTACCACAGAAGAAGATATTGATGAAAAAGAAGAGATGGAGAGTTAGCTAATAATGAAGCAAGAAAGATTTATAACGACCCATTGAAAAAATATAAAAGGGACGTAAATAGTTGTTGCAACACTTTGGCCCGTCACAACAAACCCCCACCACCTACGTAGGAGCTTTCCATCATGAGCAAAGGCGAGGCATGTGAGGTGGGGGACATGACCCCACCACAATTAGGGCTCCTCCCAACTTTAAGCGTGAAGAGAGGGCTCCCCCACTTTTGAGATACTAGATAGGTTAAAAATTCTCCCTCTCGCTTAGTATGGGTATTTTTTAAATAATATTAATAGGTTTCTTCAATATAAAGGGTCCAACATATTTTTAAATTTTTTTCATGACATCAAAATAAAATGTGATTTATAAGGATGTGGTGTTAATTTTAGGTAAGTAACAACAAAGGTACATACGTTTATTAATTCATTTTAGAATTCAAAGCCTCTACAAGTGCCATTGTATGAAATGACGCAATATTGTATATAAAATCGCATACACATTCTTTTGTTAAATATTCGCATTTCTTCGTATCTGTAGACACGACTTTTTCATGCATGCTCTCTACATCTGAATCATTCATATCTCTTACAATTTTCTTCACAATATCAGATCTATAAAAATCGATTTGCGCTTCATACATATAACTACATTTTTCTGAAATATAATCTACAAACTTCTGCACAACAGTAGGCATCAAATCCGACAAATCACTCAATATACGTAAATTACAATCAATACATTTGACAATGAATTCACTTCAATGATCAAAGGTCACCTTTTTTAGAACTAAACTACGACGATATTGCTTCGCGACACTACCACTCACACCTTGTTTTCGTCCTTCTTCAAGCTCAATAGCCTTGTCGTTATAACTTACAGTAAACTTTAGAGACCAGTTGGACCCATAAATTTTAATGTCCTGCAAGTTGCTGTCGTCCGTGGTAAAATACTTCTCAATGTCTATAAACGCCAATTTGAATTCATTCCAATCCAAAATTTTGAAAGGAATCCCTTTGAAATCTGTGCCTAATAGACGAACTACAGGTTCCCAATCGTTGTCAAGTAATTTCTTATATTCAAGACCAACTATGACTTTTTTGCCAAATGATTTATTCAAGCCATAAAGCTTGCAATAAATCTGCGTAGGTGACTGTTGATACTGTTTTGCGCTAGAGAGATCGATTGCTACTGACGACCCAACCATCTTTTTCTGGAACTCTATTTTTCTGTTCAATTGTACTGACGATATGACGAGCAGGCAGAGACTAACGACTAATCCGACTTTTTATACTAGTTGTAGCTCAAAAGAGACAGTGTGAAGAACGTTTGGAGGTGGTAAGTCACGTTTCAGCATAAAAAATTGCGTTGACAACACATTCAGGATAACGTTAAATAAAGCAAGTATGATCATGTATCGCGCGCGGATAAAAAAACGCTGCGTATGAAATTTTTTACAAACTACAAACATTCAGAGGTAGGACCGCAAAACGCTGACATCGTTTATTTTTAGAATTCATAATAATGTAACATTAGTATCTGTCACTAGATGTTCAAGAATGCGCAAACTGCAAGTATATTCATGGATACACTTATATGGAAGACATTTTACTGCTACTTTTTTGTAAACATTTTACCAGACAACCGCTACCGACCGACACCAAGCTTCTCAAATTTTTTTTGCTACATCTCAATGACATAAAACGTCTGGCGATTTCGTCATTCTTTTTTAAATCAGCGGAAAAATTGTCGAGAAATTTTTGAAAACCTAAACCGTTGCTCATGTAAAACAAAAACATCAAACAAAACTGACCACATACGTTTAAAGATATGCTTTGTAACTGTTTGACATTCCAACGCAGTTTCTTACAATTTTTACGAAATCGATTAATGTGCTGCGGTACAAAAGGTTGCATACAATAGCTATCGAAATATAAACCATTGGAATGTGCATCAACGTACATAGCAATTCAATGCATACCTGGTTTTGTGTGATCGTCAGTGTTAATGACGAGAGCTGTCGGTTTCGTCCACACCCATGGGATTTGATCGGCTGGGAACACACCGGTGGTATGCGTTGTCATTTGCGACAGAATCTGCAGTATCTGTAGGCTGTCCATTACGTTCACAGAGCCAAGATTTCAGCTTATGAGCGTTATTTAAGGCACACCGATATTTTTGATGATTTGGTTTTAATGCGTGATGCATACAATGCACAACCAATGATGAATCTTTTAAAGGCGGACAGTCAATATCGTATTCTAAATTTATTACTTGACAAAGAGCTATTTTATGTAAATCGTACCACTTTTCGCAACCTCTAACGTAAATTTTTCTCGCACTTCCTCCAATATCATTCAAAATTTTGAAAATTGCTTTTAAAGGTACTTCACCCTCAAAGAAATCAAGGCCATAATAATGTCTGGACAACCAAATCTATGTCGTTGCGCATCCTTACTTAATTTTTGCAAACGACAAGGAGGTGTCACCACCCAATGAGCGTAAAAGTCATTGTTCAAAGCAACGATAGCAACTTCTTTCGGCACTATTACGTCTTTCTTCACCTTGAAATACTGAATGTCGACTACAAGCTAAATTGCAATTTATGGATGATTGAGCGTACCAGCAGCAACTAACCCGAGAAACGATTGGCGTGTCCGAGTAGTGAGTGTAAGTATAATATATGTAGTAAGTGGTGCCATCTAACCGCTAAAGTTGACCATGACTTGACGTGACGCATCAATTTCGAGAATATTCTCGTACTCGGCATACACTATACAATTAACAGTCGAAGTTAGAGCGTCCGCAAACCAAACGTCCAATCTAATACTGCCGCGTTTAATTAGGTTCCAATGAGAACATTCGTTGGCCGATAAATCCAGTGTTAAATCAAAAGCAAAGAGACAGTAACCGTTGGGATAAGAATCGCGATCAATGTGGTTTCCTTCATTGAGAAAGTGAACGCCTGTGCCCGAAAACAAGGTATGATAAGCATCTACGTATAAATTATTCGTTTTAAAGTCTGGCTGTAATGATTTGGAAGGAACTTGAACACCGTCAATGTACAAACAAAGAAAATTTATATTGAAATGATGAAAATTAAACGGATTCATAGTACGATCGCCATTATAAGCTTGATTTTTCACGAAACCGACGATTATTCGCTTAGATAACTGACCCAAAATAATATTATCTAAAGTTTTGCCGTGAATACCACTATGCATCGTCACAGCTTTTACTTCGACACGCGTGAGCGGATATTTTGCTGTACTCTTTGACAGAGCTTTGGTATGAGCTAATAAAATAGATGGGCTTACTTTAACGCGTCTCACTAAAAGATTTGCTTCTTCGGAACGAACGGAAACCAAGTTTAAAGTGTCTATGAGACAAAATGCATCGCGAGATCTTACTACTCGCATCCTCACCTCAACGCCATTGATGAGTAATTTTTCCTGATTGCATACATCGCAATCAAGATGACCAATCAGGTCAATCGGTTTCTTTGCTGGTAGTAGTGTACGTCACTTGACGAGACCCGCGTTGGCATCCAACACATCGTCCATCTTTGTCGCCGTATCGTCGTATCATAATGCACTCGTTAAATGGGATGATTTTGCCGCAGGAGCGTAATTCAATAAAGTTTTCAAATACGCTCTGTAAGCGTACGCGTTGTTAGGAGGCGATTCAGGTTTCTGATTAAAAAACACATCGACTTGATTGAACAACGAATGCATAAAATTATTGATTGGTCCCGTCTTTGAGATTTTAGATGCTACGTCAGTATTTAATTCATTATCTTCATTGACGGCCAACTTGACACGAAGACTGAGCATCGTGTGCGCAAGATCGATGTATTCGTTACCATTACCTGGTACGACAAATTCGATTGGTGAATCATCCGTGAGCGATGATATCGGCTTGTATTGAATTCAGTGCGATCCCTTGATAGTTGTTTGAGTCAGCGGAGTATCAAACAAAAGAAGCTCAGACTTTAAGCACTTGCATGAGTGACTGTGCAAAAAAGCCATTTTTAAAAAATTTAACTTTCAAAAATATCTCTTGTAGTTCTCTGTCCCTTCTTTTTTTTCCTTTTATTGTTCTCTTCTTCTTTTACTCTTGCTAACACGCTTTCTTAGTTTTTTTCTTTTTACTCTTACGCCGACCACGCCTAGACTGCACAGTTCTACGAAGCAATTGCAACTGAAATGGTTCGTCGCACCGTCCGAGTTTATATCCCGATCCTTACATCAGCTTGTTCAATTTTTCCTCGGCTTTTCTCTTCAGCGCATGATCAGACTCCATCACACGAGTGCGGAATGTCTCTTTGAAAGGTATATTTTCAGCAGTGACGTCAGACATAATGTTCATACCTGCACGAACAGCTTCTTTGCCAACCGCTTTGGCACCTCGTTTAATGAGTGGTAAAACTCGTCGAAATACTCCAGCAAGAAACGATCCGATACCTCCATGTCCTCGTTGATAGGGCGTTCTAACGTAAATGCGTCCAATACCTCCTTCACTGTTTCCATAAATTGTGATCAGACTTCCACCACCACCACCACTTTGTGTAATAAAGTAGTCCTCGTAAGGATCTATAATTTTTAATCGATTCGTTTAAAGTGAAGCGTTACTATCAGTGTCCCAAAGTCGAATGGTATGGGGGGACCGGTCGGGTCCCTTATATCGATTTCGATGTTGTGAAAGGAGTTGAACAATAATGGTATATACATAGGTGGTGAGAAAATTTTATTTTTAACACAACCGTACGCGTAAACTTGAAGATCCAACGACACCGTCCGCAACGAACGCGATTAAACGTCTCCTACAATGTATGGTTCACAGAGGTCGCTGTAAATCATGAGCATTGACGGCAAAGCATTGGCGAGATTTGCTGGATTAATGGATCGAATTTTATTATTTTCCAAGAAAAGACTCGTTGTACTTTTAAAGCCCAAGATTTTATATAATTTTTCGGACAATATTAAATAGCGAAACATGTATTCACTGCGCACTGTTTCGGAACAGACTAACTTAGCCGCTACGTAACCACCCCTTTCCAAACTGAAAATCACGTGATCTTGTGTGGTATCGAAGCTATTGATTTCTTGTATCATTTCTTCAATATTTGTGTATAGACCGGGTTGTATGTAATTATCTACATGAATCACCGGACTTTCTGTGTACATTATTGTGTAGTCAAGGCATATATTGTAGGGCCATTTTTCTTTCGTTATTTTTTATCACATGTTAAAACGTTAATGGTAATTGAATTTCTGTTATACCAACACTCCATTGACCTTGCAAACTAATTTTCTGAGGTAATTTTGTCACGTAGTGCGTAGTAGTATTATCAGTATAATACTGCATGCTACTGTTGCTAGGCAACATAACGTGAAAGTCGTCCTTCATTTTATATCTTTTAAATACTAACTTTTTACCCAGGAATTAAATTTTTCAGGATATCCCTTCCAGCTGACGAAAAGTCCTTTAGAACGTCCTTTACCTCGACTTTTCAATATCTTGTCAACCTCAAAGAAGCTCTCGCTCAATTCCTTTTGTACTCTGCTCAACTCTTCCTCGTAAAAGAAACCGTCAATGTCTTCGTCAGCTAAATCTCTGAGAAAATAAACTGGAGGTTGTCGCGTGCAAGAGATACGTACAATTCTAAATAACTCTAAAGTCCAACCGCTTTCATAACCTTTGGCAAAGACACTTCTCGTCTTACTGATACGAACTAAATCTCCAACGTTGTACTTTGGATTTTTATAAATATGTCTATCATATCGTTGCTTTATGTTTTCTCGTGCTCGTGCAACATTGTGCAAAGTCACGTCAGCTGGCGCCGTCTTTGTTGACGAATGCTTTGTGCGGTTGTTTGACTCTATTATACTTGGAAGAATGTCTACAAAGCGTCGATTGTTTGCGTGTGTAAAGTATCGCTACATTCTTTCTTTAATAGTTCTTATAAAACGTTCGGCTATTGCAGCCTTTGTCTGTTGGCTACGTGCTACCCTGTATTTAATTTCATTATCTCGTAAAACGGATTGCATTTCACGTCCTACAAATTTTTTACCTTTATCCGTTTGGAGACACATTGGTGTACGATCATCGCTTCGATGTTTTATCCTTGATAGGTACCGCCCAAGCGTATTTGCTGATGACATCGATGACAACGAGAACATAAGCGTAGCCATTATTGTAAGTTTTTAAGGTTCTCAAGTCCACTAAATCAGCTTCCCACACATCGTCAAAGTTACGCACGTTATAGCTTCTTCTGTAAAAGCGATTTCTTATAGGCCTATGTAAATTATAGGTATCTTGACTTACTAGCCAACTAATAACGTTCGATCGCAAAAATTTATTTTTCACAGCACTTACAAGTTTGTTACCACCAGCGTATGCAGTTGGTCGCGCCGCGCCGCTTCGTAGTAAAGTTTTTGCAATGTCTTATGCATTATTCTTTTTTTTATTTTTTTTAGACTTAGGGCCAATGGCTCTCTTGATGCGCGAAAAAAACTTCTCAAATGTAATCTTGCTACACATGCAGCATGCTGTCAATAAAGCGACTGTTCGCTCATCCAGCGGTGTTTCTCCGGAAACCATACGCGAAAAAGCAAATTCAGCCAACGCCCGATCGGCTTTTACACGTTGACCCTTCTTCTCCGTAGCGTAGGCAAGATTGTGCTGACGACATACTTCGTCCAAGGGATTTATACCTACATTACCGGGCTCAATACGCTTTGATAGCTTCGTTCCAGAATCGCAAAATTTGTATCCAGGTACATGCATCTCAAACGGTAGCAAGCCGATTAAAGCGTTGAGAGCACTATTCTTTTCCTCCTCCTCGAGTTTCACTTCTGTTTCTTCGCCTTGGTCACTTTTCCGCTCAATCGACGCCATCTTTGTACTTGAATCGACGAAAGCACAGCTTTTCTAAACTTTTGTCTATTATTCGGTGACGTCGTTGATTCAGCACTACTTTTATCAAGAAAACTTTCACTATTCGACGTAGATCTCGGACTCTTATTTGGTGATTTTGATTTATCGTCGTCGTCGTCGTCGTTGTCGTCGTCGACGTCGTTGATCAGTAATCTTAATACTTGAGTGTTTCCGACACACTCTTGCGGAATGTTTGCCATACGAAGTGCCACTGCAAACTGATCTCGGCCCACTGGTGTGCGTTTTTTTTCTGTTCCTCAAGGCATTGTTCACCAGTTCGACAATGTTCGACTGTGGTATGCGAACGCTACCTATGATGACGGTATGTTCATTGGTCCACTCAAAGTTACCAGTAGCGCGCAATCGTCGTATGATAAGTGCAGTTTTTTGACGAAACTTTTTCGGTACGCTTTCGATAACCTCGGTATCCTGCTTTTCCTCCTCTTTACGTTTCTCTTCGTCCTCGTCGACGTCGTCGTCAGAGGTATCGTTATCTTGCGATATCTTGGTGTTCTCCGTGATCGTGTCCGCATGTCATTTTCTTTCGCTGTCCAATTTTTTAAGGTGCAAATATTGTTGTAAAATTTGTTGGTACTTCTTCCATTTTTCTCGCTCATCGGTATACGGTAAATTCAAGATGTCGTTCATTTCTGCGTCGAGCCAACTCATTGTTGTGCCCAGCGTTTGCACAGACTTCAGACCATCGTTGAGAAACGCGCTTAACAATCGATCCACGCTTTCTTGAGGCAGAAGAATCATTTTAATTACGTGTTCCATATTTGTTACAGCATCGACAACACCGTTCCGAGGAGTGGACCCAACAAAGTAGGTAAGAAACTCCCTCCCTGTTTTACGATGATTTTTTTCTTTGACGACGGATGAATTTTTGCGTTCGCAAGCTTTCTGAGAACGCTGGCGTGTCTACGCAAGCGTTTTTTGTGCACCGCAATTAGTGAAACATTTTCTTCGAGAATGTTCAAAGCACACTCACAAATGTGCTTGATTAGCGTCTTTTCTGCTTTGCGCAACAGAGCTCTCTGTTGTTCAGTGTCGAGATGATAAAGAGCTCTCAAAATGGCAACGTGCTCTTGACCAAATGGGGAACGTAACTTTAGTGCCATTACAACGACGCGATTAGACCATGGTTCATCGTGTCGCTTCCTTTCATCTGTTTCTTAGCCACGCATACGTACAGATTCTCGTCATTCGGAAAAATACAAGTTCGAAATCGACAATTGTCCAGTGTATTTCGTTTGAGGTCCAAAAAAAGGTAACCAAATGGCCGGGAAGTAGCGTCTCAATAAGCTTCTTGCAAGAACCGAGGATTTTCTGGGCACACTTGCCTCAAAAAATGTTGTATTTGAGCGCGATCTCGTAAATTTCTAAAGATGACAATGTATTTCGAGTTTAGCAATATATCGCGTTGACTCTTACCTTAATGAAATATATTTTGCGTGATAAAAATAACGCTCAAATTGTTATGATGACTACCTTTAGTAAATAAATCAACGATACCGCTAGTACCGGATGATTCGCGCATTAAATCGTCAATAATAATCAGTTTTGATCTATGATCGCCCACCCAATCGCTGTTTTGTGGTGATCCCTCGTGAAACTCAATATTACTCCCGAGATCACGGTAACTAGACTGCCACTCACCGTAACAAAAAATAATCTGCTCGAATCGAGTATCACTCATACGGACAATGTGTCGTAAAAACCGTCTAACAAACACAGTTTTTCCGCAACCTGTGGGTCCACTCAGTGTACACGTCCACGGGTGTTGCCATCGCGTATCCATACTGCCCAACTAAGCTCTGTCGAAAAGCTGATTGACCACGGCGGGGGCCTCCGTGGACCGCTCACAAAATCGCGAGCGCTTTTGGAAGGCTAGCACAAAGGCGGCTCGTGCGACCAATCAGCTCGTTTCGTCGGTTCAACAGCCAATCGAGCTCTTTTCGCCGCCGCCGCCGCCGCGCCCCACCATCGATCATGGATGGCGACCAATCGGCTTGTAACGTCGTGGCAATTGGAGCACCTATTGCGCAGGATCAAGATTACCTTATTAAAAAGTTTCCTCCTTATTTGTGCAAGTTTTAAGGTTGAAGCCGCACGAGTAACTGACATCGAAATAATTTTTTTTCAAAGTTAAAGATTCGTGGCAAAGAATGTGCTGATGTCACAGTTTTCGAAATATGTATCCAGTTTCATCAAACATTCGTCGCAACGGTTTCAAGAATGCGCTGACGCGAGTATAAAGCGATCAAATACATTTTTCGGTACGTAAGGATGATTTTTGTATTCATGGTTTAAGTTTCGTGGTGAAGAATGTGCTGATGTCATCTTTTTTAAAATATTTATCGTATTTCATTAAACATCCGTTGCAACACCGATACGAGTATCAGGTAATCAATTACATTTTTACCTAGTATAAATGAGTAATGTGTTGGTCGTAAAAAGGACCGGTTTTTGCAATTGGATTAACTATTTTTCATGACTCAGTATCCATTTTTTTCGGATTCAGAAAATTATTTTGGGAAACGTATTTTTTTTTTTTTTTTTCACATGCTTTTTCTATAAGCGGTTTTCGACAATCATCTTCATCGTTCTTAGAGCTCGTGGATGTAGCGTTTGCTTTGCTATGCATCAAACCCATCTTGTCGTTTACTTGTTGATGCATCGGTTGTAAAAAGGGAAATGAACCAACCAACCAACAGCTTTATCGTACCTCGACCAAGTGAGTGTTTTCCCCTACTCTGATGTATTATATCCCTTTTCCTGCGACATCACGTTGGTAGCCATATGGATAACTCGTGGTCATGCTGTCAAAATATCTTTTACTATAGACTGGTTAAAACGTTTTTATTTCCGGTTGAGTCACTACATCGTGAAAAATTGTACGACAAATGGAAAAATTCGACAATCTTATTTCCGTAATATTAGTCATAACAAGCTCACGAATCGTGTCAAAATTTATCTTTTGACTATTGCTGTAATTTAATTTGATACCTTTAACTTTGCAAACATAATCTTTACTACCATCGGGTTTTTTAATCTTATATGCGTAAGACTTTGGCCCACCGGATAAAAACGAAGAAATGTATGCGCCAACTCCTTTATTGGCCAATTCGTCAGTGAGACTGCCTAGTGTCGTGCCAATGGGTAAATCGTCCAGTCCTTTTCGGGAAACATAAAAAACGGAATCTGTGTCGTAATAGAGAGTACGTTCTTCTAGAAAATTCAGTTACTCGAAAAGCTCTAAGCGTGCTTGTGCCGTCACAAAAGCGGCAACTACAACGTTACTTGATGGTTATGTCATCAAGGCCTCAGTCTTATAATTCCAGTTAACGTACAATGTATCATCGTTGACGGATAAAACACCATTAACATCGATTTCTGCACTCGTAAGTAATTCCATTATTCTTTCTGGGACCGTCACCACCTCAGTTTTTGTCAAATTTTCACGTTGACCAAATTTATCCCACAAAAAATTGAGTAATAATTTTGCAACGGATCCTAAGCCAGCATTGAGATGCATCTCATTTTTGTCGAGATTTATTTCTTAAGTTCTACGGATTTCGTCGATATAGAATTCCTTTTGCTCATTAGATATGCAGGTAGGTAGGTAACCCGAAGCTAGTGTTTTTTGTTTAAAAAACTCGTTAATATAATGTGCAAATAAGCTTCCTTTGTCCGTTTCTTGATTATACTGTGTTACCTGATATTGTGATATATTTCATAAAAATTTTTAACGATATAACCTACGCGAACAGCCACCTTGACTTTTTCGGATACCCACGTACCTCTTAGAATGCGATCTCTTTCATCGTCGTGGGTACAGTGCTCTTAAAGCATATTCTCACAACAGGTACGGCACAAAGGAAAAATAAGCTTATCGTGCATTTTCACCGGTAATACAGGATGATACAAATTTCTAGGTGGTGGCACATCACAAATAATTAATCCATTTACTTGGAAAATATCATTATTGTCACCTATTATTTTTTTACACTCCCCTTCGTTAGAGTATAACGTTGGATGACCAACGGGGAATATACCTCGTTTGCAAATATACAGATACAAAGAGCATACGTCAACGTATTTTATTTTTTCTCCATCCTGACAATTGTACATTTTTACAGTGTTTTCTGTTCGACCACCGAAAAATGCATCACGTGGATTCCATGGTTTTCTACTCCAATAATTTTCATTTTTTCGAATAAAATTTGAAAGTTCTTCGTTTTCACATATTTCTCGGTTAAAGTCGCATTCCCATTTTTCTATCAACTCATAATTTGACATTTTTATCGTTTCGTTAATCGTGCAAGTTTTCTCATATCTATCCTCCATTGTATCTCCGGTCGTCAAAATGGTATCTCGGTTTATTCGGTAACACCGTGGGCAGCCGTGCCAAAAGCAACCTTGGAATTATAATACGATTCCACGATGATCATGCACACCATCTAGAGGAGTACAGTATCCATCGACGATGATACCTTCTGGTAAGCGTCTCTCTCGGTAGTGTCCAACGTGTTGGAAAAATCGCTGGAAAACGTGTTTTTCCATCCAATAAAGCCATTTTAAAGCTATTTCAGATTCATTGTTAGCCATTCTGTAACCTTTTTGTGGTATTATACCAATTTTATTTTTTTGCAGAAATTGTTTTCTATACACACGCATGCTGGTCGAAGCGATCGTTGTGCATTACCCAAAAGGGTCCACCTCAAATTTTTCAAAAGTTTTTCGAAAAGCTATCAAGCTAATCTTAAAATTTTTATGTCTTGCCTACAGTATTTTATAATTTTACTTTTAAAGTCAAATGTATAATTCTTTTCTACTTGTTCATTGTACCATTTTAAAAACTCATCTCGATCTTTCGTGTGCATGCTATCGGGTGAATATACGTCGAGCGGCGGTAGAGGACCTATGTACGATTGATTTTCGGGCTTGTTAAAAAAATGTTAAAAAATACCTTTTTCAATTTCCGACAGACCGTACGACTTGGGTAAGCCGCTTAAAAGCATATGAAAGTCATTAAGACTATCGATAAATTTTATTTTCATAAATTTCATCAATATTATTTTTGATCCGTTCATGATAACGGATGGTACTACGCGTTCGCCGTGTTTTTCCACTATATACTTAAAAATAAATTGAGCATCGAATCCTTGTGCATTGTGTGCTATGCAAATGATCTTGTCAAAATATTTTTGATGATCCGAAGCAAGATCTACCAACTGTTTGATTGGATTAATTTGAAAAATATATTCTCGAATACCGCAATGATCGCAGTTTATCGAAATATCTTGTACGTTGCTACAAGCATTACAAACTTGTTGAACAATACACAGATTTACTTCGTGGATTTCTTTTTCCTCATCACCCACGATGGGTGTTGTCTGCTGCGTTTCAAAATCGTAGAATAAAATTAAAAAATTAAGTTTTTTGCTGTTCAATTTTAACGGTTGAATGTAAAATTGATGATTTACGGGTAAATACTCTTTACAATTGCAACAAAAAGAAATACCGCATTGATGTTGATGTTTCTTATTTGATATTCGCACAGTTTTGCAACGTAACGGGCAAATTTTGATTTTTCCGCAAACGGTAAAAGATTTATTAGACAAACCCTTTTTTTAATGATTTTCAAAACACGTGAAGTTAAAAAATAATCTGTGGCACGAATTACACTTTTTTGATGGACCCGTCACATCGCAAAGAGGAGATTGCATACACTTGTAGCATTTGTTGGAGCATCTGTGATCCTTGATACGCTAATAACTCTTATTGCACGGTAAACAGTATCCGCAACTACCGCTTGCGCTGATCAAATTCAGAATAGGCTTGTAATGATCAGCGTTTTCATAGTACATCAATCGTTACGTATAAACGATTTGTCCTTGAGTCTCTAAAACTAAATGAGTACCATCGTACAGGGGCCGATGACCACGCCCAAAATTTTAAAACAAATAAACGACAATTGCTGTCTTGTGAGTAGAAAAAAAAATTTGAAACTCGTGAACTTCTGCGAGGCCAAACCCTGTATCAGGCACACAAATTTTTGTTAATCGCAAAAGCTCTTCGGCAGCTCTCTTTTGAGTGGGCCCGTAATCGCGTCTTATAAGGTTCCAATAATTATGTAGCCTACCTGTGCGTATTTGTCCCCGGACGACGTAAGCGTAAGCTGCTGCTAGAGCTCGTGGCAAACAAAGATTATCATTGTTATTAATGGTTAATATTGACTTTTTCCATACGTTGTTCTCAGTCAAGGCTACACGTCCTCTTCCACTGATGCCACTTATAATGGCACAATTAATTGACAAACTGTCATCGATTTTAAAGTCACTTGAACTCTGGACGGCATTAAACAATACATCCCATAAGTCTTCAACAATAAAATTTCGAGTAGGCCTAAAAGATATCCACAACGGACCATGATGAAACATTTGAGAATTTATAGTAACACTTATAAAGTCTTCAGGATTACTTTTTTCGACTGAATGATTATGTAAATCATTCATACAATCCTCAAGCCATGCGTATAAATTAACATTTGGGGGTGGTCTTACCAATCTACCTTGAATTTCTCGTCCTTCATAATTAAATCGACGATATCGTCTAATCGTTATGTTTTTAATAATAAAACGTGGACCATCCCCTTCGCCATTCTGCAACGGTAATTCTTAAAAAACATTTTGAATATTTGAAAATAACTGAAGAAAAAGATGCATCTCATAATATTTACCATCATCCTCGCTACTGTCACTGCTACTACTACTACTACTACTACTACTACTACTACTACTACTACTACTACTACTACTACTACTACTACTACTACTACTACTGCTGCTACTACTACAATCGTCTTTTTTGCTTGCTTCTTCCGTGTCTGAATGTTTTTCATCATCACCACTAATATCTTCGTATATCGGTCGATTTAAACCACTAGTCGATGGTTGTGGATTTTTCTCTGCAAGTAAAAATGTAAAAATTATACCTGATCAATTAACATAGTAATACAGTCTGCTTACCACTCATAGTAGGCGGTGTACATTCCGTGATTGCATCAGTATTGAAAAGTACTTCGTCCCCAAGTGTATCATCATGCATTTGCCTTATCACTAGGTATAACTAAATTTTTAATGACTGAAAGTAAACAAAAGCAATAATTTGAAGGTATACTTACGGTAACAGCGCACGATATTTTTTGCCAATGGATGATTACGATCGACAAATTTTTGAACAGCTTTTACAACAGTTTCGTGAATGACTGTATAATTAAAAAGACCACGTTTAAACATGTTACTCACGGTTTTTATTCGACAATGTAAGACAAGAAAATACAATTTTTTGAGTAATATATTAATCAATAATGATTGAAAATTACTACTCTAGGCGCTACCACACATGGTGCAAATGTGTGGTTTGCGAACGAGTGCAACGCGTAGCAAGCATCTAAGCACGCTTATCAAATGAGCTTTTGTAAAAGGTTCCATTGTTAATGTTGAAACGATACTGAGGGCTGAGGGTCTTTCTTCTGCTATTAATATTTTTGCAAGAAATTGTGATTGGTCGACTTTTTCCCCCGTGAGTCACTGCTTTACTTTAAGGAATGTGCAGACTCTTGGTTTTTTTTTTTTTTTTTTTTTTTTAGGAATGCGCAAATTATTTTGTATAGAGCATCCATCACCTTGATTTCTCAAGAATTTGAGAAGATCAGTTATAAAACAATCGTTACCTTATATTAAATAGTGGGTATTTGACGTCTTACTTTCAGGAATGTGCTGACTTTGGTTCATAGAGTATCGATGTGCTATGTCGACGCGTGGCTCGCTAAAAAACGTTCTTATTACCCGTGCGATCCACCTCTGATCTCGTATGTATGTATGATGATTTTTATACCTAGCGTTTTTACACATGTCATGGGAGGGAGGGGTGTAAGGTAGGAAGATTCTGCAACATTGTGTAAAAAATGATTTACGGATTTACGAACTTAAAGAAAAAGAAGTCAGTTACTAAAATGCTTCCAACTGAGTCGACGGACCTCTTTGAAGGTGCAGCAGTGAGTGATGGTAACGATCAGGCGGAAATTGAAGAAGCCCGTATACCACCATCTGTACGGAAGTTTTTCCGTTTGCAGCATTTATGACGATTACGGTAATACCCGTTTACCAGACCAGCATTAGTTAATGTGTTGATGGAAGTGATTGTGTATGAGAATCAATATCGGTATTACCAGGGGTACGTCGTTTCCTTCCTTGATTTACAAGCAATGTGGCCGCGAGAAATCATATATGACGACCTAACGTGGTACACGTACAACTATGCTGTGGAAGTGCCCCGGAATGACCCTTATTTAATATTTGCCTATTTTGAAGAAAATTGGCGGACGAGCATATACGCTGCAAGATTGGTATATTACTAGGACATTACAGGTAATAGATTAGAGCTTTAGCATCGATAAAGGAAGTGAAGTGTTATATAAATTTTTAATGTACATTGGCAATTATTATGTGTTGTGATACATAATATAAAATATATGTGATAAAATAAAAACTGTAAAATTATTCTTGTAATCGACAATGTTTGTTAATAAATTGTATTAATACAAATTTCAAAATTTTTTATAAAATTTAAAATACCCAGTGTGACTTCGTTCATTTTCACTCAATTAACACAAAGAGACAAATTGCGAGATCAATTTGCGCGCGTCGAAGCAATATACCTCGTGAGTAACAAAATACTTATTATTTTACACATCATCGGTCTCCGCGTCTCCAGGATTTCGTATGTATCTCTCTTTCTCTCTCCATCTCTCTCTCTCTCTCTCTCTTTCTCTCTCTCTTTCCGCGACGTTTAGATTTCGCGTGTTCTCCCCTCTGCTCAACAGTTTTTCATACTCCCACCTCACAAATACTTACATGCGACACTTTGGCTTCGTCAAAGCAGACCCCTACCCAAGTGGTGGAAGTTTGTTTTGACGGGCCAAAGTGTTGCAACAACTACTGACGTATATAACGTAATTATTTATACTACGGCTCTAAAGATTAATGACTGCTTTACTATACATGTTGATCTTCTAAAAGACATTGGATTTTTAAACTCAAAAGTTCTAAAGATCTTCCGACGACAAACGCATTTAGTGAAAGTAATATGCTTAAAACACAAAGTTTCAAAGAAAGATCGTATTGATTTGGTTAAAGAAGTAACTCAACTCGCAAAATAATATAACAAGTACCAGACAACACTTGACCTGGCTTAGGAAATGTTTTTGGTGGAAACGTAAATAAGAAAATAGACAAAGAAAGTTTTTTTTTTATACAGGTAAATGCAAAGAGGAAGCAAAATGTCGTCAATGTCTTCTATGCGTTTTGGAAATTTTGCATGAGTTGAATGGTCACAACACTACGTACACAAACCTATATATTACTTACTAGCACCTCCCCGTTTCGGCTTCGCCCGAGACTTACTAAATGAAACACCTTAGTGTGTTGACATGTAATGTAAAACATTTTTAGTGAAAAATTATATATCTAGTTCTGACACTTTTTAGAACAAAAATCTTTTTATTAAAAACATATTTGTTCGAAATGCATACAATTTATTTGGTCAAATAAAAAGCTGTAAAAAGTGAAAAAAAAAATAATTATGTTGAAAAGTACCGGGCATTTCTTATATCATAAAATAATCGTTGGCCTTTGAAGGCCGTTGATTTGCAGTTTTCCCGTATAATCTATGAACAGAGCTATTTTTAAAAGCTGGAAGGATTTAAAGCTCACAAAAAATTTATCAATAAAAATTTTTTCTCGTATCTCACAACTTTATCACCAGAGCTACAAAGTCCTGGAGCTTAATATCTATGTTATTTATCGCAATGAAAATAAAAATTTATATTCTACCTATTTAAAAATCCAAAAGATTTAAGAGATTACTATGAGGGTTATAGTGAAAAGCTGATTTCTCACTTAATAAATTCTTTCGTCATTTTCTTGACACCTAAAATTGTATTCGTAAGATGCATTTGAAGTTTTCCGTCTAATTCGACTTCTTGTGACTTTTAGCATAGTTGAGAGTCTTGTAAGCCCTAAAGTCTATTTTTTTAATTTTATTAGGTTGTAATATATTTGTTGGTAAAGAAGTTCGACGTCCGATGACCCTGAAAAGGATCAGTGAGCTTCTTAAGTAAAATCTTTCTTGACTGAAGTTTCCAGCAAACTTGACTGCTTAGATAACTCAGGGTTTGAAGCTTTGGAGCTAGTTTGAGAGCTCTTTCCCAACGTCTCCTGGTATAACGTCAAAGATAGTGTCCAAAACATCTTTTTTTCAGTTGTTTTGGTGGTCCAAGATAGAAAGATTATTTCATGATACTTGCCCGTTGGTAACTGCCCCGTTGGCTCATGTTTATTACTTTTTCTTCATAGCTGTTAGGTTCTCCCAGTGCAGACCTTGGAGAGGATCGGTGATTCCTGGTTGAAGGCTTAAAGTTGAGAGGGTAATATAAAGTCGTCGGTCACCAGGATTCCCAGCCTTGCGACTAACAACTCTGCTCGTAACGTCTGCCAGTGAATGACTGACTTGGTTTAATAGTGGCCGGCTTTACATAATCTTTGAGTTGACGAATCGTCTCTGGAAATCGTAGTGAAAATGTATTAGTTGGCAAGGTAATTTAAACTTAGCTGGCCCTTAAAAGAACTGATGAGATTAACGGTTAAGTAAGGAACGTAAATACTAATAATGGCCCTGAAAAAGGGCCGGTGGTGAAACTTGCAGCTATTCCTTATTATTATTCTTAATAATAAAGAGCCAGCTGCAGGTAGCTTGGCGCTTATCCTTTAAGCCTATATGTACAAAGACCATACAGGAAAGGAAGTACGCCGCTAACCACAGAATATCTCGTCCTCAGGTTGTTCCCTGGATAACCATCCGTTTGTCGGTAGTCAGGAAAGTGGGCCTGGAGAATACCTTCTCTGTAGATAAGCCGTTGGGACGATCACTAAGGAGGCCGTTGTGGCTGCCTGTACTCTTCAGGGCTGTCTTCGCTGAAGCGCATTTGAAATAGAAAATTTTCTGACGGCACCAGATCGGATGGTTGAATGGCCACAAAGCTCTGAAGTGCTGGAGCAGATTGTGCTCTGGCTAGAAACGTTTTCTGGTATTTCACCAGAGACGTTGACGTTCTGAACGTCTGTTTTTCCGTGGCACTCTTTTATTTTGGGGATCCGAGGTAAAAACCGATTTATTTCGCTTGCCCATGAAAGAAAAGTGTCATTGGTAGCCAGGATGCCTAGCGGCACGACGGAATTCTCTGCTCTTGTTATAGTGCCTATGATCGACTGCGACGACGGTTTATTCAATGGGGAATCTTATAACCACTCTTCACTATCTTTGGTTGCGGGTGGTTTTTCACCTCGACGCCACCTAACGGATCCTACTGAGCTAAAGCACGAAGCTGACTTGTTTCATCAAAACTTTGAGCGTGTATTAACTTTTTCAAGAAAAGAACTATGCGAAAACCATCTCGGAATCACCAAGAACCAGTATGCAAAATTACAGCAAAATCAGTTTAGTAGTTGACGCAGTTAGAGATTACAACGGTTTTAGTGACATTGCTTTATATGTTTGTAGGATAAATATGAGCTCACATCTTGTACTCAAGTTTCCTGCGAGAGGATTTTCTCACTTTTGAATATTATAAAGAACAAATTAAGATCAACTTTTAGTCAAGATTTATTAGAGTCGTTCGTATTACTATCTGTTAAAAAAGATTTTCCTTTCGATTATGAGGAAACGGTCCATTATAATGCTACTAGTTCACGAGAGTTGTCGAAGTTACTTAAAGTTTAATTTAGAAGTTTGTCATAAAATTTTCCAATTTTTTAAAAATGTTTAATACGTAAAAATCGTATGTTATAGAAATTACTAAATTAAAAGATACTATACACCAAATTTTTGACCAAAAATATTGCGTTACATATTTATTTTTGATACAATAATGGCTTCAATAATGTTTCTTTGCGTTATAAGTTGTGATTATTAAAACATCTTTTAATTTAAAAAATTAAAAGACTTACAGTGTTTTCGAATATATATTTAACTTAGAAATTTAAAAATACAAGACTGTACTAATCATTAAATAAAAAACATCTTACCATCAATCCTTCGCGTATTATTTAATTAATTACTCGAACTTTTTAGTTCACATTTCGTATCTTAAAACGTAAATTTGTTTTTCATTTGGCGAGTGTGCATATATATATATAACTTTTGGGGGCCACTTTATTGTATGTAGCCACCTGGGCCAACGATAGCCAGTCCAACCCTACACCGGTAAAAACTACGACACGCACACGCCGAGAGGAATAGGATGGGGCACGAAGGCCAAGATCGAGAGAATCAACATAAGTATACCAGTGGGATGAATATTATTAATTGGTGTCTACTTGGACTTTCGGTGCTCCACCGATTAAGACGCGGTGACGACTTACCCCCAAGTAGTCGAGACTAGGAATAGCAAAGACGCTCCTCAGGTGAAACATTTGGGTCGATCACTTAAGCTGTGCTCAAGATACCCAAGGGCTCCAAGGATGACCTACCCCTACGTGACTTCTTCAGGATAGGTATAGAGTCCTGTACTAATAAACCGTGGGTGTACTAATAATCCTACATAGTCTAATCAAGTGTATGTAAGAAAGAATGAGTGCCGAAAAATTTTAAAATTAAAAATGTATAAAAAAAAGTTATTTTAAATGAATGCTGAAAAATTAAAATTAAAATTTAAATTATAGTTTATGTTTGAGCGCAAATTTTAAAGCAATTGCAAAATATTTTTTTTTTAATTGACAAATTAAATAGTTTCGTTAGGTAGAATGTAGCAATAAGTCCAAATAAATGTAAGTAATAAATACGGCAATTGTAAAAACAAGTTCATAATTAAAATAAACTTGAATAAACTAAAAAACATTGAAAATGTACTTACTTGTTTAAACCTACCCCTTTACAGGCGATTGTGAGTCCTTAAATTTTTTAAGTTTGTTTGAAAATTTGAAAAATAGTTAATAAAATATTTTATTAGGTTGTGGTCTACTTTGAAATAAAAAATTAAAGTCAGTTAAAATTTATTTATCCCATTTTATCTAGTTTTAGTTTACAATCCATTGTTTAGTTCAAAACTTTGTTGAAGATATCAACATTATGACTTGTGATTCAACAACTGATGATATAAAAAAAACAATTTGCAAGTACAATCCTGATAGAAAGAACACTAGTGACTGTATAGGATCATCAATATAATACTCTTTTTATTTGCAAAGTAACACCTGAAATAGCAAAACTGAATGTAGTAAAATACCATAATCAATCGACCACACACATTGATAGAATAAAGTAATTAATTTTAAATTTTTTCTGAATTAAAAATTGCTGCTTCATGGATACATAACGATTAAGTGTTTTTTAATAATCCATCCACTTTTACCAATTTTCTGAAACATTACCTGTGACTCAAATTTTTTAAGTAAATGTCAATCGGATGAGCATAAAATTCTTAAGATAATGAAGAACGTTATTGCTCTAGTATGCTACAACAGATTAACTAATATTTTAGAAAAAACAAAGTTTAAGCTCTTAGTTGACAAAAGTACTGATATAACGACGTATATGTATATTTATATAATTCTTAGGTATTGTGACGACAAAGCATGTCAAGAGATGCTTTGTATAATTTAGTTAGATTATATACAGATAATAAATTTCAAAAAGACAAATCAATTACTTCTCCTCTTATTGACAATAATGTACCATTGACACAAATAAATTTTTCTTGTTTGGACACCTTTAGTTTAATAATAGTAAAAAAAAATTCGGTACTATCGTATCTGAAAAAAATTATTCCTAGAATGAAAATAGTAAAATGTAATAACTATCTTCAAAATTTTATTGAAAAAAGCGCTCTCAAAGTTTGACCTGAAATTTTTATTCACATAACTTCTTTTTCCAAGAGAAAAACCAAGTGGGAAGTTTTCCAAATGAAAAGTTATTAAATTACAACACAAATAGTAAAGATATTTAAGCTCAATGGGTTACTTGCTTCGATTAAATATTATCTATATACGTCAGACTCGGTACCAATGTATACTTTTTTCAAGGCTTAACTTAAACGTAAACCAAGGAATACGAATTTACAAACTATTTATCATTTTAAAAACCTGTAAATGAAGTTTATCATTCGTCCATACTAGATATGTATGTCATACTACAAAAACTAAGTATAAGTTTTTTAACACAAGTAACCTTTAATTGACGTGAATAATAGTTTTGTCAAAGTCTAATATTCTTATTTTTTTATAAATATACTTGGATGATGTCTACATTGATAACACTGAAATTGAAGTCATTGATCCATTTGGTTGTGTTATTAATATCTTAAAATTGAAAAAGTAGCAAACTAAGGATTTGATACGTAGGCTATTATGAAAACGTCACCATGAGATTTACATTTTCACTAATAACTTGGAAAATATTCTTTCAAATCTTTCAACAAACTCTTATGTTACTGTAAATAATAATTAAAATAACAAAACCGAACTGAATAAGGCCTGCTGTCATGGTTTCAAAACGACTTCAATTAAAAGATTGAGTAAAATCTTATGAGTATACATACACACAGCAGACGAATGATAAAAAATTGTGCATAAGATCTATTTATAAGAATTAATTTTTTTTCTCACGAATTAGTAATCTCCTGGGATACGATATGAAATAGCTCGCATGATTCATCAATAATAATAATAAAATACACTTATTTTAGTTCAAAATAACTTCTAAGGCTGACTGTACCGCTCTTACCCCCTTCATGAATCTTTTTAAGAAGCACTAGAAAATATTAAATATTCAAAGCTGATGTAGATAATTCTTTAAAAGTTAAAGATACGGAAAAATTAGAAAAAATTAAAAGTAGATTCTCGTCGACTTGTTAAAAAATTATGTTAACAGATCAAAGAAAATACAATTTGAATAAAGATTTCCTAATATAAATGAAATTTTTGAGTCTCGATAATGCCTCACGCTTCAATATTCGTCAAGAATGCCTTAAGCTTCAATTTTTATAAAAACTGGCTCGACTTACATCTGTTATTTTTCCACTGGCTAAATGTAGTATATAAGAATGAATATGCTGAATTCTAAATGAGTACACTTGCCTTATAATTCTTTTGATAATAAAGTACTAGAAAGTGAGCAACTTGTTATTTTCTGGAAAAAACTTGGTGATGTTATTGAACACGATGGTCAGTATTTATTTAAAAATTTATCAAAATTTGCATTGATAGGAATAGCTGTTCCCCTCTCCAACGCTAAATCAAAACGTGTGTAGAGTTTAAGAAAATTATATAAAAGTTTACATAGAGGTTTCATGAGTTTAAAAGTATTGCGTGCAATTTTACAGTCATCAGACTACATAAAAGTAATAAGTGAACCTCTCCATTTTGAACCCACAAAAGAAATATTAAAAAAATTAATTTTAAAATTTAAATGACCATTTTTTAAATAAAAGATTTATTGACAATTTCGACATTTATGATGGAGAAAAAATATACAAAGAATATTTGGAACAATGTAAAGCTAGAAATGATCGTTATACACAGATAAAGAAAAAATAAAAGTTAAACCTTGAAAATTTTATTAAGTCGCTCACTTGTGATTCTTTAGATACTATATTATCCTCATGAGATGAAATTGATGGTGAAAAAAGTTATGATCATATCACAGTAATAATTTTAAATAATCTTTTTTTTTTTTTAAAGGAATTAATTGAAGATACGAGAAATTTTATAAGAAATTAGGACAAATTCGATATTTTTTATAAATTAAATAAGTTTGATAAAAATATTTATCAAAAAATTTATCTAAATGATACGAACTGATAAAAATACACAAAAAAGTCTTTCCTATCCGTATCATTGTCTCGACACTGAATTGACCTACTTATAGTTTTTCTAAATTTCTTTCTGATTTTTTCATCAAGAATATTTCGCTGGCAAAATCGCACATAAAAAATAGTTATGAATTAAAAAATAAATTAAAAGATATGATCATTTCACCTGGTTACACCATTATAAGTTTAGATGTAGTAAGTTTATTTACCAATACTAGTGAAGCCTTAATCATAAATGCAATGAAACATTTTTAGAAATTCTTGAATGGTTAAATCAATGTTTCTCTTAATGAATTTTACGCGAGTGTATCTTTAATTTTGAATTGGACTTCTTTCCATTCTAACAATAAATTTTGTAAACAAGTTTTTGGCTACCCAATGGGTAGTTCCTGTAGACCAGTCTTGTATGATGTTGTAATGCGTTTGCTTGAAATTTCATAGGTAGAGAAGTTATGTTTTGATGTTCCACTGTATGTACGGTATGTGGATTATATGTGAGCCTACTAAATACATCAACTATACTAAAAACATTGTTAATAGCTATTGTCCGAAATTACAATTCACTGTTGAGACATGAAATAACAACAGCATTAGTTTCTAAGATGTGGAAATTATCATTCAACAAAATAACACAGTACTAAATAATTGCTACTAAAAATACACACACTCAGGCCGATACTTAAATTTTCTCTCTTAAAATAGGAATCATTTACACATTAGTAGACTTCTTTATTAAATTAACGGATACTGAATTCCATAACGAAGATTTAAAATTTATCAACAAATTTTCATTAGCTCACATTTTTCTTCAAAAGTTTATTGAGAAATTTTTGAACAAAAAAATAAATACCGTAAAAAACATTAATATGATTGACAATCAGAACAGAAATGATAATGATTATAAACTTATCTTATCACTACCGTATATTCCCACTTGCACGGTCCTATTGAATATTATTGTAAAAAGCTTCACATTGGTCTTGTATATGGTTTGAACAATACATTGAATTCGATATTTTTACTTGAAAAAGATGTTACCGAGCCACTTGATACAAATAATGTCGTTTACCACATACCATATGCGAATTGCAACTGCTGTTATATCGGTCAAACACTCAGAACTGTGAAATTAAGAATGGCTGAACACAAAAGAGACATAGAAAAAATCAAGTGTAAAGTTATACTTGTATAAAATTATACGGCAAACAACATTATTTTTAGTATCAAAATATCTTCTATAAAACATTGTTGCGTGCGAAGGTGGTGCAATTATCGTGGGAATGAGTAAACCTACGTTGATTGGATCATTTTTAATTAATATTTGATAAGTTAACGATCATAAACAATATATTATGGCACAATACAATAAAAATAATGTATAGGCTGGCCAGTCCAAGACTGTGCACTTGCATAGAATCTTCTGGTGATTTTAAAACAACATTCTACTGCCTACGCTGATTGCATCTGTAACGTCTCGCTCACATCTATCACGTACGATCCCACACTTATTTCTCGTCCATATTTAATACCCAAAATACAATTGTACATAGAAAATTAAGAAAAACCATCCTGTAGTATAGTTTTCTTTAATAGGGTCGTATTACATGCTAGTGAATGTTCCTTCAGGACGTTCATCATACATGGGTTTTTTTGACAGATACTATTTAAACATTAAACATATATTGAAATAGCATAAAAAAATACCCACAAACATTGCAGCTCGTTTGACTGTACAATTATTTTATACATCAACATTTAAAAAAACGGATATTCAACATGTAACCATATGAAAAAATTTCATCAAATGGCCTTTTTTTAGTTTGTAGGAATCTCCTATTTTTTTGGGTACAAAAAATTACTTTTAGAAAAATCTATCAAATTTTTAAATAAACCCGTATGTTAAATTTTGAATGAATATAGATAGAGGGTTTGAGGTGTGCGTGAAAGCATGTATATGAGTACATCCACCTAAGAAAAAGAATTGCTAGCTTTACTGTACACATTAGCGTTCTTGTCATTTTTCTGAACTTTCCCCCACAAACTACATGAAAAACGTCCTTGAGTCAAAAAATCATTTCAATAACGAATGGAAAAATTCCTAAAGGATAAAATACAATACAATTTAATAACTGTGTTTGTACATTACAAAATTTTTTTTATTTATTTTTAAAAATTTTGAAGAAATTGTATGAAAAATTATTTATTCATTGTAAAAGTAACAAATTAAATACGTAGGAATGTATGTTTATCAATTAATTGGAAGGATGCTCTGCTAGAATTTACTATTTGCCAAGTTTTCTTAAAAAAAATTCTTTGTTAAATTATTTTATAAAGTAAATTGTTTAGTTACCTCATTTATAACCAAATCTAATAAATTAATTTACATGAAATAAAAATTTTTATGAAAAATAATTTACAAACTGTAAGATAAAATAAAGTGTTTGATTTACACTGTTGGGCCTGATCATAGCAGAGTAGGTAAGGGTCAGAAAGTAAGAGGTCTGAGGTTTAAATCTCTGTGGAAACTGTTTTTTTTTTTTTTTTTTAGAATTAGTTAAAATAAAATAAAACAAAATTCATAAAATTTAAAATGTGTAGCATGGTGACGTGATGCGGCATAATGTGGCGTAGAGGAATCCAGAAGTACGTCACGAGGGGCAGGGCAAAGGGGGAGAATCAAGCAAAATCTACTTCTGTCACACTTTTTCTCAAGGTCAAGATCTAAAATCGATGATTTACCCCCACGCTTAACGCGCCTATAGAAGTATTACTCTAAAAAAAGATACATCTGTGCTATCACAACATAGCATAGAATTTACACATAGCTTCAATTTTGATAAAATAAGAATTTCAGACACAGAATAAAACTGCAAAAAGCGCTTCTTTTTCGAAATGTTAAATATACATTACTTCAAAAATAGTATTAATAGACAACAAGATACAGAGACATTGAAAAATTCGTTATAAGTCTCTCGTTAAGTCAATTGAGAAAGGAGACTAACTTGATATACATGATTTTAGGGCCCCTTTTATTTACAGTGTTAGGAAAACATGAACTATTTATGTGCGTCTCACAAGGAACTGCTTGCGATTCTTATTTCATTGTATTACGTGCGTATAGTATGTCATTTGTGCATGTGCAGGGTATAAAAGTAACTAAACTTGAAACTCTGACTACATTACGATTTTACATCCCTTTCGTGAGAGTCAAAAGTATGTTATACACTTTATCTAATTTGCGTTTATTGTATTTACCAAAATTTATATTGTGAAAAATTTTTTATTACTCATAGATTCTTGTACCTGATGAGGGCCGGGACATTATCCAAACGGCCGAAACGTCATTTTATTTTTTAATAAATACAAAATTTGACAGTCCCACCATTGGACGTTGTTTCAAATTATTTACGAACTGTCATTACACGTCTTATTTTTATTACATAATCTAATTTTTAACATTAATTTCAAACAATAAACAAACATTAAAATATAAGGATACGAACATAGAGAATTCAGTAAGACAATCAGATACTCAGCAAAAAAGAGGAAATTTCAAACTGATTCTTAAAACATGTGATGCAATTTTAAATAATTATAATAGAAAAAAAAAAAATAATACTTTGTATTCGCTTCGTGCAGCAATTTGAAACAACGCCAACTGCAGGGAAAAAGATGACGATTCTAACTAATAGGAATACGTAGCATGAGGTAGACAATGACAAATAACAAGTGTTCATTTGAACAATAATCAATATTTAACAACTAAAATAAGTTTATTCAGTCCCAAGAAGCATTTCAATGGCAAATAATACTTTTTTTTTCATGAAAAAATAATACTTTTTTAATTTCATAAAAAAAAAAAGTAAAATTATAGTATGAAATGGAAATAATGTAAGAGTAAGTATTATAAATATTACTTTCTAATGTGCTAATTATAAGTACTTTAAGAAATAAATTAACGTTTAAGAAAAATTGCAATATTTATTAATAAAATACAACTATAAAAGGAGAAAAACATTTTTTTTTAATGTACTTTTTAATAGATATTTTCTGGCTAGAAAGTATACTAAACACCAGAAAAAATTACGTCATTTGTTAAATATACAATACTGTTGAAATAAATGCATGTAACAGATCATTGTCCATAAAATTCTGTGTGATCGTGTTAGTTAGCATCGACAACTTTTCCCCTGCAGGTGGTGCTGTTTCAAATTGCTGCAGGAAGCAAATCATGGAAACTAAGCAATAGAACTACTGGAAAAAAATATTCATAAATGATATATTAGCATCAATATATGTTACTGTTCCAATAATACATGGTTAAATGGACAGATAACAAGCCGCCCATTGTGTGTAACACAAGTAACTCGAACTCTCGGAAACTGAAACATGTGTACCAGGGATATTCTTTAGCACTTGAGGAGCGGGAACCAGCGTGTACATCAGCTTCCCCTGAGTCAAAATCCGTTTACAGAATAATTTTTCAAGAATTATTCATAAAGTGAATGGATTCACAAAAGTGCTCAATTTCAGCGTGTTTAGAACGCCAATTTCAATGGCTTGGGCTGCCATGAAGTGCAGTGTCATCGATCACAACAACGTAGCAACAAACCTCTAGGTCGGTAAACAAAGTCTGAATAGATCCTCTAGCGTCCAGGAGATGGCGCTCAAATGTGATTAAAATAGTAAAAACGGGTAGCTATAAAATCATTAGAAGGAGATGAAGGGAGGAGTATCAGAAACGTAAAAATAAATAAATAAGCGTACGAAAAGGTTATTTAGTTAACCCGAGATATTATTGTAAGATCATTCTACATACGATAAAATTGACAACGACGATGAAGATGATAATGATAATGATAAAGATGATAAACATGATAATTAATATAATATAAGCAAGAAGATACAATTCTAAACAACATTACGAATAATAATAAATATTTCTAATTAATACAAATGTTTAACTTAAGCGGCTATCAGGTAGAACTTGGGCCGCACTTGGGTAGTGCTTGAGTAGTGGCGCTTAGGCAGTACTTTGACGACACTTTGGCGGTACTTGGACGGTAATTTGGCGGCACTTGGGCAGAATTTGAGCAGCGGCACATGGGCGGTACTTCGGCGGTACTTTGGCAGCACTTGCACGGTACTTGCGTGACACTTGGGCTGTACTTTGGCAGTACTTTGTCGGCACTTAAGCAGAATGTGAGCAGCGGCACTTGGGCGGTACTTGGGCTGCACAAGGGTGGTACTTGGACAATACTTTGGCAGCACTTGCCAAAATTCAAGCAGCGGTCAAAATACGGCCCAACTGCCACCCAAGTACCACCCAAGTGCCACTGCTCAAATTCTGCCCAAGTGCCGACAAAGTACCGTCCAAGTACCTCTTAAGTACCACCTAAGTGGCGCCCAAGTACCGCCTAAGTGCCGCTGCTTAAATTCTGCCCAAGTACCGACAAAATACAGCCAAAGTACCACCCAAGTGCTGCCCAAGTACCGCTCAAGTACCACCCAAGTGCTGCTGCTCACATTCTGCTCTAATGCCGACAAAGTACCGCAAAAGTACGTCCTAAGTGCCACCCAAGTGCCGCTGCACAAATTCTGCCCAAGTGCCACCAAAGTACCGCAAAAGTAATGCCCAAGTGCCGCCAAAGTACCACAATAGTACGGCTCAAGTGCCGCCTAAGTACCGCCCAAGTGCCGCTGCTCACATTCTGCCTGAGTGCCGACAAACTACAGCCAAAGTACCGACCAAGTGCCTCACAAGTACCACCCAACTACCGCCCAAGTGCCGCTGCTCAAATTCTGCCCAAGTGCCGACAACGTACCGCAAAAGTACGGCCCAAGTGCCGCCTAAGTACCACCCAAGTGCCGCTGCACAGATTCTGCCAAAGTGCCACCAAAGTACCGCAAAAGTACGTTCCAAGTGCCGCTGCTCAAATTTTGCCTAAGTGCCGCCAAAGTACTGCAAAAATACAGCCCAAGTGCCGCCCAAGTACCACCTATGTGCCGCTGCTCAAGTTCTGCTCAAGTGCCGCCAAAGTACCGTCCTAGTTCCGCCAAAGTGCCGTCCAAGTACCGCCCAAGGACCACTGCTCAAGTACTACCCAAGTGCAGTCCAAGTTCCGCCTGATAGCCGCTCAAGTTAAACATTTGTATTTATTATAAGTATTTAGTATTATTATTAATGTTGTTTACGATTGTTTCTTCTTGCTTATATCCTATCAATTATCATGTTTATCATCTTTATCATTATCATCATCATCTTCATCGTCATCTTCAATTTTATGGTATGTAGAATGATTTCACAATAATATCTCGGGTTAACTAAATAACCTTTTCTTACGCTTATTTATTTATTTTTACGTTTCTGATACTCAGCCCTTCATCCCCTTCTAATAATTTTATAGCTACACGTTTTTACTATTTTAATCGCATTTGAGCGCCATCTCCTGGACGCTAGAGGATCTATTCAGACTTTGTTTACCGACCTAGAGGTTTGTTGCTACGTTGTTGCGATCGATGACACTGCACTTCATGGCAGCCCAAGCCATTGAAATTTGCGTTCTAAACACGCTGAAATTGAGCACTTTTGTGAATCCATTCACTTTATAAATAATTGTTAAAAAATTATTCTGTAAACGGATTTTGACTCAGGGGAAGCTGATCTACATGCTGGTTCCCGCTCTTTAAGTGCTTAAGAATATACAAATATGTTATGTCAACAACTCTTAGTCCTTTCTAAGAGTTTCGTTTAACATTGTTATAGCAATTTTCCTACATCCAGAATACTGTTTTTAGAATCTTCTGAGTAAAAATATTAATCATGTTTACAAATATTCTAGTAAACCATCTACTTTCAACGTCAACAACTTAATTTGAACTTTTCTAAATTATTGTTTTTGTGTTCTAATGCAAAATTGTGTCATTTTTGAAATCTCAAGGCTATTTTAATATTTAAGATTCTACTATTCTAAAGTTTAACTGAAGTTCTTAACCAAGCAAACATTGCATGAGATTTTAAAAACAGTAGTAGCTTTTTATTATAATTAATGTTGTCTTTATATTTTTAAAATAATGGATAAATTTTGAGCTGTTTTCTGAATTTATAATAGGAAGATAAAATAATCTGCAACTAATTAGTATGATGAATAACGATGTTATGGTTATTCATTAAATGTATTACGTTAATTAACTTATCAACAGTTTTTTAAATTATTTTCTTATTCTTAATTTTTAGAGCTTTCTTTCACCTACGCTCTAAAAATTAAGAATGAGAAACTTATTTAAACTTGTGGTGTGAGTGAATGTGCAGCTCCTCGGTAGCTCAAGTGGTAGAACAACTGCCTAGTGAACAGGAGGTTGTGTATTCGATCCACACCTGGGGAGGATATTTTTCTCATTCTTATTTATTTCTTAAGAGAATTTTCTTGTAAAAGAATCTATGTGGTTTAGTATTATAGTTAAGTATATTGGATATTGAAAAAAGGGCATGTATGAAGGATTTAGAGTGCTTGTATTGAAAGTGCCACGATCTTTGCATATGCACCTCTTGATACAATAATTTAGATGTATCAACATTCATTTGTATACTATTGGTCGTATCAATTTCTAACAATAGAATAAGTTTCCTCAATATTTTTCTACTTATCTAGAATGACAACGGTGTAATCATAAATAAGTATGGAAACTGAACCTATTTAGAGAGACACTCTCATTTTTTAAATTTGGTAATGAACAATCAAAACTTAATAAACGCATTCTGATTTTAAATCTTAAAAAATGTGAAGCTTAATGTAAAAATAACCAATTATTCATAAAGAAATACACTTACCTTAATTATACTCCCATAAACAACGTACTACAGGCAACATTCAGATAATATAACATTATTTGACCTTCCCACAGTACACAATAACACTCTCTTCTTTTACAATTTCACAGCACTAACACTTATTCTTGCGATGATGGCACTACTGTTTAAACATGCAATAGACCAGAGAGTGTCCAGCCAAAAATTATATACTGTGCCATAGGTGTCCCTGGCATACCGATGCGTAGTCTTTCTTGTAATATCTGAGGAAGTACGTCAGCACCTAGCAGTATCTTGATTGCTGACGGGCTCTCCCGAAGGTCGTCAGCCAAACTTAAACATTAAAAGTATCTTCAGTCACTCTACAGCTTGTGCACTCTGGGTCTATAATTTTTAATGAGCAAAAGAATCAGTGCATCGAAAGTGAACGTAGCATTTTAGCTGATGATAGATGCAATGGTAAGTCAAGCTTGTCCATGCACTTAAGGGCCCTTGGCGCCGTTGATACCAGTGATCTCGTGATTTGTTGCTTGGTACGGCCATAGCAAGTCAAGCCTTTTGAATAAGCATTTCACAACGAAAGATTACTACGGGCAATTGTCAAATTAAAATAAGTCAATATAGCCAAAATATCAAAATATTTATCAACTGCTGGCAATATCGTGTACCTTACAAGCCAAAGAAAAGACTTTTTTTACTCTGAACGTCATTTGCACTGTAGTAGAAGCGTAATCGTAAGATTTGAACTTGAACTTCAAGTCCATACAGAATCATATTTGTAACCTTGAATATTTATGACAAAATGTAAACGTAAACAATGGCTACTCATGTTTCAACTCATGCTCCTTCTATTTGTTGCTACTACTCAGAACTTTTTATACAGTTGTAGTAATATTAACCATATTTTTTCTTGTCAATGGTTAATCAAAGAAGTTTGAACGTAATCTATTCTTAATTTTGCCCGGTGGTCTATTTTTTTACTGTAATTCATTTTCTTTTTTTACAATTTCTTAATTACCCTGAGGATGCGATTACACGGAGGTGAATGGACTTCCTGAAAGCTTAGGAAAACTACGTGCAGTTATTTTGGTTTGAAATATAAAAAATATGCTTTGCATGTTAGTAATAATTTTTTTTAAATTATTTCTAATACCATGAAAAAAGTATTAAAGTCTGGAAGTAAAAAATTAAAAAAGGTTGTAAAGGAGCTGGAAGAAACGCGTTTAGGTATTTTAAATAATTTTTAAAAAAGTAATGCGAACATGCAAGGTAGATTTTTCATATTTTTACACAAAACAACCGTGCGTGGTTTTCTTGAGCTTGTGAGACGTCCATCCACTTTCATATAATTGCACCCTGAAGGTACAAATACAACCTTACAACAGTTTTAAAAAAAGTCGTGGACATAAAAAAAGTAGTATGTACCTACATGTTCATCCGTTTCGTTTAGTCAGGAGTCAATCGTTCTCATAAGAGTATAAAATTCGGTGTGAATCTCATTGAAAGTTATGAGAGCGAGAGAGATCGCTTGCTTTTCGGAAATGGAACCCACCCGTTTAATTAACGTTGTCAGCTAAAAATTTCATGCCCCATATGAACAAGTGACTTTTAACAATACGAAATGGATAAGACCACTCAGATCCAATTGGATATCAGAAAGATCCATATTGTGTGTTGCGAATTCCGTACTCTCCATGTGACTACACCCTTGCGCACAACTCTTCAATAATACTGGAGTTATTTTTCTACGCTCTAGGTTTAATTTAACAATTTCATATTCATTGAAAATTTTAGTTAAATATTTCGAATAATATATTATGTACCTAACTAACTGATTAAGCAATTAAGTATCTAACTTTGCCCTTTAAGATCAATAACTTTAACCTATTGTATTGACAGTCAAAACATGGTAAATCAGTATAAACATAAGTTGCAAAGGATTTTTCTTGTACTCAGTCGAATAGACTTGCCTCGTCGTATATGCAAAAAGACAAAAAATTATTTAAGTATTTTCATTGTAAACAATAGGATCAATTTTTAGTACACAAACCTTTTTAATACTTGAAAAATTGTGTTTCCTAATGCCAAATTACTTCCTACTTTTTAACAGCAGATAATTAAGATAAAATATTTTTTGACAAAGTATACCCAAATTTTATTGACGAATAATTCTAGTTATGCATTACTTATGATCTACTAAGAATCGCAAAACAGATTATCGTAAGACTCGTAATGTAAGAATGTACACGCAGAATATATATATATATATATATATATATATATATATATATATATATATATATATGTATCTTTCTGTATTATACAGTTGTTTGTATGAGGTATTTCATCTCTATTGAAAATAACCACGTGGTAAACTACATAGTCTTACCACGGGGTTTACCACGTAGTTTTTGTCTCAAAATGCCACATGGTTTTTAAAACCAGGTGGTTTTGTAATACCACGTGGTTTTTTCACCAAGAAGCTTAATAGTTTTCACAAATATTACCTTCTTCTTCCTAGTTCTATTGATAAATTTTTTTCTTGTCTTGTTAAATACTATCGTAATAAATACTTTTACAAACAGTTTTCTGAGCGATTTCTGTTCCTCTATTGAAAAAAATCACGTGGTTTCACCACATGGAAAAACCATGTGGTAAGCCACGTGGTCTTAAATCATAAATCACGTGGTTTTGTTTCAAATTAACACAGGGTTCAAAAAAGCACGTGGTTTTACTAAACCTATGGGGTTTTTTAAAAACCATGTGGTACTTTTAGATAGAACCACGTGGTTTATGATATAAAACTACGTGGTTTACTACATGGTTTTTCTACGTGGTATAACCACGTATTTTTTTTCTATAAAAACCTCAACTTAAGATTCCACTCAAGAGGCATCAAGAAATGCTATTAGTCTAGATACTGACCTTAATATTTTTTCTGTACATTAATTGACTAAATAACTTACTAACGTACTAAAAAGCTACGTATACTTTCTTATTATGGACTCCGATTATTGCGCAAGGATACGTTTTTTTAATCTACGTAATAGAAATATCATGCGATTGTTTACGAAATCTTTGAGTACCAACTCTTCACATTTTTTAATATCCATCATTGTATGATCCACTGGAGGGTCTCTTTAGTTATACAACTTGATTTTATGGATCCTGTTCTCGCAATTTTATAATAGATGCTGAGGCATAAGAGTCTACACGACTATTAAGACATACTATTAACGTATGATTTATACTTTAATACGTATGTGTAATAAAGGATAGAAAGAATAGTATACAGTAAAAAATTCTGGATGGCAAGAACCATTAAAAGTATTATTTATTACATAAAACATAATTATGTCTTATCAATTACATTTTACAACAACTATACCTTGTAGATCATGATAATTATTATTTTAACAGTAATAATAAACACTAATAAATAATAATAATGTCTTAAGTGAGAGAGTAAACTTTTCAACTAACGTATGCCCAGGAAAAAATAATTTATAAGAACTTATATAAGATCTTAAGTAAGATCTTATGTCGATTCTTAGATACAAACTTATATGAGCTTTTCTTTTTTATTAATAAAATGAAAAACAAATAAACTCTTGGAAGAAACTAATGTCTTTTTACCAAAATCTCCAAAAGCAGAAGAAAAAGCCAGTTTATTAAAAGAATAACTGACTTAGACTGCCAAAAAAAACAATATAATTTAGTACATTTAATTAGTTAAAGCACCCTCCACTGTCATATGATATAGGAGTAGAGATAAGTGATCCGTTGGGGGTGAGGCGGGAAAATGACATATACGAAAGTATTTAACATTTTCCATGATAAAACTCTATATGTAGAGCTCCTTTTGATGCATACGTCCAATAGGGGTAAGTGTACCTATCTCCGTGGCACGTACTGAAAATTTCAACTTAAATGCACCATGAAAAATGGTATACTAAAATTTTTTGAAATATTTTTTTTTTTAATCTTACATAATCTCTTACGGAGTATTTAAAAAAATTTTATAAAGCTAAAACTGCAGTAGAATATTTTTAAAACGAATAAAAACGGTATGCTGGTATTACCGTGGTTGTGTACCTATTACCGTGTACGTATTACCGTGGATGTCCCAATCACCGTGTCCATATTACCGTGGGTGAAGAAAGTTGTATTTGCGGAATATAAAAAAATATGAAAATTTCACCTACATTTTCTACATGACTTATTTATTGTTTCAAAAAAATATAACTTTTTTTTGTACTTGCTTATTCATTTAGTAGGAATCTTATACATTTTTGAGCACTCAGCAATAGATTTTCCAGAATAGATACTTTTCAAAGCTAATTTTAATGTCTCTGGAGAGTAACACTTTTTGTTTTTCTTTATTTCGATCGATTTCTTGCCTTTCTTCCCTTTTTTAGTTTTCTTCATCTTGGTTACGTTAGATTGACGTGCTTACCTACTAATTGATTACGCGTTAACTGTCGTGCGTTCTGTAAGTTTCGGGTTATGTTTACGTACGCTCACCGCGGAAATACGTACACAATCAGTTAATGAGCGCGTTGTACGGAATACCGTGGAAAATAATTATTTTCTCAAAATATACACAAACATTTCTGTTTGAATTGCATCTACATTAACGTCATTTTAGATTATTAAAATTGAAAAATTATTTTATATGAAACATTTCTTATTTTAAGCAAGTAATCATCAGTTTTTCAAAATCCACGGTAATAGGGCAGAGCACGGAGATAGGTACACTTACCCCTAGTTGCATTAGCCGAGTACACTGAGAAAGAACTCGCGCGTCTGCTGCTCCACAAGTACAGCTGTTGCGCGAATTAACCAAGCAGCCCTTGACTATATCAGTGGCGCATCAACTGCACCACTTGGGCCGACTGAGCGTCCAGTGTGGATCGTCATTACGTACTGTACATAGTGCAGCTACCAAATGTGTCTATAGTCCGTCAGCCAGTCAAACATACGGTACAGCACTTGGTATATGGTACAGCAACCCGTATATAATTACTTACTTTTTTTATAACTATTTCATGTAACGTATAGTGCTTCAGTATGTATTGCGGATGTACGTTAAATGAAAGATGGACCACTTCTTTTAAAGATGTACAGCATATTCCGATGACTTCATGAAGTGGTGTCATGATAAATGACCTTTTTTTTAAACTCACATAACCTTATTTTTATTAGACAGTACATTTATATTAATATAATGTAAGTGACATTCTTCTCTTGCCTTAATTTAAATGAAATAACGGAAATAAGTTTATTTTGAAAAAATTAACAACTTTCACCTATATTAACTATATTCATAAATCGTTTAGTATGTATTGCCGGGTTGACAGGGGAATTAAGATATAGTGAAGATTGTTTAAACAGTATAGTGGCTGCAATAATAAAGAAAACATTTTATTTTTGTTATCAGTCACCGCATGCTGGAATATTTGTTTTTTCATGATAAAAGTGGTAGTATTTGTAAAAAATATTCTAATTCAAATTTTTGATTAAAATGAACAAGTATTTCAAAATGGAAAATGAAACAAAGTGGCTTTCTGAGTCATAATGCGTTTAAACTAATCGCATTTTGATCGACGAATAAATACAGATACGATTTTATTCTCATGCTGAACGTATGGTACACTGTGTGATGCAGTACTTGCGCTAGCCTAACAGCTCAACGCTCAAGCCAGTCTAGTGGTGCAGCTGACGCGCTAGTCTGGTGTCCCGTGCGTTCCAAACAAGCGGCAGCTCAACCGCGCCACCTTAAGGACGGATTACGCGCTAGGTTTCTCTCAGTGTATACACAGCAAGGTTGGGTATAAGAGGAAAAAAGGAAAGGATTTGAACACGTTTCGTCCTATGCATCGAAAGGAGCTCTGCATATAGAGTTTTATTATGGAAAATGTTAAATACTTTCGTATACGTCATTTTCCCACCTCACCCCCAACAGATCACTTATCTCTACTCCTATATCATATGACAGTGAAGGGTGCTTTAACTAATTGAATATAGTAATATTTGAGTCTTGGATCAGAGTTAGACTCGCGACATATAATAATGTTGCACAACATCCTGCACTGTTCGTCCAGCCCTTCTGCTTCATCATACATACGCCCGTGGTATGTGAATGCATATCATACGCAAAAACTCCATCCTGCGACACCAGCGTCTATAGTTAAGATCGTTGGCACAGCCACACTGATGAGTCCCGCCAACGATCTAGGACAAAACGTGTTCAAACCCTTTCCTTTTTTCCTCTTATACCCAACCTTGCTGTGTATACTGGGCCAATGCAACTATTGGACGTATGCATCAAAAAGAGCTCTGCATATAGAGTTTTATCATGGAAAATGTTAAATACTTTCGTATAGTCATTTTCCCGCCTCACTCCCAACAGATCACTTATCTCTACTCTTATATAATACATAATTTAGTGATTGTAATAGTAATTGACTGCTACAATTCGTTCAATCATTCTTAATCTGTTCATATCTGTATATTTATCTTTTACAGCTTGAAGAACAAGAAGTGTTTTGTATAAATGATCATAATTTTGGAGATTATTATATTCAATACTAATCATTTATCAAAGATTAGAATAATGTTGTCTTATATAATATATTGTAAACAAAATGTAGCTATTTGGCACAATTTCCGTACATTTCTTTGCTGTTTATGCTCGAAATTTATAGTATTATGATTATTTTTTGAAAAGTATTATTATATTTTTCTTGATGTGTACACCGTTAAAAATTTTTCGGCAAAACTTTATAAAATGTCATTAATTTGTATTATTGTATTATTAAACTTTTTATTAATTCTGTAGATTAAGTACACCTATATATCGTAAGAGTTTATAAAATTTAATGAAATTCTTAGTAAATTTAATAACTTTTTCAACAGCGTACCTTTAATTCGTATTGCAGTATAAGTATTCATATCAATCATATACGTTCCATTTGGTGCACCTTAATATTTTTGTACTCCTGTAAGCACCACGTTTACAATACCATTTCTAGATTATTTATTTATTTAATTATATACTTAAGGGATCGTAGGTGGACCTAACTACAGATCAAATAACAAAAGTTTGTTGCCAAGCGCAGCACGTACAACAGTGTCTACAATGAAGATGCATGCTTCAGTTAATTATAGGTAAACTATGTATATATAATATGTATAGTATAAATAAAGATGTATATATAATAGTCTGTAACAATCATAACGTAAGTAAATGTTTAGAAGTGTATAAATAATTTATAGTTAAAAGCTCTGTGAAAATAATAAAATCAGTTGACTATCAATTATATAATGTAGCTTTAGTCCTATTTTTTGGTTTATTTTGCTTTCCCTTCAAGATATGACGTGATTATTTTTAAACTAAGTTTTGAAAAGTGTAAAAATTTTAAGCGATTCGTACATGAATGTTTCAAACATTTTTGACTAAAATTTTTCATTGTTTTACTATTGCATCTTATGACTTCAGCGTCTTTGTACACACATCTCCAATAGTTAATAATTAGGCATTAGCGTTGTTCTCATATGAGGCAAACTTTTTTTTAAAGTATAATATTCTACTAACAAAAATCACAAGAATTGTCACGTAAGAAATCACGTGATTTATACTGTGATTAATCACACAATGCATCACATGATATTTTCGAGCAAAATGTCACGCTACACATCATGAAAAAGTCACGTGATAAAACACGTTATTTTCGTTAAATTGACGTAATAAAAATTATAATATTGTAATAAGTATTACAATTATCAAAATTATGATAATGATGAAGATAGAGATGATTACACTAGTGGTTATAGTTTTTATAAGGATTGTTGTGATAATAATGAAAATTGGGTGATGTTTATGGTCGTGACGATTACAGTAACGAGTGTAATAATTGAGATGACTATAATAACAATTAAGATGGTAGTGATTACGATCAGGATGAATTATTAAGGCTATTGATATGATTATGATAATAATTAAGAAAACAAATGCAATGACTGTCATCTTAATAACGATAATAATTGTTGTGATAAAGATGATGTTAACTATGACGATAATTACGCCCAATAAAAAAAACCATTTGGATTGATATGGATTTTAAGTATCGGGCGATGATTATCATGCCGATTAGAACAATAATACTATTGATTATTTCTATAATTATAATTACAATCATCGCAATCATAAACATTATCAGAGTCATTGTACGCCCACGCGTGTATGTGTATGCATTTCAGTCTTAATAAATATTGTAATAGACATAACATTTATTTCAATCAGAAACACAATCATCATTATCATTGTGATTCGTTCAATTGCATTCATCTCATTCATTAGAATAACTATTATTACTATTAAAAAAATCATAGTAATCAGTATCTTCATAATTTTATAATTATCATAATCGTTACTATCATTATCATACTCATTTCAATCATAAAAAGAATGAGCATGTTCATCATCATCATAACGTTTGTTACCACCGTCGTAACTGTAGAAATTATTATAATCATTATTATTATTACTATTATTATTTTGTTATTGTTATAAATATTATTATCATCACAATAATAAAAAAATCAGAATAATCATAATTATCACATAATTATTTTAATGATGATTATAGTCTTAATTACGTACATGTATCTCAATAATCCTGGTTTTGAACGGTAATAATTGTAATTACAAGTAAAATCCTACTTATCTTAGTCATGATAATCATTATCATAATTTTGATAATTGTAATACTTATTACAATGTAATATTTTTCTTACGTTGATTTATCACGTGACTTTTTGCTCGAAAATATCATGCTATGCATCGTGTGATTGATCACAGTTTAAATCACGAGATTTTTTACGTGACAATTCACGTGATTTTCGTACCATATTAATTAATTATATAATTATCCTTAAAATAATGTAAGACGCTGTAATATATTATTTTTAAATATTACATATGAAATTTAATTAACTTAAACTAATTATAACTTAAACTTAAGTGTATAATTATTTTGTACTTTTACATTTGTTATGACACAAAAAACCCAAAAAAGACACTCTGGAATATAGAAACATCATTCTTTAACATGTATTAACTAGATTTTTCAACTATACACAACATGTAATTCATAGTACATTATATTACAAGGGACAACTTCTCCGCTCTGGCGGTGAAGTTGCCCCCCGAGGCGAAGCCGAGGGGTAAACCGCCGGAACGCATTATTAAGTGACGTTCCGTGTAATGTATACTGTTTTTCCTGCAGCTTCGGCCGAAAATTTGTGGTTCATTAACAATCAGAAAATAATTAGCTTCAGTAGTAGTAGGTTATGTTTAGGGCAAAAGTAAAGAGCCTGTATCATCCAATAACATTTACGACCGAAGTGAAGCGAGGGTTGTTGGTTAGTGGATGTTAACAGGCCCGAAATGCGAAAAAGTCGGTCAAAACAATTTAATTTTACTAAAAATCCTTTAAATTTTATGAGGTACTAAATGATGTCGTATAAATACTATTTTTGCTTATCAACAGTATTCAATCATTTATACGCTAATATGATTATTTCTTCGACTCTCGGCATTGGTTGCTGCAAAAGTCAAGAGTTAGATTTTGATGAGATTTTTTAACAATTATCTTATAATTGTTTCTATATTCAGATTTAGGTTAGAAATTTACTACGTTACACATTACCGAAAGAGATAACATGTATTGCACGAAAAATTTATGATCACACTCGAGTTCGACACGTGCTCCAAAGTTTCTCACAGTTTGAAAAAAAATTAATAAACGCTTTGTTGGTAAATACTTAATACTGATGAACATTTGCACTGCTGCTTACTCTCTCTACCTCTCTCTCACGCAAAGAAAAGTAAGGAGCAGGGAGCTTTTCTCCCGACCCCTCTATGCGATATAAATGTCGCATCGATAGGGAAGGAATATCGGCTTTCGTCCCTATTTACAGCCACCGAAACTCGAACTTTCGGGGGAGGTAGTAAGAAAAATATTTATTGTGATTGATGAACTGATTGCAGCTTCTAAATATAAAATAAAGATTACCATATTTGCTATGTTTGTTTGTCTTATCCGATATTCTCAAAAATAGAAAAAAACCACGTGGTTTTACCACGTAGAAAAACCTTGTGGTAAGCCACGTAGTTTTATATCATGAACCACGTGATTTTGTCTAAAAATACCACATGGTTTTTAAAAAACCACATAGTCGTAATAAAACCACGTGATCTTTAGAACCCTGTGTTAATTTGAAACAAAACCACGTGATTTATGATATAAAACCACGTGGCTTACCACATGGTTTTTCCACGTGATTTTTTTCAATAGAGGAACAGAAATCGCTCAGAAAACTGTTTGTAAAAGTATTTATTACGATAGTATTTAACAAGACAAGAAAAAAATTTATCAGTAGAACTAGGAAGAAAAAGGCAATATTTGTGAAAACTATTGAGCTTCTTGGTGTTAAAACCACGTGGTATTACAAAACCACCTGGTTTTAAAAACCATGTGGCATTTTGAGACAAAAACTACGTGGTAAAACTATGTGGTTTACCACGTGGTAAAACCACGTGGTTATTTTCAATAGAGATACAATCCCCCATAACTCACCCACAATCCACTTACAGACCCCCGTTGATCTCACACAGCCCCCCTCCAAACAAGGTAAAATGCAATTATTTATTTCTTTATTTCGACTTAGATTAGTTTTCACCCTGACCCACCCACTCCTGACAGCTGCTCACTATCTCTACACATCCCTCTAGACCCTTTACGATCCTCTACAGAGTTTTTTTAAACCCCACACGCCCCATCACAGCTCACTGCTTATTTTTTGGGATCCAACTAAAACCTTACTAACCATCACGGAATATAACACCAACTAACATACATATATGAATACATATTATTTAATTTAAAATTTTATTTTATTAACAAACTATGATGAGACATAAACTTTACAAAAGAACTAATACATTCGTGCACATGTCTTAGTGGACATTATTTAATGGTATTGTTTATATTCATAATAAAGTAAATTCATGCGTACATCGTTCTCGCTATTTTGACTTGTATTATTTTTTATTGAAACACCCCATCACCCTCCACTAACTTTATTTATACTTAGATATTTACATTAAAATACATATTTTCATACGAGCTTCCAAACCTTCCAGGGTAATAATAAATAGACTTTATGCATAAGTACTAACAATTTAGAATTGAGTCATTTATATAACTATGAGTAAGATTATGAATTAACTTATATTAATTCTATTTTAATTTCTGTGTAAGTATAAAGTTCTTGGTGCACTAAGCTCTTATTTGGTAATGTTGCTGATGAACTATGTAAAAAAATTAGATTTTTTATTTGTCGTTGTATGAAATGATTCGAATACAAAAATAAATTGAAATAACACTTAACTACACAATAATAAAACCATAGCAGTATTGACCTATGGAGAAGGTCAACTTACAAAACAAGTTAAGTGATTTGAATACTCATTATTGTGCTCTTAGACGTATACATGTTCATAAGGAAGTCTTGTAATTTTTTCAATTTACGCAGAGTATAATAACATTTAAATAACTTCTTCTTTTGAAGGTTGAAAAATTAAAAATATGTATATAAAGCTTGATGCAGTGTGTTCATTTAAAAACAGTTTCATTATCTTTATTAGTAATTTATTGAATAGGAGAAGACTTTTCATACTGAGTACATCATTAAATGTAAGAGGAAAAAAGCATCAAAGAATACTTCTAATACTTTCACGAAAGGAATATCAGGATTTGGAAGAGTTATGAAAATGGGTGATAAATACAAACAGTTCCTTATTGTTACATAAAGTGGTAGATGTTCCTGTTATTAACATTCTAAGAAAAACCTTTGAGTAACTCATGTAATATAAAAATGATAGCATATTATCTTTTTGTAATTTGAATCAATATCAATATTTCACGTTATTCACTGTAAGTGTACATTACACTTAATTGAAAAAGGAATGATAAATAATTTAATTAATAAAATGAACAATTTTTTATTTAATAAAAAGGACTCCGAAGATCTAAGAAATCATCAACTTCTGCATTTTGCTCCAGGTTTATTTAATAAAATGAGTACAAACAAATTTGGTAAAAAGGAAGCAACATACTTTAGTCTTTAATATCTGACGTTTCGTCGAACCACGTCAACCTCTTCAAAGACTGTTATAAGAAGCGCGTTTCTGACGACTTCATAACGATAACATGGTTGTATATCGACTTACAAATAAAATTTATCATATAATATGTTACCGTCAACGATGATATCGTTATGAAGTTGTTGATAAGGTGCTTCTCGTGACAGTCTTCAAAGAGGTGAACGTGGTTCGACAAAACGTCAGATATCAAAAAATACAAAATTTTGTTCCCTTGTTTCCAAGTTTTTTTGTACTTATTTCATTAATTTTCTATTTCACTCTATTATCAAGCTGCAAGACTGTCAATGTATCTATTGGTGAATTACTATTATCGAGCCTATTTCAGCGGAATATTAAGTTACTTCAATTATTTAAATAAGAAGTTGTGTGCACAACTGTAAGAATTAATAAGTTAGCAGATTTATAAATCGATTTATTGCAACGAAAATAAATCGTAACAAAAATTTATTGAAGGACAGATTGAGGTTGGATACACTATTAAGTATTGACGAAAGACGGTGTCTGTTTAATAGGCACGATACAGGTAGTATGTGAATATATACATATATATATATACACACTTTTTTAAAAATAAATACCTGCTAAGGTTGTTTATTAAGCTTAAGGCTTTATTGTAAATAAGTATATATAGCCTTATTATAGTAAGACACATTGTACATTATACTGGTTGCATATTACAATATTGCTTTAACAGTAACATTATTAGTTACGTTTTCACATTGTTGGATACACTTTATAACGCGTTGATCCTGTGACGATTTTACATAGATCGCCTCAAGAGCGAACGATCTATATGATAGGCCATTTTGCTGCGAGAAGGTCACCCATCCCCTTCATGAGGAGCATTGCGTGGTGAAAAAGCACATGTGAAAATTTACAGAGATACTTGCTCGAAAAAATTTCACTAGTCGGGAATCGAACCACGGTCTCCCGTGGTCCGACCCACAGGCCCACCAACCAAGCCACCGCACACTTACATGTACATATATATATATAATTTTATTGACTTTATTTATAAATAATAAAGAAAAAGAAAATAAAAAAAAAAAGATACCATGTCGTAAGATATGACAAGATTGGTGTTACATTTATGCGATGTATGGTATCAAGAAAGTGAATTTCTTATAAAATAGTAAAATATGCATTGCATCACGATTTTAGGTAAGACTTTACACAAACACCGTAGGTTAATGATGCAGCATCACCTGAAACAAAAAAAAGCAAATAATTGTCGAGTGTAGAATGCAAAATGCGGAGAGGAGTGGAGCTTCACTAGTGTAAATACATACATGAATATACATAGGCAGCACACAGAAAGAGTCAGACGTACTAAAATATACATAATACATCTCAGCAACAATTTGTAGTCAGTGCTGGTATACAGTTGTACAGTAGATATACACCATTGGCCAAGGATTTTCAGGAGAGTGGTCTGCCTACAATAAGTAACCAACCCTCAATTCCTTCGCTGCTAAGAGATATCTGCCAACAAGCATCAAACAACAAGCCATGTTTACCTGTTGCCTAACTTTGCACAGTTGCATCCCATATAAGTCGTTACTTATAACTCAGCTTCCCTTTGTACGAGATTTCTAAGAAAGAAGCGCCTGTTTTAAATATTATTAAACTTTTTTTTAATTCCGAATTTGTTCTACAACAGAGGACCACATAATAAAACAGAAAACTTTGACAAATGTTCTGAAACCTTTTATTCCTGTGAAATGAAAACAAGTAAGCCCACAATCATCAAAAGTCCCATTTGAATAGTTCATGTATGATTTACTTATAATTAAATATAGACACGAATATGAATTATTGAGTTGAGAAAAGCTACAATGAATAGGCTTCTAGATATAGAGCTAAGAAACGTCTGCACGTGTCACAGGTACAAACAGAACTAAAATACTGTAGTGCGTATTCTCCTTACAGCTATCTATTGTTCTACTGAGTTAAACATATACAAGCCAAAGTACAATTACGAAAGCATAACACTTATTGGTTAAAGTTTAAGAATATCTTGCCCTAACAATGTTACAAATATGCTTTTTATTTACTAGTACTTGTAACTTAATTAGTTGAGCTAACATACATGCTTAACATGGTTTTTTTGCTTGTATTTTGAGTAATTAGAATCTTTTTTAAGCAGCTCTTACGATAGCTGTAATGAACAACAACTTTGTAGTAAATGTAAATTTTTCATAGTACGTAACAAAAATATATAACTTGGACTTATTTTTTGTAGTACAAGGTATTATAAGTGCTTTTCTTATAGTAATTTTACTTATGAGACATTAATTATAATTTTTTTTAAATTCAAATAAGATTGAGTAAAATAAACACAAAAACTTGCTCAAAAAACTTAGACTTAAAGCATAATCTGTTACTAGGGGGTTGTCTAGCAACACAGGCGGAGGCGAAACCCTACTACAAATAAATAAACCTATACAACATAGTTGTTTATGTAGAGCATTTCATGTTTTTGAACCGATCAACCACAAGCTCTTGAACACCAAACAAGTTAATAGGCTAGTGTTTTGAAACTAATAATTTCCAAGCTCCTTAACCCTAGATAGGCCTGTGTTTTTGAATCGATAAGCAACAAACTCTTAAACTCCAAACAGGTTGGAGACCTGTATTTCTTAACTGATAAATCTCAAATTCTAAACAAATTTTAAATATTACAATTTACAGTAATGACAATCATGTAAAAAAAGGGTTAAGCATAAAAGTTTTTTCCAAAAGTTTGTAAGAGGGCCAAATAATTATAAGAATGTTCTAAATTTTTTAATTCACAGCATAATCCATGAGCAATCAAATGTTCTTATTATTCAAAATTTTATTAATCAAAGAATTAAAATTAACTGTTACTTTAACTTACGATCTATTAAATACTAAATATAATTGTCAATGACATGAGTAATTAATTGAAAATTAATATCAATTATTTATTAATTAAACTTTAAATTTATAGAAAGATACATTACAATATTCAATCAAAAATTTATGTTACCTATAATGTTAACCAGTTATGATTTAACTACTGCCTTATTTTGTTAATCAAATTAGTAATGCATTATAAATCAAATTTATTGTTGATTTAACTTCTGATTAATTAAAAATTGCAAAAAAACATGACACGTATGTGTGTCTAGTGTGTGTATGTATATGTATATATTTATATATATATATATATATATATATATATATATATATATATATATATATATACTGCATATATGTGTATACGTTTATATGCATATCTTACTAATATGTACAAAAAAGTCACTAAAACCGTTGTAACCGCTAACCGCAAAAACTACTCAATCGATCTTGCTAAAAATTTGCATACTGATTCTTGACACTTCCTAGATGGTTTTAGTATAGTTTTTATCTTGAAAAATTATTGTTTTTATCTTGATGAATTAAGTTTTGTAAACATACACTAGCTTCTCACTTCAGTTCAGTAGGATCTACAAGGTGGCGTGGACGTAAAATCAAAGCTACCTGCAACAGAATAAGGTAAGTCTAGTGATTACATCCCCAAGCAAAGTACCAAATATCACAGTCAATAACCGGCAGTACATAAAGCAGAGAGCTGGGAATCGTGTAACTGGGTATCCTGGTAACTGACGATACTGTTCTTTAATGGATAAGTGACTTAAGTTGAACTCCAGCCTAAACCACCAAGATTGACGAGTGTCACAAATAAAAAGGTATTCTAAACACTAATGTCTTTAGCAAAATATCAGGAGATGTGTCTAGCCAGCGCACAACGTGCTGTAGCATTTTGAAGTTTTATGGCCATTCTTCCTAGTAACCTGCTGAAACCAGAGCAGATTTTGTTACAACAGAAAGTCAGGGAAGACAATCCTGGGGAGTTTAGGCAGCCCAAATGGCGTCCTTCTCAGTCATTAGTCCCAACGGCATACCCACAAAAGAGGTATTCTCCAGGCCTACTTTCCCGACTAACGATGAGTAGTTGGTTATACAGGGAACGACCCAAAGACGAGACATTCTTTGGTTAACGGGGTACCTTCCTCTAGCAGGGTCTTCATACACAGATATTCTGAGATTAAGAATCAAGATACCTATAGCCAGCGCTCCATTATCAAGAATAATAGTGAGAAATGGCTGGAAGTACCACCACTGACCCTCTCCAGAGTCATAATAAGTATTTACGTTCCCTATTTAACCATCAATCTCATCGGTTCTTTTAAGGGACATCAAACGTTAACTACCTTGCAGAGATATACATGTTTACTACTATCTCTGGCAACGATTCATCGACTAGAAGATTATATAAAGCCAGTCACTCGTAAACCAAGTCAGTCATTCACTGGCAAACGCCACAAGTGGAGTTCTTCATCGCAAAGCTGGAAACTCCGGTAACTGACGATCCTATATTATCCTCTTGATTCTAAGCACATAACCAGGAATCTTAAATCCTTTTTAAGATCTTAGGTCCTCCCGACTATTCTTTTGCTACAGCAGCAGGCCAGAGAAGACTATTTAAAGGTTTTTAGGCAGTCATGTTTGCTGAAAACTTTAGTCAAACAGGAGTTCAGCTCTGGTCTTTATTAGGGCCACCAGACATTAAAATATCTTGCCAACAAATATATTACAATGTTACGAAGTTGACAAAAAATAGCCTTTATAGGGCTCAAAAAGTTTTAATGATGCCTACAGTCGTAGGAAGCCGAGTTGAAACGAAAAATTTAAATGCTTTAAATATATACAGTTTTAGACGTCAAGAGACTGACGCAGAACATTAATCAAGATTAAAAGAGTAGCATCGAAATCGACGAATAAGGAATTTATTTAGTAAGGGATCAGCTTTGTATTATAACCCTGACAGTTATCACTTAAATTTGTCAGATTTTTAAATAGGTAGAATAATATGTATTTATTGTAGGGATGAAAAATGGAGAGCCTAAACTCCTGGATCTTGTTGCTCTGGTAATAAAGTTGTGGAATTTAAAAGGAAAAACTTTTTAATTATATATTTTTTGTTAGTTTTAAATACTTACAGTATTAGGAAAAAACCTTTTCATCTATTATTACGTAATGAAGAACAAATCGACGGCCCTTTAGGGCCAGCAAAAATTTTATGGTGCAAAAAACGGACGGTATGGTACTTTTTATTGACATTGTATTTAATTTTACTTTTCACAGCTTATTTTTTGACCAAATATACTGCATAGCTTCCAAACTAAAATTCTTGTTATTAGCAGTTTTTTATTCTGAGATGTGTCAAAAATATGCGCAAAATTTTTAACCAACAATATTTTATATTACGTGGCAATACACTGAAGTGTTTGATTCAGTGATTCCTCGGTGAAGCCAAGACAGAAGACCACTAGTGATAAAATATGTGTTAGGATGAGTGTGAGTCGTGAGTTTGTTCTCTACCGATTAGATGGTGTGTATGTAGCTGTAAGGATCCTTACTCCTAAGGATGTGTTTGTGTGACACGTTGAAGAGTTCGATAGCTTACGATGTATACATATATTCTGTTAAATAGTATAGTGAGAAAGGATATCTCACGGTAGGGTACAGAAGCAGATAATTGTTTCTACTTTTGCTTGGGACCGTCACAGCAATCAGACGCACTGAGCAAAGCTGCTCCTTATTGACATTATCACTGCGACGAACTCGAGTTGAGAGGCTGGTATCGGCTCATCAAGACTCAGTATTAGTAGGCAGTTTTTTGTGTGGCTCGTCGTCGTTTCGTCACAGTCCGACGCCTTCTTTTTTTTGGTATCAGGGCCAATAGCAGCAACAGCTACAAGCATCATCCAAGCCCAAAAATTGACCGTTACATTATTTTCAATCACAAATGATTTATATTTCAATGCCTCAACACCTCTAATAAATAAAACGTAGTTGCTCCATCTCAATTGCTGATAGTTGATTAGCAGAGACGTCAACATTGATGGTAGCAGAGCTTGCTTGGAGTTAAGAAAAAAGATATCGTAGAGTAGCCGTAAATCGTATCGTTGTTGAGTTCGTGTTACTAAAATACTTATCAAACAGGTGTCTTCGTTCGTTGGGAGCCATTTTGGGTGCTACTGTGCTGGCCTGCTGGTGAGTAAGGAGAGTCGTCTTGTTGGCTCTTGGCTCTTGGCACACCTAACGAGAGCATCGAGGTTTTTAAGCGTAAAATAAAAACAAAGATAAAAGAAAAAGCCAAGCTGCCGTACTTGTTGTCGGAGTCATCGCTACAGTGTTTACATTCGACGCTGTAGACTTGGTCAACGAGCTTCTTTCTCTTTCTGTAAACATTGTCCATCCTAATAAACTTATGAGAGTTCGTAATCTGGTTTGAAGAGCCAAAAAACTCTGCTGGTTCAACAGAATGTTATGTGTTTTTTTTGTTTTTTTTGTTTTCATTTCTGTTTTGAACTTTTGATTTGACTCTTCGTTTTGTTCGTTATAACTGCACTATACAAACCTCTATGCCATCGAGTGCCTTAAAAACATATTTATAGCTTGAATCTGTTCATTTTTACTGATCACTGTAATAATTAAAGTACAAAAGCAAATTGAATGAGACAATGGCGGCAAATTCAGTCGGTTCTGCCAGTTTCAATACGGAACTCTCCACCGATTGCGAGTGATTCAGTGAATTTGACACTACCAGTATTGTCGCTTTCCATCTTTTTCGGTCTTTAAGAAGATTGCGAGAGTTTCAAACAGCGTTTTGGGGCCATGATACGGGCACAGCCTAATCTTTCGAGAGTAGCTAAATTACAGCATTTGCTGAAGTCAGTGCAATTTTTAAATCGTCTAAGAGAAGGTCACCGTACGGCTGACTGTCTTTCACGACGGAGTGGTGGTCATTGTGCCAAGCGTCACTATTTTCTGCTGCATACGCAACGATCAGTAGGTTTAGTAAATGTTTCGTCGAAGACTGCAGCTCACCAGGCTCTGGTGGTATCATCGGAATCGTCGTGTGTGTTGGAGAACTCAAATTCGGATGGTTTGGTCCTCGCTTTTGCCATGTCGATTGATAGTTGATTGCTTTTGGTCACTGCGAGCATAGTTATTCGAATGCACACCCGTGGATTGTAAGAGATTCAAGCATTAGTAGATCTGGCCGTTAATTGTTCGTTTTTGTCCGAACAAATAGCCTCATGTTTATTATTACCTCATCGTAAAGTTTCGACATTGATTTCGGGAAATAGTTCGACTGTGTGTGCTTAAGCTTCTAGTGAGGTCACAGCAGTATTAACCTCAGGTTTTAATTATTGTTTTGCCACTTAGTGCTTTTTTGTCGTATTGAGAAAGTTTTTTCGTATGCTCCTATCACATATCATAGAGATATTGAATAGTCAGTATTTAGTCGGTCTGCATTTGGCAGATGAAAGATACTCGTTGCCTGGTTGTATAGACGCGATTCTGGATGCTGACATTGATTCTGAAATTCTTTGAGAAGGACTCCATCGTGAGCCACCTGGTGCTCCTGTAGCTCAACTCACTGTCTTTGGGTAGGTGTTGACGAGATTGATTTTGAGTCTTGGTGAGCAATCGTTGTCTGCTTATGCTTACCACGTTAGTGTTGTTGACAGCGTAGAAACTTTGATATCAAAACTTTTGAAAATTAAGGAGGTTCCTTGCAAACCAGTTTTATCGGCTAAGGCTGAATACTGTGAGAAATATTTTCGTGATACTGCTGCTCGTAAAAGTTCTGGTCGTTTTGCCGTTTGTTTACCTTTTCGTTCTCGTAACTCATTGTACAATTCTTGTTAGATTTCATTAGCATGCTTGCTTCGTTCTGAAAAGCGTAGATCTAAGTCTAGTGAACTTGATGCCACCTATTGTAAATTTATTAGTGAATATAAGGACTTAGGTTATATGATAATAACGCCCTAAGAGTGTTGTTTCCAAATATATAGATCAATCTTATACATAGATGTACAATATACATATATCATCCTGTATTCAAAATATCAGAGTGAAATGTAAATGCCTTTGGATATTCTTATACATACAAAAACGTACATATCTATCTGCTTGTATTCATGTGACAATGTGACATTGCCGCATACGCGATACTTACTTGGTTACCTTCCAAAACCAAACGAAGAGCACTTTTTTGGTTACTATTACTTGAAAACTGTGTGGTAAAAAATTTTGAAAAAAAAAATATGTATTTCTTTACTGTCCAAGGTAGTTTTTAGTTTTTTAATTATTTATAGATATACGGTAAGTATTGAACACTTATTAGTAGGTAAGTATTAATACACTTATTAAAATAATGGGGCTATGTAGTCTTTGCACCATTTCTCCAATGATGTATGAGAAGCTTTTTGACAAGGATATTGCAATAATGACGTAGTAAATCGGTCTCAAATTTTTTACACATATTTTTCGACGCTTATATTAGTTTTGATGACAATTTCGTACTTTTTTAGATACTTTTGATTTAGGAGATAATTACATTAAGCTTATGTTGGACTTTCATTCTGTTATTTGCCTCACCATGCTGTTTTTTGTAATGACATTACTCACAAGATCCAAATGTCTTTAATGATTCGCAGAAGTATTTGAATGGTCGAGTTTTTAATGATCTTCTGCACTCGGGACCAAAGTTGCAGGTTGATATTAATTTTCTGCCTTGATTACTCGTTGGCGCGTTTATCCATTCATCTTTGTGACGGATATTGTTCAGATGTTTCATAAAATTCTTATGCATTCTGAGGATCGCAAATGGCAATAAATTCTTTGGCGTTCTAAGTCCTCACAGTCCGTATAGGACATTTAACTGTTAACTGCTACTTACGGCACAGCTCCGGCTCCATTTCTCGCAATTTTCACGTTGCTTCAATCAGCTGAGGAGGGTGAGTCTTCACACCCTAAGGCAGTTGCCATTCTTCTCTCACAATTTTATGTTGATGATACCTTTTTCAGCGAGGATACTGTATCACAAGCCTTGATTCGTCCTAATAAGTTGATTGAATTGTAAGCTGATGCAGGAATGGAGTTGAATGAATGGGCTTCAAATGCTTGTGAGTTATTTAATGGTCTGGAGGAGGTCCGTAGTGCTGAAATTTCAGTTGAGAACGTAGAAACGGTTTCAGCGTTGGGTTTGAAGTGGAATCTTCAAGCGGATGAGTTCTTATTTGCATCGGACTCTCTCATGTCATCGGAGCAAGTAACAAAAAGATAAGTCTTGCCAGAAATGGTACGGTTCTATAATCCTCTTGGATTTGTGGCTGCAGTGATGGCTTTTGTGATGTATTTCAGAGAGCATATTGTGCCACAATATATTGTGTTAGTGCTGACAGTTGCTCACTTTTGATTGTGGCAAAGTCTTAAGTTGTTCCTATCAAGACGCTGTCTCTCCCTTGACTTGAGCTTTGTGATGCTGTTCTTCTGGTACGCTCAGCGAGGTTCGTTGTGCAGCATTTATAGAGTCAGTTCTCGGAAGTTGGGCTTTGGTTTGATTCGAGAGTAGTTCTTGATTGGCTTAAGGGACACCCTTCTCGTTAACAGATTTTCGTCACGAATAGAGTGAGTGAGATTTTGACTACTTTTCCATCAATAGCTTGATGTCATGTATTGTCGGCCAAAAATTCTACCGACTTTGCTACGTGAGGTGTAACTCCATCTCAGTTGGCTTCTTCAGAGCTTTGGTGGCATAGTACGTCGTGGCTTCGAAATGGTAATCCTCTAATTACGGATTTTGAATCTGTGGACAAGTTGCAGGTTGCTGCTGCTATGGATGCGTTAGAGAATTCTGCAGATTTTGTTAAATGAGGAGAAAATGAATTGTTAGAAAAGTTGAAACAGTATTTGAGTTACCCGACTATTTTTAGACTTCTCACATTGCTGCTTCGTTGGCGTTTATGACCCAAAAGATGATTTTTCAAGTGCTTTTTTGAGGAGAGCGTTGGCTTGGTGGGTGGTTCGAGTGCTCGCAAAGTAGATAGTCTCCTAAACGTCACGTATTGTCATCTACCTCATGCTTGTTATGCTTATCACCATTTCTAGATGACGATGGATTAATGAGAATAGGTGGACGTCTTCATCATGCTCTATTAACTTACAAAGAAAGGTATCCAGTAATTTTGCTAGGTCAGAACTCCTTGTCCGTAGAATAGTTGAACACTATCATCTGGTAACAATACGTGGTGGTGTTCTTCTGACGAGAAGTTATGTAAATAGATTTTTTTAGATAGTTCAAGGTTTTAGGTATCTAGGGTGTATATCGCAGGTGTGTGACTTGTACTCGTTATGCCGCTAGAGCCGTTTAACAGAGTAAGGCACCAGCATTTTGATTGCAGACTATTCAACCTTTTGCTCTGACTGGCATTAATTTCACAGGGCCATTTACGATACAATTTTCAAACGGTAGAGGAACTAAGTCTGTGAAGGGTTACGTTGCGATTTTCGTATGTATGATCTTTAAGGCGGTACATATTGAGGTTGTATGCCGATCTTTTAATTCCAGCCTTCCTCACAGCGTTTTATCGATTCACTTTTTGGCGAAGCGTATGTCAGATGGTGTATTCAAATAATGGCACTACTCTTAAAGTTGCTGCTCAAGAAGTAACCACGCGATTTCATAAGAATTTGGTATAAGCGACGAGGGTTATCGCGAGGTTATCTGAGCGATGTCTAGTGAAAATTTTTCCAATTTTGGAGGGTTGTGAAAGGTGTCTGTGGAAAGTTTTAAGTATCAATTTTGGTTCATTATTGGAGGGAGTATTTTAACTTTTAAAGAAATCTCCACGGTGACTAAGCAGATTGAGGCTTGTCTCAATTCTCGTCCTTTCTATTCCATCAGTTCCGTTGGTGACGATTGTGCAGCTCTCACTCCAGATGTGTTTTTTATTAGCTCTGCTCTTCTCTCCATCTTAGAGCCCTGTTTAGAGGTTGACGCTGGTTTAAATTTGTTGACTAAGTAAGTGAAGCTGCCTGTCGAGCAGGAGATCTTAACTCATTTTACAAATGTAAGTGGGTAGCAAGTTGATGTAGATGCTGTTGCGATGTCAAGATGTAGAGTTTGGCGGCTCACGATGTACACATAAATTCTGTCTAATAGTATAGTGAGAGAGGGTATCGTATGGCTAGGTGCAGAAGCAGATAATTGTTCCTTTTTCTATTTGAGACCATCACAGTAATCAGATGCACTGAGTGAAGCTGACAGCAGGCAGTTTATTATGTGGCTCGTCGTTGTTTCGTCATAGTCTGGCGCAGGAGCGTGCTGTCAATGTTAACGAATCGGTGAAATCACCGATGGGCCGCTCTCTTAGCGGGCTGGTTCATCAGAAGAAAAAAAAATTCACTAAAAAAAAAATAAAAATATGGGATGCAGTTTTAGCCTTCGAAAGTTTAATATCATTTTTTTCAATCTTTGATTCATTAAATATATAGATTAATGAAAAATGTTCAATATTTAATTGCACAAGTTTTTCTTTATTAAAAAAAAATACATACCATATACTGATTTAATCAGTTACTCATTTTGCTTATCTCAAATACTTTGTTACGGACTAGAAAATTCTGTTACTAAGACTATCAACTGTATAACCTTACAATATCTCGTATAACAGTCTCACATAATGTAATACTGAAAGTTAAGTGGAAAAATTTTACTATAAATTTCCATAGCTTAATTGCTTGTAATTTACTAAGCTAAAGAAATTGCAAGATATTCTAATGTTTTCAAAATTTTATAAACAAAAATTTTTTCAGATTAAAACTGTTAAATATATTTATTCGTAATTAAATTATTGAGGATTAGTCTTTGAGCTATTGAAAAAAAATTATCTGAATTCTGTGTTAATTAAACAAAAAATGTTGCGGTAAGAATTTATTACCTAATCACAATTTACGAAGTAACTTACTTATGTGTGCAAGAGAGTCGATAATCGAATCGATTTCTCAATCATACAAAGTCTCCTTTTCAATCGACATTAACATATAAGCTTTTAAGTTTTCTTGTGTCAAGGTACATCTCAACCTATGTAAAATATATTTAAAAATTGAAAAACATCCCTCACAAGCCACGTCTTTTACAGATAAGGTAAGTAAGTGCTTGTAGGCCATTCTCAAATTCGGATAATCACATCGGTACAAATTATACATCTGTAACATCATACAACAACAAACTATACACTCGTTTCATTTTCCTTGTTAACATGAAGATTCGTCATTTGTAAATTCTTGATTGTTAATTAAATCTTCATTTTCTTTTTCAAAGTGACTGTCGTCGTATTCTAAATGAATAATATCTTCATTGATTAATGGCGTATTATTTGTACATTTTGAGTACACCTCTTTTTCATTCTCTTTCAATAATTTCCATTCATTCACGAAATCAACAAGCTCGTTCTTTAGTGAATCAATCGAAACAGATAGATAATAACAGCTTAACTTAGAACTTATTGCTTGCAGAGCATTTTTAGAAAGGCTTTCGTTTTTGCTTTCGAAATTTTTGGGATAAAACAAACTTATATCAGCATAAAAAACTTTTTCTCAATCAAATTGGCTCTTAATACTCGTAGTTATTTGATCAATATTCATGTAATGTACTTCGACAATAATTTTTTTCTCTGCTTCTGCATGTGATTCATTATAACAAGACTCACCATCTAGTTTTTTTTTTTTTTTCTTATTTGTGCTTCCTTAGATACTGAATTAATCGAAATATTACTATCTGCTAGCTCAAAATTTTCCCGCTCAGTAAATAAAACAAATTCTTTCTTTATGTTTTCAAAATCATTTTGAATAGATTTCAGTTGTTCAAGGCTTTTTTTTACCATTCCATATGCAGAGAATATATTAAATCCAGATGTTTGAAGATATTCTGATAAAGGCGTTGTTAGAGCGAATATTTCAAAGAAAATATGTGCTGTTAGTATAGTTTCAAAGTAGGAAAGATTATTCATGTATAATTCTGACAGATAAAAGGTCTTATCACTACCTATTTTGTAATCGTGAATTTCTTCAAACGTAAGAAGTAATTCTACAAACAATTTATTAGAATTCTCCAAGAATGTTCCGAATACTTTTCAAAGACATTAACCTTCCACCCACCACCTTGTATCTCCACTTAAATTCAAGCGTTTTTGTTACCACAATATTTTTTCCATTTAGTCTATTCTTTGGGGTAATTCTTTTAAAATAGATGCACAGCAATTAAGTAATCCAAAAAGAAGAAATTAGAAAAATACTTTTGGTTGCATTACAAATCACCAAATTCAATCGATGGGGATAACACCAAACAAAAATGTACCCCGGCGAGACTGACGTCAATAAGCTAATACAGAAATTGTAAGCCCCCCTCATATTACTGGCTCCATCTTTTAAGCATCCAATACAATACCTAACATCAATACCAAGCTCTATTAACTTATTTTTTAAAAGCTTAAAAATTTATTCTTCTGTGCTGGAACTACTTTTTACGAGACCAATTAATCGTTCTCGAATTGAAAACGTTGGTAACTCTTTGACATATCGAATAATTATCGAAAATGGGTCAGTTACTGTTATGTCTTGAGTAAAATCAATTTGAATCGTATAAATTTTGGCTTCTTGTACTTCTTCAACGATGTTCTTTATGATCAACTGCTTAATAACTTGCACTAAATTATTAAATGTGTTATTCGATAAAAATGTAACTAAACTATCTTTTCCTTGGGATTTTTTTTTGGTTTTATCTGATTTATTATTTGCTACACGTTTTTGAAAAGCTAAGTCACTTTTTTTAATTATTTTATCAATATGAACTTGTAATATAGAATCAAATTGAGCCAACAACAAAATTAATTTCAAAAAATTTCCATGGTCCAACGAATTCTCTTTTAGGTAGTATGCACTTTTAAAAGAAGATCCTTGTTTACCCATCACTTTCACAACTTTAATAGTTCTTGTTGAAACTTGTCAGGTTCTTTCAATGTGAGCTTTGTTTAAAGCTAGAACTTTTTCCAAAAACCTTTTTAGTGTGTTACTTTTTTTTATTTAAAAAGAGCTTATCAATCAACGTTCAATCATGATAATCAACATTCTGCTTGTAAACGAGTACTTTCATGCTCTTCTAACTTTTGCGTTAATTAACACAAAAAACTGAAACCTCCCTCAACAAATGCGTTTCGATCTTTATAAGTATAAATTAAACAGATTAAACGATAGAGGGAATTATAATCTTCACAATAAGAAACTCGTTTTTTTTCTGCACCATCTTTTGTGTAAAATACTTTCTTAACGTTACAGAGAACATCTGACGTCAAAGGCTGGTGAGGGTGAAAATTTAAAAAGTACTACAGGTCAAAGCTTGATGGTTTTTTAAAAAAATTGACATCTACTTGTGAAGCATCTACTGAATTGCTTTTTTCAACTGAATTTTTTTTTTCGGTTATAAGTAAAAAATCTACGTTATTATTATTGTCATTCGTATTTACAGCAGGTGTCAAAAATACAAGATAATCATTTGTTTTATGTACTTTCTCTAAATTATCTCGAACATTATTTAATCCTGCTAATGCCAAATTTTTTTCCATGTTGGACTATCTAAGCTTTGTTGAGTGTTTTTTTCAAACACAGTTTTCAAGGAATGACATGATTTTACATCTTCTGCCATAAGCTTCTGTTTTTTTTCTCGTTGCTTCTGCGCTCCACCTTTACAAGGCCTTTTTTTAGTTTCATTCAATCTTAAAAAATTATATTTCTTAAAAATCAGTAAACAGCATTCAAACATAATTTTTAACTTCTATTGCAAAATGATTCCATAAACAAATATCTCATCTTTTAAAAATATACAGTTTATTATTAAATGAAACGTTTATAAAATAATTCTCGTACAAACATGAATATTATTACACGAACAATAGTAGGGTCAACATGACAGTAATTGTATTTATGTAATGCAAAAAATGTGTAAGGCATATACTGCATTTATAAGTTAATATCACTTTACTCTTGCATTTATCATTGGAGTTAGAAAAAAAAAAAAAATAAAAAAAAAAAAAAACTACCAGCATACGTCGTAAGAGTTTTATTTTTAGAAAATGAGCGAAAAATAACATAATTTTATAACTATTAGCAAACTAAATTCCCCAATTAGTACAGAGCGAACCAAAATAAAATAGACTGTGATATCCCATGTCATGTACTTACTATTTATTACTTCAAAACACAGAGTTTCGTTTATAAATTATAAAAAGCCAAAGCTTAGCGACCTCAAAACATCAAGCGATACAGCTGCTTCTGCAATCACGTGACATACGACTTACTTTTTGAAACAAGGTACCGTCGCAAAACTTGAACCATGCGTGCAACCTCCAACAATCTTACAAAGCGCTTACCTTGCGATATTAATTCGCAGTGGTGCATCCAAGAATGCAAATAATCAATAATTTAAATATTCTTTTCTGCGTATGTTTACAAAAAAATGATACACACTTTTAATAACTTATACTTAATATAAAATCTGAGAAATCAGCAGATTAAACCATCAATTACTGCGTAATTATTACAATACGACTGTGCTCGTGTCAATTGAGAGTAATTAGGTTAAGCTCTGATTGGTTGTTCCGATCCCCAACTGACGCGTTCTCCTTAAACGCAAGAGTATAAAAACTCCTCTCACACAACAATATTCGCCTTTTCTCTTCTATCAAGTGCTCCAAAATAACTATAAAGGTTGGAGAGTGAGTTCTGTTGCGTCTTTTAAGTGGATGTAAGATTTGGTTCGATGCTTAAGCTACGTATTAAAAGCGTGCATTTTAAGCAAATGTAAGACTAAGTTCGGTGACAAAGCCGTGTGAGAAAAACTCAAGCAAACCAGGCTATTGTAAACTCGCCTTTCCAAAAGGAACGGGAAAGAAAGGACCGTCGACTTGGGTTTCGACGTTAAAAGTAGAAGCTTAATTATTGTCATCGCCACGAGTACTCTTATGTAGGATTAGGAACATCGTTGCGGTCAACTTTGTAAGATCTCGCGACTCCGTGTGCACAAGCAGTGGCTAACCAACGATCATAGAAGTAAATTAAGTTAAAGAAACTATAAATTGTATAACACTGTAAATGCGAATCTAAATTCTTATTATCTATACTATTTGTAGACTTAACAATTTCTGCCTTTTCTAAATTTATTAAATCATCAGATAAGACATTACTTGGTTGTTGATTATATTAATTTGTTTAATTTTAAAACATTCCAGTTACTAAAGTATATAAAACATTTCAAGATTTAATATTCTAATTGATTGACACATAATCCTCACTTTGATGAATAAATTGAATATCGAGGAAAAATTAAATAGACAAAGTAAAACAAAGACCTGTACAAGGACATAAGATAAAAAGATTAATAAGATACGCTACTACCGTATGACATGAGACATAAACTCAAACAGTAAGTCAACGCCAGATCAGCGTACGAGTACACCAGTTCATACATATCGCTCGGTGAAACCTAACACCACAACGCTGAGTCAACGATTTCAAAAAAAAGTATACTGTAAGTAAAAGCAAATAAGGCCTTTGGGCCTACGGCTGGTTCCTGACGAACAAAAATTTAAAAAAACTATCTGTTTATAGAACGAATCCAGGAGTTTCACCCTTCACTTATAGAGGTTTGGACATAACAGACCATTGCAGAAATCTAAATTAAAGGGCCGGATATAATAATTAGATGTGTGCTCGGCCAGTACAGTGCTATATATACTCTCCTACTGCAATGGTTCAAACATATTTGTAATTAAAAAAAAAAATAACTTATAGCTTACTTTCAGAAAACTTCCAGTGAAAAATTTGTTCCTCATAGTCTTAGAAATGTCTGTGTGAAGTTTTAAATGTTAATGTTATGTTTTTTTATGTTGATATTATGACTGATTTTGTAAAAAAAATATACACCGTATGAGCGTGCAGCAGACTACACCTATCCTGCACTTCAGCTCACTGTCTTATGAAGGAGGTTATTATTGTTTATCTCAGTTCCTATGTACAAAGTATCTTCGGGGATCAAGATTGGTTGTACGCAGACAACCCTCATCCTCCTGCGCTTGACAGAACTTAACTAAAGCACGCTCATTCTCGGGAGGTTTCCGTCGACTTCAGGCGAAAATCAGCTGAGCTACTGAGGGTTCTGATTGGCTAGAGTCTTTCCTTCTGACATTCCCCCTCCCCCTAGTAAAACCTGAACGAACTGTTGTGTTTACAGACTTATCTTTCTTTACCAAATCACACCTTCTTATGTATCTATATATATTAGCTGCCTTTTGACCGAAGTCGATGAAAACCTCCCGAGAGCGAGCGTTCTTTGGTTAAGTTCAGGTGATCATAGGCAAGCGCGGATAGCCTGCGTACGCCCGATCGCGGTCCCTGAACATACCTATTATATGTATTTTCGTAGATGAACAGCTAAATGATAGATGTCAAAGTTTCTCAGAGCAAAATCTCTTTTTATAGCTCAAACATTGACAGTTCAAGGTATCAGGTTCGTACAATAAAAGTAGTGCAGTGTGCTGTTTTGCACAAAACAGTATTTAGCTTAGCAAAAGTTTTCACAATACCTTTACGTAGGTAAAAAAACTCTTTAATAATTTATGGATACGCTACACTTAATATGCACAACATAGCTTGCTCCAAATACGTAAAATAACATTCATAATAAAGTAACTTATTTAATTCTGCAAGCTTTATATGTTATTTTTGCAAAGAAAATATCACAGTATCAACTACATTTACAAAGTAAAAAACACTACCTACGCCAAAACAACATTTATATCTAAAGTTAGTTTTATAAATGAAAAATATAATTTAGAAATTTTTCATAACTGTTATGTTTTTTATTTGACTTACTGTCATAATAATTCTAACTACGCAAAAACTATGAGGTTATTTCTGATAATTTTAAACAGGTACTTATTAGTATCAGTATTATCTATAATTTGCTTTAACAAATTGGATAGCTGGATTACAGTAGTGAGATATTCCTCAATATACCGTCGTGAAATACCAAGATATTTCGAAAAAAATGACACAACGTTGTAAATAAAATATCTGCACAAGATGAGGCTGGTAGATACGTTAAATAACTCAACTCTGTAAGTAAGAGAGTGACGCATGCACCATGAACTTACAAAATGAGCATGCCACAGCTATAAGCTGAATTCACATGATACTGAGGAAAGCTGACGAATAAAGACTGACGATTAAAGAATTGTAGATGTGAGCAACTAATCAGAGCCATTCTTTTCATTCGTTGGCTTCTTTCTGCTGCGAGATATTATTTTCTGCATTACATGAAGCAAAATGGACCTTTTGAATAAAAAGTGACGAATAGGATTCCCTGGTCAACTTCTGAAGTCAAGATTACCGTAATATTATGTGTTGCAAATTCCGTATCTTTGTATAGCTCTATTCACATTGGTAGGCATAAAACATGAAGCAGGAAATACAAAGCAGAAAGCACAAGCAAATAGTTGGCTAGTGTATGTGAAGCTATGAAGCAAAAACTTAGTCAATAAAACAGACGGTGAAACATAACGCTTCTGCTTCATCGTCTGTTTTATCGATAAAGCTTCTGTTTTATAGTAACAGATGTACTGGCCGACGCTTTGCTAGTTCTTTCTGCTTTATGCTTCCTGATCCCTACTCTATGACTTTTACAGTTAATCCCATTAGCCCGAGATAATAAAGAAAAATACTTCTAGCGGAAGTGCTTAGAAGCTAAAATCATTTAATTAAATGACATGGGATACAATTGGCTGGACTAGCCCAAGGGACGCTAGATTCATCATATTACTGGGCCGCTACTATACTGACAGCACGCCCCTGGTCTGGCATGGCACCTTGCTGTTTTTTGTTGTCAGAACTAACAGCAGTGGCAGTTACAAGCATCGTTTGAGCTTATTTACAAAAAGCTCCATAGATGAGGAGCTCATAAATTCTATAAGAAACAAAAAGCCCGTCGAATAGGTAGAAAAATACTATTTTGTATGTTGAGTAAGTTATTTTTGCCAGAGGGCGATCAAGTATTTCCTATCAGTTACTGAATTTTGATACGTTAATTTTTTTGCTTTGAATGTAAATAAGCAAGAATTGACCGTTATATTCTTTTAAATTGCAAATTATTTATATTTCAATTCATCAACGCCTTTAATAAAGCACTTCAAAAACATCAATCGCATTTTCTTAAAAGTCGCCAAGTATGAAAAATGAGGAGTGTTTGTGTGGAAATTATCAAAAAAAAAAAAAAAAAAAAAAAAAAAAACGCACAAAGACCGTGAAAAGTTTTTAATACATATGATGATAATACGAATCTTAATTTTTAAATAAAATATTTCTTAATTCACTTACTAAGGTCTTCTACTACATCAAATAAATTTAATTAAAATTTATATTTTTGTGTTTATTAGATGATTATGTATATATATTTGGTAATGAAGTATGAAGTAAGAATCAGTTGTTTCTTTTAAAAGTTGTTATTTTATTTTATTGAATTGTACCTAGCGTTTCTGAGATATAAGAATTAAAAATATGACATCGAAAATCAGCAATAATCTATTGATAAATTAAAAATATTGTTTTAACCTTTATTTTCTATAATTCAAACTACTAAATTATTTTTTTCACACATTACATAAGATATTTGTTATGTTTGTATACGCGTTATGCTGAAGAGTTCTTCCTAATTTCGTATTTTTCTCAAAATTAGAAGGATGAAAAAATTAAGTAAGTAGTTAGTGCGAGTCTTTTAAATTTACAATAAAAAATGGAAAAATTCCTACCTGATTTAATGACAAACAGATGTCTATTGATATAACTAATAATAACACATACGTCAATAATAATATAAAATACTAGACTAAGCTATAGTAGAAATCATTAAAGGTAATTCAGAATTGAAAGAAAACTAAGATTCATAAATACTACATTATTCATAGATAGTATCTTACATCTACTTATTATTTAAAAAATAAAAACTTTATTTGATACCGTAAATCTTATCATTTATATGTAGTGAGGATGTCCAGAGCTAATAAGCTTTATTTAGTTATATCTTATTGAATAAAAAACAATAAAAAGTACAATAATATAATAAGCAGTTTATTACTGGTCATATCGAGCAGAACAAAGATAACATAATAAGACTTATGAGAAAAAATAAAGCTTGATTCTTTTTCGTTAAAATACAAGAAAATTTAAGTTATTTAATAAAATTTCGACATGAATTAAAATTTTAAGCACTGAATGACGGTATTCCTTTAAATAATAACAAATAACATTCACCGTCGACTTTGCAATCTTAAGCTACATGGGTCACGATAGGTAGCACTATCTGTTTGAAAATTAATAATATTAAAAAAAAATTCTACAAACGGTAAAGTAAATTATTGAATAAAGTTGGCTAAAATGCCTTACACACATACGTATACACGTAAATCTATTATCCATGAGTGCGCTGCTTAAAATATATTTTGCAAAAGTTGTTAACATTCGAGTGATTCAAGTTTATATGTAACATTTATAAATGTTGACTCCCATAGTTAATATGTGAAATTTTTACATCCTGGTAATAAATTCGTGAGTGTTAAGCAGTTAAAAAAAGCAAAAAGACTTAAGGCTGGAATAAGAAAAACAACCGTTAGCAAGCATGATTTCAGTGCTTCTACTCTGGGGAACCCTCAACATATAGCATCACCTACATAAAAAGTTTTTTTAAGGAAGAAGATTTGTTGAACTAGGCAAACTAGCAACTGGTTCAGTTTGTGATAAATGTTGCGAAGATTTACGTTTCTTAGACGTACAAAAAGAAGCGCTTGTTGAAGCAGGTTTGTTTCTGCAAATAAAATATAAGGATTGTTTTGAAGTTTAAAGAGTACCCACTGGGAAATCTCACTTGGTTCTACCTGCTTTGGTACATAAGCACACAAACAGTACTGAAGCTCGCCATCAAGATATCAGTAAATTATTAATTTTAGGTATCTTTAATTAATTATTGGCTTTCAAGATACGTGTAAGGATAATATCCTTAATTTGTTATAAGCTTTTCTTGTATTATTCACAGCTAAGAAGCAACATTATGTAAATATATATCAGAAAAACGTCGAATGTTTCGAATGTTCACAATTTTAGGCATCAAGTAATTGATGCAGAACATTTATTGAGATATAAACAGCATCATCGAAATCGATAAATAAGGAATGTATCACGTGATTGGTTTGCTTTCTATTTTAACCATGACACTAATTAATCAAATCTTCTACATTTTTAAATAGGTAAAGTAATGAGTACTTAATTTTATTGTGGCGATAAAAATATGGAGGTTAAGCTCCAGGACTCCGTTGCTCTGGTAACAAATTTGTATGATTGAAAAAATAACTTTTTAATTATAAATTGTTTGTCAGTTTTTAATCCTTACAGTTTTAACGAATAGTCTTTACAGGCTAACAATCATTTTATGATGTGAGAAACGCACCGTTCTTTGCAGGACCATAATGTTGTTTATTGAAACCGTATGTATACGTGTAAAAGAAACTATACATTAGATGCCTGCCTGTAATAGTAATGCAAGTCGGCAAGCAGGGAGAGCGTTGGTGGCGCTGTAGTCACGGTATGATGTATGGGGTGGTTGCAAAAAGCGACTAAGAAGTAGTAGGTCTGACTCTCTTGTGACGACCGCATGCGATCTCCTTTTTCGATTTGTTTTATCGACTTATTCTTTGTATACTTGTTATTCCGTCAATTGTATTTTACAATTATCACTAATAAAGAGTTCAACATCATTCAAGAGTTCAACCATAATAGGTTATGGGCCCAGACCACGTATCGCGAGTGTTGTTGTGAGAATTCTTTTGTGTTTAGTGTTGTGTGAATGGCAAGTCAAGTCAAGATGGAATCAAATTTCAAAATCGAAAAATTAAGAGATCAGGACAATTGGAATCGGTGGCTCTTTGTGGTGCGTACGTATCTCGAAGATGACGATGACCAATTGGCGGTTTGAGAAGGGAAAGTTGATCATTTCAACCGTTGAAAAGAAACCGATGGATCTTCTCATGAACTGTACAACTGTTCGTGAAATGTGGGCCAAGCTTAGTGCAGTATATGAGATGAAGCCGGATGAAAATTTGTCCTTAGTATAGAAGCAATTTTTTGAGTTTCAATGGGATCAAAGCGAAGGCGTCGTGGCGAATTTGTCGAAATTAGAAAATTTCGCGGTTAAGATAAAAAATTTAGGCAGTGAAATCTCTGAATCAATGGTGCTATCCCAGATTTTGTGTAGTCTTCCAAAAGCATATGATCACTTTCATAGTGCGTGGGACTCCGAAGTTAGTAAGAAAAAGACTCTTGAAAATTCAACTGCACGTTTAATGAAAGAAGAGTCGAGGATACGCCGCCATGAGAGTGATTCAGAGAGTCGTGCGATTGCCTTCAGTCACCAAGAAATTCGAAAATTTGAATTCAACAAATAAGAATAAGAAAAAGGGAAACGAGAAGAAAAACAAAATTTAGAATTCAAGAAGAGGTAAATGTTATAAAGGCCATTCTCCAGATCACTATATAAATGACTGTACGAAGCGAGTTCTCGGAAGTAATGTAGAGACGAAATTGACAACAAACAACAGTGAGAAGAAAGTGGCGCTCGCTAGAATCAAGCTCGTGCAAAAAATGGCGCTTGCTGGTTTCACGTTGGAGCAGAAACAGATGGACGTGTGGATACTTGACTCTGGCTGCACGGACCACATGACTTGGCGTCGGGAGTATTTTCTGGGCTACACTGAGTTTGAAGAGCCCGTGTCTGTGATTTTTGGAGATGGGAGCATGAAGCCTGCGTATGGATTCGGTAATTTAGATGTAGAAACTATCGTTGCGAATAAGCGTATCAGTTGCATGCTTTACGATGTTTTGCTTGTGCCCGGACTTCATGTAAATTTGTTTTCTCTTAAAGCTAGTGCGAAAAAAGGTATCGATATTAGAGTCGAGGATAAAGGAAAATCTTGCACTTTGCTGAAAAATAACATTGTTATTGCAAACTGTTCTGAGGTAGGGAATTTGTATAAAGTAGATTAAGAGGTTATTGTACCTGGAAAAGCGAGTCTTTCAGCGAATAAAGTAAATAGCATACAGCTTTGGCATGAGAATGTGTCGTCAAAACAAACAGCATGTACGTAATGTTTTGAAGTCTGTAGGTACAAATTTCAGTTTAGACGACCAGTTTTGCGATGGTTGCGCACTCGGCAAGCAACATAGAAACTCTTTTCATAGTAGAATTGATCGTGCTAAAGAGCCGAGAGAAATTGTACACGCTGATTTGTGCGGGCCGATGGAAGTAAATTCACTTGGTGAAAATCGATACTTTCTCCTTCTAAAAGATGATTTTTCTAGTTTTCGAATAATCTATTTGTTGCGTCAAAAATCAGAAACCTCAGAATGTTTACAAAAATTTTGTAATGAAGTTGAAAATCAATTTGATAGCAAAGTGAAAGAGATTGTAAGTGACGGCGGCGGGGAGTTCGTCAACGAGAAAAACAAGAAGTTTTTCGAAAGTAAAGGTATAAAACATACAACGACGATCCTGTATACACCGCAACAGAATGGTATTGTAGAACGCGAAAACCGAACGATTGTAGAAGCTATTCGATATATGCTGTATTCGAATACAGAGGTGCCGCGTCTTCTGTGGGCAGAGGCCGCTAATACTACCGTTTACGTTTTAGATGAAACGGGTGCGACTAAAGTACAGGGTAAAACTCCGTTTGAGTTGTGAACGGGTGAATCGACAGATATGAATCATTTGAAAATTTTTGGCACGGAATGATTCGTTCACATTCCTAAGGAAAAAAGGAAAAAGTCAGATAGTAAATCTTTGAAAGGTATTCTTGTAGGATATGTTGAGAAATACAGGGGTTACCGCGTGTATGTACAAGAGCTACGCGATGTTATCGTTAGCCATGATGTTTTATTTAAGCCAGAAAAATTAGTTAGTACGAACGTAGAACTCGAAAACGCTAAAGCTCGAGACGACGAACAAGTATCTTTCGAAGCAGACGAAAGTAGCTCCAAGGATCGCGACGATCGGCGTGTTGATACGGATAAAGTCGATTTAGCTGAAGAAGCCGAAGCTCCGCCAGAGAGTAACGTAAACAAAGACATTGTTGATGTTTCAAGTAACGTGCGGGAGAAACGCGTACGGCGACAAACAGATTTTTACGGGTGCGTGTTATCTCACTTTTCCAAAACTGTTCCTAAAAATTACCATGAGGCAGTAAATTCGATCGATAGCGACGAATAGAAACTCGCGATGAAAGACGAAATGCAGTCTGTTCTCGAGCATGGTACTTGGGTTTTAGTAGGAAAACCTGCTAACGCAAAGGTTGTAGGATGTAAATGGGTCTATTCACATGAACAGAACGACGACGGAAGCGTGCGTTTTAAAGCTCGTCTCGTCGGTCAAGGTTATTCGCAGATAGCCGGGGTAGACTATAACAAGATTTTTAGTCCTGTAGCCCGTTTTGACTCGTTTCGAATTTTTATCGCTAATGCTGCGTATGAGAATCTATGTCTCGGTCAATTCGATGTGAAAACTGCTCACTTGCACGGCGAATTAACAGAAAATATCTATATGAAGCAGCCGGACGGCTTCAGTGATGGTACTAACCGTATGTGTAAACTGATAAAAAGTATATACGGGTTAAAACAAGCAGCTCGGTGCTGGTCTGATCTTTTCGATCAATTTCTCTTAGATTACGGTTTGAAGAAAAGCGTAGTTGACCCTTGTTTTTATACGTATATTCAAGGAGAGGAAAGGTTATTCTTGTTGTTATATGTTGACGATGGACTCCTCGCTGCTTCACACGAGTACTTAATAGATATATCCTTTGTAAAATTAAATAAAAAAATTTAAAGTAAAATTCACTAAAGATGGAAGAAATTCCTTGGAGTGGATATTTTTAGATTTAATGACGGCTCATTGTTCATGAGCCAGGAGAGTTATGTAAAAAGTATTATAAGCGAATTCAATATGTCGAACGCGAATACTGTAAGTACGCCAATCGAGACTAGTTGGCAGTCGAATGATTTTAGTAAGAAAACTTCGAACATACCATATCGCGAAGCTGTTGGTAAGCTCATATTTTTAAAGGTTAGCAGACCAGATATCTCGTTTGCTACGAGTGTTGTATCGCGTTATTTAGAAGACCCTAGTGAAGGTCACTGGCTACTGGTAAAGAGAATAATACGCTATTTAAAAGGAACAGCTGACTATGGTTTGTGTTACAGAAAAGAAGGTAGCTTTATAGCTTACAGTGATGCAGATCTCGGTAGCGACAAAGAAACGCGAAAATCAATTTCGGGTACTGTCTGTTTATATGCCGGAGCTGCTATAGTATGAAAAAGCAAACGTCAGTCGTGCGTTTCTCTGTTAACTATTGAATCTGAGTATATCAGTGGGGCTAGCGCAGCAAAAGATACCGTATGGATAAGGAGGTTCTTGCGTGAGTGTAATGTAACTATTTTATCAAATGTAACTAATGAAAACGACTCTGAATGTAAAAATAGCGAAACTACATTATTGGTGGATAATCAGAGCGCGATGAGATTGATAAAAAATCCAGAGTTCCACGAGAGAACGAAACACATAGACATTAAGTATCACTATGTACGGAATCTGTATAGAGATAACATAATCGATGTAAAATATGTAACTACAGATAAACAAATTGCCGATGTTCTTACGAAGGCCTTGGCAAAGCCGAAATTTATGTATTGAATTTCTAAGCTTGGTCTTGCATCAAAAAATGTTTTGATGAAACAAAATATAGATTAAATAAAAAGATATACAGTTTCTTTAGGGAGAGTATAAAAACAGTATGTATACGTGTAAAAGAAACTATACATTAGATGCCTGCCTGTAATATTAATGCGAGTCGGCAAGCAGGGAGAGCGTTGGTGGCGCTGTAGTCACGGTATGATGTATGGCGTGGTTGCAAAAAGCGACTAAGAAGTAGTAGGTCTGACTCTCTTGTGACGACCGCATGCGATCTCTTTTTTCGATTTGTTTTATCGAATTATTCTTTGTATACTTGTTATTCCGTCAATTGTATTTTACAATTATCACTAATAAAGAGTTCAACATCATTCACCCTGGCATCTGCATATTAATTTCCTTACTGAATAAGAATAATACTCTCTTGATATTTTTAATATTATTTACTTTTTACAACTTATCACTTGAACGAATGAATTGCATGAATTTAAACAAAAATGTTTTACAAAAAGTTTTATGTTCTGAGAAAATTCAGAAATAAATGTAAAATTTTTATCTGAAAACGTCTTACCTTACATGTCAACACACTACGGTGTTCCGTTTAGTGAGTCTCAGGCGAAGTTCAGACAGGGGGGCTGTTACTATATTAATACATACATACATTCACACTCACATATAAATTTTATTATTATTACTAATCGTAATAGTTGTTTATTTTTACTGCGATTAATTATGAACTTATATTATTGATACTTGTTTCTCCAATAAATTTTATTTAGTATTGTACTGTTATGTATTTGAGAAAAATTTTCTTGTACATGAATTTGTTCTAAATGAAGTAATGATTATAAAAATTAATAATTTAATGTTAATAAGAGTAGCTTGGCTTGCATATGTGTATACATATAATACAGCTTCGTTGGCTGTTTAATAAAGGTGAATTAACATAGATTTTAACAAAACACAATTTAAAGACCACGGAAAGATTTTTAATTAAGATCAAATTTGTATATATTTAAATAATCCTGTTTACAAAGCAACATTTTTTTCAAAACAATAACAATTTTATACGAATTTAAATATTAACTCAGCATTTACAACAAGCGCATAATTTTAAAATATTAAGGAAAGCAATAAAAAGGCCTATTTATATAAGAAAAATAGAAAAAGAGAGCACGCGACAGCCACTTTATAAGAATTATAACTATTTTATTTGCAATTAGCGGGCTGATTAAAATAATACAAAAAACGCCCCATTATCGATCAATTTTGTAATTCAGAAGTTTCTTAGTTGGTATCAAGAAGTAAAAAGAATAGAAGTCAGGTCAACATGCTGAATAGCACTATTAATAAGGTCCCCGACTACCAATCCGAAAACTGGGGGTTCGGTTCCCAGAGTTGGTAAAATTTTAAAATTTTTGTAACATACAAATTTATATAATAGATGTTTACCCATATTCTCATACATATGTTTATTTTATGCATGTTATGGTTGTTATTTAATTATATACATATATACATCTACATAGCTATCATACCGTTAGTACACTTGGAGGCAAATTATAAAATAAAGTATACGTTATTTTCTTTGTTTGGTGCTATTAATTTTGCAGCGTTTCGTTGGCAATTATGCCAACCTTATAAGGCTACAAGTACCTATTAAATATAATGTATTCCATTATGAGAATTTTCTCACTGCATACGATTACAGAAATCGTTCAAGTAGTAAAGTAATAACGATCGAGCAACAAAATGTATGTACGAAAAGCCAATAACCTGAGTAATCGAAACAGATATTGCAGGATATACACAGTTTTAGAGGAAAACGGTAACGAGTGATTAAACTTCAGAAGCCATGAAAAACATGTACGATTAAACAAGTGTGTGTCTTCTTTCTTGTTAATATTATGTTTGTCACGTTTTGTGTATATCAGTTCTGAAATAAGCCTTTTTTGGTAGTTTTATTTTCTGTCTAGTATTTCTATACTGTCCCAGTTGAAATTACGATGGTTGTGAAGCTGGTTCAAATAAACCACAACTCTTTTTTTTATCCTTGTGTTCATTTGTTCAAGTTTTTAATGCGCATTTTTTTCACTTGTACATGATGTCGAGCAGCCCAGATGCTTGCATTTAAACCTACATACTACGATTCTTTCTTCTTATTTTTTGGTCCTGTTCTTACTCAATTGTACAATTTCGTTTAATTTCACATGTACAATAAGGTAGGTGGATATTTTATAAGGTCCTTATGTAACTGATAGCTTATAGTAGCTTTCATCTTTATAAAATATACCTATTTTACAACACGAAATAAAGTTTTCACGGTTATTTTTATTTTTATTCTTACTTATATATATTTTCTTTTTTTATATGTGTTCAACATTTTTATCCATAAACTCTTGTGGGTAACTGATACTTATGAGTAGCTTTTTTACTCTGGTAATGTTTTTCTTGTAATATTGTTGAACTCACAGTTGTATAGCTCAATCTGTTAAATTAAATACAGTTTTTCTTTTTAGCTTTATTGAATGACCTGAAAAGTAGTTTAGTAAGCTTTCCGTGGACGTTGATTTTTAAAACTAATAAAATTGGAGGTGGTTGTAATTACGGATCATAGTTAAGCTTAAATAATTAAGAGTTTTATTGTTCTCTCTTTTATGAGTGAATTTTATAGTTTTTTGTGCTATACATTCAAAAGTAATAGATAAAGCCTATTTGGTCTTTTTTTATACAAAGTATTATGCCGTGAACATATCGAAAGTCAAAATTAGGTGTACAGTTAAATTTCTCTTTAAGTCCTATTTAATAGTCTTTTCTAGGACATTTATTACGAGCTCTGCAAACAAAAAAAAAATCAGAGAGCTCACGAGGGTACCGGATATTTGTTTGAAATAATTATTATCAAAGGTAAAATAGGTATTTACAAAAAAAGGTCGTATACAGTCTCTGATTTTTTGTATAGGTATTTAAAATTTTGGTAAAAAGATTTAAAAACGTCTATTGATACTGTTTAAAACTAAATTTAGAGGAATACTTGTGAAAAAAAGCTAACATTAAGAGAAACTAGTTCATAGTTATTGTCTATTAAAATGTTTTTTAATTTATTCTTCATTATTGCCATCCGTACAAATATTTTGTGGCTCGATCAGTATGCTCATGCGTGGGCATACAATCTCCACAATACATATATTTTTTGGTGTGCCACAATACCATGTAAAATTACATTCAAAAATCAGTTGACTTAGTTACGTACACACAGTTCAAAGGGCAGCAACATTCTTGCTATATTTCAGTAAGTATGAGAATTAAAAAGATAGGTAGTATACAACATTACTATGATACTTACAAAAAAATTTAGGATTTTATTACGGTTTACGTGATTAATAATATTAAAATATTAAATCAGCGGTAGTCGTGACTTATTTAAAACACAAATTTCTGTCAAACTCTTAAGTTAATCATGAATGCAAGTAAGATAACTCTATTTATCAATAAATTATTGATGATTATTGTCATTACATTTTTAATTTTTATATCTCAGAAACGCTAGGTACAATTCAATGTGATAGAATAACGACTTTTAAAAGAAACAACTTCGCGATCATTGTGCGTTGAGTTTTTTTTTGGTTATTTCCACACAAACACTCCTTACTCCTTATATTTGGCGACTCTTAAGATAAGGCAATTTATATTTTTGAAGTGCTTAGACATGAAGGTAACAACTTTCTATGGGTGCAATGGATATTGTTTTTTACTTTTTAAACGTTTGATAGCCGTAGACTAAAAGTTGTCTGGTTTCATTAATAAGTTATTGTTATTTCACGTGCGTTCATGATTAATTAAGGAGTTTGACAGAAGTTTGTGTCTTGAGTAGTTAACAACTACTGCTGATTTAACATTTGAATATTATTAATCATGTAAAAAGTCATAAAATTCTAAATCGTTTTGTAAGTATCATTGAATGTTATGTACTACCTATTTTTTAAATTCTCATACTTACAGAAATAATGCAAGAATGTTGCTGCCCTGTGAAACTGTGTGTACGTAACTAAGTCAACTCAATTTTTGAATGTAATTTTACAAGGTATTCTGGCACACCAAAAAATATTTTTATTGCAAGGATTGTATGCCCATGCATAAGCAAACCGTAAAGTACAAGTAATTAAGCGACAAAATATTTGTATGGAAGGCCGTAATTAAGAATCAATTAAAAAACATTTCTATAGACAATAACTTTGAAATAGTTTTTCTAGATGTTAGCTTTTTTCTATAAGTGTTCCTTTAAATTTAGTTCTAAATAGTACCGATAGACGAACTCAAATATTTTTACAAAAATTTCAAATACTCATAAAAAAAATCAGAGACTGTGTTACGTCCAAACTTCCATAAATGAAGGGCAGAACTCGTAGATGTGTTCTACAAACAAATGTTGGCTCAAAAGCCTTGTTTACTGTTACTTAAAGTATACTTTTTTTTTAAATCATTGACTTGGCATTGTAGTGTTAGGTTTCAGCGATATGCATGGAGTGGTGTACGCTAAGCTAGTGTTGACTTACTGTTAGAGTTTATGTCTTACGTCATACGGTCGTAGCGTATCTTACTCGTTTTTATATCTCACTACCTTGTAAAGGCTTATGTTATTCAGTGTCTATTTTATTTTTCTTCGATATTCAATTTATTCATGAAAGTGAGGATTATGTGTCAATCAATTAGAATTATTAGATCTTGAAATGATTCATGTAATTTAGTAATTGGAATGCTTTTGAATAAAGAAAATTAATTTAATCAACAAGCAAGTTATGTCGTATCTGATGATTTAATAAATTTAGAAAAGCCAAAAATAGTTAGCTTTACGTATAGTATAAATGATAAAGTTTCTGACTCGCATTTACTATGTTATACAATTTGTAGTTTCCATAAATAAACTTACTTCTATGATCGTTAGTTAGTCACTGCTGGCACGCACACAGTAGCAAAATCTTACAAGGTTGACCGCAACGATGTTCCTAATCCTACACGAAAGCACTCGTGGTGATGACAATAATTAGGCTTCTGCTTTTAATGTCAGAACCCAAGTTGACGGTCCTTTTTTTGTTACTTCTTGAATCACTTCTTAGGTGGGTTTACAGTAGCCTGGTTTGCTCAAGCTTTTCTCACACAGCTCAGTCACTGAACTGAGTCCTACATTTGCTTGAAATGCACGCTTTTAACACGTAGCTGAATCACTGAACTGAGTCTTACATCCACTTAAAAGACGCAACAGAACTCACTCTCCAACCTTCATAGTTACTTTGGAGCACTTGATGAAAGAAATAAGGTGAACATTGTTATGTGCGACGAGTTTTTATACTCTTGCATTTAAGGAGGACTCGTCAAGTTGGGGATCCGACCAAACAGAGCTTAGGCTCATTACCCTTGACTGACACGAGCGTAGTCGTGGTGCCATAATTTTACAGTAATTTATGCTTGAAACTGCTGATTTCTCAGATTTAACATTTAGTACAAGTTGCTGTCGGAATTGTGTATGATATTTTTTGGGTAAATTCACATTAAAAAATGTTGAAGTTGTTGTTTAATCACATTATTTGGTGTACTGATACAAATTGATTTTGTAATATGAGCGTTTCATAAGATTGCTTGAGGTTGCACGCATACATCGAGTTTTGTAAGGGTAGATTGTTTAAAAAAAAAGTAAGTTATATGTCACATGAGTGCAGAAGCAGGTATACTACGCCATAGTTCGAGATGGCTGAGCTCTTGCTTTTTATAATTTAAAACGAAACTTTGTGTTTTGAAGTAATCAATATTAAGTATATGATATAAGTACATATGTTAAGAAGTATAAAGTATTAAATTGAAAAAATAAGACATAAAATTTATGTTATACATAAAAATTAATACAATTTATAAGATGAATCATTACTTCTTGAGATTTTGTCGTTACAATTCTCCTGTGTTAAAATTGTTGTAGGTAACTTTATCCGATAGTTATGATTGTAGAATGTATAGTCATTTGGAAATGGCAGCTTAATCGTCACAATTTTTGCTGAGTTTGGTCGGAATGATGTTCGCGCTCCACATTATTATGATCTTTTATTTCATTTTATTTTTTCTTTTTTCTTACGGCATTAAATGGTATAGTGGTACACTATAACGGGAGCATAAGATAAGGTTGGTATGTATCTTTTATCTGTAACGAATTGTAACGAATTATCTACGGGGCGTGTTAATAGAAGTCATTAAAGAGTTATCAGTTACATTAATTCTTGATTGCAGCTTTAATCGATAGTGTTGTGCAGTAGGCGTGGATGCTTTGCATTTTACAAAGTATCCTAATAGCAATGATGTTTTATGCGACATTTCTGCAGAATCCGTAATGCTTTATTCACTTTGCTCCATTGCTTTATTGAAATTAAACAAGAAGAGGTACTACAGTGCTGCTGTCATGCCTTTATTATATCGTTTTTAATCCTGCGTAAAATTGTGTTATTGCACTATGAGGTTTATTTTTATTGATGTTTTACAAGTTTAACATTTACAAATTTCACATGTTTAAAAAGTATGTGCATTTTATTTGTTTTGTTTTTACAAGTTTTATGTAATACAATAAAAAAGTACAATTTTAACGAGTTGTATATGTAAACTTGTGAAAAAAGTTCTTGTGAAATTTTAATTTAATATAAAATCTTATCTTCTTTTTTTTTTTGTTTTTTTGTTTTTTGGAATGAAAAATTGGAAATCATTAGTCATAAGACTTAAACGTTATATTTTAACTATTGAAATTATTCCCTTACAAAATTATTATGGTTTTTGTCTAATTGTCGATTTAATTTCTCATAATTAAAGTAGTAGTAGTAGTAGTAGTAGTTTCTCATAGTCATCTATTATTAACTTATAAGCAAGTATATATTTTTAACAAAGATAACATTGTTGTAACAATTATTAGTTAATTGGTTGGACTTGGCTGCTGATTCAATTTTCATATAGCGAATTTCAAAAGTTAGAAAGACGAAATTTTTTTTTGTCTTATGCGTACTCTTATAGAGGTAAGTCTCGTTGAGAAAGTCTTATACATGACATTGCTTTACTTCATCCTAAGGTTTGTTGATTATTTTTTAATTATCTGCTTCAAGTGTTATGTTATAATCATTTGTATTTACATCAATGATTTCGAAAACTCCGTTGTAGTATTTATCTAATTTTCTTTTCCAAGGTTCTTTATTGCGTAAACTTTCATACCAATTTCTAGATTCTGAGGTCTAGCTTGTTTATCATGAATTTACTTACTTTTATTTTTACATTTAATAAGCTCATCATGAGCTTTTGCACGCATACCTCTTAAACAACGGATTAAATCGATAAGATAATTACTATAAGACAGCATTTGATTTTCAGTTGGATATGGATTTGGTCAACGTACTTTTTTTCAGCTGGTGGCTCAGTCAGCTAGGCCGTGGATTGGCACGTGGGAGACCGTGGTTCGATTCCCAGGTAGTGCGACTTTTCGGGCAAGTACCTCTGTGATTTTTCATATGTGCTTTTTCACCACGCAATGCTCCTCGAGGAGGGTTTAGGCAACCTTCATGCAGCAAAAATTACCTAATCTCCCCCTACCCCCCTCCCAGTAAAAAAAGGCCTCCCATATACCTTTCCTTGTCCCATTCCCAAGTGCAAAGTGCCCATAGTAGTGCCCTTATGAAAGGAGCGGGACGTAGAGCACTCTAATATAGAAAAAAAAAAATCTGTATGGTGCAAATCTGAAAGCTGTCTGCAGTGTTGTATTGTATTCATGTCTAGCAAAAAGTAAAATTTTGTTTTAGTCCTGTTGAGTTGTAGTTTATGTTCTAAAAAAACTTGCAAGCATGGCATGACTACGTTCTAGTAAATCGTTAGATTGGGGATGGTAAGGTGTAGTGGTCTTAAGGTTAAAACCGAGAATTTAAGCTAAATTTGTAAATGTGTTATTTTAAAAACTCTTTTATTATCACTGAGTAGTATTCAAGGCAATCCATACAACGCTATGAAGTATCTTGCCAGAGCATCAGGGACTGTGATAGTTCCGATGTCGGGTATAGCTACTGCTACACAGTATTTTTAAAATAGACATTGTATAGTTGTTATGTATTTATTTCTACCAAACGTTGTTGTTGCTATAGGACCTACAGTATCGATGACTATGTTTGAGAAAATTTCATCTGGAGTATTAGTTATAATCATGGGTTCTTTTGTTTTTATACATGTTAGTAATTGTTCGTAGCAAATTTTGCATTTTTGCACAATATATTTAATACCTTTCCTCATACCTTTCCACTCATACAATTCTCGTATTCTTCTATAAGTTTAATTCATGCCTCTATGTCCACCGAAAAGGCTGTTGTGGCATTGTATTAATTTTTGTTGTCTTATTTCGTTTGATAAATAAGCATAATCACCAAAACATACAGTTATTTTCATGTTAACATGACTGAATTTTTTATAAATTGCTTGAGGCAACATTTCTCTAGGCAAATTGTCAATTATTTTACCCTTTTCTGATATTTTCAATGTTTTTGTGTTTTTATTTTGTTTTGCTTTGGCTAAACCTGCTAAGCATGAAAGAAGATCTTAAAACAATATTTTACATCTTTCCCTTTTTTTGATAACCAAACAAAATAATAATTTATTTTTATGATTGGTTGTTATCATATCACCTACTCATGGTTGCGTCTTATTCAATTCGTATTTTAAAATATAATTTAAATGAAATAATGAATTTTGTTAGTAGAATTAAGTGTCAAGTCGGCCGAAATAAATGTTGCAATGTTGTCTTTTGCAAATGTCAAACATTCTCGTGTGCTTAATAATTCGAGGTGATCCATTTCTGTTCTTATCGAAGGTCTAATTATAGTGCTTTCTTTTCAAGTGACTTGGTCATCGAATTCGGCATTTCATTGCTGCTCTAACATTTCGAAAGCGGCTGTAGAACGAGTAGACGGTGTCAAGTTATTCTGCTTCAGAGCATGATGCTATCTTATAAATGCGTCTTGCTGTTTAGCACTCCAATATGAAGGTGTATTGGGTATACTACTATGCGTTTTTTCTTTTTTTCTAGCTTCTTCGCTATCTTCTTGTTCAATCGTAGAAGCATTAGGCTTCATTCATGCAGTATCGACATCGTCTCCTAGTACCGTAGATGCAGCCTTGGAGCTTTTTATACGTGATTTTGATCTTCATATACGTAATCAGAATAGTCTAGTGTATTTTTAAATACTGTTTTTGAACTTTTAATACTTGTTTCGGTTGACTCTGGTTCATTATTCTCTGTTGTTTCTAGCGGTGTGTAATAATTCTAATATAAAAATAAGTCAGCAAAATTTGTATTTTGCAAACTATTAGTTAAAAAATATTCTTTATCATTATTTTTATCCGAACTGCTTTTCAAAGCATCTTTCTGCATTGATCTGCGAGCGGTGGATTGCAGCTTTGAATTTTGCTTTATTTGAGCAACCATTTTATCTTCTGATGTACTCGATGAGTCAGTATCAAACTTAAATCCCACTTATTTTTAAAGTGCAGATTCGATTTTTTTAATTGTAGAAGTCGTAGAAGTTCACGGTTGTGCTGAGGGGTTAAATCTTTTGTTACCGTCAGGGGTATTATTTTAATAATTATTATATATTTAAATAACTATTTTCTTTAAATTCGATCGTTTAACATAAATTTGAATTTTGAACTTTCGCGCGCAGCACCGACTTCCAACTAGTACTTGATAGTACCACCTATCGCTCGCCAGGTGGCGACCAAAATCGCAAGTAAGAAAGCGAAGTAAAGTATATAAGAAGGACTGTGCGACGACTGATTGTATCGATCCGAGTTATGCAAATATGCGTAATGCATACCTCTTAAGCCACTCAATTACTTAAAGTACATATTCAATAAATATCACTGTACCAATACAAAACACTTGTCTACACCCTTTTTTTTTTCTTTCCTCTCAAAAAAAAAACTAACAACAACAAACACCCACCGGTCAACCTAGTGACCAACCCATCGAGACCTCTACGCATCACTGCTCAAACGCCACATCTCTACGATGAGTTGGATTCCGAGGAATGAAACGAAACCACTACGCCAACAACATCGGACATAGTACCACCATCGTTGTTTAAGCTAAAGGGAAGGCTTGTGACACTTGAGAGTGACTCCAATCTCTTCCAACTACACCCCCCTTGTTCAAAGTCGCCCACCCCCAAAGGCCACTTTTAACAATTTAGTGCTCGACGTGGGGCCTCCTCTAAGGAATTCTCTGCTGCTGCAGGGAGGTATCTGCGAGTCTCAGAGTCAACCATCACCGCCGACTGACACACGCCTATCAGCAACCAACAACACTCCTTCTAGGTGGGAAGAAACACCTAGTGGCGCTTGACACACCTAACCTACAAACCCAGCATCAAGCACGGGGAGGATATGGACCCGAAGGACCAACCAACTCAGAAACTCGTGAGCACCAGTTACACAGCAGGTTCTTACGTCTTGCAACGAGCCTCCGTAGAAGATAGAAACGGGTATCAGCCTTTGTAGTAATCGGTGGTAACATTGCCACTTAAGTCTCTCGGGCCCAACTTAGGTTGGAAGGCAACTTCTTTACTCAAGAAGCAGAGAGTCGACAGAGGGCATGGTCATCCTTTAAGAAATAGGCAGAGGCCATTATCCGCCCAGGTCAACGAACTCTTCAGACATTTCGGTCCACAAGCCGAACTGACTCAAAACTACACCACCTCTACGTAAGCTTGTCCGAATAGAGGTCGCCGTTTATGCACGAACACCCGCTTCGACATCACGCCGATGCTTCTCTACGGGCCTCACACTCCAACACCACCTTGGACGTTCCACCATCCGAGCTCGCCCAAATAGAGGAAACTGATCGTCGTCCCCGCTCGAACACCACTCTTGGACACACCGGCCTCAGTGCTTCGTATCACATCGAAGCTCCTCTACGAGTCTCTCGCTCCAACTCCACCTCGGATGTTACACTACATAAGCTTGCCCAGAGGAAACTGATTGCCGTTGATGCTCGAACCCCCGCTTCAACACACCGACATCAGTACTTTGCATCACACCGATGCTCCTCTACGAGTCTCTCGCTCCAACTGCACGTCGGATGTGACACCATTCATGCTCGCCTTAACGGAGGAGGCTGATCGCCATCCGCGCTCAACATCCGCTTTGACATACCGGCATCAGTGCTTCGCATCACGCCGAAGCCCTTCTTCGGGCCTTACGCTCCATCTCCACCTCGGACGACACACCACCTAGGTGTGCCCGAAACAGAGGAGACTGATCGACGTCCATCCTCGAACAGCTACTTCGACACACTGGCCCCAGTACTACGTATCACGTCGATACTCCTCTTCGGGATTGAAGCTCCAACCACACGTCAGACGCTACACCGCCCTGGTAAGCCAGGACTGAAGAGATTGATCGCTGTCCATGCTCGAACCCTGTTTCGACACACTGGCATCAGTACTTCGCATCACGCTGATGCTTCTCTTCGGGCTTCACACCCCAACCGCATGTCGGACGTTACACCATCCACGCTCGCTCGAACTGAGAAAAATGACCGCCATCGACGCTTAAAAACCTGCCTCGACCCCGGCATCAATACTTCTCATCATGCTAGTGCTCTTCTTCAGGACACATGCTGGAGATCAACACCATCTAAGCTCGCCCACACAGAGAAAACTGATCGCCGACCACGCTCGAACACCCGCTTCGACTCACCGGCATTAGTGCTTCGCACCACGTCGATGCTCCTTTTCAGGACTTTCGCAGCAACTCCACGCATATGAGGCACCACCCAAGCTCGCCCGAACAGAGAAGATGGATCGTCGTCCGTGCTCGAACACCCAAATCGTCACACCAGTATCAGTGCTTCGCGTCACGCCGATGCTCCTCTTCGAGACTTACGTTTCAACTACACGCCAGACGTCATGTCACTTAAGCTTGCCCACTCGGAGGAGACTGATCGCCGTCCGTGCTCGAACACCCGCTTCGACTCACCGGCATCAATGTCTCGCATCACCCCGATGCTCCTCTTCGGGATTCGCGCTCCCATTTCACGTTAGATTATAGTACAAAAAAAAAAAAAAAAAAAAAAAAAAAAAAAAAATTACACTAGATTAGAAGATTAAGGCCACCATTACGCAATTATCAGAACGCTGCTACCAGGGTATCTCCGGCTCAACTGCTGTTGGGTCACAATACCTCTCAACCAAGGGAATGGAGAACCCATAGCCGGCAACTCAACTCCTACCAAAGGAATACATTCAGGTTCTGGATCATCAAGCACGATGCCAGGAACAACACCACTCGACTGGTCAACCCAGCCCTACCTACCTACCAACCTCCACGGGCCGAGCTACCACGAAAACTCTACGTTTCCAAACTCGCCCACGCGGAGGCTATCGATCGCCGCTGACGTCCGAATGCACACTTCGACCTGCCGGCATCGACAACTCCGCAGCACACCGCAGGCCCAGAGCCCTCTACAAGGTCTGATCGGAAGATCGTGATAACCAATGCTAGTGAAATAAGCAGAGCGGATAAGTCCACTAGACCATTCCGAAACAATTCAGAAGAATTAGGTGACGTCTCAGTACCACCACCCGGAGGTCCTGATGGGCCAAACCAACGTTGCAATATGCGACCACGAAATAATAAGTGAAGTGAAGTGAAACATGTGTACCTAGTAAAAAGACACTGAATAAAGTAGTATGAGTGTGAGTGTGCAGAAAACCGCGGACCTTTGTCAATCGAGAATGGATGAACGAATGACCATGAACATTTATATTGAGAGTGATAACTTCTCCGACTCCTGTAGCTCTGCCACTGCTTTCTCAAATTTATTATAAACTCCTTAAAACGGGGGGGTTTGTTATCGTCAGGGGTATTATATTAATAATTATTATATATCAAAATAATTATTTTCTTTAAATTCGATCGTTTAACATAAATTTGAATTTTGAACTTTCGCGTGCAGCACCGACTTCCAACTAGTACTTGTTAGCACCACCTATCGCTCGCCAGGTGGCAACCAAAATCGCAAGTAAGAAAGCGAAGTAAAGTATATAAGAAGGACTGTGCGACGACTGATTGTATCGATCCGAGTTATGCAAATATGTGTAATGCATACCTCTTAAGCCACTCAATTACTTAAAGTACATATTTAATAAATATCACTGTACCAATACAAAACACTTGTCTACACCCTTTTTTTTTCTTTCCTCTCAAAAAAAAAAAAATAACAACAACAAACACCCACCGGTCGACCTGGCGACCAACCCATCGAGGCCTCTACGCATCACTGCTCAAACGCCACATCTCTACGATGAGTTGGATTCCGAGGAATGAAACGAAACCACTACGCCAACAACATCGGACATAGTACCACCATCGTTGTTTAAGCTAAAGGGAAGGCTTGTGACACTTGAGAGTGACTCCAATCTCTTCCAACTACACCCCCCTTGTTCAAAGTCGCCCACCCCCAAAGGCCACTTTTAACACTTTCTTTCAAGTCACTGGCTCCAGTAATAGCTTCTGGCTGTGACCCATTAACTGTTGTGGTTAAAGTAGATAATAAATTTGGTTAAGTGTTCAAGAGACTAGAAAGTAGAGATTTGTATCTTTGGTGTATCAGTGCTTACTGGTTTTCTTTATCTTCCAAAGTATCTAGGATTTCTGTATTATCAGAGTATGAAGAGGCCGAGGGTCTGTCAGGAGAAGGTGAATTTCGTTTTTTTGAGCTCGACGCTTAAAGAACCTTAAAGCTATTGATTGTCCAGTGAATTCTTCTTGCCTTCCTTCCATTCCTGGCGAAATAATGGAAAGGAACTTTTAAAGCCTTTTTTTCCGTTGATTGCTTGCTTTGCTGTAGTAGTGGGTTAAAGCCTAGTTGAGCTTTAATTGTGTACATGACTAGCCCTATTAGCATGTTCAATAAATGTTTTTGTTCATCGAGGAATTTTTAACTTAAGGGTACCATACGGGACAGTAATGTTTTATAATTACTAGACTCGCTGTCAAAGCTCGAACTGTTAGAGGGACTACTGCTTTTGTAACTGCTGAATGTTGAGATTTTTCTAACCCTTTTACGCCTTCCCTTAAAATCTATACCATCTTTTATGGTATTTATATAATAATAATCTGCAGGATAACGCTATAAAGCACAGCATTTAAATTTAAACGTCCGGGATTGTACTTGTAGGTGTAGTTGTACCCACAGAATTTTGCTCTCCATCAATTACGACGACTTATAAGGTCTTTTATTGATTCGATGCACGTCAAAGGTTTGTGGTCTCTGTAAATTGTTGATTTTAGTCCGTATAAATAGTGTCGAGAATGTTGTACGACAGCTATTACTGCTAAACACTTTTTTTCAGTAGTGGAGTAATTTCTATTCCATTTATTAAGAGTGCTAGACATATGGGCTAAAGAATGGTCTTCTCCTCGTTCTCCTTGACGTAAAACCTTTCATAAATCGTCTATAATATCCTGTGAGTCCTAAAAATTCTTGAATTTTCGTACAATTTGTTGGGGTTGTGAAATTTCTAACATCTTCGAGTTTTTTGAAATCGGATTTTACTCGATAACCACCTATTTCATGTCTTAAATATGTTACTTCAGAAGTTAAAATTTTGCATTTATCTAGCTGTACTTTTAAACCATCATCTAATAGTTTATTAAATGATCATCTTCCTTTTATTTTATGTTCGTCTAAAGTTTTGGCACATTGTATAGTATCATCTCAAAATGTAAATAGTTCTTTGCCTTGCAATCCCATTAATACAGAATCCATAAGTCTTCAAAATGTAGCTGGTGCGTTACATAATCCAAATAGCATACCTGTATATTTGTTATGTCCGTACGGAGGACTGAAAGCTGTTTTGTAGCGATGTTCTGGAGATACTTCAATTTGATGAAATCCATTAGCTAGTTGGATACTGAAAAAAAATTTGACCCACCAATTTTCTCTAATATCTCTGGCGTATTAAGTAATTCGTAAGCATCACGGATAGATTTAGCGTTTAATTTTATGTAATCTATTACGAAACGACTACTTTTTTCTGCGCCGGGTCCTTCTTTTTTAGAAACAATCAACAGTAGACTATTGTACGGGCTAGAAAAATAGCTAAAGGTTCCTTCTTGCAATAATTTGTCGATCTAATCTCTAACTTTCTTGTGCAAAGAAGAAGGGTATCTACATTGTTTAGTAACAACAGGTTTATCGTCAGTTGTTGGTATATTCTGGCGTACATACGACATACGTGGAGTAGCATTACCTTTGATACAAAATAGATGTGAAAATTCTTTTACTATTCGGTAAAGTTGTGTATAGCTTGTCTTATCATGATGATGTCCGCAAAGTTTTACTGTAATAAATTTAATTTTCTCCTCTGTTGTTACGTTTGGAACATCCCTAAAATCTGTGTCAATAAAATTTTTGGAATCTTGTGTTCTTCTCTAGTGTTGAAAGCCATCGTGAAACAGTAGCCTTTACGTACGTTATTACTGCTTTGCCTATAAATATGCAAGGAGTAGTTTTTATCAAGCTCAAGTATGCTTGCTCGTGGCTATTAGTTTGCGTTACAGGAATCTCTATGGGAACTTTCATTCTGGCCCGTTCTTCGGCTAGAAATAAATTTCGTTATATTCCTGTCCCACTGAGGCGTCTTTCGTGTGCTAAGACGTGAAAAACGTGATTTTAATCAAATATGTCAACGTTACTGTTCCTAACATTATGATGTTTTGAGAAGTTAATCAAATATGAGGAATTTTTGTATTAGTATTTAGAATTACTTTTAGTAGTAACAAAGATATTTCAATAGCATTGACGTCCACTCCTATTTCAACGATAAAAGTGTCTTTACTTTCATTTAATTATAAAATTTTTAGTCTTACTATCAGTGCATTGCCAAAGTTTCTTGCGACCGACACTCGGGCAATTGCACAAGTTGGTTTGGCAGTAGACGCTGATTTAGGTCTTTGCTCGCCACTACGTCTGGGCGACGAGCACCGTTTCCATTTAAAGAATGGCCTAGTTTAGGAGAACTGGTGCTAAAATTTTGCTGATTATTAAAACAGTTCAACCTTGAGCGAAAGCTACTGTTGTTTCACGATTCACGTGGTATCTGAACGTTTTTGCAAGTTCAGGGGCAATTTACCATTAGAGAAGTAGACGAGTTACCAAATACACACTGCAGTAAGCTTTTGTGAAAGGGGCAATTCAAAAAAGCTAACAATTTGTTTTGGTGTTGCGTTGGTTCTGTAGGGCTGAAATTTTGATAATTTTTTTACGAGTCGTTTAAAGGCTAGTAAGATTACGTTTTATTCGATTTTTGCAACAATATTACTGAATAATCATTGGAGTCATTATTTCGATATTAAAGAGCTGAGTATGATACTATTCTTCCGTCTGAATTAAACGTAGTCAGAAAAATTTTCGTGTCATTAGAGTTGTAATAATAAGATAAATTGTCGCGATTGTACGTGTTGGGATCGTTATAAACAACTTGTTGTATATTGTTTTGTTTAAGCTAAAAATATGCAAAACTTCCTTGTCTGTTTTGTTGGTGTACTGTTTTTGGTACGTTTAACATCATAGCGTTAATTCCATTTGGTAGGCTTTGCATGAATGCTTCACGGCCAACGATTTCTAAATATAATTTGGAATTAGGCTGTTGGTTTTCAGAAATATTGTTGAAAACGGCCTTTATTTTAGCTGCTTTAGCGCCTTTATTGAAGAGTTTGGAAATTCTCTCCTGAAAATTGTGAAAAGTTCCTCACTGTTTCATTTGAGAATTATTAATGTCGGTAATGTATTGAGCGTAAGTTTTAGAAGAAGCAAAGTACGCCTTTAAATGGGTTATAAGATTGTCTAATGTATTTATTGTTTATCCGTCTAGATAACTTCTTGCCCTTTAGCCTGGAAATAACTTTGATGTACTGGTGCAAATTGATTTGGTATAATAAGCGTTTCATAAGATTGCTTGAGGTTGCACGCGTAAATTGAGTTTTGACAGGGTAGATTGTTTCAAAAGAAATAAGTTCTATGTCACGTGATTGCAGAAGCATGTATACTTCTCGATAGTTAGAGATCGCTGAGCTTTTGCGTTTTATAATTAAAAAATGAAACTTTGTATTTTGAAGTAATAAATATGAAGTATATCATACAAATTGTCACAACTGCATATGGCTTATATTTTAAAACACCTATCTTACCTTTGATAATAATTATTACTAGCAAATGTTTGGTACCTTCGTGGACTCTCCGGATTCTCCTTTGTCTGCAGAACTTGTAATAAATGGCTTAGAGAAGACTGTTTAGTTAGACTGAAAGAGAAATTTAACTGTCCACCTAATTTTACTTTTTATATGTTGATAACATAATACTTTGTATAAAAAAAGACCATACAGACTTAATTTATGTCTTTTAAATTTATACCACAAAAAAGTATAAAATTTACTAATAAAAAAGAAAGCCATGAAACTCTTAATTATTCAAGTCTAACTATTATCTCAAACAACAACCACCTTTCATTTAATTTGTTTTAAAAATCTACTTCCATGGGACGCTTAATAAAGTACTTCTCAGGTCATCCTCTGTATTTAACGATATCACGAGGAAAACATCACTAGAGTAAAAAAGCTACTCATGAGTATCAGTTACCCACAAGAGTTCATTGATAAAAATGTTTAACACATACTAAGAGAGCAAACCTACATAAGTAAGAATGAAAATAAAAATAATGATGCAACTTTAATTTAGCGCTATAAAATAGGTATACCATGTAAAGATTAAAGCTACTATAAATTATCAGTGCTATAAGGACCTGATAAAATATTCATCTACCTGATTATACATATGAAATTGAACGAAATTGTACGATTGGGTAAGGACAGGATTAAAAAATAGGACGAGCCTATCATTGTATATAAGTTTAAATGCAAGCATCTGGGCTGCTCGGTGTGATATACGAGTGAAAAAAAAAGAATAAAAAACTTAAGCAAATAAACAAAAAAATTAAAAAAGAGCATTAGTGGTTGATTTGCACCAGCTTCACAACAATTATAATTTTGACTGGGACAGTATAAAAATACTAGACAGAGAATAAAACTACCAAATAAGGCTTATTTCAGAACTGATACACACAAGACGTGATAAACACAATATCAACAAGAAAGAAGAAACACACTTGTTAAATAGTACATATTTTTTATTGCTACAAAAGCTTAATTACCCGTTACCGTTTTTCTTCAAAACTGTATATGTCCTATAATATCTGTTTTGATTACTCAGGTTATTGGCCTTGCGTACACACATTTCATATGCAGTGAAAAAGTTCTTATAATAAAATACATTTTATTTAATATGTATTTGTAGCCTGATGAGGTTTGCATAATATACAACGAAACATTGCAAAATAAATAACACCAAACAAAAAAGATGATATGTAATTTTTTTTTCAATTTGCCTCCAAGTATACTACCAGTATGATAGCTATAGAAATGTATATATGTATATAATAAAATAACAACCATAACATGCATAAAATAAACATATGTATGAGAATATAGGTAAACACATATTATATGAATTTATATGTTAGAAAAATTTTAAAATTTTACTGATTCTTGGAACTGAACCCCCAGTTTTTGGATTGGTAGTCGGGGACCTTATCGATTGTGCTATGCAGCACGTGGATGTGATTTCTATTATTTTTACTTCTTGATACCAACCAAGAAACTTCTGAATTACAAAATTGATTGATAATTCGGCGTTTTGTATATTATTTAAATTAGCCCGCTGATTACATATCAAGTAGTTATAATCATCATGAAGTGGTTGAACAATGTTAAACAAGTTTTTTAAAGTTCGTGTTGTTTCTATCTTGTAACTGTTTGAGATATATAAAAAATGAAAGCACCAACTTGCAGGGCGAAAAAAATTTTCTGTTTAAAGGCACTTTTACTTCTGTTTCAACAAGCGCAAATTGTTGAGAAAAATGAGAAACGCATTTTGTCTGAACGTGTAAGAATAGTTAAGATACAGAGAGCCATTGATCGTCTATTATCGTGTGCTTTTTTTCTATTTTTCTCATTCAGGTAGGCCTTTCTTATTGCTTTCCTTAATATTTTAAGATTTTGGGCTTGTAGTAAATGCTGAATTAATATTTGGATTCGTACTATGTTGTTATTATTTTTAAAAAATTTCTGCTTTGTGAACAGGATTTTCTAAGCATATAAAATTGTCACCTTAGCTCAAAACTTTCCTGTGGTCTTTCAATTGTATTTTGTCAAAATCCGTGTTAATTCACCTTTAGTAAATAGCTTACGAGGCTTGCGCACTTGCGCAACTAAACACAGTTATCCAAAAAGACATGGAGAGACAGAGAAAGTAATACACACAAAAGAACTTTAAGCCACATTCATGTATCTATGTGTAGGTAGGAAGTATGAATATTCTTCGCCCTATATTTTTGTTCCTTTTTGTTCTTGTTTTTTATATGTTAAAGTAGTTGACAAGATGCAGTCGTGCTTAGTGAGAACGAAGATAACTGCGTATAATATTACTGTATAGTCGAAGTAGAAATGGTTGAGTACCACTCGTCTCTTTGCGTGCGCAGAAGATCAAAAATTGGCTGTCTGCGCTGCTTGACGAAATCGGGCAACGTTGTATTCTCATATATATGTATATGTATACATGCATGTACATTATTTTTGTTTACTTTTTTTTTGAGAATTAGGTTATTGTATTACTTCAGTTACTGACTTTTTAAAAAAAAAGGTAAGTATGGAAAATAAAAGTTAAAACATAGTTTAAAAATCTAATACCATCTGTACTGGTTATTTCTACGAAATTTATTAGTGAAATAGGAGTTTTACTTGTTACAATATTTGATAATAAAAAATCATTGTTCAAGAATTTATTTCACAGATTGTTGTAATACAAATATATTTTGGTTAATTTCTGTAATCATGTACTATATTATTCATTTGATAATTTTATTGCACATTTTTCTATTTATTAATAAGTTTATTATTTACACGAATTACATTCCACAGTTTCAAATTATATTTTGAGTTCATGAATGACGTGTATATATAGCGGCAGTAGATGTATATATACAACGAGAGCGAACGACGTTGTCATGTCTCAAATTGTATATATAAGCTGTCTGCTAAATTGGTTACATTCGCTCGAAATACATGATATTTGTAATAAAATTTCTCAAAAACAAGTAGCGGAAGGAACATCATGAGATAATGCAAAGTATTCCTTGGATTCCACGGATTCAAAAGTGAGTTTTCTTTAAAAATGTATAGAAAACTATTCTTGGGATCTTTAAAACTGCATGGCTCACATCAGCGTAACAGAGGCATCCTATGATAAAAGCCATAAATTTATAAGTTAATATCTTAGTTTTTAGCTGCGGTACCTATGTTGAAATTTTACTGATGTGTGAAGGACACTAAAATGTACTTATTTGCTAAGTTTTGAGAAAATCTATAGAAAATCGATTTCCTTGTCAACTACCTTAATGAATAAAAAAAGTTTAAGCATAATTTAATATTTGCTTATTTTCAAACCATTATATTTGATGATAAAAATACATATTTGTAAGTACATTATATTTTTTATACATAAATTTAACATGAAGATTACTTAGGGCAAAAAATGTATCCATAAATTTTAATAACGTATTTTTTTATTTATTGCATCCGTTGGGGATCCTGAGATCCACACCTGGTTTTCAAGTGTTTAAGTTGCAATTTATAATTTTTAGTTTTGCACTTTATTATTGATTTTTACAGTATTCTCTAGATAAGTGGTTGTTTTTGTAATTGCGGTTTACGTCAACACAATAAAATTTCAACTTTCGCGCTGTTCACTCTGTCTAAGTTGTGCGTTAACGCTACGATACATGTAAATTTATGGGACTGTTCTGATGTCTCAGACTACACATGAGTATTTAAGCTTTTTTAGCATTTTGTATTCCATGTTATACGGATTTCAAATGTGATTTTATATAAGAATACTTCTAACATTGAATAATATTATATTCGTACACTTTTTATTCTTTCTTTTGTTTTTCATCCCTTATATTAAGTATTTAATACGTTATAGATAAATAAAATTGTTTAATTGTGTAGTAACAAGAACATTTGCAAGAAGTGTCACAAGTAAAGTTAAGTAGTAAGGTTTGCTACATAGTGAATTACTTGTTCTTAAAAAAATTGTTATACGGTATTGACATAATACTAGTCTCGTAAACGTAACCTCTTTTGAGATAAAAACAAGCATTTTACGTTTTGCATACAGGTTAAAGCACTACTTGTGGAGCATGAAAAATGAGCTTATGTCAGTGGTATAATACATATGAAGCTGCTTGCAAAACCAATGAGACATAATTTACATACATAATAAGAAATTTCAGATAATTTGGCTAATCGAGTTTCTCCGTAAAAGAAATGGTGTTTCATGAATATAAAACAAAACAATTATAATAATTTTAACAGCGAATCAATAAAGCTTTATACAATTATGCTCCAGTAAAAACAAGAACGACATTTAAGTCGGTTATGGTAGAATTTTCTTATAGTGAGTGTATCGGATGAGGGCTTCATATGGACTGACCATACGTCTGAACCGTAACTGTTTGAAAGTATCTAAAGTATCTATTATCGATTAACGCAAACATCCACGCAACATCTCTAAAAAAAGTCAAGTCCCCTTACATCCCCCCTCCACCGAAGAAAAAATTTTTTTTTCTTTTTTTTAGCATAAGTAATAACAATAATTTTAATTAATCAGACATAGCACAAGTTTTGAAACAAAAATAAGGTTAGATTCAGATTTCTTATGTCCTGATTCTATTTGATACATTAAACGTGATATTTTGCTTAATATTCTAAAAGTACCTACTCTTAATTCTGACTTTCTTATATTGAATTTTTCCCAGTCTTGACCTATTTTAAATCACGTGTATTAAATTCATGATAAATATTATTTTTACCGAATTATTTTTCGTTATATTAGTGTGATTCAATACTACTATTTCGAACGATTATCCGACCTTCTGTAAGTTCTCTTTCAGTTTTTGTTTCATTTAATTCATTAGGTAGAATTGTGATTAAGAGTTTGATGCAAATGTACATTTTGAAAATTTTAATCAAAACCATTTTTTTTGCTTCTAACAACGTTGTCAAATGATTTATATATTTTTTAAATGTATTTAAAAACATTATGATGTCATCTATAGAATTTTCTGCACCTCGAAAGAGAATATAATTTTTTTTTACACATATACATAGCTAAAGTAGGATAAAAAATGTCGAAAAGTTAGAGAACACATTATTTTGATGATCAATTTATCTAAGTTGCAGCATGTAAGAAGCTTTGGAGCAATAAGAGATGTAAGACAAAAACTTTAAAGAGTACAGTATTTCATAGGAGAAATACAAAAAGCAAAGCATAAAAAAGCTGACTGTGCAACATTTTTACTAAGGTAATAAAGTTTAAAAGCATCTAATGAAGGTTTTCAATAACGTCAATAAGCTATCATTAACAAACATAAGCTATCATCATGATTTTGTAAAGATTTTAGCACTACATGTGCAGTCTACGTTTTAAAAATGTTTTAGACGTGCTTTGAAGTGCAAAGATAAGTTACTATAAGTAAAAGTATGACAAAATAATATAGTTAAAAAGAGTAAGTTTTATAGGCAGAAAAATAAAAGTGGATATTACACAACAGCTCTACTGCCAAGACAAGGCAAATCCAAGCTTGAAAGATTTCAGTAAAAAAAGAGTGGTCACAGAGCACTTAAGGTGGTTCTTCACGATGGTGCCGTATCAAAGCGACACGGGACCCTGTGGTTTGCTAATTTTCGATTAGCGTATTATTTGCAACATAAAATATGTTGTACTGGCACTTGACTGTAATATCATTGCATTTACATACAAATAAACATGCTAATAAAGTCAGAGTAAGAGTTATGAAAAAAATTTTTTTTGACGCAAGGTTCTGAAAATGGCATGTACACTCCTACTCAAGCAGATGTTGCCGCCGATTTCTGCATGATCGATAATTGATTACATTTACGATTAAATATCGTATACTATTTCCCTGATTAGCCCATACTTTTGTTATATTATTAGAAAGCTGAAAAGTTCTTCTTTCACTACAAACTTTTTCTATTACGATCTTAAGTCTACTGTACGAGATATTACATGATATCATAGTATGGAAAAGTAACCTACATAAGAATACATGTTAAAAGTGCATTTTTTGACTGACTTGTTTTCAAAAATTTGCCTGATAAAGGGACTTAAAATTTTAAGAGAAGATGTCTTATAACTTTAATAACAATCCCTCCAAGTTTCTCTGTAAGTTTAAGTAAATGGGTTAGGTGAAGAACCACCTTAAATATCCTGAAAAAAGAGCAAACCACATAATCAGAAAAACTTAGCTAAGTGTTAACAATGTGTTTATACCAGCCATTTGCTAACTATGGTGAGAAAAATAATTTATCGTAGTTCTTATAGTGTGAGTGTACACCTTACTTTTGCCATGACAAGCTTAAATTAAGTATGACGAAAATAATAAGGCTGAGAGGTAATTGAAAAAATAGTAAATATATTTATAAGCTTGAGTAACTGTTACAGTTAATTAGGTGATCTTAATTAAGAAGTGCAAGAAGCTGTTAATTTTTGAAAATGTTTTGATTGTGCCTGATCTACATACAAGCAGTACGCCAGTTAATGAAATCGTTGACAGACAATGTAGTGACATTTACCGAATGAAACATTTCATTAGTACCAGAGATGGAAATAATAAATTGTTTACACTAAACTGTAGCTTTAGACACTTAAACTTTATTTATATTCATGAGCATTGTTTAAAATTTGTTTATAAAGCAAATTACTAAGTTTCCGCTGTCAAGTAAACCCTTATTGTCATCAAAATTTTTAATATTGTACATATGGACATTTATGATCCATTTCGAGTCCAGTTGAACGGCGTTACAAAAGACTTTGTGTTGACTGTAGATAACAGTTCATGTTAGACCACAGTCCATTTTGCAAAGTGTAAAATAACTGCCAAAATGTTTAAAAGGGCTGTGAAAGAACATTTTTGAACAGAAATCAAATATCTGCAACTTGACAATTGTTATCAATTAGGCAATCTGGCATTCGACAATAACTTATCAAGAAGTTTAACTATGCACCTCAGAACACAATATGGATGTTGCAAGAAAGAACAGTACATCTATAGAGATAGCATGAAGTCTGTTGATACGGAATTGTCTGAATAATCGTTAGTCATTTTAGACTGAAGCCATTCCATTAAATTACTACATCAAAAACATACTATACTTGACAAGCTATTGAATTTCGTTTCAGGAAAAATATCTGGAAAATGTAAAATATTGTCTAAAGGATTATCTGGTATATTTGAGGCATTTCACGTACAACGTCTCAGGCCCGCCAAGCGAGCGCTAAAAATTACTATCTTCAGCTCATTTTCTCAGCTCAAAAAATTTCATTTTCCCTGAAATAAATACACAAAACATGCTGTATCTCAAAAAAGGTATTTTTAATATTTTTTTTTTTTCAACAGGTCGATAAAAAGCTGAGGCTTTTTCAGATTAAAAATACCTTTTTAAACAGAGTGCGCTCACTGACAAATTCGAGTTAAACGATATCGAAGAGTAGAAATTCCACCGTCTGAACGTGCACCAAGGGCTGGCGTCACGTCACGCTCCACTCGAATTCCCTATGATTATTAATAATTTAGAAATACTTTCGGAACAAATATTTTTCATCATTTTTTAGTTTAAGTTGAAGTGAGAGATGTAGGATTTTTGGTTTTATTATTTTGTTTAGAAAAAAGTTGATACTCAGAGCTCATAGATGTTTTTTTTTTTTTTCAATGTTTTATTATCGATTGGAATGACAGCGTAGAATTGCAAAGCATCTGGTATTAATTTTGCTCTATTGAATTGAGATTAAAGATTAATTCGTTTTTTTTTTCATACAACTCTTCACTTAAATAGAAAACTTTTAATTTCTTGCAATAATTCTTTGCACAGTCGTACAAGTTTTCTACCGTTAAAATTAGGTTGTTAGAGGAAACTTGAAGATTTGCACGTCTTGCACTTCTCTTCAAGTTTGCTTCAATACCACCACACGCTCCCTTTCTTTACTGCGAACTTAAATTCAGAATAATTTATTATAACCTTTTGATACTCATATACAGTAATTGTATCATAATTTGGATTATCAGAAAAAACAGCAATACTTACGTGTTTGAGCTCATCTTTTCCTTCATACCAAATTACAACTATAAAAATGGAGGCTTGGTTATTGTTGCAATGAAAAGACTGCGTTAAATTCTGTATAACAAACGCGTTATTTTCCGGAAATTCGCAAGTTATAATAAATTCTCAAACTTTGAGATCTTGTTTCAGTTAATTATTAAAAAGTAATAGTTCCGTAGCACAGCAGTCATGAGTTTTATGTTTAAATTATTTTTCTCCTAATTAATCAAGGAAATAATGAGAATTCAAGGATTTTGAAGCAATGGTATATCTATGTATTTGAAACCACAATTTGTATTTGATTTCAAAAAAATTATTATTTTCGAAACATTCAAGATGTAGACGTAACGTTGACATGTTGGGACATTCTAGAAATTCTGCACCCAAGAAACATTTTTCAATAGAGTTACTGCACACTACTGCTTTAATACAGTTGAAGTTGTTTTTAAGAAGCAGTTTAGAAGTCTGCATTAAATATTTCAGATTTATAGCTTCAAGGATGAGCTTAAAATTTTCACGATTTACACTTATGCATATTGATACAGTTAACTGAAGCAGAGCATTGCTCGGCGCTGCGCCAGCCCTTGGCACTTGTTCAGATAGCTGAGCGTCTACTATTTGGTATCGTCTTACTAGCATTTTTCAGTGAAAGCAAACTGTGCAAAAAGGCTTTCTCAATGTGAAAAAACCTTAGCTTTCTATCTAGCCTATCGAAAAAATACTAAAAATGCTTTTTTCGAGATATAGCATGTTTTGCGTTTTTTTTTTTTTTTATTAAAAATGAGATTTTTTAGAAAACTAATTACATATTTTAAAAGCTGACTGAAAAGTACTTCGAAAATGCTATTTACAACTTTTTTTAAAGATAGGAATAAGGCTGAGAAAAAGAGCTAAAACTGGGATTTTCAGCGCTCGCGTGGCAAGCCGAGGACGTTTCGATTAAAACGACTTATTTCTGAGTTATGTTGATACTTTTGAGGTTTAGGAGTGTAGATGGCCAACAGAAATAGCTTTGCAGATTTAAAAGAAAAGGAGTTTATATGTAAGTGCATTAACAAAGAAGATATTGTGAGTTAAAACAAAGCTACGGAAAGTAACTGTTTACGCTAATTAACAGAGGTCCTGGTCATTCACAGATACTTTTGATAATAGGCAAAGATGAACGTACGAAAACATATAATTTGCTATTCATTGCATTGGTAACATTGAATTAAGATGTACTGGAAGAGACTCAAAAGACGAGAACAAATGAATTTATTTGTCAGAATGTAAGACTAATTTTGATATTTTTGGTGAAGCTAAAAGTAAAGATCAAAATAAGCAGAATCGAAGCTTTACTAAAAAGATGTTAGAAAAAGCATCAAATAGATAAGTTTGGGGTAAAGAAAAAATTTAATTTATATTAAAACTAAGAATACTATTACGCGTAGAGTTTCTGAAATTTTAGGTAGGTCTTTAAATAGGAATCCAACGGTGAAATAAGGCAAAATGCTTAACTAATAAGAAAAGCGAAAGAGTGGTGGCTGTAGATTTTACTTAAAAATGCTGAGACTAATAATGAGAAAACTATTGCACCAATATATATTTTGAGTTAAATGCATTTGGTAATGCCCTTAGAAAGAACAGTTCTAACCAAAAATTACCCATAGAAATTAAAGTAACTGATTGAAACTTAGATACTAAAAAATAAAGTTTTGTAAGAACTCCCAGTTATTAGAAAGAAATGCTTAATAATAGCTTAATGATAACTTTTGATAAGAGTAAAGCTAAATTAGAAGAAAAAGGCACGGGCATTTAAAAAAAATCTAATAAACCAAGCAAAGTATGCAGATGAAGGAAATCAACGTATGATTTTTATCAAGTTAGAAAAAAATGGAACCAGATATAGTGTCAGTTGCTAAGTACAGTAAGAGTAAAAGCTACAAGAACTAACTTATATAATTATTTCACTTATGTAAGTAATGTGCAAAGGTAAAAAGATTTTATAGTAAACATAAAGAAATTCAGCATCAAAAGTTTTGGATTAGTGAAACATTGTTTATGCATATAGATAACTTATAATACTATATAAATTTCAGTATCCCAGTGACTCTACATACTGGAGCTTTTAAAGACGTTTGAAATGGATCTACTTTATACTGTCAGTGTGGACCTAATTAAAGTATGTCGATTATGATTAACATGAAAAGACTGTTTTAAAAAAATTAACATATTTGGCTGGTGTATTAGATATGTAGTTATATTTTTGAAAAGCTTATTTTTGAATCAGGCAATATGTTAATGCAAGCTGGAAAACTTACAAACTTTATCAACGATCTTACACAAGATGTTTTTTTATGATAAATTAAAGACTTACTGCCTGGAAATATATAAAACAGGAAACGGTGGCTCTTTTGTTGACTAAAGCTATTCACATATCCCGTAACTTTCATAAGTGCTTTTGTAAAATTGTTTTGAAGCATTTTTATTTCCTACTTTTATATTTTACTCTTCTCAGTCAACAATTAAATAATAACACAATTCAAGTCTTGAGAAAGTGACGGTTTTTTATTACAGATCATAATTCAATGATCCACTGTATCATATATAACCTCACGTCTAGATCAAATACAACTCTTCTTCAAGTACCTGAAGCACCCTCAAATTCATTAAAGACATCTTATCTGAAATTACTTATTTGATTACACGCTTATCATGTAGCGAAATAAAACAATCAGTTCATCACTGAATTAGGTAATTAATGACTTAACAAATGCATTTATGTATTACTTGACGGTCACTGCATAAGCACACGATCAGTAAGAGCTAATTCAGAAGTAAGAATGAAAAACTCAAAAAAGTCAGGTGTTGGTTTGAGCAACGTTTCGTTGGTCTTAACGCCAACCTCATTAGGCTCACTTTATTAACAAAAATAAAAACAAAGACTAAACAATCTTTGTAAATTACAGTGTAGGACAACTGTTTACAAATAGTAATATTAATTTAATAAATGATGATACGTTAGTAGTCTAATATGAATTATAACAAAAACAAATTTTTTTAAATTAAATAATTACTTACGTCTATATCGTTATGACGATCGTTACAGACTGTTGGTCGCCTTAAACGAATAACGTAAGTGTCAAACATGAATGTGTTTCCATGTATAAATTTAAACAAAAATTGTACGTTTTATGCGAATGCAGATATTGTGTGTACGTATTCATAATGTAGAGTTAAAAGAGATTACTTATAAAATCTTTATATGTGGTATTGGCAATGTTTATCGCATTTTTTTAAACAGCCGTAACTTTTGAACGAAGGCACTAAATAGAACAAAATTTATTTTTACTCGAAAGGATTTAATCCTAGTTCTTATTTCATTAGACACATTAGAACACTTCAACTATACAAGCAGATGGATGATACTTAGGGTACAACTACTGTGAGGAATAATTTATTCAAACAACTTTTCTTTTAAAGGATTTCTTAAGGAAGTTGTATCTGTTACAGAATTAACAATAAAAACTATTTAAAATTTTTTTGCAAATGAGTAAAGTCATGAAGATGTCACTGTCGAAATTTAAAGGCACAAAAATTACTATATTTTTAGGAAAGCTGAGCTATAATCACTTGATGACGCAAAATTGTTACGTCTTCAATAATTTTCATTATATTTTAAATAATTTTTATTATGCAGTAACCATACAGAAATCATTTCACGGCATAATAAGAATTACTATGTCTAACATAGTAAAAATTGTGATAGTACACGTAGTGAAATTTATTGTAATCGTTTTCAAACGTACCACATTTAAAAGTAGGATTTGCTATGTGGCATGGTAAAATTTCTCATTCCACTGCATTGCTATTCAGTGTAGTAAAAATTACTATGTTTGAAAGTAATTTCGTACGATGTTTATAGGTATATACGCCAATTGAGTTTCAAATTTGAGGTTATACGAATGTAAATATTAAGAGAAACTTATTATTTGATTTATAAGGGTTGAAAATTGATACATACCGACAATTAATTTTAAATCGACTAACTACCTGTTGTTAATACCGTGGTTCACAAAGAACCCTTTGATTTTTTAATTTTATTGTGTGTATGATAAACAATACACGTTTCCACATGTACTTTATCCATACTCATGCGGACATCATGTCAAGTGGTCTAGCGGTTGCGGAGCCCGACTCGGAAGCTCAAGGATGGTGGTTCAAATCCCAGTCACTGCAGATCGTTTTTCAAATAAAAATATGTTTTAAAATCATCAGTATCTATATACTAGAAAAAAAATCTATATTTATCTATATATTAAACTTCTTTTTGATATATATGTATATATATATATATATATATATATATATATATATATATATATTCTCTGGGCAATATGTATGTATATATATATTTTTCTTCTCTTACTTACTAATACAAAAATTATTTTTGAGCAAAGTAAAAATTACTATATCGAATAGCAAATTTTACTATAATCTGGTTTTACTATGTACTATAGTAATTTTTATAATATGGCGAGTATGTCTCAGCTTTCTTATAAAATATAGTAATTTTTATAATAGTTGTAACACTTTTTCTAGCACCACTTTTCTCAGTGTAGAAGCCAAGTAATAAATATTTATATTTAGCTAATTTTTATATGTAGGCTTACAGATGGTCGTATTTTTAAGCGCTTCTATTACATTCACCTCGCTTATTAACAATGAACTTTATATGAAAATTTTATTAATGATAAAAAATAATGATTGTATTTAATTTCATTGAATACCTCGAGGGTACTAGTGAGGAAAGAAATTCATGAATAAGCGAAGTATAAAGTACAAAAAGTTACGTTGTCACAGGAAAGCAAGAGAAACAGACGACATACCAAACCGTAGAAAGCGTCGCATGGACTATAGCGAGAGATTGAACCTCCTTAAGGTATCCTGAGCCACTTACGGCAGAATTAACCATGTACAATTATGTGATAGTGGATTCTGTCAATGTGCAATATATATTTTAAAATTTATTTCAGGCAACAATATGTTATATATAATCAGATTCTGTTCGTATGATTATCATCACGTATAAGATACTAATACCTTAAGCCCCAATCTCATATTTTTTTGGCTCACGCATCACACAACACAAAAATGGTAGCATTTTTCAAAATTCTTGTGGTTCAGAGTTTTGAACAGAATTGTCTTTTTTTGCACTACCGTGTGATTAATCAATCATTTTTTAGAGGGATGGAACTATTTACTTTTACAGGGCGTCCTAAAAATTAACATCATATGTAGAATTGTACATATGTTTACCAGCTTATCAACTAAATTTTTTATTTAGAGTGCAGGTTTCGAAAAAAAAATGTTAGACTTACCACTCAACAATAATTTTTGTCTACTTCTTTTAATACAAACAATCTGCTTACTTTAAGTAGCAATAAAATAAGATTAACTTGTGAGTTAAATAACTTCAACTTTGCTACACACTAAACAAGAATGTGTGACGTGGTAGCTAAAGCTATCACGTCACTGTATACCTATATTTTGGGGCAAGTCATCAGCGGCTACCGAGTCCTAGAATAACATATATATTTTCTATATGTACATCTATAACACATTACTTAATCTGTGTTCTCGGTGCCACGGACTACAAGCCAGAGGAGAGAGAAGGACCAAAGACCATAAAAGGGATTGAAAGTGTGTGAGGTATGATTGGGTGAGCATGTGTGTAAGATAGAGAGAGGCAAGGGTTCGCGACACGTCGGAGAGGTGTGAGCGCCGAGCGGCCACGTCAATTCCCTAGTTTTTGAAACCTCCAATAATCTACCAGTTTTTAGGCGTGTTGGAGATTTTTCGGATACACGGGAGGGGCGCGAGCATCTGTTGAAGTGTACTGCCATAACGCAGTCAGACAATTGAGACGAACTCAAGTAGCACCGGGTGACCGTGAGGACAGAGAGAAGGTAATTTTACTGGGAACAGTACACGAAGTGTTATTTCGAGGTAAAGTGTTGGGGACGGGCCGAGCGAGTGAACGTAAATGTGTACGGGGGTTTATATAGAGATAGGAAAGATTAAATTGAGCGGAAGGTATGCTTGAGGTGGTGTCCATATGTGTGTGTGTGTAACCTAGGTACCGGCCACCAACAGTCGAGCCAGGGAGGAGTTTGGCGGAGAGGATGACCGGAGGTTACAGCACAAAGGTATCTACCTCGAGAATAGTGTGCCAAAATAAATATACATGTAGAGAGAGAGAGAGAGAGAGAGAGAGAGAGAGAGACGTGACGTTGTGGAGAGTGTGTATTAAGGCGAATAAATACCGTGAGAGCACTGTGAAAATTTATATCCGCAAGTGTTTATTGAGAAGTAGTGCCCCCATTTGCCCCCTTCTATTTTTCTTTCAGGTGTGTTTGGTGTTCCCGAGCCAGACACCTGTGGCAGACCTCCTGGAGGAGAGATATCCAGAGTGTAGGGACATGGTAAGAAATTAAGTGAGAGTTTTGTGAGGGGATTCGGGACGGCTGTTTATCGGCTAGAAAAATCATCGTCACAAATAATGTTTACTAAAAATAGATTTTTTTTGATGTACTATATTTAAGGTTTTCAAGGGACTTGTTGATCCATTTGTTACTAATATAAATTTCTTCATACTTATGTAATTGTTCTATCAGCAATGAATGTTTTATTTACCTTAACACGATCCTGCGTTGTATTGAATAGGTTACATCGTCTAATTGAGTTTAAAACAGGATCATTCCAATCATCTATAATATTGTGAGTTGTAACCGGAGGAAGCCCATTACGTTGTAAGGCATACAAACATCTAAAAAAATGATATCATGAAAATATATGAGTTTAAAATCATGAGTTACTACAACCACGTAATTGGATGTATGCAAAAAAGAAACTTAACAGAACTTCCTGTTATTTTAACTGAATAAAATTTGTTATAATTTTTTTCAATGGCCCCATATTCTCGCCCCCCCCCCCAATACGTTAGCTAGTACCCCTCATATAATTCCTGGCACTATATTTAAAAAAAAATCATTCTGCTGTTCCAGCACGGCGCAATATAAAAAAGAAAATTCTATAGTCCGTTATTTTCACCAAATAAATCTGTTCTGTATTTTTTCTTGTTACACCTACGGAAATATATTTTTATTAACTGTTATCTTTAGACATATGCAGTAATATATTATTTTACACCACCTAGGAAGTAAAAAAATCGATCTTATACTCATTAACAACGATAATAAAAACATCATTACTTATTTGGATTTGCAGTTAAGAGTTCTAGTGTCAGACGTTAGTCTTATGTACTAATTATTATTTTGTTGTTTTATTTTTAAATTGTTATGTATTTAAAACATTATTTAATTAGCAGGTTCTTATTCATAAAAAATAGAGATTTTTGTTAAAGAGGTTAAAAATTAATAGTAGAGATATAACTTTGTTGTATGAGCAATAACTTTTGTCATCCGCGTATCTAAAATAAAATGCAGTAACATTGTTACATATTTTTCTCCAAACTGTCATGCAGTGTATTTCATAATTCACCCTCACTACATCAGCCAATACAGGTTAAGTGGAAAAACCCAGTGGTTTATCTTTAATCTGTTAAAATATTGTGCTATTAAAAGTAAAATAAGTATGAGGTCTCTACGGTCCACTAAATTTGCATAGATGGTGTACTGTAGTTAAAAGGAAACTAAATTTTGCATTTAAAAAAATACACCAACCATAATTTCCTGATATCAGCGTGATGGATATGTCACAAAAGTACGTCTCCATTAGTAGTAGTGTCATCACTAGTAGTAAGAGTGTGTCAGTGGCACCGTTTTTCTCTGAGCTACAGTATGCCATCCATGGTAAGTTTGTTGACCATAGGGATCTCAATGATAAATATAAATGGAATGTTTCCTCAGATAAAATTGAGAAGGACTTAGCAGTTTTGATTAATTTTTATGAATGTTGTATCGAGACAACTCAATACTCAACTCAGGGTTACATTCATAAATAATTAACTAATATCAACTTGTTACAATACAAATACTCGTTGTAGAGACGTTTTTCTTGTAGTGACGCATGCTAACTTTTAGAGCAGGACACACTTTTGTTTCTCCTAGAGCCTTGCACGCGTTTACGACTGCCACTGATTCGCTTGAGTCCCGTCAGTACAGTGATGGTAGAAGTGAGGCTTTAGGCTTTCAGAGCTTGACAGTTCGGTCTTTTTTTCACACTCTTTCTTGCTTAGATGCCAAAATAAAAGATTCTTTCATCTTTTGCTTAGTACTTGGATTTAACTACTTACAGTTTGTACCTTCTGCATGAGTTTTTTCCACTGTCATTGAACTAGGATTTAGGACATCGTCATAGAGACGGACTTTTTTATATATTTTTATTTCTATTCCATATTCATCACTAAATATTAAATCAATCTTTATCTCGTATCCGCCATCTCATCATTTTATTACTCGTCTTTTTTTGTCTTCCCGTATTTCTCATCAATTACACGCGTGCTCATGCTATAGCTCTTTATTTCTCGCTCAGATTCTTTTCTATACATCACTCATTAGTAAATCTCTTGCTCAACCTCGCATGTACCGCAAACCTTTCACTTTTTACTCGTGCGGCTTCTCCTCCTATAATAAACCATCCTATACTCTAATTTGCCTTTTTGTCACAATCATTTCTTGCTCATCATTATTCACTTCCCTGCGCGTCTTACCTGTTACATCTAAACTGTTGGCTTGTTCTGTATTGTTCTTCTCTTTCTCCCTCTCTCTCTCTCGTCTACCATTGGATCAACTACAATTTTCTAAACAATAAACCCTCACGATCCTTTTTCAAGCACGTTGATAAACATCTTGACATTTATACCATCTGTTTCACGAATTATCATCATCGGTCTTGCATCTCCTCCATGCTTTAATACCATCATCTTGAATCAGGTTCCCTCCACTCATCCAGATTCAACCACATCACTACATATCACACATGCTACATGTCCTTGTTCTATTATATATACTATCACACATATAACACCCTGTTTAGTGCACATCACCATTCCACCATTGTTTTCACATCACGTTTACTTCAATTCGGTTCTCGTTCCAGAACCAGGATCCCCACGTAAACACGCTATTCGCAACGATCATTTTGTTCAGCTACTATAGAAAGTAGTTATTTTTCATCTTCCAGATGATGGCCCACTACAAACTAAATGGTGCCAATGGCTCCTAGCAAAGGTATTGTAGTTCAGAACTATGTTCAACTGTTAACCGGTGTAGTAGAAGCTTAACGATAACAATAAGAGTACCCCCAACTCCCCAAAAATATGTGGAAGGAAGGTACAATTAGATCTAGACTTAACCTACAATATTAACCATGCTATAATCCATCGTGTCTGCAGTTTTGAATCCATAATGGATCTATTCTGGCTAAAGAACTGGATAATGACATACCACGTTGTACGCGCACATCAATCTATAGTATATCTATTAAGTGATATAGTACGTCACTATTTGTCTGCTGACGCAGAGTGTATATATATAACATGGTATAATTATGCAAACATCCACATAATTTCACTTTTGTCCTCATAATTCCCCTTACATACATGTGATTGTCCGCATTAGTACCCTCTGGATTGATATATACATCTTTATAAATGGTGACTTATGTAGACATTATTATGTAAAAAAATATCATTATAAAGATGAAATCGTACTTATGCGGACTATCCTCAAAACTTTTCAATGCTATTAGTACATATTCTAAAAGCAAGTAGAGTTCTCATGAGTCACCTTATATAAAAATATACGTGTGTGTGTGTGTGTGTGTGTATTTATCCAGAAAGTACTTATGCAGACAATTACACACACATATGCGCTTACGTGTGTAGGTTGGTGTGTGTATGTGTGTATCTGTAAGTATATATATTTATTATATAGCTGTTGTAAGAAAATTCAGCCTTTGACCATCCTTTACCCTCCATCTCTCTTAATTTTCCTACATCCTTCTCCTATTCCCCACCCAATCTCCTCAAATTATCTTGTTATTCGGCCATTTTCTAGCTGTTTCATAAGTCATCCAAACCTTGTTCACCTCCCGCCACCCAATCCTTTTTTTTACTTATTCCACACGCATCCTCCACCTATTTCCATCCCATGCCCCTTTATCCACTATTCATTCCCTTCAATTTCTACTTATATATTTAAAACAAGTGACATAAAGTAAAAAGTTAGAACTTTTATTGAGTTGTATCCCTTATTAAACGATAAATTAAAATAGATTTTTGATTAAAAGTATAACAATAAACAAAAAATTAGTTTTATTAATGGTCAAAATGGTACAGGTCAGACATTTTTGTTTTTAGTTTACAATTATCATTTTATTTTAACAAAAAAAAAAGAGTTTTGACTGTGGCATTGATACGTATTGCCTTTCTATTGCTTCTTAAGGAAATGGCCAGTCAAAAATCTTCTAAATTACTATTAATATCTGACAGTGTTAAAAGTTAGTTCTTAAAACCACAATCTAAAGCTTAAATGGCCAAATGGCCCCAAAATTTTTTAGAAGCAGCTGATGATACATAAAGCGACTTTAACCATAATAATGAGTCTTTTGAAAAAAAATTTCTTCAGGGGGTGATTTGTGACACATTCTTTTTGTCATTAGAAAAAGTATCAGAAGTGGAATAATCGAAATGATTCAAATTTTCACTTCTATAGCCATTGTCTAAAACACATAATAAATTATTACGAATATTTTTTTCCCCCAAGGTGACGTACCGTTGAAGAGGACATACCGTGATAATTAACTCTCATACGTCTGTACTCGATGATTCACGCTCTTGACTCTCCCTTTACTGGATCTATCTAAAAAGGGGATTCGCGTCTAGGTCAAATGATCAACATAAAGTGACTTTGACTTTACTTTATATATTTATTACAATAAATAAAGCACCTCTCTTTGGTACCAAATACACTTACGTAATCCCTCGATTGCAACCATGACGCCCGTGGTGTGCTCAGAGAGACACGACGTTCGTTTACGCACACACACACACACTCTCTTTCTCATTCACGCGACTCTCGATCAGGACCAGGTTTCCCCAACGTGACTGGCAGCACACACACACACACACACACACACACACACACACACACACACACACACACACACATGCACACACATACTTGACCCAATCTCTAGCATCATGGAATGGGTCGCTGTCACGGCCCGTAAAGATCGCAATAATCTCCGCAAGAGGTGTCCCAGCCTTTGATCCCAGTCTATCCCACGCCTGTACCAGTATCATGTACCCCTCTGCCTTATTCTCACACCCTTGCACACCTTCTTTCTCTCTTTCTCGTGGACCCCTTCTCTCCTTCGCACGCTTTGCCCAACGCGTCAGTCCCCACGTCTCAACGGAGCCCGAACCGGGGCACACAAAAACACTGCCCTATGCTCCGATCCTTCAGCTCCTGCTCTCGCGTCTATCGCTGTAGCCGACGATTTCGCCCGTGTCCCCTCTTAGTCTACACACTGTACCTTGGCGTATACCGTGCTTTCTCACTGGTAGATACGTCCACCGTGAACATCAAGGGTTGCAGTCTGGGAGGTCGACGCTTCGTGGTACCTGGACCTCTCTCTCTCACCTGCTGCACCTTACACCTCTCTTCTCTGGCTCGGCTAGTGTCATCACGGGAGGACGTTTCGTCTGCGGGAGATCTGCCATTCAGGGTTGGATGGACTGAGATTAGGCTTATTTTTCTGGCTGTTATTCACGCTTACTTTCTCACTCGCTCTCTCTCGGTACTTAAGGTACTGACGCAGTTTCTCCCGCACCCCACACGCGCCCTTTTCTCAAAACTCACTCTTTCCCGTTCTCCACGCACACGAAAAACAAAGGAAAAGCCAAGAAGACATGACAGTCTCGAGTATCAAGACGTGGAAAAGAGAAAATGGCTTGGATTCTCAGGTTTTCGTTGCCTCGATATACACCATGCTCTTTCGATAGCTAAACTTCTACTGCTTTTCCCCTTTTACCAACTCGTTTTTGCGCTCTACTCCCTGATCGCTTACGTTAATCCCTACCCATTCCTCGTCCGGTTACCTCCGAACTTTTAACTACTTATTTGGCCCCTACTTTATCTTGCGGTGCCAATGCCTCGACACTTACATTACTTCAGTCATTTCTTCGTATGATTTATTCTTTTTACCCAGTGCGTCCCCTTTTCCTGTTTTCTCTTGCCTTTGCTAAAACATATGGAGATTTTGGTTACAAGAGGATCAAGTTAAAAAATACGCATTACCTTTGCAGCAGGGACGTCAACAGTGACGTACAAAAATTGTGAAGCAAATTCTACCACGTCACAAAATCTAAAGATATTTTAAATTATATAATTTTAAGTTTTACTGAAGGAAAAACAGTGTGCACAGAGCATGCAGGGAGGCAGAGCTCTACTTAAATATGTATATTACAAATAACTCAATAATCCAATCACCCAATTTTTTTATTAGTCAAATACTTTGTGTTTTTAGTTGGCTTTTTCAAGTTAAAAAAATTGAAAAATCTGTGTAAAGTAGTCTAAGAGTCAAAGCAAAATAAAATTAACATGAAATTAACATAAAATTAACATTAAATTGAAGAGACAGTTTTTTTATCGTTAATAACTGTTAACACAAAAAATTTCTCACCATTACCTTATATTTTGTATAGAAAATAACTTTTTTTAGTCTAAGTGTTTTTGATGACTATGAATAAATTTTGAGGTCAAGGTTTACATAATATTGGATTATATTCAAAAAAACTACTGTTTTCGCATGATAAACTATTCGTTGCGTTATCAAGATGCAAAAAAGTGTATTTAATAAATAAAATTATTATTTAAATACTGTTTTGTGACAATACGTATCATTCGACATATTTGAATAAATATAATTTCTATTTTTTCGTGGTAAATAGGGCTACAAGAAAGGTCCAGGGTTTTAATATTATATAAATTTATTGATTGTTATTGATCTAGTATAAAACTATAATGTCATGTTCTTATACACATTTAGTGATGTAATTATTAATCTTTTAAGAAAATTAAAGAAAAAAAACCCATACGTCATAGCACTACCTAACTAGTGGTGTTGAAATGTGTTCATAGTCTAGAAATAAAAAGTTTTTTTCAAACTGTAAGGAGAGCTCAGACAGACGTTGCAAATAGTTATAAAACTAGAATGACATGAAAACCTAGATATTTTTACATTATTAAGAGATGCGGCTGAAGAGTAACTAGAGGGTGCTCTCCAAAATTGTCTGGATTATCGGGTGATTGAGTTACAAAGTTATGAGAGGGGATGAAAAGGGACTGAACAAATATCAACTCAATAAAAATAGGTAAAAGCTAACAGTATTGAAATATGCTAATAAATTATACAGCTTAAATAATTATAACATTTGAATAAGAAATAATAACGTGGAGCTAAGGAGTGGTGAAAACTGCTATTTAGAAATTGTGAGAAGGCTGAGAGATTTTCTTCAAAATTCTTAGGAGAAACGAGAGTGGGGGTGCAAAAAGTATTTATACAAGAAATGATGTAAATACTGATCTAATTTGACTTCTTTTAGAGATGCTACTGATGGAAGACTAAAGAGAGATATTTTAAATTGTAAGGAAGGCTTACTGCGTTATCCGGTTATAAAATTATGAGAGAGTGGAGAGGTGGCTAAACAAATATAGAATACAATAAAAATATAGTTGGAACTTATAGAATTTAACGTTATTTAGAGGGGGAGGGGTTACGGAGGGGTTGGTGGAGGGGTCAAGGGGGCTTATCATAATTGAGTGGGAGGCTGTGGGTGGTTGCGAAAGGGTGGAGGAGGGCTAAAGAATAATTTGATTCATTAAAAATTATCTTAAAAACTGTTGTAATTTAACCTTGATATAAAGGAACCTAAGGAATTGCTAAGGGGCGTTTGTAAAAGGGCAGATGGGGTTTAAGAGGGGATTTTGTTGAATGACTCTTTAAAATTCTTGAAAGAATATAGGAAGATATTTATAATAATGAAATTTTTCTGTTACAGTTGACTGTGTGAGTCAATTTAAAGTACCTACTAATTTTGTGCTATTTTAAATAATTCACGTAACACTTGCTTTTCCTTAATTTTCTTCATCATTAATTAAAAATCAAAATAAATATAGTTATTTTTATTAATACTAGATTAAGAAAGTACATATTAATGTATTTTTTCTTGTTTTAAAAATAATTTTTAAAAAATCTATTCACACTACTACATTACCTATTTGTAAATGATTTTCCAACAACAAGTGTATTAAAATATTGTTTGAATTTTTGAATTTAATAAAAGGAATAAATAATTGTCTATGTAAGAATAAAAACATTTTTAAGTTTTAACCATCCATATAAGAACTTTATCGTTCTGATGTAATAATTGTCAAAGTTAACAATAAAACAAGCTTCAGATGCTTTTAACATAATAAAAATAGTAAAGATGTTGATGTTACACTATTTTTTATAATTTTGTTACTTGTAATTCAATCTGTTATATTATAGATTAAGGAAACACAAATTTCCGATTATTATCAGTACTGCTCCAACACTTAAATTTATGAGCTAAAGAACATTTAGAAATAGTATGAAAAATTTCTACTGTAAAATTTACATAAATGTTATTATAATATTTATTAACATTGGTAAACGTTGCCTAATCTATACTGTAATATGTAATCGTTTTTCCTTCAGTAAAACTTAAAATTATATAATTTAAAATATCTTTAGATTTTGTGACGTGGTAGAATTTGCTTCACAATTTTTGTACGTCACTGTTGACGTCCCTGCTGCAAAGGTGATGCGTATTTTTTAACTTGATCCTCTTGTAACCAAAATCTCCATTTGTTTTAGCAAAGGCAAGAGAAAACAGAAAAAGGGGACGCACTGGGTAAAAAGAATAAATCATACGAAGAAATGACTGAAGTAATGTAAGTGTCGAGGCATTGGCACCGCAAGATAAAGTAGGGGCCAAATAAGTAGTTAAAAGTTCGGAGGTAACCGGACGAGGAATGGGTAGGGATTAACGTAAGCGATCAGGGAGTAGAGCGCAAAAACGAGTTGGTAAAAGGGGAAAAGCAGTAGAAGTTTAGCTATCGAAAGAGCATGGTGTATATCGAGGCAACGAAAACCTGAGAATCCAAGCCATTTTCTCTTTTCCACGTCTTGATACTCGAGACTGTCATGTCTTCTTGGCTTTTCCTTTGTTTTTCGTGTGCGTGGAGAACGGGAAAGAGTGAGTTTTGAGAAAAGGGCGCGTCTGGGGTGCGGGAGAAACTGCGTCAGTACCTTAAGTACCGAGAGAGAGCGAGTGAGAAAGTAAGCGTGAATAACAGCCAGAAAAATAAGCCTAATCTCAGTCCATCCAACCCTGAATGGCAGATCTCCCGCAGACGAAACGTCCTCCCGTGATGACACTAGCCGAGCCAGAGAAGAGAGGTGTAAGGTGCAGCAGGTGAGAGAGAGAGGTCCAGGTACCACGAAGCGTCGACCTCCCAGACTGCAACCCTTGATGTTCACGGTGGACGTATCTACCAGTGAGAAAGCACGGTATACGCCAAGGTACAGTGTGTAGACTAAGAGGGGACACGGGCGAAATCGTCGGCCACAGCGATAGACGCGAGAGCAGGAGCTGAAGGATCGGGGCATAGGGCAGTGTTTTTGTGTGCCCCGGTTCGGGCTCCGTTGAGACGTGGGGACTGACGCGTTGGGCAAAGCGTGCGAAGGAGAGAAGGGGACCACGAGAGAGAGAGAAAGAAGGTGTGCAAGGGTGTGAGAATAAGGCAGAGGGGTACATGACACTGGTACAGGCGTGGGATAGACTGGGAACAAAGGCTGGGACACCTCTTGCGGAGATTATTGCGATCTTTACGGGCCGTGACAGCGACCCATTCCATGGTGCTAGAGATTGGGTCAAGTATGTGTGTGCATGTGTGTGTGTGTGTGTGTGTGTGTGTGTGTGTGTATGTGCTGCCAGTCACGTTGGGGAAACCTGGTCCTGATCGAGAGTCGCGTGAATGAGAAAGAGAGTGTGTGTGTGTGTGCGTAAACGAACGTCGTGTCTCTCTGAGCACACCACGGGCGTCATGGTTGCAATCGAGGGATTACGTAAGTGTATTTGGTACCAAAGAGAGGTGCTTTATTTATTGTAATAAATATATAAAGTAAAGTCAAAGTCACTTTATGTTGATCATTTGACCTAGACGCGAATCCCCTTTTTAGATAGATCCAGTAAAGGGAGAGTCAAGAGCGTGAATCATCGAGTACAGACGTATGAGAGTTAATTATCACGGTATGTCCTCTTCAACGGTACGTCACCTTGGGGAAAAAAAATATTCGTAATAATTTATTATGTGTTTTAGACAATGGCTATAGAAGTGAAAATTTGAATCATTTCGATTATTCCACTTCTGATACTTTTTCTAATGACAAAAAGAATGTGTCACAAATCACCCCCTGAAGAAATTTTTTTTCAAAAGACTCATTATTATGGTTAAAGTCGCTTTATATATCATCAGCTGCTTCTAAAAAATTTTGGGGCCATTTGGCCATTTAAGCTTTAGATTGTGGTTTTAAGAACTAACTTTTAACACTGTCAGATATTAATAGTAATTTAGAAGATTTTTGACTGGCCATTTCCTTAAGAAGCAATAGAAAGGCAATACGTATCAATGCCACAGTCAAAACTCTTTTTTTTTTGTTAAAATAAAATGATAATTGTAAACTAAAAACAAAAATGTCTGACCTGTACCATTTTGACCATTAATAAAACTAATTTTTTGTTTATTGTTATACTTTTAATCAAAAATCTATTTTAATTTATCGTTTAATAAGGGATACAACTCAATAAAAGTTCTAACTTTTTACTTTATGTCACTTGTTTTAAATATATAAGTAGAAATTGAAGGGAATGAATAGTGGATAAAGGGGCATGGGATGGAAATAGGTGGAGGATGCGTGTGGAATAAGTAAAAAAAAGGATTGGGTGGCGGGAGGTGAACAAGGTTTGGATGACTTATGAAACAGCTAGAAAATGGCCGAATAACAAGATAATTTGAGGAGATTGGGTGGGGAATAGGAGAAGGATGTAGGAAAATTAAGAGAGATGGAGGGTAAAGGATGGTCAAAGGCTGAATTTTCTTACAACAGCTATATAATAAATATATATACTTACAGATACACACATACACACACCAACCTACACACGTAAGCGCATATGTGTGTGTAATTGTCTGCATAAGTACTTTCTGGATAAATACACACACACACACACACACACGTATATTTTTATATAAGGTGACTCATGAGAACTCTACTTGCTTTTAGAATATGTACTAATAGCATTGAAAAGTTTTGAGGATAGTCCGCATAAGTACGATTTCATCTTTATAATGATATTTTTTTACATAATAATGTCTACATAAGTCAACTTTTATAAAGATGTATATATCAATCCAGAGGGTACTAATGCGGACAATCACATGTATGTAAGGGGAATTATGAGGACAAAAGTGAAATTATGTGGATGTTTGCATAATTATACCATGTTATATATATACACTCTGCGTCAGCAGACAAATAGTGACGTACTATATCACTTAATAGATATACTATAGATTGATGTGCGCGTACAACGTGGTATGTCATTATCCAGTTCTTTAGCCAGAATAGATCCATTATGGATCCAAAACTGCAGACACGATGGATTATAGCATGGTTAAGCACGTTTTTATTCACAGTTAGTACAACCTACTTCAACACGGTGTCTAAAGGGAGCCCCTGTACACCTATCCAACCTCCCCCCCTGGGAAAAACGACCTAACCTTCTTATTAGTTTTCGATGTAACCATACTTCTTTTACCACTTTTCACAACAGGAAGTATTTCACGGAAATTTCCACCCAAAATTAATAATTTATTTCAAAAAGGTATGTGTGTTTTGCATATACCACTTAAAGTTTTATTTATTATCCCTGAAGTTTTTTTTAGAATCACAGAAGCCTTATTCTAAATTCAAAAACCGATTTCACATACTCTTCGTTAGATTTAAATTAAGAAAATGCAGTCTCAATATTATTATAATCCAAAGGTAAGCAAAAAGTTTGAAGACAGGTCATACCTTCTGGTAGTAGAACTAACGCATTGTTAGTTCATGCCATTACCAAAATTTTTTTTTCTTGTGATATGAAGTAATAATTTAATGTTTTGTATAAGAAGGCTCTTCCGGATCTTTTAGAACTATCTTTAAAACAAATTTTTTTTACGTTTTTACGTATAGTTTTAAAAACATTTTTTAGTTTATTGTTTAGCTGATCATATATACAATCGAACATATGTTTACAGAATGCATCGTCCTCTGCATTATCATTGTTTTGCAAGTTAAATTTAATCGGTACAGATAAATTTAATGATTTAAATGATTTATTTTCAAATTCAAAAATTTTTTTTTGATGTACAGAAGAGCATAATTCCCTTTATTATGAATGAAATCTTTATGAAAAAAGTTTTTACACTTATTTTAAATTTTATCACCTGGTATATTCTCCGATATTTAAAACCATGCAAACAATTTTTTTTCATGATGAGGAAGCATAACAGTACTAGCTTATTTGCAAATATCGGCAATCTGTGAATCATACTTGAATAAACCCATGGCATTTTTAGTATCATGATAAGTTTTATATTTTATATCTTGATAAATTCTTTAACCTTCAAATGAAGTTGCCTAATTTTTTAAATTTAATATTAATTTAGAAAAGAATCTTTTATGGTCTTTTGATGATAATGTACATAATTTACCTACGCAGTATTTTCAATTTTCCTTTTTTTACCGAAATTTTCAGTTGATTATTAAAAATGCAGTCTTCTGAAATGTTAATTTACTTTAAAGATGTTGCTCAGTTATAAATTTCATTTAATTCAAACCTAGCTGTTAAATGCGTCTACCATTTTTTTAATTATCTTTCTAATTTTATTTTCTTCAAATATTAATCTTTGTTTATTTGTAAGGCGCACAGCAATATTTATAACCTTGTGACTCCTACTACAAATTTGATATTATTTTAATCTCCATGTTTTTTTCAGGGGACTGAAATATCTACCATCGACATAGTTATTTATTTCATCTAGAATTTTATCGTCTAAATTACTTAATATTTTAATTTCAATAAAAGTTCTATCACCACCTTTATGAATGTAAGCATATATGTATGTTATGCTTTAAATCGATGTACAATATTCAACATTTATGTGGCGTCTATATTTAATTCAAATTATTTCATTGTACGCTACAACCATTGAATTGTCAACTGTAATTTAATGTTTATTTTTAGTCTTATATACATGATTATCCAAAATATTATTATTTCTGATACATTCGGAATAACCGTTTTCTTTTTACAATGTAATGTCAGCGAATGATTTAGGGAAATTTTTGATACATTTCTTATTAGATGTATTTAACTACAGACTTTTTTTTAAGCGAGGACCGTGGAGTATGTGGTTCATAACCAATTTTGCTAGTTTCTTATCATTTAATGGTATTTTAGCTAATATAATTTTATTAATGTATTCAAGTTCATAGTTTATTGTTAGAATATAGTGTTATGAAAAGATGAGCATGTGGTAAACCACGTTTCAGAAATTCTATAGCATAGACATAGGTTATTAGTTACCCGAACAGAATAATTACTTTACATTCAAAAATACTATCTTAATAAATAAGTTAATATACTCAGCTCTCAACCTATATGTATTACTCTGAAATTTCAGCTCATAAGAAATGAGCGCATTAAATACGTTTTTAAACTTATCTATAATCTGACAATAAAGAGTCAACGCACTAAGTTTAATGCTTTATTGTTTTAGTTGGCTGTTTAAAAGTAAGAAAATTAAAAAATCTTTGTACAGTAGTTTAAAAGTCACAACAGGTAAAGTATAAATTTGATAAATACCTTTTTATGAATTTATGAGACAATTTTTAGCCTCGTTCCGAATCGCAGAAAAAACCCAATTAGATGAAATTTAAAAAACATTTTTAATCATTTTTACTGATTATATAGTGTTTTCAGACAGAAAGGTCTAATAGGATTCTTTTAATTTACTTTAACATCCCAAAATAAGATTCTAGTTGAGCCTAATATTAAGTACAAATAAGAATATTTAAAGAAGTAATAAAAAAAAAAAATGGTGGTTATACTCTCTTGTCGTAATGTACGTTGAACAGAGATTAGTAGGGAGATTGCTTATTGCAATGCGACGGAGTGTGCCCACTTTTTTCCACTATTTCGAGCGCTCCCTCGTGTCCAAGCGCCGAACCAGGCGCATATTTATTTTTTAACTGAGAAGCACGGTAGAGGTATGCGCCTACGAGGAGACGAATGAAGATGTTGGCTATATAGCTGTGTAGCTGAGCGCACAGCTAAAGAAAGTGACGACACGAGTTTTTCTCTATTTACTGCAACCGAGTATATGCTTTATATATTCAACTGACTTGCTCTTGCTCCAATGTTATCTATAAATCTTTTTTAATTATATCGTGGAACTAAATGCTCATAATTATATGCACATACCTTTAATTTCAATACTTTATTTGTTAATCCTCCAGTACTTTTAACATTTCGAGATCCATTAGTGTTTTTAAGAAATATGAAGCTTTAACTATTTTTTAAGGTTGTCAGTACAGCTTTAACCACTAATTTATTAATTTTACACAGCTTTAACCACTAATTTATTAATTTTACACATCATAACTGCTGTGAACTGTAGGACAAGCTCCGGAGGATATCTATGAACATATGTGACTTCGAAAACGTATACTCTTGTCTTTTCGATGGCAAAGATGGGTAAAGCTTATGCTGATTCGTGTATCATTTTGCAATCTAGGGTTCGAATCCACATCATGGCAGATTTTTTTTTTTCAGCTCATTAATTTGTTTTTATTTCTCTTATTTGTGATTTGTTTAAATATGTACATATACACATATGTCGTAAATATTTTTTTTTGGAGACATCAAAATAAATAATGTTACTTTGATACTTCTTGTTAGCAAGGCTATTCCATAATTTTATAATACGAAAATAACTATTAAGGATTTGAACGTAATTAGTACATTTTCAATATCCTAAGAAATTATAAACGTCTAATTTATGACAGAAAAAAGCCGGAAGTAGAAGTTTAAATTAGAGTACAATCGTTAGCGCTCGTCTACTACTTTTAACTAAAAGTTGAAATTTCAAGGAGTAAATTTTGATAAACATAATAGAAAAAAGTTTTGAAAAAATTTTTTAATTGTTTGCAAATCTTTAATAACGTGTGCTTCTACGATTTATTTTAAGACTGCCAGTAAAATAATAATTAATGAAACTTCTATCAATGAGTAATTAAAATTATTCGGCAAGATTGTAAGACAAAATATTTTTCAAAATACCGTAGTATTTTATTTTAAAAATATTTTTAATTACATTTTAGAATAAGTATTATAATAAATTTATTCTTGTGCTGCAGATTATTAAGGAAGTTTAATAATTTATATTAAATGCAGGAAAAGCATCGCAACACTTTGAACAAAAGTCTTTTTAGAGTGAAAGTCAAAAAAAAATTTTTTCAGATTTTCGGGCAGAAGAGAGTCTTTTTATACTAAAAGAAAAAGCCTCTTTATGCAGAGGTATACTAAGGTGTACTTAGCTGGCGTCGATCGGTACGACAAGAAAGACCAAGCCTGACAAGGTTGGTGTTAAGCCCAACGAATTGTTGCTCAAGATTATTCACCGACAATTTGGTATTTTTATTTGCTCCTCACCCAGCTCTCGGTTGGTCATGTACCTCTGTACAAATCCACACGTTTATTCTATACTGAAAAGTGAAACGAGAAGTTCAACAAAAAGACATCAAAGCCTTTTTAAGTAATTTTTTTACTTCTATTTTAAGTAGGTAATGTACATATTTTTATAAATCAATTAGTTAAGCATTAGTTTATAACACTATAAAATCGTCAATCACTAGATATCATGGGGTACTTATGGGGCAATGACTAAATTAATCAAGCAATAATTAATAACACAAACGCCGAATACCAGGTACCGTGGACCAATCACTGATTAATAATTACGTTCATAAGGTGGCCAGTTAGTACCCCATGTTATTTGGTGATAAGCACTTCTGTTATTAACAAATGCTTTGTTAATCATTAAGATGCTTAGTAAGCGCCCCATCATACCTAGTGATTAAAAATTGTGTTATAGTTCGATACTCTATTTATTGATATGTATTTATACGTTTATGTTAATCAAAAGAATAAAAAATTAAATTCTCTTTCTTATATTCAGTTTGAAAAGACTCCTATTTTAAATTCTTATGCCGACTACTCTTGAAACACTTTTGATCATGCTAACGTGACGAATTATTTAGGTCAGAAATTGTGAGAACTAAAAAAAATTTTTAAACAACAAATTCATGTATTAATAAAAATCGAGCCTGGGTCTATTTTTGCACGCAAGAGCTTCCATCAAGAGTTAAAATAGTGTTAATAAATACATTTATAGTGCAAAATCTTTTAATAATCTACAATTTTTTGAAAAAATTGACCAAGTATTCATCCTAATTTTCTATGTTTTTCTTCTCCTAAAGTATTTAAACTAGTTTCCTATATTTATATGCCTACCATTTTATAATGAATTAATAAAGCTATGATTCTCGAAATTTAATAAATAGAACTATTAAAAGAAAATTTTAAAGATTTTAAAGTTAAGCTACCCGTCATGAGGGTTCCGTGAGCTTTTTAATAAAAACAAGTTGTGTCACGTGGTTGAAGATACCGATAATACGATTATGCTAATATAACTACGGAAAAAAAATTAGCTACCTTGCGTTGTATGGCTAGAGGTGCTTTTTGATGGTCTCTTATCAACTACAAACAATCAGACGAATTTATGCGGAACATTGTGTGTTGCATACAATGTAAAATTAATGAGCTGATTGCGAGGATTAAAAGTGCAATTTAAATTGTAAAATTTTTATACTTTTTGTGGCAATTGATTTATTAAAAAACATATACAGTACCACCTTCAAAATGAAGAAAAAAAAATTTTTGTGAACTGAATATGATTTACGCGCTGAGAAAAGATTTTGGTAACCATTTCTGTAAAATTACAATAAAAATTTCTTGTTGGTAAAAAGTTTAATTGTTTATACATAATTTTTTTTTTTTTTAAATCCATACTCACAGTTACAAGTGGTTGTAACTAGTATGTATTGAATAAAAAAAGCTTTATTCACTCTCGATAGGACTCTTTAAGGGATATGGGTCATAAAAAATTGATAGATCTTAATAAAAATTTAATGTATTTTAATTTGAGTAACAACATACGTCCTGTCAAAACATGAGATGATTCCTGTGTCTTATCTACAAATTAATAAATTTGGCAATTTTTAAATACTATCTAAGTCCGCTGGATATAAAGCACATAGCTGCAGCTGCTTTTTATAAATAGACGCAGCCTTAAGATTTTTTATATGTTTTTTAAACACATTGTCTGGTACGTATGAATTCCACAACTTTTCTAATACTTAAACGTCAAGAGTAGCCTCATGAAAATTACTTTTTATATTTAATTTATCAGAAGCCAGAATTGATAATTCAAACATGCCAGGCCCCTTGCGTTCAATAAATAATATTTTTTAGCATAGGGATTGAATAGTTTTTTCATTTGCACTTATGTATCGTACGCCAACAAGATGTGCCCGTTGCTTGATGTATAACTCAGCTGACGATATTGATATACATCTGATACAATTTACTGTCGAGTTGAGGCATGTTCAAAATAGCCAGTAAATGATTAAATTCACTAATTCCAATTCCACACTCTATTGAAACTGAAAAGTTCAGATTAAAAAATGAATAAGTAAAACGCTCTAAAAAAGGGCTCTTTTACTTAGATATATGTATAATGTTGCTTCTTGGCTGCAAAAAATACAAAAAGATTTCATAAGAAACTAAGGATATTATCCTTACATGTACCTTGAAAGCCAATAATTAATTAAAGATACCTAAAACTAATAATTCACTGATATCTTGATGTCAAGTTTCAGTACTCTTTGTGTGCTTATGTACCAAATCAGGTAGAACCAAGTGAGATTTCCTAGTGGGTACTCCACAAAGCTACTCCAACAAGCGCTTCTTTTTGTACGTCTAATAAACATAAATCTTCGCAGCATTTATCACAAACTGAACCAGTTGCTAGTTTGCCTAGTTCAACAAATCTTCTTCCTTGAAAAATTGTTTATGCAGGTGATGCTACATGTTGAGGATTCCCTAGAATTATGTAGTATTTATGAATCCGAGTTTTCTTTCAATTCTAAATTACCTTTAATGATTTCTCCTATAGCTCAGTCTATTATTTTATATTATCATCTACGTATGTGTTATCATTGGTTACATCAACAGACATCTGCCAGTCATTAAATCAGGTAGAAATAATTTCTTTTCTTATTATTAGTTGAAAAAAGTCGCACTTACTACTTCTTAAATTTTATAATCTTTTGTGCCAATACCACTTTGTTACAGGTTTTTTTTGGAGTATCGAGATATTTCTGGTTTCAAGAACCTAACTCAATATTTAGTTTCGATATCAATATATGTCATATTTCTTATTGGCTAGCCTTAAGGAGTGTTAAATTTTTATTGTACTGAACTTATAAGTACTGAAACTTCGGTATCTACTTCTATAATTTTTAGACAAGTAGGAAGTTAGGGAGAACTACTGAGTATAACACATACACAAATATTACAAACGTCTTACGTAATATGTGGAAAAAATTGATTAATAGTACAAATTATCAAAAATTAAGGTCAAAAAAATATTTTTTATTTGTCAATAAATTTTTACTGATTTTTGATGTCATTATATTTCTAATTTACATATCTTAGAGACACTAAGTACAATTTAATGTGATAAAATAATGACTTCTAAAAGTGACATCTGATTTTTACTTCGTACTTTATGACCCAATATATGTACATAATTAACTGATAAATACAAGAATAGAAATTGTGATTAAATTTATTTCATGTAGTAGAAGATCTATTTAAGTACAATAAGAAATATTTTATTTAATTTAAACATATAATGTTTTGTGAACTGAACGAATATAGATGATAGAAGATTTTTTTTTAAATCACCTCTTGAAACAATTAATTTATTAACAAAATAGAAATGTGTATCATATAAATCATGTAATGTTCTTACAACTAGTTTTTTTTTTTTTTTTTTATAGAATCCTTGTCCCATACAATTAAATCTACTTCTTTTAATTTTTTTTTTTTTAAGATTTCAATTCTAAGAACGAACATTTTACATTGTTTAAGTCTCATGGTCAACGAAATGTTCCATGACTGGTCATTTCTTTTGAAAGTAATAGTGATGCTGTACCAGTCCATACCATAAATAAAATTTTTCTTGTATGAAATATGAAAAATCAAATTAAGTGTTTATATAGAAATAGTTATTTTTGAATTTGTAGGGATGTCAATGAGAAAAATGTTATCTGTTTGTTTACATATATTTTTGGGAATCGTGATTTATGATCAGAATTAGTTTTACGGATAATAAATGATACTGACTAACTATACCTCGAGAGTATAACCACCATTAGTTCATTAATATTACTTTTTTGGATACTCTTATCTGATATTACTGTTAGGTCTTATTAAAATCCAGTATGAGGATGTTACAGTAAATTAAAAAAAACCTATTAGACCTTTTTTCCGGAAGCAATATATGATCAATAAAATAATTTAAAAAGTTTCAATAATTCATTTTCCTCGGATATTTTGTACAATTAAAAACAAGGCAAAAAAATTTTTTACAAGTTCATAAAAAGGTATCTATTGAATCAACACTTCTTTTTTTTAAACTCTTCAAATACTTTACAAAGTTTTTTTTATTATTTATAACTGTAAAAATCTAACTAAAAGAATTAAGTATTTAACTACTTCAAGAATTAGGGAGTTGGTGTGTGGAGTGCGCTGCAGGCGAAGCCCTACTAGTAAATATACTGAACATTGTAAAACACACACACACAAACATACGCACTTTCGTAAATACATGCATTACATTGTTCAATATAATACACTACTTAATTTTGATTTTAGACGAAATATCATAATTACGAGGTGTTATCATCATTTACTTTAACATCTTTGGGGGGTTGGCACAATAAGTGGAGCTAAAATAAACAATAATCTAGGAAAATTTATTTTTTTAAAGTTTTTTGTAACGTATAATTCATTTAAATTACTGTAAGAACTTCGAAACAGAAGTTCGTCAGGAACTTAACATCCAAAAAGTAAAAGTTGTAAAATTTAAAGAAAAAATTTTAAGTTGTTATCTCTTTATAGGAGTAACATGAAGAACACGCATGGGGGTAGATTTCCACTAATACATGCATAGCTGTTTGTTTAAAAACTTTCACAAATCTTTATTATCCAGAAGAAATTTCTTATTATCCAGAAAAGCATGGAATGACAAGTAATTGTGTGGGTAGGTACGCAAAGCACGCTGTGGGGGTAGAGCTCTTCTCGTATCTTCCTAATATATAAAGCAAAGTCGCTAAAACCGTTGTAATCGCTAACCGCGAAAACTACTGAACCGATTTTGCTGAAATTTTGCACACTGATTCATGATACTTCCTACATAGTCTTGGTATAGTTTTAATTTTAAAAAATTTAATAACAATAGCAATAAATGAGCTCAAAGATTTGCGAAAATACGCCAGCTTTTCACTTTAGTTCAGTGAAATCCACTAGGTGGCGTCGACATAAAATCGAGGCTACCTGCAACAGAATTAAATAAATGTGGTAATAATACGCCGGAGCGTCTCGATAGTGGTGCAATCGTGCTTCGGCAGTTCAACGAGCTCCATAGAAAATGCTCATGATAGTCTTGCAGCTGGATATCCTGGTTACGGCCAACACTCTTCTGTAAGGGGGAAAAGACCTAGGTTTCCATTGACCCTGAATCTCGATGAGTGCGATCAAAAAAAAAATTCATTCCAACCGATGACGTCTCTGGCATAATACCAGGAGACATATCTAGCCAGAGCACAATCTGCACCAACTCTTCACAGTTGTGTGGCAGTCCCACCATCCCGCCTGGTGCAGTCAGAGAACTTTCGGCTACAAATCTAAGCCAGGGAAAACAGCTCTGAGGGGCACGGGCAGCCACAACGGCTACCTTTTAAGTCGTCGCGTCCCCGAAGCGCTTATCCACATGTTCCCGTTTAACAATGAACGGTTGGTTATCCGGGGAGCGACCCATAGACGAGATATTCTTTGGTCAGCGGCGTACCTCCCTCCATCACAGTCTCCGTACATCGAGACTCCCAGGGTGAGAATCAAGCAGCCCGTATCCAGCTCTTCATCATCAGGAATAATAATAAAGAATAGCCTGGAAGTTTCACCACTGGCGCTTTTTCAGGCCATTATAAGTATTTACGTTCCCAACTTAACCATCAATTTCATCGGTTCTTTTTAGGATCCACCTAAGTGTAAACTACCTTGCCAACAAATACATTTTTACTACCATTTCCGGAAGCGATTCGTCGACTAAAAGACTATATTAACTAAAGACGGGCACTATTAAACCAAGTCAGCCATTCACTAGCAGACGTCACCTGCGGAGTTGTTCTTCGCAAGGCTGAAAAACCCGGTGACCGACGACCCTATACTACCCTCTCGACTCTAAGCATTCAACCAGGAATCACTGATCCTCTCCAAGGTCTGCGCTGGGAAAATCTATAACAGCTATGAAGAGAAAAAAACTTAAGCCAACGGGACAGCCTCCACTGGACAAGTATCACTAACTAATCTCCCCATCTAAGATCACCAAAACAACTGAATCTGCAAATAAAAGAGGTGCTTTAGACACCAATGTCTTCGACGTTATACCGGGAGACGTTGGGAAAGAGCACTACAACTAGCCGCAAAGCTTCAGACTTTGTAATTTTTCTCCCGATTAGTCTGGGTCTTCAACAGGAGGCCAGAGAAGATCACCCTGAGGCATCCAGGCAGTCACAATTGCTGTTAACTGCAGTCAAGAAAGAGTTAACTTAAGAAGCTCACTGGTCTTTTTTAGGGCCATCGGACGTCGAACTACCTTGTCAACAAATATATTAAAACTTAACAAAGTTGACAGAAAACAGCTTTTAGGGTCACAAAAATTTTAAGCAAGCCAAAAATCGCAAGAGGGTGAATTGGAAGAAAAACTTCAAGTGTATCTAATAAATACAATTTTACTTAGGCATCAAGAAACTGACGTAGAAAATTTATCGAGATTGAAACAGCAGTGTCAAAAATCGACAAATAAAGAATCTATTACGTAAAAGATCAGCTTTTTAGTGTACCCTCACAGCAATCTCTGAAATCTTTAAAGATCCTACTTCAGATTTTTAAATAAGTAGAAAATGTATTTGTGTTTTTGTGGCAATAAAAATGTAGGGTTTAAGGTCGAGGACTTTGTCGCTCTGGTAATAAAGCTGTGGGATGAGAGAAAAAAAATTCTTTCGGAGTTTTTAATCTCAATAGCTTTAAAAATTGCCCTTTTCGTAAATTGTACGGGAGAAACTGTAAATCAACGGCTTCTTATGGCCACCCATTATTTTATGGCATAAAGAACGCACACTACTTTTTAGCATTATTATTTTTTTGAATTTTTACACCTCATTATTTGATCAAATAAACTATATGGATTCCAAAAAAATATGTTTTTAGTAAGAAGATTTTGGTTTTAAGATGTGTCAGGAATATGTGTAAAATTTCTACCTGAAAACGTTTTACATTACATGCCAACACACTACGGTGTTTTATTTAGTATGTCTCGGGCGAAGCCGAGACGGGGGGCTGCTAGTATGTTTATATTTTTCTATGCATAGCTAGTGTATAAGACTATAAATTATGTAAAAAATTAACTATTCAAAATCTCACCCAGTCAGTGCACTACAGTTGATACTTATCATGTTACGTACTGTCAGAAATTAAACGCTTAGCATTTAACAATAAGAATTCTGTGATGGTAAATAAAATAATGAAAGTTTTTCAACGTATAAATTTAGTTTTAAAAGATAAAACTAAGTTAGCTGTGATGTACTTATTGATTAATGTTAAAAAGTATACGAAAATGACAATTGGATTAATCAGAATGTACTGTGAGTAATAAATTTAAAGACTTATTAAAATAACGACTAAAGAAATGAGAATCATATACTATTCACTCATAAATATATGAAGAGTAAAATAATTTTACATTCATCTAATTGGATTGAAAAATTTAATTAATAACTTTTTTTTTTGCACAGCTTTTAATTATAAAGATTGGTAATTTGTTTACTTATTACATAATTTTAAAAATGTTATACCTTTTCTGCGTTTTAATTACACTTTCCGATAACTTAAACATGACGTATGTGGTACTAAAAGATATAATCAGATTGTCACAAGGCTGTTGGAGAAATATACTGAGACTTAGTCTAGGATTTTCTCTTGCACCTTGATCACGTATTTTCATAGACAAGGAGTACTACAGATAGTCTTCGCGTACCCCAGTGGCATCTGCAACAATTCCTTGAGCAGTCCAGGGTAAGCTCGTGTACACTGACACTCACTTAAAGAGGTTAGTTGGTGCAGTTAGAATATCTTAACCACCGTCTGCACAATAAATTAGGAACACGTCAGGCTGTCATGCTGTTAACTAGTTATCTCGCAGACATACTCTAATACATTAAGTCTTTTTTTAGAAAATTTCTAGCATGCATAATTCCTAAAATAATAATGCAGAAAGTAATCCTCGTCACGTAGTGTGCGTAATCTTGTAACAACGTGCGCTAATAATTTTCTGAACAAGGGCCCTGGCAACACTTGCGTTTACTCAAGGCGCTCAACCAAACATACATCCGTGCTCGTGCCCGCGCCATAACGAACGCACGATCGCTTGTAACCCTATCGTCATGTCGTGTACGCCAGGTTTCCTCTCACACTCTTACATGCCATCTCGCATGCACTTTAAGGCCACTTATACTTCCACAAATTTACTTGTGTGGTGTGGTATCGGACTATTAAATTGTTTCGCATGTCCTTAGATTCAAATGCCCTCATTTACGCCAACACTTTTTTGAATTTTATCGATTAATAGTTATGACCAATTAATTTATCAATTGAAATTTTAGTACATCCCTTACTTTTCTGTAAATTCGATTATTTGTAGGTACTTCCTAAGATGTTTTCTGATTCCAGGGCCCAAAATTTTCATGCACTAGAGTGATAGTGTGGTGTGCTGATTTCCGATTACCTCAAATTCTGCAAAGTTCTTGATACAAAAAGTAAGTTTGTTGCCATCCAGGGTATTATTTAATTATCAATTATAATTTTATCAAAATAATTATTTTCTTTAAATTTCAGCTTTTATATAAATTTCAATTTTAAATTCTCGCACACTACTCCAACTTCAAACTTTGTACTTAGTAGTACTACCTACCACTCACTAGTAGAGCTAATGGTACATAACAAGAGCTGAGCAACGATTGAACGAGATGGCCTAGATCATACAAATACGTTAATTGTATGAATCTCACTCTTCCATGAGTCTATGTAATAAAAATAGTGGTAAAGCAAACCGTACATATTCAATAAACATCACTGTATGCAAATCTCTTACTCTCCTTCTTTGTTCACCTATTCTTTCCTCCTCCTCTGACCCTTTATCCTGTCTTGGGTGCTCATGACATCTTCACTTCCCAACCAAGAGTGGAGACAATCAACCCCGGGTCAGCGTATCATCGATTGTCTCTCGCAGGGATACATCGTGGTCACCTCCCTCCAATTCCTTCCTCGAAAGTCTTTCCAAGTCGTAGCTGTATAATTTCCGGAAGACTTTTTCGAGGGTACTCCCACACACCGCCCAGTGTTCGCCAGGGTTGACCCTACTCAGAGGATCAGAACCAACCCCATCAATTTAAGTGCTTTCGCACCATGGAGGCCACCTTTGAGTACCCCTAAACCTCTCATCCGTAGTGTGGTTCAGGTGTTGCCACCGCTACAAGATACCGAGGCTTCTCGACAGCGAGAAGATTATCGGGCTGAGGTTAAGCGATCTCGTCGTGGGTAAAAAAATGAATATGTGTAGTAATTATCATTTAAGGTTTTACGGATAACGGCCTTATCACCACACGCCCATGACGATCCAGACTACGATAATGCCAGCACACCTATAACTCCCACAGCCTTACGGGTGATTCCATCGTCGTTATTTGGATTGAAGGGACGACTAGACTCTCTTGACAGGGATATCAGTCCTCCTCAACTTCCCCTTTCAGTTAGAAGCAGCCCACCCTTCCAGGCCACTTTTAACAAGTTACGACACAAATCATCGTCAAAGTAAATAATTATGCGTCCCTTGCGTTAATTCACAGTTTTAAACAGTTTTGAATAAAGTTATAGAGTCTTATAAGACCTCTCTTCAGCGAAAAATTAACAAACCATACAATAAGTAGTCCCGTTAATTAATAATGACCTGTTTTCATCATAATTTTACGTGATATACATATACTACTGAAAAAAGCATTATAAATGGATACATTACTATTATAATTTAAAAAAAAGATTATGTTATGTCGTTTCAACAAAGCTGAGAATCAAAGCTTGCTTAATTGTTCTTCGAAACGATTTACGTACACAAGTGCGAATTAATATTGTAAAATGAGCGCTTTATAAAATTTAGTTAAAGACAGAAGCAGGTATACAGCTCGATTTTTAATAACCGCTGAGCGTTCGCTTTTTATAATTTTAGGACCTAGCTATATTTTCTGAAGTAATAAATGTTAGGTATATAATATAGAATGTAACAATAAAACTACGATATGGTGCTATGACTTGCTAGAAAAAAATGCTAATGTAACAACAAATGTATTGCTGAATAATAAATTCTTTTAATTGAATGATGTATGAAAGTAATATGAAAGTTCTTTAAATGGCTAATGTGACTATGAGAGAACACAGGCAATCTGTGACCATTTTTTGATCAGAATCGATACCCGGTGAAAGAATAAAAATAAACAAGTAAGAAATTCTTTGAGCAATTACTTATGATGATAATTTGTACTTTTTTTATGTGTACTTATAATACTTTCAACGATTGTTTTTTATATTACAAATCGAAACAAATCGAAGTCAGATGGCATAAATTAAAATTTAAATATAAAAATGAAAGAAAGAAAATAAATTATGTAAGAAGTCTGACCTTTCAACAGCCATAACGGCCTTGCTTCTCTATTGGCCTAGAATAACGTGATAAGCATAAACATTTTAACTCGAGTTGGATCGTCATCTCACTAGTACCAGGATCTTTGTATTGGACTTTAATCACGTCAGAGTCTCTTGACTCTATGAGGTCTCTAATCTAAGATCAAATTCAATTTGAAATGCCTTTTTAACTAAAAGGTTAACATAGTATTGGTATTTTATGATTCATCTCAATACTTTTTTTGTCGAAAGGAAATGTAAATTTTTCGTATAACAACCTATTTTTGTAATAGAGAACAACTGTGTACTCATTTGACTATATACGTGCTAATGCCATGAGATTGCCGGAAGGTTTTCATGAAAAATTTTCCTTAAAGCAATTGACCAACTTACTGGTAAACTTAAGCACTTCTTTCTGTTTAAGACCTCGAATTTGCTATGATGGCTTTCCTGATAAATGTAGCTGGACTCTGTGTTATCTCTGACTGCTTTCGTTTTAGTTAAAGCTTTGTCTTAAAAACCGTGAAACTCAAATTCCTTATTTCCCAGCCAACCGTCATGAACTGCCTTTTCCAACTCTCCTGGGATGTCTTGCTTACCTTTTGGAATAACACTGCGTTAAAATTTTGACAATGTCACATATGATACATCACAAAAAAGGAATTCTAAGTACCTATCGTATTAGATCTTGGTGTCACTTTAGAGTAACGCCCATTATTTCTTTCATGAGAAGCACAGTTGTATCATAGTCAGAATTGACTTTGATGTATTGCAGTTCATATTGTTTGACTTGTAATGGACCGCTTAACCGTACACGTGAATGAGAAACTGTCAGTACGGGTTCGAGCGACGCCAGCACTCTAGTCTGCACAATGCACAGACGCATTTCTTACTGATTGAGTTGAGGAGCCTAAATAATCTTGTACTCTTACTGTTCTATCAAAGATGGACAACTATAAATTTCATTATAGCTGTAACCATAGTCACAGGTGATTGTAGCTATTATATTATTAATAATTATAAATTTCTAACTAAGTACTCTTTAATTACATTTTTCAGGGAAATAAATATTCAGTCAAAACATTTCTTATGACAACGTCTGATCAATTCGAAAAATTATTAAATTCTGAATCAACTGTACGCAACATAATCTTGATTTATTCATAACATTATGATAGAATGACTATAAATCAATGATAATGCTCATTTAAAAATGTCATGTACCAAATGGGGCAACTGCTCCATGGATTTGTTGATACTCCAAATCTCTTAGCTAACAGTCAAAATGCACATTCTGCTATGCTTCAAGCTCTAGACAGTTTTATTGAATATCTATTGATTTACAATTGGATTTTTATTTCTGAATGTCATTATTATTTTACACGTTAGAGAATAGGTTTCATTTGCTACTAAAAAAGGCAGAATTTCGTTACATCGAGGTAACGTAGCATCCTAAATAAACATTTCAAATTAATTTTTTCATTTTTCAAATAATATTACATATGGTGGATGTACCCATTCAAAAAGGAAAGAAGAGACTTTGGTATGACATATCAGTTATCAGAAGTCTGAAAAAAAAGAAAATATATCAGTTGCACTTGAAAAAAATGTGTCAATGAAGTACTCTGCAGTTTTCTGGAAATAACTATAAAATAAGTAAGTAAATTGTAAAGAAAGTTAAACATAAAATAAAACTTAAGACCTCGAAGTATAGCAAAAAAAAATGAAGGATGTTTTGTTTAGGGAAAAATAAGAAACAAAGAGATAGAAATCCACTCTTACAAGAAAATATTATTAATAGTAATTAATGTATTTACTATACCTAAGAGTAATGACAAGCTGTTTTTCCGGCGTGATTAGTTGAGTGTGAAAATTACAAAATTAGTTGGAGCACTCATGTTCAATTTTTTATAAAATTTGCAGGGTTTTCAGATGTATGCGGGAGTTTGGAAAATGGTCTAGAAAGTTTCTCGTCAGAGCCATATTTAAGTTATCAATTTTTGAGTCACGTGCATGTTGCTTGTTTTCTTAAAATCTCATTACGAATTGAAAAGGTTTGAATCAGTTTTAAAACAAGATTAGTATTTTCTACTTCAAATACTTCTATTCAACCCTGTACCCTAGGGCCATACTAAGAAATTTACTCCAAATTTAAAACGCATGGTTATTTTTCAAGATGAGAAAACAATTAATTACTTATTAAATTGAGATAAGTTGCGGCTAATCCATGCACAGTTCTCATTGTATCCCATTTCTCTATTAGAAAATTAGTCGATTATGCTTATTATTTATACATACATAAAGAATACAAGTTCATTCATTCACATGTAAAGTAGATGTATACATGATTTATAAAAATTTTTGTTGAAAAAAAGATACCCAATTTAAATACACAAGCTTTTTGCTATGCCCTTTTGGGTAATTATAATTTGTATACAAGTAAAGTTGATTTATCCGGCGTACATACCAAGTCAAAAATGTACTAGTGACCACAATTAATATAACAATAGACTTTATGATAAACAAAGTATAAGAAGTACTTTGCTAGTCCACAGTAAAGTGGCATAGTTCACGCGCGTAAAATTGTGCTTAGAACTGTTATTGGTAAGGGTCTTCCAAATGAGTGTTAAGAGGCCTTTCGTATGAGCAATTTTATTTGCAAGATTTCAGCCTTTATGTTAGTATTGCTTATATCTGGAGAGTACATTTTTTCATACTTACTAAAACAATTGGAGCCTCTAGTGATCCATAACGGCATTTGTATCATTGAACCTATGATGTGTTGGATAATAAGAAACTTGTATGATTTATTAATATTACCTACAATAATCGATAAATCATAACGATTGCCACATAGATGGTCTGTTGTACTAGGTGCAACTAATCGTAGACCTCGATTAATAAATTAATAAGCATGCGTGTTATCCTTGGAGTAACTTACTGTTATTTTGGACAATTTATTCTTATCGGAAACTGTGCTGGAACTTCCCATGGTAATTGTTTGCATCGTGTCTGTAAATGGAAACGAAAAAATGACTGTTCTGATCCCCTTTGTCGATATCAACCATAATTGCATCAGAAATATTAATATCCTTGTTTGATGAACCACCAATTCCTTTTTTTTTATCCTGAATATCGGTTTTGGCATTCGTTGAAACAATCTATGACTAAATGTCTTTCTTAATGTGCACTTTACTCTTTAGAGCTGACTGTACTGCTGCTTAACAATGGTGTTACTAGTATGATCGATATCTTTACAGAATTGAAATTGTTTAACACATTATACATGTCTATTTAAATTGGTGATTTTTATTATGAGAAATTAAAAAAAATATTTTTTAAATTTTTTTAACAGCCTCTATTCTGTACTAAGCTCAAGTTTTATCTAGAACCCTACAAACAATGTATGTTCTTTAAAGTTGCAATTAAACGTAATCTAATGCAAAAAAAAAATATTTATTATAGTATACTAATAATTTCTTAACTCAGTTAACTAATGTTGTTCAGTAAACATCGAGAACTATTAATTAAAAACAAGCACAGAGCATACATCAGCCGTCTTAGTTGCAATTTTTTTGTAAAATGTTTTTTGACCCTCTATGAACATTGAATATATATTAAGCATACATTTTCTTTGTGATCTTTTAATAAATATAAGCAACAAAATTAAGTATTCAAGTAAGGCTATACAGGCAAGTTGGCGTGGACATGTGTGAAAGTAGTAGAAATATTATGTAATACATATACAAGCACGTGGGAGTGAGTCTCTATCCTGGGGATAATCCTGTGGTCGTCAAGCCACCATTGTACTCATGAACCGCATGGAGCTTGCTCTTGACATGAAGGTCACTAGTTTTCTCAGATCCACATGTATTGGTAGGTCTAGGGTTGACAAGCTGACAGATCGTTCTATGTTGTCCACTATAGTTTTGAGTTGTGTTCGTTGCGGCATGTATGATAGGAGCACTGTCCAACCCAATCGTCATGATTATTGTAAGCATAGAACACGTTTTACAATAAATAATGTCAACCTACTAATTTAATTGTCATCAAAGAATTTTCAAGGCATTCTTAAAATTAAAGTGTTCATTTATGCATATGCGTGTATTTTTAATTGTATTAATGCGCAAGAGTCGTAAACTAAGAAACAAAATACGATTGGAAAGTAGCAGGATGGCCTGCAAGCTCGCAGTAGGCCTTCGATTTTTTCTGGCTCTCATACAGAAAGGTGCGCATACTTGTATAATATGAGATTACATTTTTGTTTTTGTTTTCATAAACTCAACTGATTAAACTAAAACGTCTGTTCTTTTATTTGTTGTCCTCTTCTTTGCCTTTTCACTTTTTATCTATAATAAGTAATTTAAATAAGATTTGGTTGGCTTACTTCCCAGCATCAGCCTGGGAGAGTCTGGGAGAACCAGACACGCAAATGGTCTACAAGTCTTCTTCTTCGATCATCCCCAATCGTTCCTGAGTGTCTCTGAGAATGTCTATTTAGTTATCTAGTAAACCAACTAAAGATGAATTAGTACACTCTCTCAGTCATAAATTGTATTTAATACTAAATTATAAAATTAAACTAGTAATTCAGTTGCAACTTGAAGAAACATCTTTGAAATGTCAATAAAAAAAAAAAAATAAATAAGAGAATAAATGAATAAGAATAAGAGAATGGTATTTACACCCTAATCGTTAAGATCCATAACTTCTGGGTCATTTTTATTTGTTGATTTTTGTTGTCACCACCATCTTTCTGACAAACAAGATTTTTCTTATCTTTAAATGCCGGATTTATTAACTTAGTTATCAAAGATTTGTCACCTGTGTCATCTGTATTCTCCCTTTCAGTAATCTACAGACATTAAAAAAATTTCCTTGTTATTTTAATTAATCGGTAACAAAAATTGCAAGCTAAAAGGACTCAACAGTGCGAAAGTTTCTTCATTGGGACTGTCAACCAAATTGACATTTATGAATCGATCTTATACAATGATAAGAAGAATAGTTAAAAAGCTCTATTTTTACCGTATGATGTCCATGGTAACTCTCTTCTTTGACTAGTCCTGTTTTTCATACTTATACAATTCACTGATTAACTATCATGCAATCTAATAAAACATTTTTCTATAAAAAAAGAAAATATATAGTGGATGAATTTATCTACATTAGAAAATAAATGTTTACTTACATTACTATCATCATAACTATTTGCAACCTTTGGTTTTAGATTTTTGTAAGCATAGGATTCGACAAACACGAACATATCCTTATGCATAACAATTTTGTTTTTACCATGCACAACTAACGTATGAGAAGATAAAACTCAGAAAAATACCATGTACCTTATCTTTTATATTTTTAACATGATTCGAATGGAATTAGGCGCTGAGTGTCCAAAGTATGAGCTGGTGGATGTATTTTAAAATACTAAGACACTTTGATTGTTCAATGGACTGATAGAGTCAGTGGCATAACCAAGTTATTTGTTCTTGTAGCAGTCATCGTGTGTCATATAAGTACGTTGACTGTTAGTTACTAGTGCATTAGGATTTTTAAATGATGGTGCAGCTTTTACGTTATTTCTGACAAACCTCATAGCTGAAAACTAAAGCCATGACGATGTTAGTGCAATAGAAGCAGCTGAACCTCATTTCAAAGGTAGTAGTGTTCATAACTCCTTCTTAAAATATAATTTTAATATTCTCCGTTTATTGTGGAATGTGTTTTTTATATGAAGAAAGAAAATTGTAGTTCTGAGCCAAAAAAATTAATGTATAAATAATGCAAAATGAGGGAACATAATTGAATGCTTATTAAAAAGTTATTTATAATTAATTTGAAGTGTAGGTAGAAGTCGATGCTATATGATAAGTCATATGCACGCATTTCTCAGCTTAATACATAAGCAGGGCTACAGAGCTAGACTACTTCTTGCTCCTTCCAAGATTGTTAACCTTAGTAACTAAAAACGCTAACATAGGAAAATCTAGTCAATAAAATTTACTTACTTATTTTTCCAGTCTTATAAGCAACTCCATCTAATAATTTTAACAAAACAAAATTGTTTTTATGATCAGGGTGGTCTTTCTGTCACAGAGCAGAACGTATTTGGATTTGCGTGATAAGATTCTGGTTTCAGGGTATTTACAGAATTTAATGTAACTTTAAATGTCCACAAACAATTAAACTTTCACAAAAAATGACAGTCTAACAAAAATACCTACTGCTAAATCAATTGGTCACAACTATTTATAAAAAAATTTAGAAGGCCGCCCATACACGAATGCATCTTAGTTTAACTGTTGTGCCTCTAAGGGATCTCAAGGGCTTATATTTTAGTTGACGATCCTTCAAAAAAGTACTGACCAGATGAATAAGGGCACCCAAGTTTAAAGACATGCGAAACAATTTGATGGATCAACGCTACGCCACACGAGTAAGTTTGCAGAAGTGTGAGTGACCCTATAGTATACACAAGACTGAGCGAGGGAGCGTAAGACAGCGCGAGTGTCATGGTCAATCGTGAGTGTGTAATGGCGTGAGCATGAAGACACAAATCTGTTGCAAAAAAAGTAATCATACAAAAAGGCCAGGCTCACATGTAGGGGATGACAAACACAAGTTCCCTGAGTGTGACGAAGAACTAAGACAACGTCCAAAGTAACCATCAAAATCGAGAGAATAGGGGGTATACCAGCATCGCTCTAGTTATGAGGCCCACAGATAAAAATTGAAAAGAAACTTTTTATGCAGATACAGGTGCAGAGATTTCAGTTGTGAGGAAAATTTATTTTGCACAAACTGATTCTTGATGTTGAGTAGCTATTTTCAGCGCGACTTACAGAGCATGCAAAACATTAGGCACAGTACAAGCTTTTATGCACAAATTACAGTGCACACTACAGGTGGTCTCCCATGACTTCCTAGTTTACGTGAAAGACATCGTTGGGTGAGATACTTTTAAGCATTACCAGCTATGGTATGATAAGATAAGATGACGTAGAGATAATACTCTTAAGACCTATAAGTGCTGTAAAATACTTGCAAAGTTAAGACAAATAACACACAATCGAATAAAGAACAGCAGAATTATTTAAAAACTGGCTAACTACCCTTATTGTAATACAAGCAAATTCATAAGTTGTGTAACTACCGACATTTACTGTGTGGCATAAACACTATAAGAGCAGGAAGATAATATACAAATACTTTGTAAAGTGACTCAGTTATAGATAGATTGAATATGACCGTTGCCTTGAACGCACGCTTTTGTAAAGTCTCTCTTGACATCATGAGAGGAGTTTTTTAATCTTAAGTTATCTCTATTTCTGTTATTAAACATATGAATTCAAGAGTTAGTTAGCGTAACATTATTCATTTACTACCTTGCAGTCAGTATATTTAACACGGTAGGATGGCGTGTTTTTTTTGTTTTTTTTTTTTCATGTATTTCTTCAGGGAACGTAAACTTCATTTATTAGCACGTGCATGAGAAAGACCGATAAATTTCAAAGTGAAGACCTAATAGTGAAAAAAGTAAGAAAAGTTTTGAACAGGATTATTGTTGATATTTTTACACTAAAAAGATTTATTTATAAAGACAAAAAAAAGTTCATAAAAGAAGCTTTAACAGCGGGTAAATTAAAATATTCCGCTGTTTGATGGGAAAAACTTTGAGTGTTAGAAACAAAGAATGAAAATAATTTTAAAATTAAAGAAGTGCAATATAGTAGCAAATTAAGCCATGGCAACGACGGATAAAAAAATGGATCAAAAAGAACTTAAAGGCGACTAATGTAATGTATGGTAAAATTTCAATTAATCAGTTAAAGTTCGTGAATGACAAACAAATGGCATTCAAAATAATGGAAACATTCGATGAAATATACACAAAAGGGTCTATTGCACTAAAAATTTGTGTAATAAATAAGTTGAAAAATGTAGAGTTAAAAGACTTGAGAAAGTGCGTTTTTCACTAAGCTTAGAGAATTCATGAATGATTTATGAAGTTCTGGTGCCAATTTGACTAAAAAAGAAGAATTAAGCAACGTAATAAAAATGCTTCCAAGTTTGTCAAGTTATATTGGTAACTTAATCAATGTGTTAAAAGAACTTGATTAAACAGTTGAGTACATAACACATGAAATAAAAATGTTTGAATTGAAAGAAAAGGATGATGCCAGCAAAAATAGTTGATGTACGTTTAAAACTGTAAGAAAAAAAGATGGAGCATGTTTTAAGTGCGGAGAATATGGACTCTTCACGGCACAATGTACGAGAACGAGACAAAGTGTTAACTCATGGAAGCAGGGTGATGCGCAGTAGTAACGAGGTGGGTGCCAACACCAAAAACAACAGCAGAGGCAACATCGTGGCAGCCGAGGCCAAAGTCGTGGAGCTGGTAAAGGCCCTAGTTAACATCATCAATGAAGCAGCTGGCAGCAGAACAATTAAAGGCATTAAAACAAAGACGGTAATATGAGAAGTTTTAATGTAAAATTTACATTAAATGGTCACGCCATAATGGTTGCTTGGACCGTGTCGTAAAGAATAATTGATATTTATGTTAATCTATTGAATCAACTAAGCCTATAAATGTAGAAGTAGGTAATATCTGTTTTTTAAAAGCAACTCAAGTTGGTAACTTAAGACAAAAATTTAATGTTTATAGAAACATTTCAACTATAATAAATGTTTTTCATGTAAGAGAGGGATATAAATCTTACAAATTACAAAAAGGTCACTTAAGTTAGTGAAATTGTTTTAACAGGTAACATTTCAACAATTTTTGATTCGAATAGAAATTCAGTTGCATTAGCTTTTACAAATAATAATATTTGTCGTATGAAATATAAAGTTACAATACATTAGTTTAATTTGATGATAAAAAGTAAGTCAAGAGAGAAAAATTCAAAGAACACTAGATCATGCAAATTTTACCTATTTGAAAACAATGTGTGATAAACAAATGATAGATGGTTTGCCTAAAGAATTAGAGTCAGATTTTTTGAAATGTGGAATTTGTTTGGACAAAAAAAAAAGGAATGATTTAATATTAAATAATAAATAATTAAAGGCAAAAGATATTTTAGAAATTGTACATATCAATTTAAATGGATCTTGCAGTACTACTATTGGTTTAAATCGCGAAAAATATTTTTTTAGTTTTTTTGACGATTCCAGTTACGTAGCCCAAGTTTATTGTATTTGATTAAAAGATTACATATAGAATTGCTTTGTTATTAATGTACATTTAATTAAATGTAAGACGGAAAAAAAAGATAAGAAGATAAAGATGTGATGATCAAAAGAAATATATACATAAATAAACATATAAATAATTTCGCAATTGAGTAAGATATACTGTTTCCACATCATGTGCATGGATTAAATGGAACTACAGAAAAGTATAATAGAGATCTTATGGATGTCTTAATAATTACTCAAAGAAGCGAGGGAACATAATAGATTTTGGCCAGAAATGGCTAAAACGGCAACTTCTTAAAAAAAAAAAATTATTATTAATACTGTTTACAGAAGTAGAACACCTTTTGAAATAAAGGTTAAAGGAAAGCCTCGTATTAAAAATACAAAAATTAATTGAAGTTAAGTTATTGTAAGAGTGCCAGAAAAAAAGGAGGAGTTTAAATTGGGACAAGAAATCAGATTTAAGTATTCTACTCGATTATAAAATTGATGGTTATAAAATAAATGGGAAGACTACCAAAACACAATTAGTTTAAAAAAAATAAAAGTTGAGATAAGAAATGGCAATTTAAATAAGAACTTCTAGGATCAAAAGAAAATTTGAATCTAAGACAGTCAACGAAGGAAAAAAGAGAGTCTCAGGGATACAAAGAAGACAATTTCGTATACAGTTATGTTATGTGTCGATTATACAAATGCTAAGATACCTGTTCTTTATAATGGTACGATGAATAGTGATGAATCTGAAGATTGGAAAAAGGCGATCAATAGAGAAATATATTGTTAAAATAAGACTAAAATTTGGATTTCTAGAAATAAGCTAAATAATATAAAAAGTTTTAGATTTAAATTAGGTTAATACAACAATGGCTAAGGATGTTTCTATAGTTAAGTTAGTTGTAAGAGAATATAAGGAAAACGATTTTACTAATGGTATTTTTTTATCAGTAGCAAAAATGCAAACTTTAAAAATTTTACTTTCCTTTTATTGTGAAAATAATTTAATCATAGAACAAATAGATGATAATGATACTTATTTAGGTATGAGCCTGAATTATGACTATGAAAATAAAAACTATATGCAGTTCCTGTGTGGTGAAATTTGAAATTAGCACCAGTGCAGTTGGTGTATTATGATATTCAGTTTGGAAGCTTAATTGAACTTCTCCTATTTGTAAGTTTAGGAACTAGATTTGACATTAGCTATAATGTAAATTCTTCAAGTAGATTTTAAAGTAGTTATAATTAAACACATTTTAAGTATGCTTAGAGCATTTTTTTAAATGTTTACTTTAAACAAAAGATTTATAATTAGATCATAAAAAGACTCAAAATAATTAGACTATTAATTGCTATGTTGATGCTGATTGAGTTGGTGATGTAATAAATAGAAAATCAATGACAAGCTTCGTCATAAGAATGTAAAAAAACATTATTTATTGGAAATCAAGAAAACAGAATAGTGTCACAAAATTATTAATTGACGCTAAATTTGCAGAGTTGTCTGAGTGTGTGACTAAATTACAGAATATAAAAGATTTATTGCTTTATTTGCACATTGAAGTTTGTAATTCAATTAAAATGTATAAAGATAATTCTGGTGCAGTACATAAAGCTAGGTTTAAAAATTTTATTTAAAAATCAAAACACAATTCAATTTTATTATAATATTGGATATAAAAGCTACGCAAAACATAAAATTAATATTGAAAAACTAAATTCAGAAGAAAATGTTGCGGATATTTTTACCAAGTTCTTATGTCAAATCAAATTTGAAAATTTTTGAAACATGTTAAATATTGTACACATTTCAGGAAGCGTGACAGAATATGAGCTAATTTTCTTTAGGTGTGTAACAAGCGACGTCTACTGTGTGGCATGAGCACTAAAAGTGGAAAAAAATATGTACAGATAATTTTTTAAGTAATTTACTCTCGTAGAGTCTCTCTCGGCATCATGAGAGGAAATTTTGTAATCTGAAGTAATCCTTATTTTTGTTATTACATATATTTATTTAAGTGTGAGTAAGTGTAAGATTATTCAGCTACTACCTTAGTATATAAACATAAATATAAACATAACGGGAATGATATAAATTTAACCCTTAAGGATTTGGCTGTAATGGTGAACCTCCTAAGATGACACTCCGTCTGAAGCATTACAGTTTGTCCACTACCGTTTCTCAGTGACATCGGAGGGAACCCAGAGTCAGTATATTACATCGTGGAGATAGATCTCCAGTAGGGATTTTTCAGGTCAAAATGCACTGGGGCAATAGACATAAGATGGTATTTTCAGACTCAGCCGGATTTTATTAATACAAAAAGATGCCAATTTAATGCAAGTATTGACCAAACACAATTCCAGGCTTACACTACATGACTGGCAGGCTTACAAGGTTATGAAGTAGAAGTATATTTTAATGATATGATGGTTTTTTTGTCTTAAACCTTAATGAATCTAAAAGACGATTTGTAAAACTCTTGAAACGGCAGGCAGCCTTAAGTCTCACAATTTTACCTCAGAAGAGTCAATTTTTAAATAAAGCAGCGAAAGTATGGATTATAGTGTAATCAATAGGCAGAGAAAGACCCATTGAAAGAAACTCAAAGAGACTAAAAATTACCCTCAACCGACGAACGCACAAAAAAATGCACAGTTTCTAATATAGTGACCAAGAGTAACAGGCGTTCAGAACCTAGTAAACACATTGTGCAGCAGACCTGAACTCATCGCTTAAGATTTGAAAAAACCCTTCATCGTGACAAAAAATACATAGGATTGCATGCTGGGCGCTACCCTCAGTTAGCATGAGTTAGGGAAGGCGAACCGAGCAAATACGCAGCACGTTGTTTGAAACAAAGTAAGCTTTGCTATCTTACATCCTACAGACATTTAGTTTAATAGACTTAACACTGTGAGGATATAAATTTAAAGTTGTAAACAAATTGGGCATAACAAATTAGCTACGTGATGCACTATCACAAAACCGGATTATACGCAAAGGGAAACTGAACTGAAATCAACAGAAAAATACAAGGTAATGCAACAGCTATAGATCCCTAGCTTAAATGTTTGAAAGTTAAGGCAACAAAAAAAGAAAGAATAGAAGAAAAATCCAAGGAAGATAAGAATCAATTGTACGAGCCAGAAAGTATCTGATAACAACAAGGAAAAGAAACCTCTAAAAGAAAACTAGGAGGACAGTACGTATGAATATGAAGGCTGGAGAAGAGTGCTGACTTAAAGTCAGAGGAGCCAGACAAGAAAAATCTACAAAAATGGCGACTAGTAAGAGACAAGAATGGCATAACAGTACCGACCATGACCAGAAAAGAGTCTATTTTACAAGAACCAACCCAATGAAAAGTTGGACTACTGGAAAAAGCCAGGATTTTAAAGGGAGGTAAAAGCTGCAAGTACATCAGCAATACTTTAGAAACAGGTAAAATTACTGAAAGCATGCAAATGACAATATAATATACTGCGCATACAACCAAAGCTTAGCTTAGTTAATATTGTAGAAAATACAAAGAAATTTTACCTCATTTTGGGAAGCTAAGGGAGGCTGAGGGGTAGAGCAGGAGAGAAGAAGAATTGAGTGTGAGGCTTACCAAGAAGGTAAACAGAGTAGGAAGGTGGGGCAAAACCAAAATTTCTTTGTGTTCATTCTACAGAGAAGTAAAAAGTATTTAGATATATTTTTAAAAAAAGCTGTTGAGAGACAAGAAGAGAGGAAGGAGAAAAGCATAGTCAGCCTCTCCTCAATAATTGTATAGTATAAAAAGATGTATAAAAAATAACGCTAAGGTTTAATCTCCTACACAATTCACAAACCATCTTATAAGTGTCAATCAATAAATTCTAATATTCTCTTTTTCGCAAAAAAACGGAAAACTCATCTCTAACAATTATAAAATTTTTCTTCGCTCAGATACTTTTTTGTTGATAATGGTCTTTAAGAAAACTGTAGTAGTAGTAGTATTTTGATTCTTCTTATACTCTTTAAGCTTTATACATATCTTATATCCTTTATTTTTACCTTTCTTGTTATTTTTTTCCTAATTATCCTCCTTTTTCTCAGGTATGCGAGTCTTCTATGCATTTCCCTTACAAAATTTTAATCAGACGACTTGGTCATTAATCCTTCTTCGTACTATTTACACATTTATCATCTTAAGCACATTCCAGCAATTATTAAGTTTAGTGAAAGGATCTCTTCCAATAAACCTTTCAACTCGCGTATCGATCCTTTTCAATACTGATAGTGACTTTACCCAATGAACTGGCCAGGTGTTGGCTTTTCTTTAAGACAGAAGCCCCTGGAGATCCAGATACTATGACAAAAAACCACTATTCGTTTTGAAAAATAGATAATTAATCCTTTAGCATCCTGGATACTTATCCCATAAAAAAGGCACGATAATGAAATTTCGATAATTTTCGATGGAATTTTAAACCACGACCCCTTAAGTTTCTCCAGATAGAAAGCTAGCCCAGTTACTACTGAGCTATTAAAGCCCCTAATTTGTCATTTTGTAGATACTTATAATAAGTTTATAAACAATTATATACTGCTAGCATGTGATACCAAAAATAAAATCTAATGTATTAGAAAAAAAATTTGCTATACAAAAAGAAAGACAGAGAATATTCTGCATACACAGATAAAGGAATTACTTTCATGTATTATTATAAAAAAGAGAATTTTTATTTTGTTCTGTTGTACTAATTTCTCAGCGTGATATTTTTTTCAGATAAGAATAATCTTAATAAAAGAATAATGGACTTTGTTTAAAAAAACGTCTGTTCTTTCAAGAAGTTTTATCACCATTTTGAAAGCTGAGCCATTCCATTCAGGTTAAAATCCATGGTGGAATGAAACTCAGCAAATCTACAGCAAAAATATCAGTGCATGTTGCTAAAGAGAACAAATAAAAATTTATTTATGACTTAAAATTTTTACATAGGTCTTGTAGCTTGTTTCAACTAATTTTACGCAAATTGTGAAAAAAACTAAAGATATTCGAATTTCTACCAGAAATATTTTTTCAACTTTTTTCGCTAATGCACGAAAGACAGGACATAATATTCAGCCCAAACTGCATATTTGTTTCTATACATATTATACAAATAATAAATGTTAAATATTAGTAAGGTCCCTCATGCCCCTGCTAAATTTTGCCCCATTGCAATATACCTACTGAACAAAAAAACATATTTCCATGATTAAAGATTGTTTTTGTTATAATTTGATTGAATTCATATCATGCAGAAATGTATTAGAAAACATAACTTTTTTTTATCTAAAGGCGATCTAATTGTTTTCTTGAATAAATAACTAAATAAATCTTTGATTAAAGTTATGGGTTTGTTTCGTACATGTAAAGGTCAATTTTTTCCAAGTTCATGTATATAATTTGAAAATTATTTTTAAATTATTATTACATGTGAAATATATTTATGATCTATAAATCAAGATAAGATAAAAACTTATTTGGTTTTTAAAATAGTTAGTTGAGGATTGTTTTTTGGCACATATAAGTTGAGAGATTAAATAACAGGCAGGCCAGACTTCGGAATGGAAGGGATGAAATAATAAATATGTGTATTCGTAATTAGTCAACATCCTTACATTAATTTAGTATTTTATAAATTTATTATAAAGAATAAAAAAGTTATGTTTTTTTTATGGTTTCGTTGGGCTTTGTAAGGTGACTTAAAATGAGCCACCTTTAACAAGAGATACTGGCGTGGTTTCTATTGTAATCAGGATAAAAGTAACAAAAATTTTAATATGTATTAGTAATATATTATGAAAAACATTAAGAAAGTCAAGTTTTATACAAACTTTGACAATTACACCATTGAAATACGTTTGAGTGCATCAGAAACTAAATACACGCGAGTTAATGAAAATCAAATTTAAATATAACAGTACATTCTTATACTATTAGATATTTAACAGTATTAACACGTTTTATGTATGACTATTAACTATTTGTCTCTTGGATAGTGTTAAAATATTCAAAAATAAGTATATGTACGAAAACTGTTTGAAAATTATCACGAATTGCGTATTTACTCGAAAAGTATTCATCTGTTGATGAATATCGATGTTATTCTTGTTTAAAATATTCCTTTTGGAAATAATACACATATACAAACTTTTTTCTGATTCTCTCAGCACTTTACATAATCCTCTTAGTGTGATTTTGTTTGGATTCTCCTTTGATGACGTCTTTATCTACTTAATGGTATTGTAGCACCATCCTTTCATGGGCCTCTTGAGTTTTAAGAATAGGAGAAAATTTCAGAAAACAAGCAGCGGTGTTATCAAGGTACATGAGAAAATTTCTGTTCCTTTACACATCCGGGTGTTTTCGTAGATTGTTTGTCATCAGTTGCACATAAGTTGTAGGTAGTATTTTTTTTTATTGACCATATTACACTACGGCCAAAACTCATGATGCACCCCACCCCTGCAATCGAAGAAAACAAAGGTTATCAGTAATTTCTTTTACGGTGACTTAACGGTTAGTCCATACTATTTTCTTCGCTTTTTTAATGTTTTCGTCTATTGTTGACACTCTAGAGCGTCTACCACGCTCTTTGCAGTTTACATTTTCTCAAACTTATGATAATATTTAGTACCACTGAGCAACGTTGTTTTTGTCCAAGATACCTCTACCATTTATAATACGTACATTACCTTGACAGTATAAATTAAGAAACATGAGTATTACAATAGCCACTTTAAAAATCAAAAGTCAATGAGACATAGCCCCATTTTGCTCCATAGCCCCTTGGACATATGTCCAAGTATATTTTCCAAGTACGTAAGGTCTGCAGAAGGTCACATAAATAAGTATGTTGGACTCTGTGAATGTTAGTAAGGGACCAGTTAAAATTTAACAAAAGTTGTGTGGGAAAGTGGCAGGGAGAAGAAAAATGATGTGTGATTTAGTGAGGGATCTGTACGGGTTAATGGGGATCTTTGAAAGTCAGTGGTGAGTTTGGTTAAAATATGTCAAAAGTTACAATAACGGAGAAAAATACTGTACTTTTCCTCATTTTGTCAGGGTATAGTGGGGGTGAACGGAAGCTATGCGAGATCAGTTTGAGCAGTAGAAGGTGTAGGTAGTATTTAATGCTCAAAATAAACGATACATAAAAGGAATATGTATGTAGAATTTCACCTTCCGACAACTTTGCTTGCCACTCTTCTTGTCCAGTGATAAAAACAACTTGTATTTGATAAATTAAAAATTAATATAATTCAAAAAATCGTTATTTAGCATGTTTTTAAATACACAAGTAAAAGTATACTTCATTGATTGTATAGTCACCAGAGTTTTAATTTCAATGATTCTGGAATCTACGATGAAGCAATTACTAATCTTTATGTTACTTACTGAAATTATTGTTTGTATGATTTTTTTAGTTTCAAGAATATTTAATGAAAAGAAGTATGTAAATCTGTATTGTAAAGCCATTTATCACATCTCTGTAAATTGCTAGATTTCATCACTGCTGATAAAGTACTACTGTTATACGTTTTTCAATGGTTCTTCCTATTTATTGGAATGGCTTTTTGACACTGATCTTCATGAAAAATATTCACGGAACATACAAGTCTGTAAGTTCAGAGCGTGAGACATAAAGAAAATTGTTAGAAATGACATACTGAAAGACATTATGTACACATATAAATTTAAAATTATTTAAAATAAACGTATGAGTAAGGAGAGAAGTAAAGAGAACTTATTACAATACAAAGAAAAAATTGTACCGAGAGGTATTTTTATTAACAGAAAAATGTACGAGGCTTATATCATCAGCAGAAACACAAATTCTTAAACATATAAATACCGTCATACCTATAAAGATTTAATAATTATGAAAAAACTAGTCCAGCAAGACCTTAATAAATGTAAAGACGAGAGAATCATGAAAATTAAGATAAGTAAATAAAAATGTTATAAAAAAATATGGACAAGCAGACTTTGCCACACATTAACAGGTGAAATACAAAATTATAATGATAAATCATGCTTAAAGAAAAATTATAAGCAATAAGGTACAACTCTACAACACTAAAGAGACACAGTAAACAGAAATTACTAAAAAAATTAAAGAATGCACTCAATACATTGGATCGATGACACAGTGATAGAGACTTAAAGAAAAACATAAAGAGATAAGGACTCCAAAATGGTTATACGAAGAAAAAAATAAGAAAGCATTAAGTCATATTAGAGTGATTGGAATTTAATTTTAAAATAACAAATTGTCAGAGGATTCCGTAATAAAACTTAAACTTCAAAGAGTGTAGTACAAAAAATCTGAAACAAATTAATGTGTGTAAGACAATAAAGAAGTAATGATGAAGTAATCCATGTAAAAATTAATTTTATTACATCCCCATTGGTTTAATTTTGATACAAATGTGGCATACTGTTTTTGAGATATTAAACCTTTACTTTACATGTTTTAGCTACATCTCAAATGTTTTTCTCTAACTTTCGTAAATCTATCTAGCGGTAAATTTTTTCACGATCTGTGGTACCTTGTTATAATCATCAATTTTTAGTCAGTTTTATGATTTAAAAGTTTATGAGTTTAATAAGGTGTCAATTTACGACCAACAACAATGATAATTGAAAAACAATGATTACAGCTTTACGAGTACGTTGAAAAACACTGAGTAGCATATGCGTACTTTTATGTACGCAGAGATAACTATGGTTTTTTTAATGTTTTTGGCTTATATTTTATAATTTTTTATAACATCATTGGCTAATCTGTAAACAAAGGTTAGTGTGCAAAGAGATCAGGTAGTTGTATTAGTAGAAAAAGAAAGTGGTTTATATCTCACGGGCTTGTTCCCACACGGAAGCTGTTACACCACTGTGCTAAAAAACTATCCCACGATTCTTCCTTACAACACCTGTACTCGTAGTTGTAGGAATTCTGGTAAAGTTCCCACCCCACCTATACCTGTGCTGTCTTGTTCGTGTGTCCACAGCTGCTAAATTCGTGACCCTGTGTTTGTCCCACTCCTGTGCTCACCTGCACTGACAAGGTGCCTCCCGTGCTTGTTTGAAACGTGTACTGATAGTACCTGGTTAAAAATATCAAACACAGTGCAAGTAAACGGACTCCTCCCCCTCTAACTCCTGTGGTTGTAGTGCTACTTTGCCTGCCCTACCTCCTTATGAGCGTATCACTCGTTTACTCTCACTTTCATCCCTTCCACATCTCCTACTTTTTACCTACATCTTCACTCTTATCTCCCACTCCATTTTACCAGTTTTCAATAAATAGTAGTGGTAAGAGAGCTAGGAAGTTTAGTCAATGCTCGAAGCTATCGATGGATGCGTTTATCCTTAGCAGTGTCTAGTAACTGGCTGAGCTCTTTATCTCTTTCTCACTTTCACTCATTTATTCTCACTTCTAATTATCACGTAACTATAGTCAGTATAGACCCGAGGCTCCCCTCACCTACATGGGTACTAGGCTACGCTCCACCTTGCAGACATGAGACTAATCTAGCAAAGACACTTTAGACCTTATTCAAGTACCCCTACCTTAGTACATTTATATGAGTGTGCATCTTAAAATTTTTTTTTTATTCCAATCAGTTTTCAAGAAGCACTGTTTTATCAATATTAAGTAACATAAAATGTTTTGAAAAAAAACTTAATGATAATTTATGTATTATCTGAAAATGTTCAAACGATAACTAAAAGTTGTGTTTAAGTAAATTTAAGGCCAACTTAAAAATAACATAACTTTAAAAATGCTTATACTCAGAAGGTGGTTTAGAAAAATTTTTCACGTTCCTTATTATGATAATTTAGTAGCACACCTGATAAGAGTCGCAACAAAATGCTCTTATCTGTAAGGTGTAACCATTGTGTTTGGGCACTCCAACACAAGCGTGGACAAATAGTCCGGGTAATAATTTGCCAACTGACCACTAAATGGCGTATGGAAAAAAATGTATATAAAAGTAAAATGTTTATAATCAAAACATCTACTCAAGAAAATCTAGGAGAAACTTTTTATACAGCATAACGTTATAATGAGCACAGTTAGCCTTGTACGCTCCATTATGATACAAGAGCACAGTAGCTAGTATTATTTTATCAGTTAAAGAATTGCCTAAATTTGCCATATAATAATCTCTTAACTTCCATGGAACACCATGGAAACAGCGCTTCAAGTAGAATTTTTTGAAACCTTGTGTATTGACTACGTAATCTATTAATTATTTTCACCAAGATTTTTTCTCATCGTTATCCATAATAGAAAGTTTTTAATACTTAACGCCACTGATAAATTTGTTAATCATTGGCTTATATTTGCTGACCTTTCTTTATGACGGTTAAGAAAAATGATGTTAACAGATTTATGCATCAGCCTATACAGCTTTACCTCCGCAATAGGTTTGCATAAGTTTCGTAACATCTTCGCTCATTAGACTGTATTGAAAAACATAATCGTATAAAATCAAGTAGTTTGCTTATGTGTTGGCGTAAGATTGAAATTTAAAATGCATAACACGAGATCATTTTCCAATGTTATATGTTACTATACATGTAGTATATCTTCTATAGCTCTATAGATCTACATATAGTGTGAGTAAGCATACACTTAAGGGAATATTTTATATGTACAAAATCAGGATAACAAATATACGGTCTTACCTATGACGTAAAACCAGTAACTTGTTTTTCTATGATTTAAATATCTCTTAGAGGTAAAAGCTTCTACACTCCTTATTATCACTAGCGTCTTTTGATTTCATATGGATGTAAAGCTTTTACAAGCGTTGGACATTCTGCAGTGCACAGATGGACTTGTAGGCCTCGTTGTGACGAGTAAAAGTAGTGACTTGTTATAAAAGTTTGAACGGTGGTTAGTCTGTCATATTAGTAACTTATTATTTAGGCAGTGGAATAATGAGTCATTGGAGTATGCACGTAAGCGTAAGTACGTATATTTAAGCGAACAATTATGCATGCACACATGTATACACTTACAAATATCTGAATACACGCACCCAAAAATACGCACACCTATGCAAAAATTGTCACGCATAAGCATATACGCACCAACACGTGTTAGCCTTACACAATCATTCTAGTCTTATTATTATGTATGTACACAGTATACCAGTATTGATATTATTTTTGTAAACGGTATACAACTATAAGGAGAATATGTATTGAGCGATGCCAATTGCTAGAAACAAATAAACGTATACTTACTCTGCCATCACCAAAGCTGATCTAAGTAGTGGTTGAGAGAGGAGCTGCAAGATATAAGCCATTCATGTGTTAGTAGTGGTAAGGGAGAACTTATGATATCAGACTTCAAGAAACTTGCTACTTGATAAGAGAAAACCACGTAATCTTACCCACGGTGAAAGAAGTGTCCTCTTTGACATCACATACCTCTTTCACTGCTATACACAATGTTAAAACTTTTTACTCTACGCTGTCTTTTATATTTTTATGCACACATGCACGGGCACGTTTAGGTGCTACAAAGCCACGTCACTCGTTCTAGGAGATCTTTGGATTCGTATACCTAATAACCATTTTTAAGAGTTTTTGTTAATTTTGCAAGCTTTTTCCGAACAAAAGATAAATTTAATAATCAATGTACATGTTAATAAAAAAATTATATTTACCAAGAAGCAGCAGTAATTTTACTACAGTGCAACTCTATAAGGTATTAGTTTTTTTACTGTCATGTATATTGGATGAGTTACCGAATCAAACGAAAAATATATAATCTTTGCCCATGACACGTGCGTGGGCTAGAATAATATTGATGATACAAGGATAATATTTTTGTGCAATGCCATAAGACAAACAAATCAACAGGAAAAAGAATATTTTGGATCTTTGACAAGAAAATTTTGCTTGAATAGTAGTCTATCAGCTATTTTCCAGATAATGTTAGGAAAAAGACTGGTGTATGACAGTGAAGACTTTTACAACGTGCACTGGGATCTAGATTTTAAAATCAGTTGGTTACAGCAACACGAAGACAAGTTAATTAAAATGAAGTAGTCCCTGAAACTCAAAGTAGTGGCCATAATTAAAATTACCAGGATATCTACGAGGCCTTATTCCTGGCTTGCATGGTGCGTATTCTGCAGAACAACTACAAAGGGACTCGAGCCAATTGGAAGCTATAAGAGTTAATGCAGATACATTGAAAAATAACACAGTAGTCATTGGATTGTTATTTATATCGACCAAAAGTGACGAGGATTACTTTTATGGATTCTACTTATCATCGCCGTACAATGTTAAACAAATTAGAAAACTTCATGCGACACGAGAAGAACAAGAAAATGTTATACAGCTCTAACTCAATACTAGCTCAGGCTTATACCGTTGGTAAAACAACGGTCAAGTATCCCATGATCAAAGTCAAGGAAAAATCTTTTTTGATGTTGAATGATATTGACAGTAAAATATAAGAAAACAGAATCTCAGGAAAACTTTCTATGCTAATTATTATTGGATTAGTTAATAACACAACGTTAACAGTCACGGTGAACTTAATTTCAATTTTTAACATTTTTCAAAAATTATTTTTTATAATGTAATGACAGTGTCAAGGAATAAACTTTCAATGCTTTTTATACATCATTATCTGGCACAGCTACATGCTTCACAGTAAGGGTATTAGTATAGATCAGAAAAAGAGTGGGATCGATCTTACGTCTGATTTGTTGACACACAATGCCACCCACTGAGATCTTGTATATCGATGTAGTGTAAAAAATAATGTTAGTTTTCATCAAACTCTCATAACCATAAGTTACCGTGCGATGTGTGAAGAATACAAAAACGTCTTGGGAATTATTCCAGCTCATTAAAAAGCAGCAGATTTTAGCGCATGAGCAATGTGGCTTCAGAGATAAATGGATTAACTATTGAATTTTATTGGCCCATAACATTTTATAATGTTACAATAAGTTGCAAAAATATTAAATAGCGTTGGTTACAAGGATCTTTTGACAACTAGCGTAAGGTAGGGTATATATTGAAATGGATAGATCTTGTTGCTCAAAAGCATCAAGCATCATCTGAGGCAGAAGCTTACGCTAGTGTGTGCTACTTCTTTATGATGATAAAAAAGGTAAAGTCATTAGACCAAACTAAATTACAAGTAGTGCTTATTATTATTATTTCTGTACACAAAACTCAGTATTTTTCTGCACAAACTCTTCACAATGGGTCCTAAAAGTCTATCTAGGTACTGCATAATGTTTAACCCGTGCAAAAGCTTTACTTCCATACAAAATGGAGAGACGCTAGGGATAATGAGAAGTGCAGGAGCTGTTACCTTTAGGTGATATTTAAATCATAGAGGGACAAAATTACTAGTTTAATCTCATAGGTAAAGGCTCATATTCGCTGTCCTTATTTTTTATATTTAAAATGTTTCTCTCTCCATGCTTGCTCTTACAATATGTAGATTGTTTTTATGATTATTGTGCAGAAAAATTAGCAAACCAGAAGTTGATAATAAACGACGACAAAAAGAGTTTGAGAAACTTAGGAAGAAATACGCAGAGAAATGAGCGCGGAAAAAATTTAAGGAGAAATAAGAAAATAAAATACGTTAAATTTTTTTTTTTTTAATAATTAAAAAAAAAAAACTCATCGATATGTCGTAGAAGCCAACGATTAGAAAATATACTGGGGGCACTAAGTATCACAGACGTTTTACTACGGATGGTAATGATAAAAAAAAACTTGGTTGGAGAATTTAAAAGAAAAGTTTTTAACTAATAAATCATCGTAACCTGAATGTAAAGGTTATACAAAAAGGTGTAATACATTGATTACATAGTTAATACGCAAGGTTTCAAATAGTCTGTTGACGAATTAGTTTTTAAGAAATCAGTTATACTACCACGAAATTCCGATAGTAAACCTATAGTATTTCTCCTAAAAGGGCCAGTTCCGTAGCAACAACTCTGAGACAAATGCAGAAGAGGAAACTTATGGTTAGAACGCTGATTTCATGGTATATCCTGGAAGTTAAGAATTTTTTTATACACTACTATCGAAACGACTCCTTGAAATACCTAAACAATGCAAGTAAAATGTATCCATTTGGATGATTGAGAAAGTAATGGTTAGAGAGATTCAAATTCAAAGTTCATTACACTACAGATTTAGAAAATCTTTTAACTGACAAAATAAAACCAGCCAACATTTTCTCGCATTGTAATAAAGCATACGAAGCTAACTGCGTTTATCCTAACGTTAGGCTGTACAAAAAGTTTCTCTAAGATTTGCTTAAATCCATGTTTCACGCCATCTATCGATCAAAAGGAAAACTATTACTTTGTTTTCTTCGGCTACGCTACTTTTAAAAAGGTAAGCTTTAATGCTCACACTTCAAGGGTAAGCAACTTTTTGGGGGCTCCTATCAAGCATGCTACTAAATTATCAAGATAAAGAACGTGAAATATTTTGGTTAAATCACCTTATGCGTTTAAACAGTAGCCTAGTCATGACATACATATGTTGATTACCTTTCAAGACATTTTGATTTGACATCTTAATTTTTATAATGGCTATGTTAATTGCTGTAACATGTTGTTAAATTATTAAAAGCCATTAATGTCCTTGCTCCATGCTGTCCAGACACCTTCATGTTTCTTAATCCTGAAGAAGTTGTCAGAAAAACAGCGAAATAATAATGATTTGTATCAATGATTGTGTTACGTCTATTATTTTACGACCGTCAATCTTTTTGTCATAAAGTTTCCTACGTTATAAACATTTTGAAACTCCATAAAAGTTAGGTTAGTAGTAAGGAAACATCAGCAATTCGATTTAATTTTTTTTTTTTTTTTTTTTTTTTTTTTTTTTTTTTTTTTTTTCATTCATCATCGCCCGTAGGCTCAGACATGGCATTTTTTTACACAAGCATAGTGTTAATTAGCCACCAGTGCACCTGAGTTATGACCAGATGTTTATATACATATACATACATAAACATCTGGACCAACTCAGTCACACCTATGATCACGTAGACAAAGCGTCAAAGAAACAGTTAATCGACCTTCGAGAATCAAGAGCACAGGCGAAACGGCGAGACTCGAATGGTGACCAAGCGGTCACCCATCCAAGTACTGATCGCGCCGAATGCAGCTTAACCTCGGAGATCGACGGAACTGCAACTCTACCGTTGCGCCACCGCGACCACGATTTTATTTTATTTTTTTTTTTATTTTTTTTTTTTTTTCATATTGGGTTACCACGACAGCTCTTAGGCCAAGTCACCAGGGCCACCGACTCACCACCTCTGTGTAGGGGTGTATTGCCGCACCCATTTTCCAACCCTTTTTACTGATGTTGTACCTAATCCATGAGCACAGTGCAAGTATCTCCAGTGAAACACCTTGCCAGTTAAGCTAACACTCTCTGCACCAACGGTGCATTGGGTCCACTCGCTGCTATGTAGCCTTTCCCCAGAGAAGACTCCATATTTCAGGACGTCTAGTCTTCGCCGGTTAAGCTGGCTCTCTCTGCCAAAGCATCGGATCAAGGCAACTTTCAGGGACCACTCTTCGCCAGTAAAGCCGGCGATCCCTGCCTGGCGCATCAGATCCACTATTCCCTACCTCCTAACACTGTTTCGCATTCACCCAGGCTCGAAGACTTGTGGGGCAAGGAAGAACCTTGGAATCGCTCTAAAGAAAAATTACATGAAAAAACCCGCCCTGAAACAGCCGGGGATACATAGGAACTTTTTCCGATGATAATATTTAAAAAAAAAATCTGGATTCACCAGGAATCGAACCTACGACCCCAAGAACAGCGTTTTATCAGTCATAAGCACGCTTACCACTGAGCCAAAGCCACTTCACAAGTCAATTTAATTAATATCTATTCTCGAGTAGCAAAAATGCATACTTTGGAAATTTTCTTTTTTTTTTGTTGTCCAAATAATTTGATCATAAAACTAACAGATGCTGAGACGGACATTTGACTTGACAAAATCAAATCTATAGTTTATGTAAAACAATCACAAGGCTATGAAAATGACTCTCTAATAGGGTATTCAAATTCGATGAAGCGTTGTATAATTAAGAGAAAGCCGAAAAGCTCAGTATAAATGTTTTGATATAAACATTAAAGAATTGGGATTTGTAAGAAGTAAAAATAATTGTTGCCTTTATATATTATCTAATACAAATTAATTATATTTAATTTTTCTAGTGAATGACTTATTAATTTTCTGTAAGAATATAGAAAATCTCAATTTTGTTGAAAGATTGTAATATTACAGGGATTAAATGAAGGATTTAGGAAGAATGAGTACTTATTAAGATATTAGTATCAACTATGACTATTAAAATGGAAAAATGACACTTAATCAGGAAAACTATATTGAAACATTAGTAAGAAAGTTTGATATTCGAATTTAAAAATTGTATGTGGTTCCTATGGAACAAAATTTGAAAGTAGGACCAGCACAATCAGTGAGTAATGATATTAAGTTTAGAAACTTAATTAGAACTCTTTTGTATGTAAGTTTGAAAATTTGACCTGACATAAGCTTCAGTATAAATTATAAAAGTATATTTTATAATAGTTATAATACAACACATTTTAAACATGCTTCGAAAATTTTAAAATATTCATTTTTAACAAAGCATTTAAAATTACTAAATGAAAAGAGTAATAATAATAATATCATTGATTGCTCCTTCGATGCTAATTGGGCTGATGATATAATTGATACAAAATCAATGACAGGCTACGTAATAAAAATATACAGAAATGTAATTTATTGGAAATCCAGAAAATAGAATAGTGTTACAAAATTATTAACAAAAGTTGAGTTTGTAGCGTTGTCCAAGTGTATAAATAAATTAAAAAATATAACAAATTAATTGCTTGGTTCGAATATTAAAGTTTGTTATCGTATAAATAAGTATACAGATAAATTTGGTGCAATAAGTCCAGCTAGGTTTGGAAATTTCACTCAAAAGTCAAAAAGTCAAAAAGTCAACATACATTGCAACTTATTATTACTTTGTAAATGAAAACTACGCGAAACATGACATTAATATTGTTCATTCAGAAAAAGATATGGCAGATATTTTCACTAAGTTGTTGGGATGAACGAGTGCTCCCGTATTGGGGCTCACCATTCTACAACTAAAAGTTGGAAGTAATCGACATATGAGTTGTTTTACCGCCTTGTCCATTATTAAATTGGTGAGAAGTATGGGTTTGAATAGTACAACATCGTTAATCTTTCATACAATTGTTGGTCTCATCCACTATAGTCATCTATTGCTTCTCTGTTTTGTTTTGTTGTTATTTTTAATTTTGCCATGAGCAAGTTTGCGTCATTAATGCTGCAGTATCTATTTCAAAGCTCTCTAATAAACTCTTAAACTGTTCTGAACTGCGTTAATCTTGAAGCAACATGTTTTGCTGCTTTTCTTTTTAGTCTATACGCTAGGATGTCTGAAAAAAAATTCGTTTTCCGGTCCTATTGTTTGTGCAACTATTCGCATCTTTCTCTGAAACAGCGGTAGGTTGATTGAATCGCCGTCGAAGAATGGGATGTTAGTCGTCATACGGCTGAGCGTTAGCAGAATGTTTTGTTGCGCTTTCTGCGAATTTCGTAGGTGGCCATGGTCACGTGTGGTTTGCGTATTATTTGTATATGGGGCCAGGGTTGGTGGTATATTATTTCGTAGTCTGTCCTTTGTCACATCAGTATCGGCCAAATTTGTGTAATTATTAGTTGATGATCATATCGTTGCTATAAACATGGCTTCTTTAATTGTTTAAAGTTCATCACTCATATCTTCTATTCTGTTTCACAGTTGTTGATTATGCGCAACTTCTACCTAATGGCTTCTTAACTCTTAATATTTATTGTTTGGTGTAGTGGAAATCCGCCATTCTGATTTCTCTGGCATTTCTCATTGTGTCAGTAGTAAATTTTTTTTTACTATTTGAGCCCTGTATATTTTTCTCAAGAGTTTGGAGATCGGCTAAGCAATTTTTGCATAATTCTGGATGAATCGTCTATGATATCCAATAAATCCAAGTAATTTTTTGATTTTTTTCGCTTTAGTAGGGCTTTGATATTTCTTCGCTGCTTTGATTTTTTCTTTGATCTGTTTTTATTTGTCCATTTCCTTTTACGTGTCCCAGTACTTTTCTCACGTTTCAAAAATTGAAATTTTTTCGGCTGAATTGTTCAGTTAGCTTTCGAAAACCGCTTTAAAAATTTAATAAAACGCCTTCTGTGTTCTTCAAGGTTCAGACCAAACACCATGAACAACTAGATACTATATCTCAACAAAGGACTAGATTACTTAAGAACTAAGTATGCAAAAATTTTGTTCGTAGATACACTCTGAACAATTTGATTCGTTCAACAAAATAATACAATGAGGTTGTAAGAAGACGTATTTCAGAAATATAGTAAAAAAAATTTCAAGCCAGATTAAAATAAGACGATCACCAACAGAGTTCGTAGTGTAGCTTTCAAAAAATATTTAGATCGATGAATGCAAAGGATTAAGATGGAGTTAATGCAGATATAAATTATCTTCACAACTTTACGCATAAAATATCGTATTGAGGAGAAAAACATACTTATATTGTGCGTTGAAGTCTTAAAAAAATATATATCAAATTAGAATACAATGAAAGATATAATCCCCTTGAAAATAGTTTTTTACAAACCTTGAATGTAAGGTAAGTTTGATGTATTGAGTTCATATTTTATAAGGAATTTCTGAACCTTTATACACACTTATTTCTGCAGCTCCTATAGTACTTTCCCTGATGACTCGTTTGCTAAGACTGCCCACTTCTCTGTTTGTAGGATCTATTTTTCCTTGTGTGTTGCGAAATTCGGCCCTGGCTCTCTGCTTATTGGCAGTGAATCTTCGATGTTTTCTAAGGCCATGTTACTGCGACGTGTCCACTCTCTCTGCATGTTTCAGCTTATCTATAACTATCGAGAACAAGCGCATTACTTTCGTCTTAGTTTTTTTATTCGGAGTGTCAAGTATCTCACACCCTTCCGGCTCTATTTCTAACTCTAGCATTTGCTGTCTTGTATTTATTTGTTCTTCTCTGGTAACTATATTGCCTATCTCCATTTTTTCATCATTCATTTCTTTCCACTATTCGTAACATTATAGTGGGTACCACTGGAGAGCAGCATGTTTGCTGTGTCTGTAGTTTGGGTTTTCTCAAATGTATCCAATTTACTCGCACGATACACTCGAATCCTATTTAAAAAGTTTAGCTTGTCCTGAGTCAGTAAATATAGTATTGTTTTAAACGCGTACGTTAACTGTATCGAAAAAGATTATGCTTAGGATCCCTCCTACCAGCACTCGCTGTGCTGTACGTTATGTCCAGGTTCTAAAATTTAGTACCTTTCGTGAGGATTTTCATACACTCATGTACACTGTTGCTCTCCATCCTTCCGCAGAAAAGTCGTAGATGGTTACGACCCAGTTCTATACTCTTAAGGTTCAGTGAACATTTGGTTGACTCAAGAAGTGATTTGAGTTCCACATTATCTAGGGGGGCTGAATGAGTTCAGGCATTTCGATGTCTGTTGGTAAACGAATCATGTCGACTCGGTTAGGAGCTTCTGTAAGGGTAGTAGAGCCAGGAAGGACTAGTTGTCTCTATTTGATTTGAGAGCTTTGCCAGCCTTCTACTGGAACGCAAAAGTCAGTGGTTTGTGATCGTAGCGATCTTAAAGTATCGGCCTTCTAAAAAGTACTGGAAATGTCTGATTGATTTATAGGTAGCCATGAGCTCTCGATCGCAAGCACAATACTTAAGTTGTGAGGGCGAGAGCTTTTGGGAGAAAAAGCCTAAAGGTTTCCAGACTCCGTTGATCAATTGCTCAAGGGCTACGCCCATAGTAACGTCTGACGCATCAGTGATGAGACGCGTTGGAGCATTCGTCGAAGAATCAGTGAGGGTGCAAGCACTGACTAGATCACTTTTGGTCTTCTTAAAAGCTTGGAGAGCCTCAGTAGAACAGTCAATAATCCACTGATCATTCTTTTTTGGTTGTTAGTTTAAGCATAGAAAGGCGCTTGCATGGAAGCAGCAATGAAGTTTTAGGCGAAGGTTGAGAGAAAGGTCAATTTTACCGCAAGTGTGTATAACAGTATCATTAACAGCAAAAAGTTTGAAATTCGAGGGCTTAGAGTTTGGTTCAGTCTTAGGAAGCAATAACTTTGCTGCACCTGATCGACTATAAAAAAGAAGACTCAAAGAGACATCATGAATGTGAAAGCGTTTTGATTCCTTTGAATCCCTGCTCGTAGCTTCTGCACGAGGAGGGGAGCTTAGTTTTCCTTAGACTTTGACTTCCAGTAACTGTTCCCTTGGCAGCGGAACACCTCGTCATCAAATCTCTTGTGATAAAAGCAGAGATTTTTATCACAAAAGTCATTTTGGTTGTTACTCTGACTTGTGCTTTGGAAGTTTCTGTTAATGCTATTGCTGCGAGAGCGATTATTGTTGCGATTGCGGGACCGAAAAGAAAGGCTGAGGCATTGCTATCGATAGAAGAAACTTCCTGTTCATCTGTATAGGCAGTTGTGGTTTCATGTCTTACTGAAAAAACATGCAAACTGTTGGGTGGTGCAGAAGCGTAAAAACAGTCAGCTGCCTCTGCTAATAGTGTTAACGAAGAAATGTTGTGGATAGACAGGGCAGCGCGACAACGGGGGGTAAGCTGCTCAAGAAAAACTAATCTAAGAATGTCGTTCCCACATCCAGTCTCCAAGGCACGCATACGATTAGAAATTATTGTAGGTTTTCCTTCAAGTGAGACCTGATTACGTGATAGCTGCCGGAGGCACTCCTTTGCCGATCCACCATAAGTGTTTAAAACTCATTTTTTTAACAATTCATAAGGATCTGCCAGTCCAGGCTGTTGATTAAGTGAATCGAGCATGCACAAAACCGAATTCCCAAATTTTTCCGCGATAATATCAGCTTTTGTAATAGAATTCCTGATTTTGGGATTACGAAGCGAGATCTCTGCCAGCATGAACCAAGCATGTGGATTCAATTCAGTGAATGGCGAGATTTTTGGTGCGTGATAGGTCGTAATTTGTGTGGCAGAGTCATTTAAGTTTCCGTTGTTAATCAGAGACGGAGACCTGTTTTCTAGTACTGTAATTTGGGCCATTGCGGCGGCAAGTGCATCAGTTAGCTACTCTATTTTGTCATCGGTAGTTGACATTTCGGATTTAAGTTTTAACAATGAACAAAGGCAAAAATTGAAAAGGCACAAATGTCTTAAATTAAAAAAAAAAAAATTTAATTTAATAAACAAAACACTAAGGCATAGAACGCAGAAATGTTTAAGATTGAATCGTACGCCGTCCTTGCACGGCGTATGAGTGCAACGAAAAATCAAGTCCACGCAAAAGTGCAAGAAGCGCATGCAAATACACACTTTTCGGAACAATGACGATTTTCAGCGCGCATGGACACAGCAATGCGTCTGTCAGTGTATATATATATACGTAAAAGGAGCAGTACGTGCATGGCGTAAATAACTAAGCGCTCACACGAGCACATCCCAAGAAAAAATCAACAAATTGCAACGGCACTATGTATGCAAGCACGAATTTTTAACGCTCACGCATACCTAAACTTTCTTGACTACGATGTTGCCCGAATAGCTGGTGTACTGCAGCAGGCAAGAGTCGTTCACGAAGTTTGATGAACGAGCTGGACAATGCGCATGTGTGCTGGTCTGGGTGGGCGTTGTTTTTATCCTGGTATCCCTTGTTAAATGTTATAGGGCCACCAGTACAGAAAGTCGAATAGCGGGTAGCTAGTTGTCAGGTTGCTAGGCAGTCCCACTTCTGCCATGTTCAAGGAGAAGTGATCAGGATGGCAATGTACGACAGGATAAAGAAAGTCATGCTTGAATGAAAACAAGAAGTTTTGTCCCCCATTTTAATGAAAAAGTTTTTTGAGGCACACCCTCGAATCTGGACTCATTTTACTACCAATGCTTGTAGCATGAGAAAAAATATTGAACACAAAGTTTAGTGAGGGTAACATTCTTTTTCCGCAATTTACATTTTAAAATTATATCTCTACGTTTGATAGCCATAAAAATAGTTTTGGTATGTAAATTGCGGAAAAAGAGTATCACCCTCACTAGACCTTGTGTTCAAAACTTTTTTCTCATAGTACATGGTACTACAAGTAAACTGAGCCCTATCTAAAAGGTAGGCCTAAAAAAAATTTTTTTACGAAAATGGGGGCAAAAAACGGAATGTTTTTCGTGGATTCACTTTGTACGTCTGTATATATTCCCACAACCTTATCTTGACTTAGTACGTGCTTTTCCTATTTTAAAATAGGAATAAGGAATAAAATTAATTTAATTATACATATACTCACGTACTAGTCGATGTGCACACCGGTAGGAATAAAACTTTAGAGACTATTTCTCTTAAGCACTCGCTGTTTGTCTGGTTGATACTGTGATGATCTGCAATTTGTACCCCAGTTCTGTTGGTTCCTGGGCTGTTATCGCTACTTGTACACTATGACCAGTGTTATCGTCTTTGATCGAATCTTTGACTTCTCGATCTTTAGTCATCGTATTCTAGCAATACTGCACTGTATGTGCTTCTCAGCGGAATTTTTTTGGAAACGATTAAAATTAAAAAAGATAAAAAAAATTTCAACTCTTACCGTACCCCACACTTCGTACCAAGTCTGTTACGTTGGAAAGTGATTGGTAAGGAGGTGCGTTGCGAAAATGATCAGCAGTTATTATGTTAAACACCTTTATTTAAGATACCAGAATTATAAATTAAGGCAGCGCGTGTATTCCTTTTCAAGGCTCGTCGTGTATTACCCTAAAAAACTTTCTCCTTACTTGATATCCCCCTTTTTTTGCCCTAGGGCCCCTTGTTACGAGATTTAAGTAAAAAAAGCGTAGACTCTCACCTATACTTTCGTACGTTAAAACGTTGTTTGGTCCACATTTTTTCAATAATTCGAAAGTCTTAGATAATTATTTTTTCGTTTAAATTTTCTTCGAGAACTAATAAGATCGATAAGTTTATTATGAATAAAAATACATTTTAATTAATTTTCCACTTTAGAGAATATTTTAAAAAATTTTCAGAGTCAAAACTCTTACTTATCTACAAATGTTTTATAATTTGTAATATTATTAGAAATTTACGGTAAAACTTGCCATTTGTGAATTTTGTATGTAAAATAAAAAATTTACTAATAAAATTCGTCATTATCTGTTTTTTATATGTACAAAAACTATTTTTGTGTATTTGCTTGTACATCATTGAATTTACAGAATTATTTAACTACAACTTGTAATAAAAAATTATGTTTTAGTTTAAAAGTTTTATTTATCTGCAATGTATGCGTAACAGAATGTTTGATTTCTGAGAAAATGATAGAACATAAAAAGACACATCAAAAATTATGAAATGTTTGTGATACTTGTAAGATTGTATTAACTTAAAAACAAAGTTTTGTTAAATATTCAAAAAAACACAATATACGAAAAACAATTTAATGCAGACATCGTAATAAAGAATTCAATAGATCTATACATCTTTGAATAAACATATGAGAATCTTCAGTAGATGTAAAATCAAACCAATTTGTGAAAAATGTGGGAAAGGATTTTAAAAATCAGAAAATTTAAAAAGACACAAAAATGCACAATTTATATAGTCGCAGTTTACAATTTTTTCGGAACATACTATAATTTTGTTACACAAACAATTTTTTGCTTACTTTTTTTATACAGTAATATTCTAAAAATTTTACCATCATACAAATTTAAGATTTCTCAAAAAAAAAACTCAAAGTTTCTTGAAAAACCCTGGAATTGATTGGTGCAATAGAATCACCGAATTAACATCGTGAAAAAATCTTAACCCAAAAAGCTGTTAAATACATAAGTAGAAATTCAGGGAGAAGGGTAGGGGTTGGAGGGAGATGGATCAGGTTGGAAGCTAAAAACAACTATATAATATAGGATGAAATTTGCTAGTGGGGATTCACCTTACTATGTACTTCGCAATAACCCCCACTTCTGATTTAAAATTGAATAACATAATTAACTAATAATAACGGTTGTATGTATTACACTAGCAGCCCCCCGTCTCGGCTTCGCCCGAGACTTACTAAATAAAACACCGTAGTGTGTTGACATGTAATGTGAAACATTTTTAGTAAGAAAATTTTACACATATTCCCGATACATCTCAGAACAAAAATCTTCTTATGAAAAAGATTTTTTTCGGAATCCATATAGTTTTATTTGGTCAAATAATAAGGTGTAAAAATTCAAAAAAATAATTATGCTGAAAAGTACCGTGCGTTCTTTAAGCCATAAAATAATCGGTGTCCATAAGAAGCCGTTGATCTACAGTTTCTCCCGTGAAATTCACGAAAACGGCTATTTTTTAAAGCTGTTAAGATTTTAAACCCCCAAAAAATGTATATTAAAAAAAAAATTTTTTTTCTCATATCTCACAATTTTATTACCAGAGCAACAAAGTCCTGGACCTTAAACCCTACATTTTTATTGCCACAAAAACAGAAATACATTTTCTACTAATTTAAAAATCTGAAGTAGGATCATTAAAGATTTCAGAGATTGCTGTGAGGGTACAATTAAAAGCTAATCTCTCACGTAATGGACTCTTAAGTTGTCGATTTTGACGCTGCTGTTTTAATCTCGATAAATTTTCTACATCAGTTTCTTGACGCCTCAAATTGTATTCATTAGATACATTTGAAGTTTTTTTTCCAATATACCCTTTTGCAACTATTGGCATGCTTACGACTTTTATGATCCCTAAAGGCAATTTTCAGTCAACTTTGTTCATTTTAATACATTTGTTGGCAAGGAAGTTCGACGTCCGATGGCCCTAAAAAAGACCGGTGAGCTTCTTAATTTAACTCTTTCTTGACTGCAGTTAACAGCAATTGTGACTGCCTGGATACCTCAGGGTGATCTTCTCTGGCCTGCTGTTGAAGATCCAGACTGATCGGGAGAAAAATTACAAAGTCCAAAGCTTTGGAGCTAGTTGTTGGGATCTTTCTTAACTTTTTCCGGTATAACGTCGAAGACGTTAGTGTCTAAAGCACCTTTTTTATTTGCAGATTCAGTTGTTTTGGTGATCTTAGATGGGGATATTGGTTAGTGATACTTGCCCAGTGGAGGCTGTCCCGTTGGCTCAAGTTTTTTTTCTTTTATAGCTGTTATAGGTTTGCCCAGCGAAGACCTTGGAGAGGATCAGTGATTCCTGGTTGAATGCTTAGAGTCGAGAGGGTAATATAGAGTCGTCGGTCACCGGGTTTTCCAGCCTTGCGAAGAACAACTTCGCAGGTGACGTTGTGCGTCTGCTAGTGAATGGCTGACTTGGTTTAATAGTGCCCGTTGTTAGTTAATATAGTCTTTTAGTCGCCGATTCACTTCCGGAAATAGTAATAAAAATGTATTTGTTGGCAAGGTAGCTTACACTTAAGTGGCCCCTAAAAAGAACCGATGAAATTGATGGTTAAGTAGGGAACGTAAATACTTATAATGGCCCTAAAAAGCGCCAGTGGTGAAACTTCCAGGCTATTCTTTATTATTGTTCCTGATGATGAAGAGCTGGCTACGGGTTGCTTGATTTTTACCCTGGGAGTCTCGATGTACGGAGACTGTGATGGAGGGAGGTACGCCGCTGACCAAAGAATATCTCGTCTCGAGTCGTTCCCCGGATAACCAACTGCTCATCTTTAGACGGGAACATGTGGGTAAGCGCGTTGGGGACGCGACGACCAAGAAGGTAGCCGTTGTGGCTTCCCGTGCCCCTCAGAGCTGTTTTCCCTTGCTTACATTTGTAGCCACAAATTCTCTAACTACACCAGGTGGGATGGTGGGACTGCCACACAACTCTGAAGAGTTGGTGCAGATTGTGCTCTGGCTAGATATGTCTCCTGGTATTGTGGCATGGACGGCATCGGTTGGAATTAATTTTTTTTTTTTTTTGATCGCACTCGCCGAGATTCAGGGTGAAGGGACACCTAAGTCCCTTCCCCTTTAGAGAAGAGTGTCGTCCGTAACCGGGATACCCAGCTGCAGGACTATCACCTGCAATCGTTACACAGCTTGTTGAGCTGCCGAAGCTTGACTATTCCACTATTGATACGCTCCGGCTTATTATAACCACACTTATTTAATTATGTTGCAGGTAGCCTCGATTTTATGTCGACGCCACCTAGCGGATTTTACTGAACTAAAGTGAAAAGCTGGCGTATTTTTGCAAAACTTTGAGCTCATTTATTGCTATTGTTATTTAACTTTTTGAGATAAAAACTATACTAAAACCATCTAGGAAGTATTATGAATCAGTGTGCAAAATTTCAGCAAAATCGGTTCAGTAGTTTTCGCGGTTAGCGATTACAACGGTTTTAGCGACTTTGCTTTATATATTAGTAAGATAACGTTGTATTTAAATTTAAATATTTGTATAAAGTTATACAACTTTTATATTTTCATAAAAAATAACAGAATAAACTAAACATTAACTTTTAAAACTTATAGGTAAAGCAAAATTATTATTGTACATCATTTTAAGTAATGAAAAAATTTTATCTTCAATTACAAATTACGCATTTGCTTTTTATATTTGGAAAAAATACAGAGTTAGCATTTTTGGATTTCGGAATTGTGATTAGTGCAAAAAAAAGCTTTTTTAAAGGTCTAAGGTATATAAATTGATAAGGATACATTAAATAACTTAATTATATCAGCTTTAGTGCCAAGAAAAAAGTTAAAATGTCAAAAACCAGTTTTTTGCATCAACAGCGTAAGCAAGCTTTTACAAAAAAAATTCTTGTGTAACAAATATGCTCAATAAAAAAAAAAGAAAAAAAGCCTTGAATTGTAAAAAAATTGGACCTGCGAATCACTCGCAAATTGCCAAAATATAACTTAGGTTCTAGAATCACTAGAGTGCTGAAATATAAGGCACGTTGTCATATCTATGGGCTTTACACGACAGCTTGATTTACAATTTGAAATGTTGTAAGCTTTTTGCAAATGGTCAAGATTTGCCAAAAGTGACCTTTTTTATGAGACTAGGAGAGGTGTAATATTTTTGAAAAAGGTTATGATTTTGGTTATAAAATTACGTTTAAATCAAAAAAATCATCCGTGGACCATCAATCCCATTTCAGAGCTCTGTGGACTGCCCTACGGTGATATAGCATTGCCACGGCTTGTTTATAAATTCTAGTACTATATTGATTCAATAAAAAAAAGGATCTCTCAAACGATCTGAAGATTTAGATAATGGCAGTTGAACTCAATCCTAACTGGTAGGAAACAAAATTAGAACCTTTTTCAAAAATGTTAACCCCCTCCTGATTACATTAAAAAAAAAAAAAAACACTTTTTGCAAATGTCAACCGTTTCACAACATTTTGATCTGAAAATTGAACTGCGTTCAAATAATCATTATGTTGCTAACATATCGATATAAGCTTTCCAGCATTATTAGAACGCGAACCATTAAATAATTAATTTTTGCAAATAAAGGAAGTATTTTGCAATTTGTAACCGATCTGTGAATTCGATTTTGTTTATTTAGCACTCATTCTTTTTGTTTTGTGATCAACCACATTTTCTATCCAAACGTTTATTGTAGGAGCTGTACTCGTTGCTGTAGACGCAAGAAACTAATTTTGATGTTCTTACGATTTTTTTGGTACTTAAGCTGCCATTGTTGAGCTATTAAATGTATCTCTATCTGCACCTATTACTAACATCTTAAAAAAAAAACTTCTTTCGTGCTAATTAAATTTATCAACAATTTTTAAGTTTTTTAAGCTAGTTTGACCTGACTACTAAATAATCATAACAATAAACTTCAAACCCTTAACAAATTCAATCAGTGTTAGTTTTAGGGAAATGATTTTCTGATTTCATAATAATTTTAAAAAGGCTGGCACCATAATACTATCTTTTGAGTTATTATAATTTTCTGCGCGTTTTTTGTTGATAAGATTGTAAAAATTGTTTGGCAAAGAATTTGATACAAATAATAAAACTCATGAGCTTTTTTGTATGAATAAAATTCTGTATCTAAATGATAAACTTTATTACTCATTAAACATAACTAAAATATGTGCTTTATAACAACATAAAAACTCTATAAAAATACTCCTTCAATAATTTTTTTTCGTATTGATTATTTAATAGAACAGAAAATAAAAAATATTCTTAGAATAATATGTTTACACAATGACAATACTTTCATTATAAATAGTCCTGGATAACGAAGCATATATATGTATGTGAGAACCAAAAATTATTATTTTTTTTGTCAAAGAAAGAAAAGTATTAATGGTTTGTATTAGTATTGCATCCTTTTAAACTTCCAAACGTGTAGCCGGAAGAGAACACTTTATTCAGCTTAACATTTAACACAACTGTTTTTGTTAAATGCTAATTAATATTATTTAATTTCGCCTTCGGTTTAAAACCGAAGATGGTAGACTAGAGTCTAACGCTCCTCCACAGGCTGCGGAACAGCAGGTAGTCAAACTATTTTTTTGTTTTAAAGAAAGAAGAGGGAAAGAGTCGTATAGAATATCCATGTTAATTTACCTTTTTTTTCCTTGGAACTTTAATACTGACAGCTCTACTTTAATTATTAATTCAGATTACTTTAATTTCTTCTTTCTGTTGGGTTTGTATTTATTTATTTTATAATAACTCAAACATCTTTTTTTAATAGATTTTATACCGATTTATTTTATATTACTTGTACACAAAAAATCGGGGAAGGACTTAATATCTGGTCGCTCTTTTTAATATAGTTATTAATGTCTGCACTCGATGAGCAGCAGCCGGCTACGAACTAAAATGCCGTGCAAAGAAATGCACCTTACACGAAGTTTAAGTTAAAACTTTTTTGTCTTACTTGCTATGGGGCTAGTATTTGCAGACTTCATGTGTTTAGGCTCAACGGGTCGCTTTATTGTTTCTTAACACTTTCGAGAGCCACAAAGTATACAGTCAGCTTTGTTAGGTGACGACTTCCGTTAAGTATGATTCTTTTGAGAGTTAGAAATTTTATGATGGAGGGAATAAATATAATACAAAATAAAATAAAAGTAGAAAACTTATTTATTTACGCAAGTCATCACTTAACAAGCTCCCTTTCTTAAAACTATCACTGTCCTTGGCGAATATATATATACATTAAAACAATATGATTCAAGGTAAGAAGTGGACCATGGTAAACTGAATACTTAAAAAAAAATTTTCCTTTTCTAACTTTTTTCCCTTAAGACTGTTTAAACCTTATAAATAAAAATTAATTAGCGATAATCTTACACATATTAGCGTAAAAAAGAATATTCCATAAATATGTGTTCATATATTCTGTTTTCCGGTTTTTTTTTTTTTTTTTTTTTCTGAATAACAAATTGTAATACACCAAAATGGTTATCTATATTATAGAATTATTACAGTTACTTGAAAGTGTGCAACTTGGGAGGATAATAGAATTTATTATGATGAATTATGAATTGTTTTTTCCTTTCGCCTTCGTTCTTGGTTTTTTGTTGTTTATTAGTAATCTATTAAAGGCATTAAACTTTGCTCAAACGCCTGTCTCCAGAAATAGCTTGTAGTCCCAATCGTATATAACTAGATTGATACCTTCCTGGCAAGGTGGACAAGTTTTTTTCAACTTCACTTTCGTTTTGCACAAAAGATTGTGCGCTTTCAAATCACTTTTATGTATTGAATTTCCACATGGCTAATGTGTAATTTTTCGCGGTTTTTTTTGACAGTCTTCGTGAGAATATCTTGCCCCATAAATTTCAAGTCCTTTGAGGGCTCTTTTTGTTGATTCTTCGTTACAGTATGTAGTGAAGCTTGGGTACAGTTAAATTCCATAATCGTGCACGGTATGTAATGGATGGTAGTTCAAACGGCTTGGGTGGCCAAAAGTCATTAGCAACCAGGTGTAATCATCCAGTTTTATAACAACTAGCACCTTAGATACCACTTTTCACCGTAGTGGGTTACGATCATTAGGAATATTGTCTTCATCGGCTGTGTTTTTGTTCTTGGTACTTTTAACTTTTACTTCTTTTGGCTGCTGTCTTATACATTATACTATTGTGCCGCGCATGTCTTCTGCCAACTCAGCCGTTTCATATATTATATAAACGGGAATAACATCTTCTTGTGTTGCTTAGTGAACAAATCAATATACTCTATGGGATACTTGTATTGGAACAACTCATTTAGGTAGTTGGCATTGTAGGGTTTTTCTTTAGGACACTTATTTCGGTCCCGGTGCGACTCACTCTCACAAATTGTAATATTAAAGTATTTGTTTCTTCACTATCTTTTGTAGGAGTTTCTGTTATTAGAGGCAGTCTTATATTTCCTACTTAGCATTGTAATTCTGACATCCATTGGCGTTTGTACTTTCTGTGCAGATAATTCGTTTGCTTCTTCTCATTTGAATGTCAGTGCTGCATTCAGTGTTGCTACGTCAACCGCTCAATCAAAAATTTGCCAGTATTCAGTGTTGTACATGGTGTACGGTGTGATGCACGGTTGTTTCTTTAAAGAAAGCACTGCACCCAAACTATTGAGGAATTTCTTCATTTGATCTTTATCGACCGAATCTTCAATTATTTTATCCAGCCAACGCCCATTCTCCGATATGTTGTAAATTTTGATTTATTTTTTATTTATCAGGGACTCAAATACCGTTAACGTTGCCTGACTCCTTACATCATCCGATGAATGAGATAGTGAATCCAGTAACTCCTGTAGAGTTGGCGTTGCATTTAAACTGTCAGTCGCCATTTCTGCCTCCAGTGGTAAACAAAACACCACCTCATAGCTCGAATAATTCATATCACAGGGTTTCCGTTCTATGGACAGCACTATCCTAAAGTTCTTCAGAATCTCGTTCAACATAAGCTGGTTTAAATTCCCCTGCAGCAGTATGCTTAGTTAGGCTTCAACGGCCATTGCTTCTACGATTTTACGGTTTTGTCTGTCCATTGTTTATGTAATTCTACGAGTGTGAATATGATGGGTGTTATGAGGATTATTGATTGATACTGTATATGTATAAGTGCTGTCGTAGTGTAGTTTGTGCTGTTATTAGTTGTAAGGATTCGTAGGTTATATGTGAAATGCAAAAATGTAAATAAAAGTAGGTTTATGAAACTACTGAATAAGAAGTAGAGAATACATAGATGTATATAATCATCGTTTATCATACTATGCCAAAATATTTGCGGATTCACAGTACAATGGAATAAGTAGTATTGATACATTCTAAAGCCTCATGTTAGAGAAAAAAAAAATTTTACAATAGAGTAACATGCAACTGTTATTAAATACAACATGCGTTGGAATCTTAAAGCCTCGAAGTTTTTTTTTTGTTTGTTTTTTTAGTTTTTTTTATTTTTTATTTTTTTTCATTAAAACTTTTCTTCTGATGCTTGTATCTACCAGTATAGTATAAATACGTAGCAGTAATTATTAACTAAATATAAGCTCCCTCATTGGTTTAGTAAAGCTTAAAATTAAAATCTTAGAACCAAGTGATGTATTTCTCGACGTATAAAGTAGATAGTTGAATAGTGGGGTTCAGTTGCTGGGTTTATTTTCTGCTACTTTTGATTTTTTCTTGTGAATCGATGATTTTGGCAAAGCTTGGCATTGTTTCAGAAGTTTGTGAGCATCTTTGTCTTCTGCATGCAATGACATGTCTTTGATGTGTCATTAACTCAACTTGTTGTTGACATAAAGAGTGAGTCAACTTCTTGTTCAGTTTGTGCCTTGCACTCCTTTTCATTGGTTCGACGAATTTTGTGCAATACTTGGGTTTATCGTTCTGCAACGCTTTATAGCGCTTTTAGGATTTATGTATTTTACATATCCTAAGGATAATCTTCCTCACTAATTTCTAACAGCATAACAATCCTTTAGGGTACCAAATTAAAAAAAATGGTTAAAGAAATCTTTTTTCCTTTTCGTTTCTTCTATATCCCATGGCAGAGGACACATAAGGCTTTTTGGATCAGTGTTTGGTGTATCATTGTCGCTTTTTGACGGTGTTGGTGAAGAAATTTTTTCTGCTTGCCAAATAGTGGTCCTTATCTTAGAAGAAGAAAATGTCTGAATTTGTCTTTTTATATTTAGTGTTTTATTAGTTCTTTTAGTAAATAAATCATTATTGTATTTGGCGATTATAGTTCAATGTGTAAAACTATATAAATCCAGAAGTATGTGTATTTCCTTGAAATTTTTCATTTTCTTATTGTGCAATAACTTCATGTAAAGGATGGTTTACGTTGAATCTAGTCTTCATCGTTATGTCATAGTTGAAGTTTACCGTACAGCTTGAAAGGAGAACAGTTTCAAATTACTATTGATTTATGAGTCCATTTCCAACTTTTAAGATGTATAGCGTGAGAGTATCAAACTCCGTGTCTTTCTTATAGGTCTAGTTTCAGATGGATGAAGTATATTTGTTTTTCTTAAATTTCAACATATAGTTCAGTTGATTCGTGTTGTTTTGGTTCTTGTTTTATGGTTATTCGAAGTTCTGCGTTCAATGGATTAATGGTGCGTTTTATAAATTTTTGCGGGATACTATGTTTCATATTTTTTTTAAAACAGCTTCTTGCTTTGCTTATAAAAATAGCTATCATAATAATAATAAAAATAGCTTTAATAACATTAAGTATTAAAATAAAAAGAGAAGTTTGTTTTTCCTCAAACTTTTGGGTTCGTATTTTCTCTAATGGATTTATAATATTTTGTACATTTAATTCTTTATCTGTCCATGCTTATTCATTAAAGTTTGATTTTCGAATTAATTTCATAGCGTCATGGAAGTCATTGGTGTCTTTGAAGGGTTCATGTAGTACAGTTAAGTTTAAGTTCACATCTATTTGATAGGTACATTGTATCTGAGTGATAATCTTATGTTCTCTGGTTAAGGTCCATTTGTGAGTTATTCCCGTATATCCATCATTTATTTGTCAAAGACCTATACCTCCTTACCTTTCTTGTCAATTAATTTTATTAGGACAAATAATATTTTATTGTTCTTGATCAGGTGTTGAGAATAACCATTAACTATCAGCTCGTAAGAATATCCATTGCCTTTCGGATTTTGTTGTAAACATAACTTCACAGTATTTAAATACTTCTGTTCCATATCACAAAAATTTCACACTCGTTCATAGCATAGGGTTCCTTCAACGGTTTCATGGCTGAGCATATATAACCATACACCGTTTCATCACATTGGTTAAATGTAACTTCGTTTAATCGTAAATACGACTTATGGTCTGCTGTTACTGATAAGTAAGGATATGATGGTTTTAGAAGGCAGATCCATTTTCTTCAGATTGGGCTATCATGACTGGATGTAGTCTGTAAAGATTATCAGGGGTTCGATCTACGAGTGGCAAATGTAATATTACCATAGTTCTATTTTCTTGATGCACAACATTTAATTTGCTTTAAGTATTTATTTCACTCGCACAAACATTCCTTATTAGTGCTATAACTTCCAGGTTTTCTGCCAGGTTCTTTACATCCCAAGCTAGAGCTCTAAATATATTTGGAGAAAATTGCTTTAGGTGTGCTTGACCTCTTTGTGAATCATGCAAGATGTCATTCAGATCTCTATGTAAATTAATAATGTGATCTAAGGTAGCCTTAGTTCTTTTAAGGTAAGCTAATGAATGAATCAGATATCTGTCGAGAGTATAATCTTGTCCTAAAGTCAATATATTAGCACCTTGTTTTAGAATATTCTCATGGCGTGTTATTTGGTTCTTTGAATGCAGCTGCAAGCATATAGCTGTTCTGTTCATACAATTTAATATATTCTTTTGATCAGTACGCAAATTTTTGATCTTAGTGTTCGTAACGTTGATAGCGTCTTTTGTGACTAACCTAAAAAGTCCTTTAGCAATACTTATAATAACTCCAAAAGGTGTCAGTCTGTTTTTTCGTATACTGGGTGGTAGAATAATTTGATCTTCCGCATGAGCTCCAGCAGTATTTATTATGTTCAATAGTGTTGCTTCGAGGTTTGTTAACCGCCTTATCTTTTAATTTAAGAGTTCCATTTTCATACAGTATGTGCAATTAGGATAACTAAACTGTACAATACAATATCGAAAAAATTTATTTAATCCCTGAGTAGGTGTTTGTTTCAATATTGATTTATTTTGCATTTTGCATTTCTTGAAGTCGCTTCATAAGATCTTGTAAATACAATAGATAGGTTCGTAACTTTTTACCTTTAGGTATCTTTAAGAACAATCTTGTTACTCTCTCAAATACTAGTTCATGAGGTGTAAAATTTGTTGCTGCATATACACTCATGTTATACATGAAAGCTGCAAATTTTGCTAAGTCATTCCAGTCATCATAAGTTTTAAAGTAAGTTTTTATAAAGGCAGCTAGAGCAGCATGACTTTGCTCTAGTGATCCATTTGTTTGAGGATGATATGCCGATGTCAATATATAATTGGTCGTTAGGGTTCTTATGAGTTGTTCAAATTAATTAGACATAAATACAGCATGTCTGTCTAATGAAATTGCTCTAGGCACACCGTAAACTAATAATAGATTTTGTACGAGTGCAATGGCAAGCGTGCTTGATCTTAGGTCAGGTACTAATATAATGTACTAAGTCAGATACAGTGTATGATTAGCAAATGGCAATTACCATTTGGTGTAATTCTGAATTTACTGACGGTATTAATGAAAACTTTATCAAAAGATTTTTTAGGTGTATCTGTGAGCACCAAGGGTTCTCTGATTCTTATTCGTTCAATTTTTTTCTCTTGGCATTTGCTGCATTTACAAACATAATTGAGAATATCATTTCTCATTTCAGGCCGATAAAATCGTTCTCTCCTTCTCCGATACTTCTGGTTTATTTCCTTACGTCCTCCAACAGGGCTGTCATGTTGTGTTTGTATTATTTCTCTACGTTCTAGAATTTTTGGAAAATCGACCTTAACGTGAAGGACAACAATTTGTACAGGTGTTAAATCAAAAGTTGTTAGTAACATTTCTGTTATCATCCCAGGTTCTAATTTGTCTGTAAGATCCCCCTTCTTGAAATTCGGAAAGTTTTGAGATTTCGTCTTAACAATATTTTTTTTAAGTAATTCGAAATCTTTTGTAAGACATTCTAAAGTTACTAAATCAGTAGATATTTCATTAATAACGATTGACAGTAAATTATGTCCACCATAAGGTGTTATTAATATTTAGCCAACTTTCGGTTTCTTCAGTTCTAAATAACTAAATCCCAGTACACGTATCGATCTTAACAGTCTTGAGACAGATGTGACTAGTTGACAATCTTTGCTAATAAAATGGACTATACTGCTTCTTTTGTACGTAAGAAAATATCTGATGGTAATGACATTGTTCAGTAGATTTTTCGGCTTATGTTCTTATAATTGTCTGTAATACTGCTACTATCACTAACACTTACATACACCTTACCATACCGTTGTTTGTATCGATAAATTAGTGAGTCAGGGTATGAGTCCGATGGTAGGGTGAAATCAGGTGCAATACTTTGATTTATTAATTTGTCTGCATTGCAGTTTATTTCTTTATTATTTTCATTCAAGTTATCTGGGGTTTCTTCTGTTATTCGTTCCAAGTCCGGGGCTTTAGACCGTCTGTTTTTTGCAATAGTAGTACTCGTGTTCGTTCGTGTACTAGAACTTAAGGGTGTATTTTTTTAAATACAAGGAGCAATTGATAATTTTTTACTCGTCACATATTTTCTTGAAATTTCATCTTCATCAAATAGGGGTTCAGAGTCTACTGTACGTCTTGATAGATCTGCAATTTTTTCATCTAATACAAATTCATCAAAACTATCAGGATCATAAGTATTCATTTTGATTAATATGTCCTGAATTTCAGGATCCGGCTTGTCTCTATCAGAAAATCTAGTTACTGATAAGAAGTCTGTATCAGCTTGCTCGGGTTCATCATTGTTATTAGACTTGTCTGAATATTCTTGAAGACTTTGGTAAAATTTTTTTGTTCACTTTTGTATTTCATGATAGGTAACCTCATTAATATTACTGGTCGTAGTTTTAGGTTTTTCTTTAAGGACGTCGTCGTTTAAATCTTCACTTAGTTAAATGGGTGTTACGAAGATTTTAGTATTAATCGCGTTTGAGTCTGAGTCAGTATCTGTATTTAAGTCTACTTCCATTTTAGTCAGTTCTTGTCGTAGTCTTGGGTCATTTTCGAAAAACATACTTGTCCTTGACGATGCATCAAGGTTAATTATATCTCTGACTGGTCACTGTGGCATTTCCTCATTTATGGAACTACTAAGTTTTATTCTGGTGGTTTCTATATTCATATCGCTAGCGTGTGATGATGAGGCTATTGATTTTGGAAAATTCACTTTTAATGAGCTAGAATTTTTTGATGTATTTTTAGTGACATACCTAATGATACTCAGTCGAGATGTGGATGATTTCTGTAGTTGTGGGAATGTTTTCGTTCAAAACTTTTGAGCAATCACACCACGAGCTAACTTTAGCCGTTCCTTGGTTGTTTTTAAATAAAGGGGTCGTTCAGGGCTCCTAGCCAATTTAGGTACGTTTTTTTTTGATTTGGTCATATTTCTAGGTTTTGTTACTTCTACTGTATACTTCAAGATTGTTGGCAATGCTTTAGGTTTGATCGTCGTTAAATTGATTTTCTTACTATTCCTTTTCTCTGACTTTGTTATTCTCTGTTTTCTTCTATTTATTTCGATTTATCATCATAACTCTTAGTAATGGTAATCCATTGTTCATATTGTTTTCTGCTTAAAGAAATGATCCTTCTAGATTTCTAGGTAATGCATCAGCATTGGTATTGAATTTTCTCGTCTTGTATTTGAAAGTGTATTTATAATCGGTGAATTTAAACATTCCGCGCATTAAACGATGACCCAGATTTTTTCTTGTTCGCACCCAATTCAATGGCTCGTGATCAGCTACGAGAAAAAATTCATTTCCTTATAAATACAAACGGAAAGGATGCATTGCATATAGTGATCTTTTGCATAAATAATAATATTATCTGATCACACTAACATTTCAACATTTAAGAAATCTCTCAATATGAGATCCATTAGTCGTTGGAACGTGGCAGTTACATTTTTCAAACCTTCGGGCATCCTTTTGTCCTTTTGATGTCCATAATGTGTTGTCAACGCTGTTTTATACCTATCATGTTCAGCCATAGGAATTTGTTGAAATCCACTTACTAAATCAAAAACTAAAAAATTTATTGATCCTCTCAACTGGTCCATAATATCTGCGATTTTGGACAATGCATATGCATCACCAACGGTTTTTTTACTAAATTTTCGTAAATTAATCACTCCCTCCATCTTAGATTTCTATGGCTATCAGGTTTTGTAGGAACAATTCAGAGGGGTAAATTATATACGGTGAAGGCAAGGGCTCAATTATTTTATCGTTAAGTTTTTTTGCTACGTGTTCGTCTCAAACTTTTTTATGTACCGGTGGGTGACGACATTGTTTAGTGTTAATGAGAATGTTTTTTTCTAGCAGGATTTTGTGTGCAACAAAATTAGTATAGAGTCAAGAGTCTCTCTGCAACAAAAAGATTTTTGAAAATTCGGAAATCAATCGATAAACTCGGAATCGTTCTTCCAGGTTTAAGTGGCTGGTACGCACAAGTCCTTTTAGGTTCTTTATTCTATCTTGTGTTTTTTTGATAACTGGTCTCTTATATTCGCTACTAGTATCGGGATCAAATTAAGGTGCAACGAAGTCGATAGGTAAAATTCCTCATGGATCTATTTCAACCCTAACATCATTTTTATTAGTGTTTATCGCCATAATATTACATTGACCGTTCTTATTTTTTACTATTCCTTCTCCTAAATATACATATTCACGTTCTACGTTGATTATATGATGAGTACGATCGAGGAATAATAAAAAATTGCGAAGGAATTAGGTTTTCAGACTGTATTAAAAACTTTACTCAGTAATTTAAGGTGGCTTAAACGTTTGATGTCATTTTTAGCATGGTCTTACATGGTGCTTTAAGAAAGTCTTACCATCATATCTTCTATGTATTTTCGTCCACGTTGAACCTCGGGACGATAAACAATAAATGTATGATTTGAGCCATCTTCACTTCTGATCGTAGTTCATGTATGACTTTACTTGCCTCTGTGATTAGGAGGTGGTCTTTTTTGTCTGCGTAGTGGATAGAAAGTAACCCCTTTGTGGCAAGAGGTACATAAAATACAATTTTTAATACCTTTAGTACATAGGTCTAACAAAATATTTAAAATTACAAAAATATTAAACATGTACAATCAAACGTTAACTAGCAACTAGCAACGCTTTTTTTAGATCAACATTAACTAATAAATATATATTTGACAGAGAATTCAAAAAAGCACTATTCAACAGCTGGACACACATTTAGATTCACGGGAGTTGACTTATGATTGCCTCGGTTTCGCTTTAGTCACCAGAAACTCGCATGCCAGAAAATATAACTTTCAGGCCATGTGTCATAATCTACTTTTTTGCGCTTCCAGTAAATAGATTACAACTAATATTGTACTTATGTACTTTTTATCGATATAATGGCATCTCATCTTGTATTATACAAGTTATTCTGGGCAAAAATTACGTACCATACTTTTTTTTTTAGTATTTTTGTATCATTTGATGTTCAATAGTAACTTTAAGGAGGCTCCTTGGTTTTGGTAAAATCTAGTGACAGCTTATAAATGATTTTTATAGAAAAGTATACCGAAAATAAAGTGATAAAATAACAGGACTAATTAAGATTATTCAATGTTGAAAAAATTAATACCTAGGCAGTATGAATAGTCTACCATTTTTAGAAAATATTTACACAATCTATAACTATGGTGGCTTGAAGCTCCTATGCTAAATAGCTGGAAAACAAGTGAGTATCGTCTGCTTATAACTTTACTCTTTATGTGGCACAATAGATTTTAATAAAATCGTTTATGGAGACCCTTGGACTAAAAATTGCGGTTCATGAAAAAAACTCCTTTCAGCATCCTTCAATTAGATATAAGAATCAATTTTTATTTCAAATTTCTGTGTATAAAAGTTAACCCAATGAATGTTATTATATTACTGCTGGCTGTGTTTGAGGCAGTGTAGGAGATGCTCTATTCATACTAACCAATGAATGTACAAAAGACATTTGTCTTTCGATTACATATCAAGAGCAGTAGAGTATTGGAAAAGTGTCAAATAAAAATAACTTGAGTCATGAGTTCGTAAAATACAAATTTAGAAGAGTTTTCTCTGCTACACAGTTACAATAATGGGCCAATGCAATAAATAGGGATGGCACTTATAGAAAAAGGATTAGTAAAGTTTATGATTTTACTTTAAATAATTTAAAATTAGCTTTTAATGCTGGATTAAATATTCACGATAATGGTCTCTATAAATGGGCCTTGTAGGTGGCTACAGAATAAGGTAAAAATAAAATGCAATTTAGAGCATCCCAAAGTTAGTTAAAAAGATTTGGAATAGCACATAGAATTATGTCTAGAAAAATTAACAAATTGGTAACAAAAAAACTTTAAAAAATTTTAGAAGAGTCAGCAAATACATATGTAGCTAATGTTAAACAAAAAATATCAGCAGTTGCACTGTAAAACACGTATAATTCTAATAAAACTGGTTTTCATCTAAAAAAGCATTCGGAAAGTATTTTGCCATTAAAGGAGAGAAGAAAATGCAGTGTATGGTGTAAGGAGGTGTATGGTGCAATCAGTTCTATCAACAACTCACAGCTATATATACTATTCAGCCACTCATATTTTGGGAAGGAAGAATTTTGTTACCCTTATATTTGATTTTGAATGAGCCCACAAGACATTTTCTTACCATAACAGAAAGAAATCGACTTAGGCCTAACAATATTTATAAAGACTCTTGAAAATCAGAAAAACTAATAACAGGTAACATACATTCAGAATTATATGGGACACGGTTATTAAATTTTATAACCTTATTTGATATTTTATAACGCATCAAAACATAATGTCAGAATTATTATCCTCCAAACCTTAGACATCATTTAGTCATTCCAATTAATTCGTAGAGTAGCCATTATGACGAAATTATAGAAAAATGACTCTATCAAATGAAATAGTACAAGTAAGAAAAATACTGACCAGTGCTTCGGGAATCACACAGCCATTGCAAGTTTTCAGTTATTAAATGTGGAAAAATTACGTTCGCCACTTCTCGGATAGTGTTATTTTATTAAATGCTGACCCTTATTTACATGAGGAAAATAATATTATTAAGCCACAATCACAAAATAATACTTAACTTTTCTTGCCGTGGTACAAACATTTATTTTAATATTCGTAGTATAAAAGTGGATACTCCAATAAGAAGCCCGAAAATTTTAAGAGTTCTGTCACTTTTAGTATTGGAGGTTCTAGCAACACAAGATGTGAAGTAAAAAGCTGTAGGAATGTTACTATAATCCACTGTTCGTAGCGCAAACAATCATTGTGCTTATAATATTCCTTTAAAGACTAACACTATTGTACAAAAGTTTAACCATGAGAACAGTTGTGGATAAAACAAATAATAAAAAATTTTAAAAAAATATTTGTAACGTTTATAAGGAAATGACCTAGTTAAGGAAAACAAAGATGAAAAAAAGTGATCCAAGAAATAATTACAATTAATAATGATCTAATATTTTCAAAAAGATATTTTTTGCATGGATTGCAAAGAATTTCTGATGCGTAATCATACGATTTCAAGCACACTGTTACTTCATAATAAGAAGCTTTTTTTGCAAATTGTTTTAATATACTAAATGCATTTTAAATTTTTAAAATATGTATTTAACTTTGCAAATAAATTCATAATAAACAATAAAGAAGCTCTTGTTTTTAGTTTTTTCATGAAAAATTTGATACTTTCTAAGCACATATTAGTCAAAAAAAGTCTGTTATACCTAATACTCTTTTACCACTGCAAATTTAGCAATCAAAATAAGTTTCATTTATAGGTAGTTGTAAAATTAAGCGTGTTGTTTCCAATGTTGTTAACTATTTTCAGCTAGCTATTTGAATTTTTTAAATTCAAGATCAGATTTATAATGAGTGATCCCAAAAACCTGTTTTCTACTGATTCTTACAAAAAAACCTTTTTTTTTACAATATTGTACATCATTTGTAAATCCTAGGATTTTTTAAATACTTTAAGAAACATTTTTACGAAAGCTAAAGAACACGTCTTTTTTAGTTTTAATAACCGTAAGTTATAATTGACTTGTAAGAAATTAAGAACAATAACAGTTATTTTCGTAATGAACAAATGTAAGAAAATTGTGTTTTTCTACAACAACAATTAGGGGTTGCCACTACTACGTACCGCAGTACTCACAGACAGTTACACTTTTTACTAGACATATTTTTTTTTTTTTAATTTTGAAAGATTGATCAGAGTCAGAGATGTTAAAAAAAATTATTTTAAAGGTTAACTTCAATGGTGAATTGCATCCTTTAAATGCTCGATAAAAAAAAAGATCTTATATTTATTAATATTTTCATTTGTATATGTTTACATTTTTCATTTTATTTGATTTTAAAAGGTTCATTAGAGCTTAAGATATTTTTAAAACACTGTTTTTAGGGGTGAACTTTATGAGTAGATTTCAAGAAAATCGTTAAAATATACTTGGGGATATTATCTTGTAAGAGATTCCTATTCAAAATTAGGTATTTTGAATACAGTTTACAATATAGTTGTACTTATTTAAAATATTCAAAATATTACCTTAATCAATACAATTAAAATAATGTATTTTGAATACGAAAGTATTTTATCAAAAATATAAGAAATAAAGTATTTTAATACTTCTCTTGTACTTAATATTTTTTGAATCTTACTATTTAAATATTCTTTGTATTATAATATCTTAATACAAAAGTAGTTAAAATACAATGATATTTATTTTTTTTACTTGCAACCAAGATACTTTACACATTGTTTTGTCAGTAGCGTAAACACATAAAGTCCTTTTACATTGTAGTGCTAAGAATATTTTAATTCAAAGAAACATCTCTTTTATTACCTTATGGTAGCTACAACTTTAGAAATAACAATAAATAAAGTATTTTATTTAGACACTGTATTCCAACAATGTCACTACATATCTACAGAACTTTTGTTAAAATTTGAATTAAAGAATTTTACAGTTTTATAAGTGTATCAAATACTGTCTTTCTCAGTACATCGGAACGTACAGTCACACTTTATTTTCCAGTGAAGCTTCAATACAACCTTCGATGCCATTCAACCTAGAAATAAGCAAAACATCAAGCAGTTCTTATTTTGCAATATCGTTAATATCTTAACCTTTATACACACTGTGCAACTTGCAACAAAAGTAAAGAATTCGTGGTGTTAAGCGACAATTAGCGCCACCCTGATGGTTGAAATTTGAACCAATTCTACTTCTAAGAATCTAGTTCAAAAGGTATTGGCAGCAAACAGTAGTAAACGAAAGCACCAATTTTTTTCGTCTTAAAATGAATAAGCAAAAGCTCCAGCGCTTTCCTTGTAGTGTGTCTAGCTGTGATAATAGTTTAAGTATAAATAAAATTATCTTTCATACTATACCGGATAACAATAGTATATTCGAAGATAATTAGATCAAGGCGTATAACATAACCAAAAAAGTCACTACTTCAACATTGGTTGGCAGACGAAAAATTTTAGAAAAGACAACCACTTTTAAAGTAATTCAATTTTAATGCATGATGTTTCTTATGTTAAAATTAATGTCCTTCAGGGTCAGATATTGTTCACATTTTATAACTTTTGTACCTTAAAATGTACTAAGACACCTACAATATGCTTACAAGTTCCTCCAGAACCAATTGGATAAGAACAGCTACAATAATATAATTATTCAATTTTTTCTCAAAGCTTACAGGGCTTATTTTAATCTCCAGCACTTATGGTTTTTCAAACCAGTTATTTGATTTCAAAAATAAACAGACCACATTTTTTTACGACGTTTTTTAATTTTATTGTGCAATAAGAGATTTTTTGCATTTGCTACATTTTATCCTTCAATGTATTTACGGAATCCTTCACCTACATAATTAAATCAATTTAATAAATTTATGAAATACTTACTTTACGTTTTGACTCTATTCACGCGTCTACAGTTTGAACTATGTATTTAGCAGAAGAATTGGTTCAGCTTCCGACCATCAGTGCGGCTCTACTTGTCGCTTAACACCGTGAAAAACAGTATGTTAGAAATATATCTAACAATGTAAGAATATGTTAACAGATAGTCACAATAAGTGGATGAATCCTACACTTGAGTTATAAGAATATAATTTTTACTTACACTAGCAAGCTTTCTTTAAAAAAAAAATTTCTTGTTTAAAGTAAGCAACACTAACAATATTAATAAACATAGCCAGGTACATACATACTGTATATTAACAGAACTGAAGCTCCCCACTCAACTTATGAACATAATTAATTAGTTTATTTTCATTTATTCTTCATACCAACCAAGTTTAACATCTATCAAAATTCACTTATATTATATGTGGCACGTACTGTAAAGAAAAAATGGAATTAATGTTTACCAAAAAAAGAACGGATATCGTTTCGTTCTCAGTTCCAAGAATTTATCTGTCTGGCACGTTAGCAATCTATAGTCACAGACGAACATGACATTTGATTCTCAATTGAATGCTATAAATACTTGAATAATGATACTAACATTTTGGAATCACATGATAATTTATTAATAACACAAAAGTAGTTAAACTCCAACTCTCTACTTAATGACGAAACATGATTATCTTATTTTTGCATGCATATATGTGTGTATAATGGCATTGTACCAACACATGCATACGCCTACTTACTTTCTTGGCGTGGAGAAAGTGTGTTATAAAAATCTCAAATAATTATGCTCAATAATCTAGTAAGGACTTAAAGTTCAAATAATTTAATATTATAAATAAATAAGCAGTTGGTTTTCGAAGGTAAGCTTGATTAAATGCTTACTATATATTCACCGGGAGTTCAACAGTAAATCCAATCTTTACTACAGTATGTATTGTCCGAACGTGACCATAAACAGCGGTCGTGCCACGATGGTGGGCAGCAGTCAGGTTTAGCGAGAGCTTTCGGGCAGTTCTAGTGTTTCCTCGTTATCTATTCAAATAAAGCAGTTTCAACCCAACAACCGTATCTACCGTCCTTTGTTGGGAACCTTCCATGACAGGCTCCTTTTCGTAACAGTGGTGACTAACTCAGGTTTGGCGCTTAATGGTCTAGGTGGAGACAGCAGAAAGTAGCCCAGAGGATCACAATCAGACAAGCAGAAACTTGACTCAATTACAACATCGACACGGACCATGTAAAAAATAGGGTTGACGCTGTTAGGATTGTGAGCTACGTCAAGGTTAGGGAATTCAAGCTTACGAATTTGAAATATGGGACTCTAACTGCATAAGACAACCCAATATTGAACGATTGACACAGTACACGTAGGTTACACTTGAGTTCGTAGCTCTCAGCATCGTATTGTTCATAAAGTTATGGGATTAGAAACGCTACTCTATTATAACAATTAAACCTTTTATATATGTAACTGGTGCATATTAACGAAAGTCTAACAAATCAAATTAATAGTATGTTTTTAAGAAAGTGGCTTTCTAAGAGCACTAGAAGTTTGGGCATGGGCGCAAAAAAAAACGAGATGCTCCGGCAACTAATGTTTTTGAAAGGGAAGAGAAATTTAATGACGAGGCATTCGGTGCGGACGTGATCATGGAAACTAACGTCAATGGTTAGAAGAAATAAAGCAATACAACACGGAAACATGGGGTATTAAAAACTGCAACAACGAGGCATAGGCTAAATGACTTTACAGTGGTTGAGTGTTCCCTACCATATAGAGCGTGGTGCCCAACGTTCGGCAGACATAAGAAATATTTCATGCAAAGCGCATAACGGAGAAAGGAACTCGGCCCCACCGTACAAACGTAACTCAGAGCTGAAAAATAAGCTAACTCTTGGTTAGAGAACGAGACAGACTAACCCTTTTTTATTACAGGAAGAACAGTTGCACGAGATTGAATGAAAATGATCCCGTAACATATTCCGCAGATAATCTCGACTATAACAAAAGTAGAGTATCTCTAGAAATAATACTTAAAAGGTTGCAAAAAGCGTCGAAAAATCTAGGATACACCCTCATCCCCATTAAATCTTTAGGAAATATGCGCTCGCTATAATCAAAAAGAGATTCAGTTACTTAAAAAGGAAGGCAGGAGAGCAAAATTTATAGCAGTAAGGAAATCACTGGAAAAAATCGCACTTGGTAAGAAATATCGCAACAAACACCCCGATCACAAAAGATGTTGTTAGAGTACGTACAACAACCGTGGAAGCAGCATATGTAGGATTTCCTAAAAACCCGATAAGGTCCAAGTCAAATGATCTGGAGTGCTCGCACACACAAAAATGTCTACTTCCCCCTCAATCTAAGACGAGAACAATAACTCCCTTTCTCACGTGGTATAGGAGTTCACAGTTGCTGCGAAATAATCCTCCTCCAGTTAAAATTGTAACAAGCTTACAACAGAACACACATACTATGCATCACCCTATCCCTTTACCACGTTCCAAAATGTTGGCAGAAACCATCAAATATCAGACAGTCACACATCATCAGCATTGCACTTTCCCTAAAAGCAATAAGAGAACGACAGCATCACCCATAGCCTGGTACGTTCACGCAGGCGATCATGGTTTCCAACTCTTAACATGAACACGTTCATGCGCATCAAATATACGTCACCCCTCCCAACTTTATGAGACTAGTGGAAAGCGCACCTCCATATCAAGCGTCCTACACAGGTACATACACGCCCAGCGTTTGTGCCCATACAACTTGTTCCAATGACTGTACAAGCAGACTACCGAGCAGATCCAAGTATAAATGAACACTCTGCAGAAACATACTCACACAGTGAACAGAGGAACGGTCAGCTTATAACAAACCCGGAAAGAATATTGGAGGTACATGATAGCGCAACAAATCACCAACTCAGACTCAACAATTCAGCTAAAAATACTTACGGACTATCCCTAAGCAATCCACTCAATGCCATTCCAATACTCAACAGCAGCACGGGGACACTTTCGTTTTTTAGGGCATAGGTCAGGTGCATAGTGCAACACTTTTCAGATAATCAGAACGATATCTTACTTGCAATTGCAGCAAAAATTATAGGAGGGGCCGCCATGATATAGGGCCGAGCATCGCATATTATAAATCAGTCGAGGAGCTTTTATCGGATCTTACTGACACAGGGTACAAACAATCTGTGTAAGTGTAATTTCCATTTACGACGATGCTATAGACCTAAACCTAGCTACAAAAATATACTTGAAAAACGCAGCAGCGAAATACGCTTTACAACACTTCACGTTGGGGCTGACAGCACCATTGGGCATGCAAGTTCGGTGCAAAAGACCGGTGAACCTCAGCAAAGCCATCAAGCAAGCTAGAGAGTGTTGAGCAAGACTACAAACTACTTACAGCTTGGATCCCCACTCCTTACAGTTCCACCAAATCCAAGTTAGCAAAGTATTAACTTGGCCAGCATTTTTGCTGTAAGCACAGGTAAATGCTTTAACTGCGGGGAAATAGGTCATCTACAGAGATACTGCAGGAAACTCTGAGTCAACATTACGAGAGTAGTAGAGAACGGCAATACCTCTACACATGACTCACAAACGGGTTGCGTTTACAGCGGGATAAGATTCCATGTGGCATTAAAATGCAGGAAATTAGCCTATGATATAAAGTTTGGAGGACTTAAAAAAACTAAAAGAATTATGAGACAAGGGGAAGGAAAGGATATACAAGTGGAATAGTGAGAGGTCACGTAAAAATCAAGATTCGGATGAGAGGGACTAATACTTGAACGTGAACGAGCTCGGCTCAGTCCTCAGACGCTGGGCAGCAAGTACCAACAAAGCAAGAGAGCATAAAACTTAGTGTAGTAAAAATTAATTTTACACAGTCACGCAAATTATCACCAGTGGTTAATTTTTTGAAGTGATAATATAAAAGACAAGGCAGCATGATTCTTCATAGACACAGAAGCGGATATTTCAGTAATAATAGAAGACTGTTTGAGCGCAGGGTCAGAAATAAACATAAATGAAATACTAGAAGTATACGGCGTAACAGACGGCGCATGCAAAACTTTGTGAAGCACCTGTATGGCGCTTGATAACCTTCTTTGGAAACTGCATATTGTTCTTACAGAATTCCCTATAAGCGGAAATAGACTCATAAGATGAGACACGTTAGATAGATGCAGAGGAAAGATTAGTGCAAAAGATAGATGTGTGTACCTCAACGGGACTAAGTTTCCAATAGAATAAGATGAACGTTTTAAAATTCTCGTGTGTTCCAAACAAGAAATAAATGCAACGGTTATCACACAGAGAACTGAGGATTGCGTAGAATGGGTTCCAAGACAAAATTGAGAGAAAGGCATTTGTTTTAAAAATTTCATAGCAAAGCGTGTCAGTAACAGGGCATATGGCATTTGTATCAACACTACCGACTTCACGGTCAGAATGAGAGTACCTAAGGTGAAGTTCTTAGATTACGAAACAAGTCAAAGTTATGGTCTCGCAACAGCCGATGGGGACGACAAATTTGAACAAAATCGAGTAGACTACATGAATAGATTTATGAATACAATTAAAAATACACTTTAAACCTTGAATGGCTGCGCAATACTCAACATTAATGTGGCAGTTATACTTGGTCAACAAAAATATATTGTGTGGTACTACCATTGAATTATCGACTAAATTTTTGTACTACTATTTTTTATCCTACGTGTGTGATTATCACATCTATTGTCACTTCTTTTGTAATTTAGGTATCCAATTTTGTAAAAACAATATGTTTAGTCACCTCTTTCGAAAATTTTTTTGTACAAATTCTTTGATGGCTGGGAAGACATAAACTATCTTTATCATCAGGTCCATGAAGCATGTGTTTAATAACTAATTTTTATATTTGTAAGTAAAATAAAATTTTCGCTGTGATTTATTTATCTACCTCTATAGTAGTAAATAATGTATTGTTCGGATGCAATGTTAAAACAAAATCAGAATGAGGTAATCCTTTTTTTTTTTAATTCAATGATATAAACGTAAACAATAACTTTTCCGAAAATATTGTGTTTAGTTATACCGTCTAAAATTAATTTCAATTTTGTATGAAATATTCTAACAGTTTTATTCGGTACATCATTCAGAGTGGTCCCGTTATAAAACTAAAAAAAAAAACTTTTTTCATTTTTAAAAATTTAGGGTTATATGTAACGGTAATTAAAAAATTAAGTCGTCCAAACTTCCACATTATTGTCATTGCATCTTGATAATGTTTCTGTATAGACCTAGGACCATTGATGTATGTTGAAGGTAAACTAAAAATATTTTTCACTTTATCGTTATCAAAACTTTCAGAGTTATTCGAGACACTACGCATTATGTGATGTATTAAACCTTGATAACATTCAGTCCTTACAGCTTTTTTTGTTATTGCGTAAAACATTCATTTTATTTTTTTCTATCATAATACATGTATGTAAAGAAATTGTTGTATGAATCTTCAAACATAGAGTATAAGACTAAAAATTTTACTGTTTAGTTGGTAAGAAGTTCGGTGAAAGTAATATTGAAGCAACGTAAGATTTTCTGCTTTCGTAAAAAATTTTTGTCCATCCCATGTACTCCATCCTACATCTCCTACTGGAAATAATAAAGGAAGCACCATTGGATCGACATGCTGTAATAATTTGTTCAAATATGTATGAGATGGTGTGTTGTCTGGTAAATCATTAGGATAAACACATTAGTCATAGTCTCCACTACATTCTGACTTATAAACAATTATCGCTCTACATTCTGCTGTAATAGGTTTATTGTAACGACTATTTTCTTTCCTATTTTTTCGTCAAAAGTAGATTTTGTAGTTCTAAAGACCTTTGATATTTGGAATTTGATTTGAATATTTAGATTTTTTGGCATATGAATTTTATTTTATTATTTGAGTTATCACTTTAATGTGGTTTTTTAATAGAATTGGGTTTGATTTTCAACGTTTTTCTATAGACGTAAGATCATTATATATACATATATAGTTAACTGTTAGAAGGATTATCAGAATTACTAATTAAAAATTTAGATGTTATTTGACAAACTTGTCCTTGAACTTTTAAGTTATGAATAGCTTTTTTCTTTCCACTTACGACGTTAACACTAAATAATGAAAAAAAAAAAAAAAAAAATGTTATGATATCTAATTAAGTATCTAAAATCGTTGTTAAAAGGTAACATTGGCTTTAATTTATAATTTTACTGACTCAGGCAGATAATATAACTTTTTCACGTTTACAAAAATTCAAATTATTTCTTTCTGCTTTCAAAAATTTTACATAACAAAATTCTCATTTGATATCCCTTTTATCAAAATAGTACGTTTCTGTAAATTTTTGTTCCTGGTGTGTTTTTTTATCTATATCCATATTTATTTATTGGAATTTTTTTTTAAGTATCAATTTTTGATCCCATTCCATCAGCAGCGGAAAATTTTTTTTGTTTTTTATAATATTAGTGTTATTGTAACCTTGTATCTTTTATTTTCGTAAAATGTATAAATTTCTGTTTGTCAAATTTTAATTTTTTCCTTGACTCCAAAAGTATTAAGTTGTAACACATCATAATGACCGGTGTCATTAAAACCAAAAAAAATTATTCTTAAGCTTAAATTACTTGAGCTATTGCCAATACTATGAGTGAAATTTACATTTTCGTATTAAATTTTTACAAAAATATCATAAATTGCAAAAAAACTTAGAAACTCAACTTCTGTGCCAAAAACTCTAGTCTTTGTCATAAAAAAATGATAATCAGAAAAATTTTTCACATTTTGATGATAGTTGCTTCCCAAAATAAAATCTTTATAAATATATTTCACCAGGAATAAAAGACTAAATGCGAATAATGGTGAAAAAGTTAATCGATTAAGGTATCATTGGACCTTTGAAATTACTATACATTTCTAATATGTGGATAGTACCAAAGAAACCGAGGCCTGATAGCGAGAAGCGCTGGCGCGTAGTATCAAATTTCAGGCAATTAAATAAAGCCACCATGGGCACTAATCACGTATTGCCACTGCAAGTGAACAATCGTTACTATTTAACCTCCTCCAGATAAAACATGGGAGTAGACTTGAGACAGGGATTTTTTCAAGTTGAGATCGATTAGAGGGGCGCACATAAAACGGAATTTTTAGAGCTGGACGACCACTACCAAAACAAACGGCTGTCGTTGGGCTGCTACAAAGCTTCTCACACGTTTGTAGCAGCCATAGAACTAGCCCTAGCTGAACTAAACAGCCATGAGCTAGAGGTACACTTAGATGATATAGTATTCACTCTTCAATCTTACAAAATCACGGTACACGATTTAAAAGGAAGTTAAAACGTTTGTCTGATGGTAACCTGTCAACCAAACCTAAGAGATGCTAATTTTTAAAGAGAGAGGCCAAAATACTGGGATACATTGTAGGCAATAGCACCTTAAAAATGGACTTAAATAAGGTAAAAGCAATCAAGGACTACCAAGCACAAGTGAATTTATAGAAAGCAAAACAGTTCCTGGGATTAGTCGGGTATTACCGCAAATTTATAAAACATTATGCAAAAATTGCCTAGTCCCTAACAAACTGCTCAGAAAAAGTACAGAATTTAAATTTATACGAGTGAAACAGGAAGCCTTAGAAAAACTGAAGGAAAACTTTTGTGAAGACCCAGTGCTAGAAGCTCCAGACCTGGAAAAACCGGTTATCGGAACAACAGATGCATCAGAATATGCGTTAGGCGCTGTACTCAGTCAAGGTAAAATCGGCAGTGATCACCTCTGCAAGTACGCTTCACGCACCCTAAAAGGTGCTAAGTTAAGATATCCTATTTACAAGGAATTTCTGGCAGTAGTCTTTATGAAGGAACAATTTCTCCCTTATTTATACAGGCGTCGATTCACAGTGATAACAGATCACAAACCACTGAAACACTTCCAAACCACCAAGAAAGTTAATTCAAGATTTAAACGGCTAAAAGCACAGCTATCAAGATATAAATTTGACGTAATATGTAGACGGAAAAGAGATAATTACATAGCTGCCCTTTCAAGGAACCCAATATTCAAAGAAGGTTAAATTGATCCAGAATTGCCAAAAAAGGTCCCTTATGTGCTAGCAGAAAAACAGGAGGAAGACGAAATCTATCTTGAGATCGGGCCACCAGCAAGAATGTTTGCAGTTTGGGCAAAAAGAGAGCGAAATGGTAAAAGAGACGACAAAAAAAGTGGATGAAGTCAGCTTACAGTAATCCAATTTAGATTTTTCCTTGGTGAACTGTAACAACACAGACGCAGGCGGAAAACGAAACTTGCTCATGGGTGCAGAAAACTATTTCAAACTATTTGAAAAAAATTCTCTTTCAACTCGAATGTAAGCAACGCAAGAAGAGAAATGAGAATCAAAACTAAGTCGGATAAAATAGCAGAGTGCTCCATAAATAGAAGCTTCACAATCACCGAAGAAAAAGCTACAAGCACACCATTGCCAACACAAAAAGGTGAAGCAACACCTCATAGGACTTACATTACTCCATCACCTAATTACAACGTTCACAGTAAAGAGTCGAGCTATTCAGATACTATAGAGGAAGTAACAGTGGCCTAAGTAAAAAAAAAATTAGACAGAACTTAACCTAATACAACAGATTCAGAAAGTCAGAGCTGAAGATGGACACTCAAGTCAAAACTACAACATACACTCGATACAAGGGCCACAAAGAAAGTCTGATTTGAGGAAGATAGCGAGCAGCATTTTAAGTAGTTAACTAGAGAAAGCTGTTAACCTATGAGTGAAAACAAAAGAAATAAAAACACAAGAAGGCAAGCAAGATGCAAGAATAGACATATGGGAAAAATAAGTACTAATACATGGAGACAGCCTCAAGAAGTTTCCCTGTCATAACGAAATATAAGCCCACAAAAACAAACAAAACCAGAAACACGCACAAATTGAAACAAGAAAAGAACCATGCAACACGAATCACAACCAGTGGGAGTATTTGGGTGATGAACTGCCAACAATAGGAAGCCACAGGAAACCGTCTCAAAGCAAAAGCATTAACAGGCGCTCTCCAACATTTTCAGACGGTATAAACCAAAACAAACGCAGGGCGAAACTAAGACGAAATTAAGAGAACTACCTAAAATCATAAGTTCAGAAGCAAACACCTACAGTGAACCCTGGCTAGAACTAAAATTACGACCTAACTTTAATAAATCAGACAGCAATTGCTTGTTCCATTTCTTAATGAATGCATGTCAACTGAAGCTAACAGCCAGTGAATTAAAGGTAGAGCTGCTAAAATCATCATGCTTAAGTGAATGTTGATTTTCCGACACAGTCAAGGAAATTTTGAGTTTCGATAAAAAATTTGGAAACGGAGATTATATTTTTTTCTTCTCACAACACTTAGAATGGAATATGCATATGCACATGCGCCTCTCCATCAAATCAGAATGGTTGGATAAATATCTCTACTTTCACTTCGAGATGACAAGTAACAGAAAATGTGTACATATTTATCTGTAGGCGCAGCATTAAATCCCTGTGATGAGTATCACTTCTTTACCTTCTAACGACCAAGATGAGTCACCCAGTTCCTCGGCTAGAGGCTTAACACGACATATTGACTGCGAAAAAATTACCAACATAAGTTTATATTGGAAAAAAGAATACTTAACCGTTAGTAATCACAGAAAAGGATACTGGTTGTGCTAACTTAAGCAAGATATAGTCGATAATAAAGGAAACATAAAGATAACGTGGCTTACACAATTTCAAGTTAATGACTTTGCTTACAAAAAGGACTTTGAGGACACAATTGACCTTAAAACGAAATTGGTAGATGTTTAGCTTAAAAGAAAAAGAAATTAATGTATTACATTTCGAAAACAGGCTAATACAATTATTTAGGTACTAACTGAAGCATTTACTGGGCAACGGAAAACGAGAATACAAGAATAGTGCAACACATTCAGGAAGAGCGAATGCTGAATTTATAAGCAATAGGAACGATGCCGAATCACCACGAATCGGGGTGTCAAAAAATTCCAACTAGTAAGCAATGTCAAGGGATAATACTGCACAAGTTAGGACTCTAGAATTAGGATTAACTTAATACACTGTGGCTTAAGCCTCAAAAAAAGCCACCATGGCCACAGGATAATGAGACATTTTATAAATTTTAAAAGATCACTGAACACTCTGTCCAATACACAGAAAATCTTGTGGTACTAAACACCTCATCAGGCTTTTATGAGACAGAAATAACGGAAACTCTAATTTTAAGAGACCTAATAAAACCAGAAGAATTGCACACTGAAGAGTGGTTGGTGGGTAAGACCAAAATCCCGTGGTCGTTTGGTATCACCATGATATTAGTTTTTGTAAGAAACTATTTAGAGGATAAGATCTTACCCATTGACTTACGGGAGAGCAGAAAGAACTCAAAAGAACTATGGAAGCAAACAACTTTAATTAAATAGGGCTGGTGAGAAATTTAGAGATTCTAAAGCAACCCCGTTGGGATTAATTTGTGGAAGAATTTGAAAACATTTTTCAAGAATACTAATTAACAGCAGTCTTATACTTAAATAACTAATCAATGCCATCAGCAGAAAAAAGGCTACAGATACTTTAGGACTACCATGAGTCAGCAATAGGAGGCTATAGGGGCATAAATAAGACGCATAAAAAGATTTTCAATGATTTCTACTGGACGAACATGGCATCCGATATCAGGCAGTACATCTGAAGATGCGACGGATTTTAGAAAAACAAGCTAGTTTGTAAAAAAATAAAATTGCCCATGATTACAACTGACACACCAGCCTTTCCATTTGAAAAAATACCAATAAATTTTTATGGCCCACTAGCAAGAACAGAGAAAGGCAACAGATAGACACTCATAGTGGAGATGAGTTCAGTAAACTCATAATTTTACTACCGATAAGACAAGCGAACACTACGGAAACAGCTGAAAACCTTTTAAATAAAGTCTTTTGCGTTTTTGAACCACTCAATGAACTACTGTTAGATAATGGTATACACTTTAAGAACAAACTACTAGAGAAATTTGCATGCTTTTTCTGAATCAACAAAAATTACACAAGTACATACAGACCAAAATGCAGTGGTACCATTGAACAAATGCACTAAACAATAACTGAGTATCTAAAAGCATACTGCAAAGACCCAAAGGACTGGGACAACTGGTTAGGCCTTTGCATGTACGCATATAACACCACGGTACACGAGAGAACAGAATACGTACTACATGAATTAGCATTTGGTAGAAAAGCATGAATCCCAACGAGCCTCGTCTCGTGCTCCCAAACCACAGACACAAATTAATACATTAAGAACTTATCAAAATCACTGCAAAAATTACAAACTACAGCAGCCCTGAATCTAACTTACTTAAAACTGCTCACCAAGTATTTCTACGACAGAAAAATAAATTGTCAATACTTCAGAGTAGGGAAAGCAGTATTCTTGCTACAAGAGCCGCACAGAAAAAAATTCGATGCACAATGTGTAAGACCATACGACATCATGAGATTAGACTACAGTTCACAAAACGTTAAACTTTAAAAAGAGTACGAAATTCTCTCATTGAAAAAATCAGACGGGTGACTACCTTTTTTTCACCACCAATCAATTTATAGCATGTTTCTTTTTTGCGGCCCACGGACGCAAAAAAAGAAAGACACAAACACACTTAGCCATTCTTGGTAGAGAATATTATTATCAATACGTAAGAATAGATTATGAATTTAAACAAGCACGAGACACAATTCAGAGATAATATTCCATACTACATCTCACAATCTGTTACAAAATAACGAGCTAAAGTTATATTCTCACCAAGGTAGTGAAGTAAATAGTCAAATAATAATAGTCAATAAAAAAAATGTTTTTTTGAACAAGGAAGAGAATCAACTAAAATAACAGACTATGTTGTGGTTATAGAACACAAACGATTATAAAGGAAGAACCATGGAGGATCTATAGAGTGTATGGAAATCCAGGACTTATAAATAAGCATACATCACATGTGGTGAAGTCCAGCACGTCGTGGAAAGTTATCAAGAGAATTGACATAGCAAGCATCACAACCAAAAGTGAAGACAACGAAATACCAGTCACATACATACAATAAGAAGCTTTTAAGCATAGAGAGAACAATAAAATTAGGCATATAGCAAACTAACAGAGCAACAGAGATGCTCTCAGGGCAGGAAGAAGATAGTAGTAAACTGAGACGCCGATCAATCCTACTTATCATGAGAACGTGGTTAAAATGGTTGTTCAGTACCATGGACAAAGAAGACAGAATAAAATTAGAGCATACCATCTAGGAAAATTCTAACATATCAAGTAAAATAGCCAACCTGATCCAGAAAGAACCGTTAATTATACATAAATCCGTGGAAAATCTTAAGAGTAGATTAAACGTATCAAAACTAGAAATTAACTTGGCTAAATTTAACGCTGAAAATTCGCCTAATATTTTCAAAATCAACAACATAATGCTGGTAAGAACTATTCAAGGTGAGCAATTCTTAAGAGATGTGAATACAATAATGTACGCTACTTTATTCGCCATAAAAGCAGCTGTGCATCCCAGATTCATTGATCCAGGAACATTGCGCTCCATAGCAATCACCATAAATAAAACCAAATCAGATATTATTTTACCACTCAAATATGCTAAATCAATTACAGAGCTTCTAAAAATATCCGAAGTCGCTTTTTTGTTTAGGCACCCACACTTAATCTACCACATCTTAAAACCCCTGATGGATCTTCTCATGTTCGACCTTTACAACGCCATACCTTTACCTATCAAACAAGACCTAGGCAACGCCATAACAGTTTTGCATACTCATGGTCGCAAACCCCCTACTTAGCCCTTAACAGCGTGTCCTTCATGTATATGCCAATATGAGCAGAAAAAATTAGTAATTGTAAAAACTAGGAAACATCAGGATTTGCAAAGAAACGGAACCTATAAGGGACATCACAAATCATTCAGCATGTGAGGTAAGGTTATCATCAGGATGAAGTAATACACTTGATGATAGTTATGAGATAAGGATGGTGCAGCTAGAGGAGACCTATTTGCATAAAATAGTGCTTAAAATACTTGTGTATACTCTACAACAAATGAAATATCATTTGAATTAAAATGCACCAGTTCTAATAACTTTATGACCACCATTTATAGAATAGGCACCCTAACACTTTACGCAGGGTGCAAGGCATGCCTGGAGGGTACAAGACTATTTTTAGAGTCAACAATAGTCTTCAAAGGCAATATTACAACATTTTGAGGCTTGGGACAAAATAGAAACAAAATTATCGATAATGCGACTCCTTTTAGCAACTTGTCAAGTTTACATAAGGCAATTCAAGAACTACTCTTTAAAAAAATAGTAACGAAAATACAGAGCCAGAGTCAGGTCTTGGAAGAGGAGTTGATTCAGAACCCAACCCCACATGACATCATTTTACAAACTCGAGAGCTTCAAGACTATAAAAGGCGAAAGATAGAAATGATAAGGGTAGAAAACAGCATAGAAAATTACGTTGTGGGGCTAGCCGGCATTTTGTTAGGAAGATTCATAGTTTGGAAAATACTCATTCCAGGGGGGGGGAAAGTCCCTACTACTAACTATATTAATAATTACAGGCAGTCAGAAAGATTAACATAAAGAGTGGCCTAGCAAGCAGCACGCTTCGATCAACAGCCCCAGTTCTGGGCAATTTCGGGCCAACACAAACAGATAGCAGCACAGCCAGCATGGGCAGCAACCCAGGAGGCAAGGACAGACGTTCCAGGAGTTGATCGCGTAGCGAAGCAAGTTAAGTTCAACTAAGGATATCTACGAAAATAAGGAACTATACACAAAAAAAAAAGAAAAAAAAAAACCCTGAATGTACGAGACAATAGTACAACAAAGAGAGTGACGACGGAGAAGGCAATGAACTAAGCCAGGAAGCGACAGCTTAGCATCCTCATTTAGCGCAAGTAGTCGACCTGCAAAACAAGAGGATAAAGCAAACACAAAAAAAGCCAAAACATGGCAATATTTTATAGTTTCACTCTTCATTATTAATTATAAATATTGTGCACATATATATTACTCTTTACTGATGCGTACAAATATTTTGTTTTTAACCTACAAGAAATCTTGGTTAGCACGGATAATTCACCCAGGAGGGATTGAAAGTTTCCCTCAGGTACCAATAGCAACGCTGATATGCACCACAGTGCCATGGCACGGGCAGCCCAACACCCGGCGACTCTTATGACCTGGCTTGAAGATGTGAAGAAAAAGTGGCACCACCAACACCAAGCGCTTAGAGTATCCCAGTATCATCTCCCAGGTCTCCTTTAGCTGGTGGTGTACGCAGTCAACGGAAATAGTTGCCTCCGAGATAACTCGATACACAACTTACCAGGCCGCCCTAGAAATCTAGAGAGACTAGGGGCACTAACGGCCTGCCTAGCGGGCGCAGGAACGCCAAGGAGCGTTGATGCCACACGTCAATTACGCATCAGAATCCGTACTGTAAAGAAAGTGAACGCTATTAGAAAAAAAAACGTACACACGCGCACACCCAAAAAATACAAAAAAACAATAAACAAAAAAAGGGCTTATACTATTTATATAACTGCAGAAAGGACCAGAAATTTTAAATACAGCCTCTCCAGCTACTGGCATCAGCAAGTCAACTATCGAGGCGTCACCCAACTTTACTCACAAGCCGGCGTTCACATAAGCAATGTGTGGAAGCCGTAGGCTGTGAACTACACAGAAATCATTGAACTATTAAACAAGGAAAACACATCCACACATGCTATTGATGACAATACTTGGGAATTCTTGAAGCAGTTAATCCATCGAGCAAGGTGCAACTACAAAAAAAAAAAAAAAAAAAAAAAAAACAATAAAAACAACAAAAAGTACACACAACACTCGTACACCAAGAATTCATGCACTCCCACTTAACTTCCTATACCTCCCACAAGCGTACACCACCTTCCTTGTTTCTGTCTTTTCTATGGTGAAAGTCAAAGGGCCACACCTTAGGCCCCTAACTTCTGGCACATCCAATAGTGAACTAACTACCACGTATAATTGCTGGGAGCAAGTACTAAAGCTCCACTCATCATCATAGGGTTGTATGTACACAAAAACGGAGAAGAAAAAAGGATAAACATCGGCGTTGACAAAAATTTAAATCACTATAGACACCAAAAGAGATAAATATGATTAAGCAAGCCTGATCAACAACTACAGAGCTTATTGGATGTATCGAAACTAACGGCTGGTAGAAACATCAATTGCTTAAACTAAGAAAGAAAAATGGACAAGCGGACAATAAGGGTGACAAGACAATAAGGGCAAATAGAGCCGATCTATATATATCAGATGTCTCTGGAGGCCTGAGCAATGGCAGTACGCTTAAGTGCTCTGCAACAAAATCGGACGATAATAGCTCCACACCAAGAACAGCGGAAAGTGATAAGAACTTCTTATCATGCCTATTCTACCTCTGCAATATGCATAATCATATACAGCATACAAAGCTAGATGATGGATCGCCCAAGAAGCAGTTCAGCTGGATCTAACGCACACTCAGCGTATCATTTTATACTTCGACGAGAAAACTTAAATTCTCAAGGTGTGCCACAACACTTTCAGGGTGGTAAAAGTCAGGCGTCTACGACTTCCTGCCACGAATGGCGATGTCTTACCAGTCTCTGTCATTTCAAGCTACCTTCCAATACGCAGATTGACACAACACTATGTACTAAGAGCACAAAGCAAGTACGTAAGACAATTTTTTTTAGTTTTTTTTTTTACTTTTCACAAACTTAGTTTCTTTGCGCCCAACAATGCATGTGCATACCGTTGTATTTTTAAGATTTGATAATTAGAGTTACTAGTATGCTTCCGTTTGCATGTTTGAGAACCAGTTAATGGTAATTATAGCGCTATGGATGATACCAATGCTAAACGTTTAAGGAATTTTTACACTGATGTATTTGATAACTGATACATGTTTTTATCAAAAAAAATTTTATGTTCTCGTATACTTTTGTATTCAAAAATAACTTACAACTGATAGACTGTTAGGGTATTAACTGAAAATTTACAAAACACACTATGGAATCTTTTGCAACTCTTGTATTTTCTTTTGCTATCTTGTAATATACACTAAACAAAAAAACGACACTTACTTTCATGTAATAAATTTAAGATTCAGATTGAAAAATAACAAACATTTCCATACCAGCTACGCACTTTTGTATTAGTGCAGTTAGCAAGACGTCCTTATTGTCGTTTGGACTGTAAGTGTTACTGTTAATATTATAAGTATTATTATTACTATTGATATTATTATTACTATTATTACTATTATTATTATTATTATTATTATTATTATTATTATTATTATTATTCTGTGTTAAACGAATAATTGTACTATCGAACTTCTTTTAGAGAGAAAGCATGTATACCTTTAACGCATATGTACGACCCCACCTTGCCGCTGGTTGACTTTTACTGGACTTTTTTTTATCACTCGTATAGGCTTTCAAGGACGAGGGCCTGCGACCCTCGGACGTGTCACGCATGTGGCTCAGCGTAGCCAGTTAACGCCCGTGGCTGGCGCTTTTTAGCGCAAACTCAGTATTTTCAATCCGAGCACCCGAGCACTCGGCAACAACCAGGTTGCAACGCCGAGTCAGCATGTAGGTGTAAAGCTCGCATTGGCCCTGGGCATGAGGTGATGTCTCCCCGATTTCCTCAGGAATGCGAAGGAGGAGCCAGGGCCTGAGAACAGTGGTCGTGCCACGACGGTGGACGGCAGTTGGGTTTCCTCATTATCTACTTAAATAAAGTAGTTTCTACTTAACAACCGTCTCTACCGTCCTTTGTTGGGAACCTTCCGTAACAGTATGTGCAGAAGACTACTAAAATAACAAATTTTCATGAACATTGTAATACGACACTTGTTAAACAAGAAATAAATAAAAACAGTATTTCTTTTGATTGCTTGGAAGTCATCAAAATGAGACAGCATCAGACCTTGCCTAAAATAACTTTTGAATCATGTCATTTAAGATAAAGAAACATATATATTTTTTGCACTTAAATATAAATTGTTGATTCTGATACTTTTTCAGCTTAGCATGTTTGTAGTTTAAAAATAGTATGTATTATGTATATGTGTGAATGTTGATTGTTTAAAAAAAATATTAGTAGTGACAAATAGGAAAATACTGTACGTATGACCGTTTTTTTAACTGTCTGTGCTGTGTCAGATGTTAGTAGATGTGGTATTTTTACTAATCAATGGACACAGTGAATCAGTTAAATACCAAGTTATTTTGAATATCTTTCAACGATTGTGTCAACTGCAGAAGATTACATTTTTTTAACAGACGAAAGCAAGCATAGGTAAACAAACATTAAGTTCAATGTAAGAAGAGACCTCTAAGGTCACAGTGTTTGTTACGTCGTGCAAAAATTTATTCAACTTATAAGATAAGCAAAGGTAGAAAATGATAGCCTCTGCTAACATATCCGTGCGATATCATCATGATTTCTACTTAAAAACGACTATCAACATAATTAATAAAAAAATTACCTCAACATGTATGTATATATATATGTGTGTCGAACATTCCACGTCAACCGGGACACCTGAATGGCTCAAATTCAACACAATATTAAAAATTTGTTTTTGGCTTAATTTATTTGTTTTATCATAGGCTTTCGAAGGTCATCTGGTCTTTCAAAAAATTAAAAATGGTGGATCCAACATGGAGGCCTGATTCCGAAAAATTAGAGGATTTCATTTTTAAAAAATACTATCATATACTAATAATAATTCTTAGCAAGAATCGTCTTTCGCAAATTTCTATTTAATTTAGCCATTTTCAAGAAAAAAAATCATGAATATTTACAAATATATCCAAATTGATAAAAACGCATGTTTTGGTCCTTTACAGAAAGAGATAGCCTAACAGGAGAAGTTTGCAAAATACGTTGGTGTTTGAGGTCGCCGACTACGAATCCAAGGTCAGATGTATACAAATTTAAATAGGTGGATCCTAAATGGCGTTGAAAAGGATAGGAAACTCCTAATATTAAAATTAGGTTATCAGTAAACCACCATTTTTTTACTCAATGGACGTACGTGATAAATTTCAGCATCATGTAATAGAATATGACAAATTTTTATATTGTAGTGTATGTATAGGTACCATAATATCGACCCTGTGAATGTGTTATTCAGATTCCAAGTGGAATATACAGGGAATCGACAAAGATTTCCCTTGTATTATTTTATGTTGGATTTTTCAACGAGGTTTACATTTGAAGTAGTGACAAATCTATGATTTCAGTTACAAACATACCCTTACCCTTATTATATACCCATAGCTGGGATAAATATACGATAAAGATAAAGTCCTCATTATTATTCCCTTAGAAAATATTGTAAGCTCTTCTAAATGACCTGACCTTTGCATCTGATCGTGATATTTAACCCATCTTTAAGGTCAGAAGTATTTTTTTGTTCAAGAATCCAGCCTCTAAATCATACCTGGTACAGAGGTTTGATTTATCAACAAAAACAAATATCTAATCGTAAAGGTCGGTTGAATTTTAGGGTCAGATAAAAAAGTCAGGTCATTTAACATCTCAAGCTATAGGGCAATCATATCTTGGCAAGATAAGACGTTTAAGACGATCCAATTAAATCCACTAAGATATGTTTAACAACCTTTCTAAGTCTCCTTTAGTAGGCCGCTCCCATATAAGAGCGTGTAGACGCGTGCGTCCCGTGGATTTTTCAAATACCGGGGGTCTGATAGACTTATAAGACTTGGATCTGATAAGTCTGGTAAGTCTGTTGTAATACCAGGCATTTTACAAAAAGTATCAAGAGAACATTTCTACTTTAAATGGATTACCGGAACCAGAAGTTTTTTTTACATTAATTACTCTTTTTAATGTTTAATAAAATAATTTTTTTTTTAAACAACCACATATCTAAACTGACACAATGCTAATAGGTATAATCGTGTAACTCAAAATCTCGCGCTGACCGATTAGATTGAAACTGCACATACGATGCATGCAATATCTATCGTATAAAAATAGTTATACACTGCAGAATATAAAAATTAATTTAATTAGAGAATACGTCAAAAAAAATGTGTTTCGTTTATAATTGGGATAATAATGAATTTTAAGGAATAACCTTAAATATATTTATTGATGGGTAAATTGGAATTTGAAGTAGCTTAAGAGTAAAATACAGTAATTTGTTATTTTATCTATTAACCAGACAACATCTTTTGTTCCAGCTTTGTGAAAATCTAGTAGAAAATTTTTTCGTGCTGTTTTCAAGAGCTGCTTGTCAAATTGATAACATTTTATCTATTTTTATTACTGTCGTGCTCATAACATATAATATATTGCTATCAGTATGTCTACATTTCAGAAAAAGATGTATACTGATAGATGTGTTAATCCTTATAATAACCCAGGTCACGTAGGCAAAGAGTTAAGATGTATTTCTAAAAGTGTGCAAGTAGCATTCCCAAGTATTCCTCCCACAGCTAGAGTATGTAAAAACTGTAGACAGTTATTCTCGGTAAGTTAACATTCAGTGAATGAGACTGATGAGCTAGTTAGTTCAGCTGATCCAGTTCCCGATTCTTCGTGTTTAGTATTGGAAGATTCAGATGATGAGACGCTTTCACCAAAAAAAAAAAAAAAATACGTATGTTAAGAGAGGCTTCTCTAGAAAATATGTTACAAAATCTTATGGACAAGTTTTTAAGTTTATCTGCAAACGATCTTCTGCAAATAACAATTTTGACTATAACACCAAGTTGCTGGAGTATACGTGACACAGCGGAAGAGTTTTGTACCTTTATGAGAAGTGTTGTTGAAGCACAAGAACTGAGAAAATTTAATAGTTTGATAGCATTATCTCAGATAAAAACTGGAAAATTCTTACCTGATACTACTGTAAAAAGAGTTGTAGAGTTTTATGAAAATGATTTGAAGAGTCGAATAATGTCTAATAAAAAATACTGTTTCTGTAACAATTAATGATGCTAAGATTAAAATGCAGAAAAGATTATTTTTATGTGATATAAAGGTCCTTTATGGTCAATTCAAAGAACAAAATCGTACATTTCCCATTGGCTTAAGTAAATTTGCAGATCTCCAACCGAAATAGTGTGTATTGGCTGGTGCCAGCGCTACACATAGTGTATGTATTTGTGTACTACACCAAAACTTTAAGTTAATGATCGATGCTTCAAATCTACCTAAATTAACTCTGAATCATGAGAATAAAATAACGTCTTTTACAGACTCGTTCAAGATTGTTCTGTGTGACAATCCATCAGCATCTTGTTATTTGGGCGATTGTAAAAACTGCCCACATATTCAAAAGTTTTCGGATTTCATTTATGATATTTTGAGGGAAAATGGCATCTTGGAGGTTATTGTCTCATCTTGGCAAACAACTGACCGTTGTGCTTTTAAGAAAAAATATCTTCCAGTCGATGGTTTCGTTGATGATTTATCTACAAGACTAAAAACTCTTTTACCCCATCATTTTATTTCCAAAGCGCAGTCTCAATTTATATCAGACTTAAAAAATAATTTAAAAGAGGAGGAAGTCTTAGTACATACGGACTTTTCAGAAAATTATGCGTATGTTGCCCAAGATGCATCACAGGGATTTCATAACAATAATGCACAATGCACTATACATCCCACGGTTGTATATTATAAAGGAAAAGGAGTGGTACAGCATACAATTCTTATTTTATTATCTGACTGCTCAACACATGACACTATTACAGTGTACATAATGCAGCAACTGGTAATTCCAGAAATTAAAGAATTTTGCCCACAAGTCAATAAAATAATATATGTCAGCAACAGGGCTAAGTAACATTACAAAAATAAGTATCAAATGTCCACCCTCATCAGCCATGAGAAGGATTTTGATGTAATAGCTGAATGGCATTGTTACGCTACTGCACACGGTAAGGGCGCGTGTGACGGCGTAGGAGCTGACTTTAAACGAGAAGCATCCTGTGCTAATCTCCAAGCTGATTGGGCTAAAGCAATGTTGACACCAAAAGGCCTACTCGATTGGGCAACAGAAAAATTTAAGAACATACAGTTTTTTTTACTATAGCCCACAGCATCATAAAAAGACGCTAAAACATCTGACTAGAAGATTTTCTAAAGCTCCTGCTGTATCAGGCATATCTACAGCTCATCCAATTATTGTGATTTCTAATAAAAAATTAAAAATTATGAGATTTTATACAGCTCAGGATCTTATAAGGATTTTGCAGTATTATAAGTCGTTAAAACAATATATCATTTTAAATAAGATTTTGGATAAGAAAACTCTTTATGGTAAAAAAAGTGCTATTTGAGTTTAAGTCGCAGAAACTTTGAGTTACATTAGTACATTGTATTAAATAATATTGAAATTTATTGAGCATTGAATAATAAACATGACTGTTAACTGATAACCTAAGTTAATTATTAGGAGTTTCCTATCCTTTTTAACGCCATTAGGATTAACCATTGTAAATTTCTGTACACTTGACCTTGGATTCCTAGTTGGCGACCTTTAACACCAACGTATTTTGCAAACTTCTCCGGTTAGGCTATCTCTTTCTGTATGGGACCAAAACATGCATTTTTATCAAGTTGAACAAATTTTTGAATATTCACAATTTTTCTTCTCAAAAACGGCAAATTTGAACAAAAATTTGCAGGAATCTTTTAGTGCCCAGAATTATAAGTAGTGTACGATAGAATTTTTTTAAAATACAATCCGTTAATTTTTCGGAATTTCGCCACCATGTTGGATACACCATTTTTAAATTATGTACACCTGACCTTGGATTCATGGTCAGCAACCTTAAACACCAATGTACTTAAGAAACTTCTCCAGTAAGGCTATCTCTTTCTGTATAGGACCAAAACATGCGTTTTTATCAAGCTGAACGTATTTGTAAATATTCAAATTTTTTTTCTCAACAACGGCAAAATTAAATAGAAATTCGCAAGAGACAATTCTTGCTAAGAATTATAATTAGTATATGATAGTACTTTTTAAAAATAAAATCCTCTAATATTTCGGAATCGGGTCACCATATTGGATTTGCCATTTTGATTTTTTTAAAAGACTAGACAATTTTCAAAAGCCTATGATAATATGAAAAATTTAAGCCCAAAACGAATTTTGAAGATTGCTTTGAATGTTGGCCATTCGAATTTCCCAGTTGTTATATATATATATATATATATATATATATATATATATATATATATATATATATATATATATATATATATATATGTATATATATATACATGTATTTGACGATTTTTTTCCGGTCTTACTCTTTTTCGGCATTACTTCAAAGTATAGATGTAGAATTGGACTCAAATTTTTGACAATTCTGAAAATCTGTGATGTCTCGGTTAAACATTTATCAAGGGGACAAGTATTCGATTTTGGTTTCATCTTTCAAATGGTCTCCGTATGTTATACCTCTGCAACGGAGTTTTTTTAAACCTCTAGCAATTTCTTTTGGAGTGCAGACTCAACCTGCAAACAACATATATATTTTTGTTCACTAGTTATTAAATTACGCTTTTGGCAGAATAACAGAAACGTTAGTTTTTGATTTTCTTACAGAGTGCTGAAAACTATTACTTTTCCTTTGTCTTTCTCTTGTCTGGGTAATCCTGAGCCAAAAATTAGGAATTCTCCTTCAGTGAGGGTGGGTTAATATGGTTAGGATATGGCATCGACATTGTTAAAACACGTTAGGTTTTGGGGTAGCTTTCTTCTGCATTCTCTTCTTACAGCCTTCGACAGATTTTTTCTCGACAGAAGTTGACAGACAACGCCTATGATACGTATAATTAAGTAGTAAGCACATACCAAAATCTCATGATTAATCAAGAGACCTTCAAAAAGGCCTCTTAATTTTTTTTAAAGCAGCTGAGAAGGAGGTCATTCAGATTGGCTTTTTGCGTTCGTCTTAAACGTTAATTTAATTTTTTCTGCTCCACACTTGTTAATATTAGGCAGATACTTATTTGGAGACTCAGCAACATCTCTTAAAACGACTAGTTGCTCATGAATTATAAGATTACTTATGACTGCGCAAGCTTTACATTCATTTATGCGTAATCGTACGCATTTTCTCTGCCAACATGCACCAGCATGCTTAGAATAGTAGTAAAGAGTTTCATTGATAATTGTTTCCCATGATTTCGGCACCCATTTCACACCGTTTAAAGGATAGCTTCATGAAAACAGTTAAGTAATGGTCGCTACAATAACAAAAGAAGGTTATCGTTGATATTTAATTATTCAAAAAAATAGTCATCTGAAAAATTTTTTTATTAAAAAATGGCAAATGGAAGAAGTGAGCTGGAAAAATGACCCCTAATCGTACACATACTAAATCTCGGGACTATTAAAATTTTATTTTAGATGAAAAACACTGGAAAAATTATCCTTTTTATTTATTGCTGTAAAAGTCTATTTCAAAAACTGAAGTACACTTAGCTTTTAAAAAAAATAAATTGTTTACAACTATTTGTTGTAATTTTTATGTATGTGTACTGGGAATATAGCTTGTAAGAAAGATAGGAACGAGAAGGTTAAAATAAGTAAGGCCGACTTATTGATATATATAAGCACACGTGTATTCTAGTTTGCTGCTTATCGCATACAACGACGACTCCAAAAACGTCGCGCTCCCAGAGCCACGGAAAAATCTCCCCACCCTTTCTTTCTCTTTTCTTGTAGCAACGCTACATATTTGGTTGGCTCGCTTTATTGGAATCGTGCGCCATAATACAACACGTATACAACACTTTCCTCTCGCGATAAAAAAAAAAAAAAAAAAAAAAAAAAACAACTCATAAACATCTTACAATTAATTAATCTTATAAATATAATCTTTTAAATATACCGTGGGCCTTCTGTCTCGCACAGGTCTTTTTGGAGCATCAGTGATTCTTTGTTGTGGATTTATTTTGGCCCTACTATTTATTGTGCCGAATTCGTTCTCGACGATAGAATCGAAATCTTTGACATTCATTTGTTTTTCTTGCGGAACATAATAATCTATACTTTCGTTTTTATTCATAGTTCTATTCGCTCGCAGCTGATCGATATGTCACCGCTAGACTCTACCATCGTCTAGCAAAATGTTATAACGTAATTTCCCCGTCTGGTTTTGCACCTTTCCGAAACACCATTTAGCAGTACCTGAATAATTTCTCGCACTTACTCTTTCTCTGATTTCAAACTTTTTGCACTTTTTATCCACATTTACATCTTGGTACTTATGATTTTCAGGCGGTTTGAATAAGTCGAGTTTACACTTAATTTGCCTACCGAAAAGTAGTTCTGCCGGCGTCACGCCTGTGCCTGTGTGCGGCATCGTTCTGTATTGAGCTAGGATTTTTTGTAAATCTGCTTGTAAATTTTGTGTACTCTTACATTTTTTTAGCACTAGTTTTATAGTTTGTACGAATTTTTCAGCTTGACCGTTGGTGGCAGGGTGGTAAGGTGCTGTACATTTATGAGTGATGCCGTTTTTCTTCAAAAAATTTTTAAAATCGTTCGACCATTATCAGATACAAGAACTGAGGGATTCCCGAATCTCGCAAAAACCTCCTTACAAATAATCATCGTTGTATCTGCTAACATATTATTAACAATGTAGACCTCAGGCCACTTAGAAAACGCGTCGATTAAAATAAAAAAAAACTTGTTTAAGAAAGGTCCAGCGAAATCCACATGAACTCGCTCAAAAGGCTTTGCTGGAGTTGCCCAAACATGTTTTTCGGTTACGTTTGGACTATTTCTAACACTTTGGCACAATTCACAACTTATAACTAAATTTTCAATGTCGTGGCTAATATTTGGCCACCAGCAATGTCCCCAAGCTAAACCTTTCATTTTTGATATTCCGAAATGTCCAATGTGCAATTGGTGTAATACGCCCACCGTTAGTATTTGTGGAATTACAATCCTGTGGGCACGGACTAAAATACCCTGTTCTCAAGAAAATTCCTGTAAATCAATGTTCCACGTTCCTTTAACATTTAGGGTTTTCCCGCTTTGTAAAGCTATGATGATCTTGTTTATAACGTGATCACGTTTTTGAGTCTCTTCAACATTTTTTGCGGTAATAGGTAGGGTACAAATTGTATCAATATAAAAGATATCAATTACATCACTGTTTGAGGCGCTATCATGTAAGGGTAGTCTAGATAAACAGTCAGCGTTGCCATGCTTCTCCAATCGTCTAAACTCAATATCGTAATTGAAACCGCGCAGAAAAATTGCATAGTGTTGCATCCTCATTGCATTATAAATTGGTAACTGTTTTTTCTGTGCAAAAATCTGAGTTAGGGGGCGATGATCGATAATCAGTATAAATTTGTTTCCATATAGATATTGATAAAATTTCTTAACCGCGAAAACCATGGCATACGCCTCCTTATCGATCTGACTGTACTTACATTGGGTAGAGTTTAGTATTTGTAAAGCAAACTGAATAGATCGTTCAATACCATATTATATACCCGCAATAACTAATTTAAGATTTAAAAAATTCACACTTTCTTTCATTTACTTTGATATTATACTTGTTTAAAATTTCTAAAACTAGTTCTAATTTATTTATATAATTCTGTAAATCTTTTCCCGCAATCCTAATATCATCGAGAAAAACCTTTACGCCTGGAAAACATAAGATATTTTCCATAGTACTTTGCCAAATAGCCGGTGCTGAAGCTATCCCGTACATGAGCCTTTTACATTTAAATAGACCTTTACGAGTTGTAATAGTTTAAATCTGAGCACTCTCTGCTGATACTGGTAATTGTAAATAGGCCTGTTTTAAATCGAGTTTTCCAAAAAGGTTGCAATTTGCTAATTCGCAAAATATTTCATCAATATTTGGCAAAGGGTGCTCATTTACAATTAAATGTGGGTTTACAGTTACGCTGTAATCACCAAAAATTCTTACAGTATTATTTTTCTTTAAAATAGGTACGATTGGAGTTGCATACTCTGAGGCGTCCACCTATTCTCAAACCCCCTTCCTTTGTAAATACTCTAATTCTTTTTCCACCAAGGGTATTATTTTGAAAGGTAGGGGTCGGGGCTTTAGAAAAACGGGACGCGCATCAAGTTTTAGATTGAACGAAGCTTTAACTTTTTTAATTTGTGACAAATCGTCTTTAAAAACATTAATGTACTTTTTGTGGATTTTATTTAAATATAATTTTTCGTTAAAGTTTTGAATTTCTAACTGAAAAACCGGGCAAAATAAATTATTTGCCCCTTTTACTTCGATCAATCTGTGAATCCATTCTTCTCCCTAATAGCGGCACTTGCTTAATGTTTGTTAAATAAAAATTAAATTTAAAATTAATTCCTTCATACGTGACTGTGACACTAGAGTATTCCAGAACTTTAATAGGTGTTCCACCAAACTCAGCCAGTCATAAATTTGTATTGTATATTTGAATTTCCGGGAAAAATTTCTTCACGTCTCCTGCATACATCAGCGTGACTGCCACTCCACTGTCGATATTAAAATCAATCCATTTTCTATTCACTTGAAGAGATGTTATGAATTTTTTTCGGGTTTCAATGCCTTCCAGTATAAAAATGTCCTCAGGCTCACTATTATCTGAGATTACTTGATCAACAGTGTGCGTGTTGAATTTATTTTTGAAACACGCTTTCTGAATGTGCCCTTGCTTTTGACAATATTTACAAGTAATCGAGGTAGCCAGACTACATACGTTGGCTTTGTAGCCTGGAATGCCACATCTATAACACCGTATGTTTACTTTTAAAGTTTCACTAGTATTGTAACTGGCCTTGGATGTTGTATTTTCCATTCCTTTGATTTGTTTTTGCTGCTTCTTGTAATGCTTCTTGCTGGCATGAATATAGTCAACTGCCTCCTGATTTTGATTTATAGCATTTGTCTCTCTTTCAGAAAGTTCCATTGCCAACGCTGTTTGTGTAGCCTTATCAAAGGTAAGATCTTTTGTTTCCAGGAGTCTACCTTGAATTCGTTTACTTGAAATCCCAAAAACAAATTGGTTTCTTAGATCTGTTTTTTGAAAAGCACCAAAATTGCACGAAGCACTGATTTTTGTAATTGCATTAGTGAAATCTTGTACACTTTCTCCAGCTTGTTGCCTTCGACAACTGAATTCGAAATTTTCAGCAATCTCTAAAACAGCTGGAGCGTAAAGTTCTTTGAGCTTGTTAATTAATGTATCGTACGATTTTTCATAAGAGTTTTCTGACCCATAACTGTCGCACAAATTGTTGAACGTGACCTCACCCTCGTGGTGTAAAAGATACGGCACTTTATCCTCAGCAGCCAATTTCATTATTTTGAAAGCGCCTTCTAAACGCTGTATCCAACCATCCCAATTCGATGCGTTGGGAACAAAAGGTTGTATTTGAAGACTCGGAGTTTGGAAAATTTTGTTTCTTCCCCCTGCGTAGTAGTTATTTTGTTTGCAATTGAATTATTTATACGTAATAAATATAATATAATAATAAATCACTTGGGCACTTATTGAACTTTCGAAGTCAAATTTATACTATCAAACAACCCACGCTGTCTGTATCAAAAACTAGATGAATTGAAATTTAAAATTAAACATCACACGCATAGTTCGGAACTATCTCGTCGCCAGTTTGTTGTAATTTTTATATATGTGTACTGAGAATGTAGCTTGTAGGAAAGATAGGAACGAGAAGGTTGAAATAAGGAGGGCCGACTTATTGATATATATAAACACACGTGTATTCTAGTTTGCTGCTTATCGTATACAACGACGACTCCGAAAACGTCGCGCTCCCAGAGCCGCGGAAACATCTCCCCACCCTTTCTTTCTCTTTCCTTGTAGCGACGCTACATATTTGGTTGATTCGCTTCATCAGAATCGCGCGCCATAATACAACACGCACACAACACTATTGATACAAAAGTTACTGAACTACTAGCTCAAAAAAATAACACTTAAATAATGAAACCTTAAAAAAGTCATATTAGTGGAAATAAAAATAGTTTATTCAGAGCCTTCTCATATTTTTGATTCAAACATTAAAATTTTCATACAAGAGTCTGTTTGAAAGCCATTGAAAACATTGTATGATTGTTATAATTACCAAAAGAGTATAACTGTAATGAACTATTATTCTAATGTGCATAAAATTTTTGATTATTACAAATTTGTGTTTTAACAAAAGTATTTAAGGAACTACAGTTAAAATTAAAAGTTTTTCTAAAATATACCTTTTATTTGTTTTAATACCTAATAACAAGCATCATTGTTGTAACACATTATGAAACTTTAACTTTAAATTTAAATTCAGTGAATACTAAGATTGAGGTCTTTCTACTGTACTAAAATAATATCTCTGTGAATCTTTTACTAAATGATGTACGGATTAAGAAGTAAAATTTTAAATAAAAAATGGTAATATTTTTAATGATATAATATTACAAAGAAAATGAAACAATATTTAAACTAACTAAAACTGATACAAGCAAGACTTATCAATTAAATTTCGGTTGTGTTATTTATTTTAGTGACATGTAATTTAAATATTCGAAGTATGCAATATGCTACTGGAGTCAAACAATTTTCGATTAAATTGTGAAATCATTTAACTTCTGTTAAATGAATGCAATAAACATTAAAAAATACTTATATTAATTAAACGTTGCAATAATCTTTTACTGTTTTGCTTGATGCAAATGTACTACATAAAAAAAATAAGCTGCTGATGCTGGAAAGTTACAAGCGCAAGATTATCATTCTTTTTTTTTAATACCTTAGAACCAGATTTAAATAAATTCAAAAAAATTTATGATCCAATGATGTTTACTTTGATGTTTCCATTAGAAAATTTAGGTTGGAGTCGAAATACTTTTAAAAAAATGTGAACAAAAAGAATAGTTAACTTTATTACAACATTATTTGTGCAGAGTATTTTACAGACCTTCGGATAAAAATTTTAATGTCTTATTTTACGCTAAAAGACTGAGATGAAAATTTTTCAAAATGCATATGTTATAGAAGAAAATCATTTTAAATATTATTTTTGATCGAGAAACATAAAAGATTTCATATTATCAAGGTTGACTAAATCCTAATAGAAACAAAATTTAAAATATTCTTACAAATTAATAAAAGTACAGAAAAACTGTGTAATATTTGTATACTACCCTTGACATATATAAGTGGACTATCTTACAAGCAACGAAATCAATATGCAGTGGAAATTATAAGAAATTATAAAAAAGTATTGACCCAATTCAGCGGTCAGTAAAAGACATGAATTATGTAGAGTTCGAGCAGCTTCGGGTTTGCCAGTCATAGTACTAAAATATGGGTTGATGTATTCGTATTGAATGTGGAAAATTCACGATAAGTGTGATAGAGTCATGATGACAATGAGTCTGAATTATTTAATGAGGCTATTAAAAAACGAAGTGAAATTCTTCACACATGGAGAATAGGCTATAGGTATATACCTTATATACTCTATACAATAATTTATTAACCCTTAACGCAATATTTAGAAGAAAGCCAGAGTAAGATAGAAACGTTTTTGGTCCTAACAATGTTAGTGATTCCACGCAAACATCTTTGGTAAAGGTTTTCACATATCTATAACACGTGTTATTTATCTTGTATTTGTAGCAATGTCTCTATTTATCGAGTTATCTTATTTGCAGTTGTCATTTTCTTAATAACTCACCAATGATTTTACCAGCGATGATGTAGAACCCTGTTTCTTTGCCTTTATCCTAACTGCATACATTTAATGACTTAAAGGAAACACAAGATACGAGTACTTTAAAATTAAGTTTAAGTTAGTTATTTATAAGATTTTACTAGTTCAGACTGATAGAAAAGAAATTTAGCTCTTATGAAAGTAGACAGAGCTAGTGTTATTTGAAATAATTTTATTCACTTGGTTTTGGCACAGCCATAGAAGAACAGCGATGTATAGGATACAAGCCTACTTGTCACTATCAACGCCTTGCTAGGACTGTTGCTCTTCACGAACTCTTATTCTCTCATTACTTTGGATTTCTTCCACTTAGTATAGCATTTTTCTTTTTTGTATGAAGTGAAAAAATATTCGGTTAAAATGCTATACTTGATAAACAATTTTTTTCGTCATATTATTAATATACAAGCTTTATAAATAAAAACAAGTTATGTATATCAAAATTTTTTAATACACAAAATGGATCTTTTTTGTAACGTTATATTTACACACATTTAGAAAAATGTCAAGATATATTTATAGAATTGAATTCAATAAACGAGATTCAAAACTTACTTGGATTTTAATAACTTTACGTCCTCATAATAAAATTGTTAACATTAATGACATAAATAAATGTATATTGGCAGAAGCACCTTTAAACAATGAGAAACAAAAAAATGTAAAATTATGTATATGTAATACCTTGGGATGTAAGGTATAGTACACATTCATAATGTAGAAAATAAAAAAATAATAATTTTGTGAGAGCTTCAAATAGTTTTACTTCCTCAGTTAAATTTGGTAAGTAAACGTATGTCATTTGCTTATAAAAGATGAGTATTCTAAGTACAAGCGTATAAACAATATTTTGGACAGTAATTTACACCAAAATAAAAATAGTAAAAGAAAAATTACAGTTAACGATGCGATGGTTGTACGATACGATCAATTGTCTTCATGAAATACGATTGCTATATACATGTATTGATGTATTAATTGTAGATATCCAAGTTTAATGGAGGCAGCTGAAAAAACTACAAGAATTTTCTATCTTTGTAAAAGTCATGGAGTCTTAAATTTACCAGTGCATCTAAGAAGCTAACAAAAAATGATTAAAAAAAAATATCTTATGAAAGAACTGATTTGTAGTTAGAAACTTTAATTAACTGCATGGCTGGAATACAATAAGACATACAATTTTTAAGAATATACTAAATACTGAAATATTCATAAATATTAAACAATTAATAGTAAAAAAGAAAGTTATGATTAAACGGGATCAGAGAAGTTAATAAAATTTTCAACCGATTATAATTTTACAAAAAGAGCAAGAGCAATTTGGTTAAAATTAACTTTAAAAAAAAAGGTACTAAATCTTTTAAAGTTTTATTAATAAACAAGAAAATCAAACATACTGTTAAAGAAGCTTCGCTTAGTACAGGGCTAATAGCCCATGAGTCTTAAATTAGTAAAGTTTCCGAAGAGACAGCAAATGTTGTAAGACTTTATGTTATTTGTGGATGAAAGGGGTGGAAAAAAGTGTGAGGGTAGAAAAACAGAGTGAAAGGCTTTACCAAAATGTTATTGGGTTAATTTTAAAAATAAATAAATAGTGATTTATATTTCTTGAGGGAGGCTGAAGACAAGCCAGGGGAGTTGACAATGGGCATGTGTACAGCATTACCTGAATTAATATATAATATAGAAAGCAATGTATGTGAACGTACGTGTTTGCGCGTTTATGTGTGTTTGAAGAGTTTAAGTGGGGGGAACTTTTACCATATCTTATATAAATATCTGCACAAAAGAAAGTAAGCTGATGACAGTGCTGACTGCTGGCATGCTTAGTCCTGGTCAATCACAAGAAGTCATCGCTAAAGCTATTGCATGTATGATGTGACAAAATCGACAAATTTGTTTTTATCGAAAATCACCAAATACAGCTGAAAAAATTTTTACTTAAAAATTGGCAGTATAGTTTTTATATTATAAATAAGATGCAATCTTAAAAATACTTATGTTATAAGGAAAACAATTTTTATTAGTTCTAACATCTGCTATGACTATGAACATGCATCAAGGTTAACGTTTTAATAATATGAGATCATACCTAAAAAAACCTTATTTTCTTATGGAATGATTTCCTTAGATGAAATTTTTGTTTTAATAGAAAGAAATAACATGTTAAAAATATTGTTTAAGAAAATTTTTTTTTTATCACTTATTGTAGTAAGAAAATAAATAATAAATAATTAAGAGATATCATATCTTGATAAAACTAGTAGCGTTAATAGATTTTCAACTATTCAATAGTAATAAAAAACATAATGTATTTTTTACTCACAATGACACAATTTGCTTTCAAAATAAAAATTGTACAAGTTATTGCAATAGTAATTGTTCTATTAAATAAAGACAACTATTAAAGATAAAATGTTGGACTATGTTCTCCCATCAACTTTACTTGCTTCTTTTTTAGAGGAAATAAACTCATTAAAAAGTAGTCTAATCTTTGTCTAATATTTTTGACACCTTTTCATTATTTATTAGTGTACACTTTATTCTCCTTTTTCTAAGAGGTCTTAAAAATGGGAGATAAAATATAGACTTATAAGTAATAAAGAAGTTTTGTTTGTGAATAAAATAGTGAAGTCAGTTATTTTGTATTTGTTTTAATAAATTTGTTATTGTTAATCTTAAATCTTCAATAATACCTCATACTTTACCAATAAAAGCAAATTTTTGTACAGTTATAAAAAAGTTTGAGTTATAATATTTTCTTATGATTTTCATGTCATTTTCACTATCACAATATACATTTCTTGAAGTATTTGTAAAAAAAGTACTTGGAGAAATACTCAACAATGTGTGAAAATCAAAGAGTTTAATGACACATAGGTGGGCTCGTTAAAATGCAAAGGCGATGTTATAAAAGAATCACTAAATTTATAATACACATTCTCACGTCAACTCATAATTGTTAATCTAATTTAAAGACGAGATTAAAAGGTTTTATTTCATCGTGATTAATTGGGCTCTATTAGATGACTCATAAAATTAAGCTGCCTCAGTAAATCAGTACCTATACGGTCTCTATTATTCTATGACTAAGTTTGATTAAATCTTGTATGTATATAAGTATTGTGTTAAATAAATGCATATTACGAATTCAAATGATAAACATAGTTTAGCAATTATATCAACAAAAAAAATTAAGTATATCAAGAACCTGACACCTAAAAACGATATAAAGTGAAATCCATACAAACTTAATAATGATGACAGTTTAAGTATGGAATATAAAAGTTAAACTTTATCTGTACGTGTAACGTATGCGCGCGCGCGCGCGTGTGCGTGTGTGTGTGAATTCAACTTTTTAAGGGGTCTACGAGTAATGGCAAGAAGTCAGAAGGTGATGTAAAGTCTAGATAAATCACGTGGACGTCTGTAAAGCGTCTACTAGGACTGTTAGGGGCACGGAAAAAAATTTTATTTGTCTAAATATCAGAAGAAATAACTAAATTTTGTTCTATTTCTGAATGCTTGGTATAGGAACAGTGGGTTGTGATTGGAGGACACAAGGAACTGTATTACATACGAATATAATACCCTTTATTATATGGTAATTTTTGAGGGTCACTCCACATATCCCCTTCTATTCCCTAGCCTCCATTTTAATTTTAAACAACCTTTTTCAGTGTGTGTGTGTGTATGTGTAACTATATTCTAAATAATAAATATGACTATTTTTTATAATAATTCAGGTGAATTGAGCGATGAACTCTTAACAGTATATTTTCAATGGTCTCTACAATGCTTCTTATAATAATAATTTGTTTAACAACAAACTTTTCAAAGGACCAACAAGACGACTTGACGCTAATAAATTATGAGGAATATAATATTTTAAATTTATGTATTAGCTTTTTGCTGAATTCTATTTAATTTATTTAATCCACATCAAGTGCAGACAAGTGGCTTATTTTTTTGATTACTCTAGAAAATATTTTTGTTCATACAACACCTAACGTAAAGAAGGTGTTGTTGACACATTTTATTTACAGACCTCTACAAACATATTTTACAATACGTATTTGAGATTTAAAACCTTCATTTGATCTATAATGTTGTGTTATGTTTTTTTTCTTCAAGTCATTTGTCTGCATCAAAAATAACTTGATACATACTATCCCCATAAACTCAAACCATTTCTTACTCATGAGAGAACGAAGATTAAAATTATATTAAGATATTTTGTGTCTTGTATCAAATTGAGATACATAATTATTATAAGTGGTGCAGAGGTAGTGAATAGTGCACAATATAAACATCTTTGTTTTTGTACGCAATGAGTTGTTTACTTATTTTCTTAACCTATTTGTAGATTATTGGTAACTGTATATACAAAATTTAATTAATTCTAATTAATAATGTAGGTTTGAGCATAAAGTACACAAAAAGTTAAGTCCCACACTTACAAGTTTACAAGTTTACACAAGTATAAAATGTTAAAACATAGAAGTTTAAGCTGCTTACTCGTCGCCCAAGAGTTAAAATAAACAATACAACATAGTTATAGTAAAAGCTTCGCCATCATCCAGCAGCACAAGTAGTACTAGTAAGCTATATCAAGATACTTTTTCTCTAATATCACCGTAGGAAATATATAATGAGCTTGTAAAAGATGCATGATCTATGTATTTGAATAAAATACAGCGTGTAATTGCTAGCAGTTCTCGGTCAATTGTTTCAAATACAATGCTAAAATAAAGATCATAAATAAAAACACTTTATTCTATTAGAACAACATAACCTTTTGTCATATAATGAACTTTGGCATAATCAATTATGACATTTTTATGACAAGTTTTTTTTTGACCAACATAAAGTTTTTTTACTGTAAAACTCAGCTTTCAGATTTATTAGATGAAATATAAATACTAAGTTCAATCTATGACTGTAATATGATTAAAATAAAATAAATTGAGGAATTTTGTTCAAAAATTACAGCATGATTATTGCGACAACAATTATTTTATGGTTGTATAAAATTTTTAATATCAATTTTTTACCTTTTAATTTTGGTAAGATCATCTTTATGGCATAAATCATTGTTTTCTGGCATACGTCCAGAAAGACAAGCTTCATACAAACGTCTTCCAATTTTTTGCTGTATATCATTAATTGTTCCTCGAAGAGATTTAGTAACCTGAAAAAAATAAAGTTCTTAGTTTTTGTATCATTGTAAACAAACCTACCATATTATTTAATAATATAAGGTTTTTAAAAAAAATGGTAACTTTTAAGAGGTCTTTTATGTATGACAAAGAAAAAGTTCTTAAATGATTTGTTAAATATTTCTTCTCGACTTCACATTTTTTGTATTGAATCAGAATCACTGTAAGCAGCTTGTGTGTATATATATATACTAGTAGGGCTTACGTCCCCCTGCACGCACTGCGCGCAGACCCCCCAACTTTTGAATATTTTATAAGAAATACATTTTTACAATTTTTGTGTATTTACTCTTATTTATTCTTAACTTTTTCATTTTTCAAATTTAAAAAACTTATTTTAAATAAATTACATGGGGCTCCATCGTTTGAAGACGTTAAAAACCATAATGGAATAATATATAAAAATTTCAGGGATACTGCAATTGCAATGGGTTTAATAGAACATAATTCTGAAATCGACAATATTTTTGAAGAAGCCATATTAATTATATTTCCATACCAGTTAAGACAATTTTTTGCTTGATTTTTGATTTCAGAAAACGTTTAAGGAGATAAAATATGGAATGAATATAAAAAATATTTTACGAAAGACTTTGATAATTATAATAATAATTGTGCTCTACATGTTAATCAAATTTTGGAATCGGAAGGAAATCATGTGAGTCTTTTAGTTTACTGACACCAACCATTAGCAACTATATAAATAATTGCAATATTAAGGAAATATCTTTCAGTAAAAAAATTTTTGATATAATGTACACAAATTTAAATGAAGATCAAAGAAAAATTTTAAAAACTATTTGTAAACAAGATGAAAAAGTATATTCCATAGATGGTCCTGGTTAATCCAGAAAAACTTACTTATATAAGACACTCATTTACTATTTTATTTCTAGAGGTAAAAATATTTTGTCTATGGCTTAGACAGTAATTGCATCTGTATTACTACCAAAAGGTATGACCAGTCACAGAACTTTTCATTTATCTCACGTTGAGAGACTTGTGTAATACAAAACTTTGCTTTGGTGATAAATTAATAGTATTAAGAGGAGATTTCCGACAAATCCTTCCAGTTATGAAAAACGGTGATGGAACTATAATAATAGAAGAAACTATTAAATCATCATTTTTATGGAACTTCTCCAAAATTTTAAGATTACAAAATAATATCCGTTCTAGTAATAACGAATTTTCAAGATTATTGTTAAGAATTGGAGAAGGGGACATGGAAACATTTAACATTCCTAAATCCTGGATAACAGATGATGTCTGTACCAAAATATCTGGTAATTACAGCAACTGTTTTGACAATAACGTGATACTTACTTCACATAATGAATATACTTTTTTTTCAAACTATTAGATTTTAAGTAAATTACATGGAGAAAAAAAAACTTATTGCAACATCGATACTGCAACATATAAAGGTGCTGATAAATCAGGTGATAATATTTACATAAATTTTGCCGTAGAAATGTTAAACAACATTCGTGAAGGCTTGCCACCTCATGAACTTAAATTAAAAATAGGTACAATAGTAATGTTAATTCGAAATTTGAGTATATTAGACGGATTATGTAACAATACACGATTGCAAATCACTAAATTACTGAAGTATAACGTAGAAGGCGAAATAGTAAAGGGAGAGAAAATTGGTAATAAAGTTTTTAATCGAAGAATTACATTAAATACTGGAAATACTTCATTATTACCTTTTATTTTATGTAGAAAACAATTCCCATTAGTTGTAGCATTTGCTGTGACTGTAAATAAATTTTAAAGTCAAAGTTTTGATAATTTTGGATTATACTTAAAAAAACCTTTATTTTCTCACGTTTAATTATACGTGGCTTTATCAAGTTGCAAAAATAAAAATAGAATTTTTGTTCAAGTCGATACAGAAAATAGTTTAGAGATTAAAAATATAGTTTGGAAAGAAATGTTTGAATATAATAATGTATATAATATTCGTAACATGATTTGATTATTATTTTTCATGTATAGGTAAAATTTATTAACTAATAATACATATAATTAATGTATATCCTGTTTATTCATTGTACCAATTTCAGCATTAATTTAAAACAGAATAGAAATGGACGTAAGTCTTCGTGGTTTAATCAGGCTTTATAAGATGACTCATAAAGTGATGCGAAACTTTCATTGTTTATATTGATGATACTCTAAATTTAACTCAAGTTTATGCACGTAAAAAGAAGAATTGTGTATTACAGGACTATATAAGTGATGATAATATAATAATTATGCCATGAAAAAATTCGTGGGGGTCGGTGGGAGGGCCGTAGGGGATAGGTGGGGGGATGTGGGATGTTTTGAGAAAAAATACTATACAATATTTCCATGTGATTTGGTAGGAATGTGGTTTTAGACTTTAACACATTGACAGGGCTGGCAAAATGCAACGTTACAAAATGCTAACAAAAAAAGTCAGCCCACCAAAAATTTTATGCTTACAAAGAAACCAAGAGATTAAATAAATTGAAATACAATTGATTGTATTTAAGTTTAGCTGATTAAAGTATTGTGCACTAATCTGTAACTATTTGATTAAATATTAAAACATACATTGTTATTATCCCATGAAGCCATACGTGGTTGAACCCCCTGGCTTGAATAAAGACTTATACTATACTTCTACACTGTACATATAATATTCTGTGGGGGGCAGGGGGGGTCATAAATAAATGCGTGGGGGGTCAGTGGGGGGCTGTGGGGGGTTTTGAGAAAAACTATGATATGTCAAAATAAGCAAGAAAATAACAGATTTTTACCTTATTTTGTGAGGGGGCGCGGCCGGGCGGTGAGGGGCAAATGGGGGTTGGTGGGGGTTTGTGTAGAATGCCTTACTGAGTTAACTATATAATATAGGAAGATATATATATATATAAATTCTTACGGGTAATTGTTGTAGTCCGATATTGGCAAATATAGCCTCAAGTCTCCTAGAAGATAAAGTGGTACCAGAATTATCGGAGTCTATATTGGTTTATAGAAGATTTGGAGATGACTGCTTCTAAACTGTACAGATACTGATAATGTATTTGGAAAATTTAATTTATATATTAAATATATCCAGTTTATGGCGGAAATTAGTAATCAGACTATTTCTTACCATTTTCAGAAATAAAAACAAGTATAATGTATAATGATATTTATTTGGTTAACTTGTAAGGCAAGAGCTCCTCCTCAAGCAATTTTTTCAACTTTTTTGTTATCAGAATATTTATGTTGAAAAGCAATAGTAGTAGGTTTGATTAACAAATACTTCAAATTGTATGATGCTATATTGAAAATCAACAAAATTAATTTTAATAAGGTGTGATTGGAAAATTATTTTCCCACTTGTAAATAAATTTAGATATTAAGCGTTTTCATGTAACTTCATCACTGGTATAACAAGCAATATTTGTGATACGTATGTATCATAAAATGTATGGGCTCATATATAGATAAAGGTGCTGTTTCAAGCACTCTTATTCTATCCATGTCATTTTATGATGGTAAATAATTTTTTAATTGAATCTTTAAAAACTGAAAGGTATAAATTTGATAAAATTTCCAACTTTTTGTAAGAATAAAAAAAATATTTTCCCAGATGTGGATCAAATAGTCTAATTTCGTTATACTTTTATCTTTCGACGTTTTAAAATACAGTTGAAAAATTATTTACCAGTATAAAAGGACATGGATGGGCTAAGAGTGCTTGGAACAGCACTTCCTTCATACATAAGCCTAAAAATTTATGTACTGTGAAATATTTCATCAGCTATTTTTAACATTTCAAGAAATTATGTTCCATTATTGTGATTAGAAATTAATTTAAATCAATGACGCTCGGAGTCCTTAGCACTATATTGTTAAACTATTTTCTATGACAAGTCAACCTATTGTTAAATTATTTTAAACTTTATCTGATTCACTCAAATTGTTGTTACTTAACCAAAATAACAGTTTTCAAGAATATTACCATAGCGAATCTTTTTGTGCGAAATTTTGGCAAATATTTCTAAAACATAAGAATTAAATTATTGTAAACTTGGAAAAATATTTTCATCTGCTTAAATGATGTTAGATAAGAAATTACAGCAACCATCTAAACGATAAAAGGTTAAGGTACTATATTTTATATAACTATAATCTATCCGTTATGACATTATTTAGTACCAATCTCATGAGTAATTAAAAAAAGGTACTTAGAATTAGGAAATGTAAGGTCAAGTTTGTCATGTGACACCTAAATCTCTGACAAATAATTCTAATAATCTTGTTGACAGCAAATTACATGTACATATATATCTGTACTAGTAACCCTTTGTGAACTCCTCGCCCAAGCCCCTGATTTCTGAATCAGTTAAATACTTCATTTTTTCCGGTTACTTTTTGGAGCATTAAGAACATAAAACAATTTTTATAAAGTACTTGAAGAGTCAAAACGAAAGTTGAGTAAATTTATTAAAAACCTTTTTATAAATTTTTATGAAAATTTTTTGCCTTGTTTCTAATCGCAGAAAATATTCTAGAAAATAAAATTTAAGAAACATTTTAAATCATTTTAATAATTATATAGTGTTTCCGGAAAAAAAGGTCTAATAGGTGCTTTATACTTCACTTTAACTACCTAATATAGGATTCTAATTAGGCCTAATATTAAATACAGATGAGAATATTTAAAGAGTAACAAAAATGAAAATAAAAAAATGGTAGTTATACTCTCTGGCTGTAATGAACCTCTCTGATCATAAACTATGGTTTTCAAAATTACATATGAACGAACAGATGAAATTTTTTTTATTCATGGCCCAGGAGGTTTAGGAAAAACGTACTACATAAAACGTTAATTTATTGTTTCTTTTCTCGTAAGAAATAATTTTATTTATGGCATGAACTGATATAGCATCAATATTACTTCTGAAAGGAATGACCAGTCGTATGATATTTTGTTTACCATTAGACTTAAACAATGTAAAAAGTTCGTTCTTCGGATTTGAATCCGGAAATAAAATTCAAAAGAAGTAGATTGAGTTATTTCTAAAAAAAGCCTTAGAAATAGTTGAAAAAACATGTCATGATGAATGTGATACAAATATCTATTTTTACGTAAATATCCACATCGGTAACAGGTGGCAACTTCGGAATACAAAAGAGTTTTAGTAAAATCATCCATTTTGGACAGTTAAAAAAACGCAATCAACGTTGTTTTTCTCGGATTTTCAAGAATTTATTAAATGTTTTACTGATTGATTTTAATTGTTTGATAATTTTCAAGATGAGCATCTAAATGTAAGACTGCAGGATACCGTGCGTGAATCTCAATATCAAAAAAACGCCAAAACCTCTCAAAGGAAAAAATGTAGCGTCCATCGGCATAGTTTACGATTTCGTCAATATTTCCAATTGAAAAAGTAGCACGATCTGTTCCTTTTTTGATGTATTTGCAAATATATTCAATTGCTCGCACTGAATGACAAAATTCCACAATAACGTAAGCAGTGAAACATCGAGATAAAATCGGTGAGTACGGAACAACCCAACGGTTATCAATTGGTACATCTTTGCCACAAATTGTAACTATGGAACTGTGACCTCCATCTGCAGGAGATCTTCTTCGATAAGTAGGATAGCCGTCATCTGCAGTTTGAGTTTCTTTTACGAAATTCCGAGGATACTGTTTTGTATATCTTCTGTTATTCATATATGGTGAAGTCATGTTAAGTTCCCCGCAAGGCCCCTGAATCATACTTTTTGAAAAAATATTAAACAGCAAGAGATCTTGTTAAGGATTTGGTAATTAAGCTTAAATTATATTGTCTATTGCATCTGACTGAATTTTTGTTTTTAGAAATAAAAATGTGTGCATGTGAGGTAGGACTCGTTTTTGCCATTCGACACTGTTGATCCAAGCATAAACTTCTCCGTAAATTGCTTTTTTAGTGAGAACATCTATAAGTTTTCTTAGTTTTGAGTGAAAAATTCTGGAAACAATGTTATGCCTATCTAAAGGTTTTTTGTTTTTGTGTAATTCATTTTTTATTTCCAACCACTTAGGTTTTCATGTGAAAGTAATGAATAAACATGGACGTCCAAACGCACGCACGTACGTCATTGCATCTTGAGTCTTTTCATGCATGTATCGTAGTAAGCCAGTGAATCAAGAAGGTTAAATAACTGGCTATCTAATACTGGTGAGTTTAATTTTACTATTATTATTGACTGCATCTTGTAAATAAATGTAATTTTCGGCACGCAGTTGTTTTTGATGTGTTCGCAAGTAGAGCAAATGCTTTGTGATCATTTTTGCCATCATATCAACCACAAATTGATTAAGTAAGTTATTATGATATAGCAGGTAGTTAATACTGTCGATTCTCAATATAAATCTATAAGAGCAGAATTGCATGCAAGAAAGTTTTGTTTGGAAGATTGTTTAGTGGTGTATCAATAGAATATCCATTTTCTCCGAAAACAAACATTAGAGCATATTGCAAAGAGTCGTGTAATTGGTGGAGCTCAGAAACTAGCTCAAAGTGCCCAAGTCGACTATGTAGAACAATATCTCTGGGACCTTTTTCTTCGTGAACTATTAGTGCAGCAACTTCATTAACCCTCGGTGCGTTGTATTGTCCCCAATGTTCATCAACAAGGGTGCGATCAGCATAAATAACCAATCTTAAGTTTTCAAGTTCATTGACTGTTCAAGATTCGTAATTATATTAAAAAAGTCTTTATAAGGGGATTGAAATCATGCATAATTTTTTGCAATGATTCAATCAAAGTTTTTTTTAGGGCGTTATCTTGCCGAATAGAGATTTGTTCTGCTTCAGACAAAAAAATAGATTTGTAAGCACTGCGGACTTTTGTTTTGTTTAGGGAGTAAGCTGTCTATCAAGTGGTACACTTGACCTTGAATTTTGAAAGTTGGCATAAAGTTTTTTTCTCTGATCTCTTTACCTCCAAATGATGTCATTTGAAATTGAGTATTGTAACGTCTGACATTATCAAGGAAATGTTTTGATAGGGGTGTTCATCCATCAACAGAAACCTTACCAATTCTGGAGGGGTTTCCAATGGATCAAGAGAAACTTTACCACCAGAACAACAAAGCCCTGGAGCTTCATCTCTCCGTTTTGAGCACCACAAAGAGTGCAAATACAAACAATTCCACCAATTTAAATTGCTGGAAGATCCAAATAATCAATGTCAAAGTTGTATTAGAAAGTGCATCTGTCACCTAAATGGTTATTCATTCGTCGATTTTTCCACTGCTGTTGTAACCTCAGTAAATGTTCTGCGTCAGTTTTTCGACGTCTAAAATCGTCAATGTTTGAATCTTTTGAAGTTTTCCTTCCGACTGACCGTCTTGCAATCCTAGGCATTATTAAAAAATTTTAACGTTAGGTGGTCCTCAAAGAGACCGGTCAGCTGATCACAGACTGGAGGATCATTAAATCCTGGTTGAATGCTTAAAGTCATGAGAACGATGCAAGATTGTTGGTGGCTGGGATTCCCAGCATTACAACGAACAACTCCACTCTTGACATCTGTCAATGAATGACTGACTTGGTTTAACAATGGCTGACTATGTATAGCCTTACCATTAGAGTACAAATCGTTGTAAGTTGTTTCAAGGTTTTTCTCTAAATTAATCTAAAAAAAGTTATTTATTGGTGAAGTAGTTTAACGTTACATGGTTCTCAAAAGGACGGGTCAGTAAGACTTATTAAGCTCAGCACACACTAAAGGATGAGTAATTCCTGTTTGAATTCACAGTCGAGAGAATGATGTACGGTTGTTGGTGGCCGGAATTCCCAGCCTCACAACAAACAGCTCCACTCTCGACGTTTGTCAGTGAATTACTAAATTATTGTCTTACGTCGCATCAAGGTTTTATTCTGAAACAGTTCTAAAATTATTCTTGGCAAAGAAGTTAAACGTTATATGGCCCAAAAAAGGATAAATGAAATTGTCGGTTGTGTAGTAAACGTAAGCATTACTGATGGCCCTGAAAAAGGCCGGTAGTTATGTTTCCAGTTATATGAAATAGTTCTAAAAAATATTGTTGGCAAAGTAGTTAAATGTTGAATGGCCCTAAAAAGGAACAATAAGATTGATAATTATTTAGTAAACGTAAATATTACTGATAGTCCTGAAAAGGGCTGCTAGTTACATTTTTATTTATTCTCAATAATTGATAGGTGGCTGAAGATCAATGATACGACACACTGGATCTGGTGTTCTAGAAGCGGCATATATCTGTAATTTGGCTTGGCTTAACCGACGGGGATCGCGTAGCTCGAGTATCTGGACCCGGGGTAGCTTGACTCTTGATCTTGTAGTCTCTGCATATGGAGAGCGTGCTGGAGGGAGGTACGACGCTGACCAAAGGATATCTCGTCTTTCCGTTATTTCCCTGATTACCAATAGCTGACTATTGGTTGGGAAAGTGGGCGTGAAAAACACCACTTATGTAGGTATGGTCTTGATGGTTCAGGGTAGAATTAGACGTAAATCGCTTGCCCATTGGAAAGGAGTGTCATCGATAGTCGGGATACCCAGCTGCACAACTAACAACCGTATTCTTGATGTACTCTCAGTGAATGACTATGGAAATCATGGAAAGGCTCCAGCCTATTATAACTACACTTACCTAATTCTATTGCAGGTAGCTTCAATTCAATCTTTACGCCACCTAAGGTATACTACTGAACTTACGTGAAAAGCTAGCATATTTTTGCAAAACTTTGAGCTTATTTATCGCTATTGTTATTAAATTTTTTAAGAAATAGAGATTTTTTACACTAAAAATATCTTATCTTAAACCTAAAAAAAAATCTTAAAACAGGTAACTCATCATTACCTTTTGTTTTATACAGAAAACAATTTTCTTTGGTCTTAGCACTTTCAATGACTATCAATAGACCTTAAGGTCAGAGTATTATTAATATCAAATTATATTTAAAAAATTCACGGTTTTTGCATGGTCAATAATATGTCACGTAATCAAAATGCAAAAATGAAACTGGGATTTCTATAAGAATTGAACGTAATAATGATTTACAAATAGAAAATATGGTTTGAAAGAAATTTTTTACATTAACTAATCTAAAGTAGATAAAGAAAAATTCATTTTTCTTTATATTAGAAAAAGTATGAACCTGTCCGGAATAACTCTGCACAATTTATTTGAATAGTAAATTAAAGTATTAAATTAATGTAATTATTATTTAAATATTGTTTTATAACGATGCGCATTATTTGACATATTTCAATAAATATGATTTCTTTTTTTCCTGATAAATAGGGCTACAAGCAAGGTCCAAGGCTTCCATATTTTTTAAGCTCATTTATTCTTATTAATCAAGTACAAAATTGTAATGTCATTTTCTTATACATGTTCAGTAATGCAATAAATAAGCTTTCAGAAAATTAAAGAAAAAAAACCAGCGCACCATAGCACCGCCTCAATGGTGGTGTGAAAATGTGCTTATGAGCTAGAAATCAGAGGCTTTCTTAAAACTGTAGGGAGAGCTGAGAAAGGAAGTGCAAATAGTCATATAACTAGAAATGACATGAAAACTGACATAATTTTACTTAGTTTAGCGTTTACATCATCAGGTCATTCATATGAAAACGTCTCCATTATGAGATGAAATATTGACAAGTATACCAATAAAAAATTTTTGCTTAAGAAAAACAAAGTGGTGTTTTATTATTGATGTAAACCCTAAACAATGTTTAAGTCTACTATCCACTTGTTGGAATATAAAGTTACAGGAGGGGGTGGAAAGAAACTAAAAAAGAATTCAATTTAATTAAAATAGGTTAAAACTGACAGTATGAAAATGTGCTAACAAATTATACAGCTGAAATAATTATTACATTTGAATAAAAAGTAATAACGTGGAGCTAAGAAGTGGTAAAAAGTGGCTGCTTAGAAATTGAGGAATGGCTAAAGAGTTTTTGAAAAAAGTTATAGGACAGCTTAGAGTGACGTTGCAAAAAGGAATTTAAGTAAAATTGACATGATTACTGATATAATTTTACTTCATTTATAGATGCTGCCGATAGAAAGCTGAAGGGAGTTCTTTTGAGTTATAAGGGAGGCTTACTGGGTTATCCGATTATTGGGTTGTAAAATTATAGGGGAGTTGGGGGGGGGGGCGAGGGAGGCTAAACAAAGTTTTACTGCAATAAACATATAGTTTGAACTGATATAATTTTACCTTATTTAGTAGGTGGCTGAGGGTGGTGAAGAAAGTGCTGAGGAAAGGCTCGTTAAAATCAAGTGGGGTACTAAGAGGGGATGAAAAGTTGAGAGAGAAGGCTAACCGATAATTTAGCCTCATAAAAATTACGTAAAATCTGTTAAAATTCTACCTTTTTTAGCGGGTGGGCTGAGGGGATTGTAGGGGGCCGTGTGGAAAGACCCTTTCAAAATTACTTTATAATATAGGAATATATTTCTATATGTATATGCATACATACATACATATGTATATATATATGCGTGTGTGTATGTGTGACTGTGTATTTATTTTCGTATATATATACTAAGGAAAGTCCTTAGTAAGTTAGCAATTTTCTTTCTAGAAAAAGTATATGTAGATTAGAAAGAAATTATCAAAACGTAATGGTTTAATTATGTTAAATAAATTACGTTAGACATATAGTTAGTAAGTGGGAGGATATAGATAGAAGGGTACCTATGATCAGTGATTCAAAAAACCAGAGAAACGACGTGCTACTTGGATACTTAATTAAATATATATTAATACGGGGTGCAACTTGGGTACTAAATTACATATATTTTTTAACATTTCAGAGGGTAAAATACTCTATAAACATACGTATTTTTGGGGGGAGATAGAAAAGGAGATGGAGGGGAAGCAAGGTGGGTGCGGGTACTGGCTAAGAGGGTGCGGGGGGTGCTTGCTTGGAAATAATTGTATGAAAAATCACGTAAAAACAAGCCAATAACTCTGTGATTTGAGGCAGAGTCAAGGTGGAGCTGAGGGGGAGTGAGGCAGCTTAGACTCACTTTTGTCAATACAACTACATAATATGGTGATATATATACATCCCCGTATTTTATAGTTGTTTTGTGTGGGGCAGTCAGAATTCTCCCTGACACACCTCACACCACCCACAGTCCCTCCCCCAAAAAAAATTGCTTACAAATGGTCCCCTTCCCCACAAAATAAGGTAAAGTTCGTGTGTTTCTTACGTGATTTAGACATAGTGCAAATATATGATAGTACCCCTGTACTTTTGTAGAAAAACCTTTACCTCAATAGCTTGTGCATTTTTTTCAACTTTTTTTTTAATTACTATGATTTATTGCTTATAATTTTTTTTAATTTTCTTTATTCGAGTATTATAGTGGTGTATTAACAGTGCCTAGTATTATTGTTACCAGGAAAAAGTCACAAATTTTAATTACTCTCATCATTTCTATTACTATAAGTAAAATTTTCATTTCTATCTTTAATTGTAACAAAAATGTCACAAATTTTAACAAAACTCGTTAATTACTTTTCTGGTCAAAAAATTCTATTTCTTTTTTTTATAAAAATATTTGTCTAGAATGTTTTTTTTTTAGTATAAGATCAAATAACTTATAAATAATTAATAAAAATAAAGTACCTTCTACCTTACAACCTATGGAAAGAACTGTAACTCATTAGTAGCATAGTTCGAGCAACGCTTTAATATTTTTCCTAGCCCTTTTCAGAAGTTTTCCATCACTTCCTTACGAATTATTGTATCTATTTAATTTATAAACACATTTTACACCACCATTAAGGTAGTGCTGTACTATAGTGGTTTTTTTTCTCAAGTCCTCAATCTGTTTATGAATTGCATCAATGAATGTGAATAAAAAAAAAGCATGACATGATTTTTTTATACTAAATCAAAAAACAACGAATAATCTTATTATATGTGAGCTGTGAACCTCGCTTGTAGCTCTACTTACCACAAGGTACAAATAATCTGTTCCTTTAAATACAACTACGTTAAATATTTTAATGAAGTAGACCATTTTGTCTTTATCTTAGAAAAAGCGTAACATTTAAGAAAAATGTATGTGCATAAAAAACTTTGTATTATTTAAAAACTTAATGTACGTATTAGGATAACATATGTGCATTCAAGTTCTAATTTAATGTTATAATGTTTCAAACTTAATTTTTTTAAATCATTCAAGAGAAATTTAAAATCTTTTAAATTGAAGGTATTCAATGAAACTGAGCAGTATACGCAAATATTGTACTCACGTATAATAAGACTGTTTAATTTTTCTTTTATTACAGTGAATAGTATGAAATAATTATTAAAATTGTGCTTATTGTGTCATTTAATGATATTTAAATAGTTATTCTATTGATTCTATACGTTTATCCACGAATTTCAATTAACTGTGCAAAAGTATTGCTTTCAATTTCATACTTTTGCAAATGTATAGAAATTAAACTTTTTATCTTCTTTTTATCAGTTAACGTCAAAGATTTATTTTCAAACAATATTTTTTATTTTCAAATAATGATTTTATTTTATTTTTATACAAATTCCAATTTGATTCTTGCATCTTGATAATGGGACGTATAATTGACCATGCGAAAACAGTAGTTTTCTAAAATATAAACTTATGTTTATAAAACTTTTACCTTAAACTTTATTCATAGTAATGGAAAATGCTAAGACTGAAAAAAAATTTTCCTGCACGAAGAATGGGATTATAATGATACATTAAAAAATGTTTTGTCAATTTAACAAATATCGATATTACATTTAAGTTTACAAAACAATGTTTAAATATAAGTTGGTTTAATACTTTGTCATACAATCATGGTTCTATTATTTTTTTTGAAACTGGAAGAATCCATCTAAAATCTCTTCCTAATACAATCAATTTATTTCTAAAATAAACATTAGTATTACATAAATCAAGTTAAATTTTTCATTTATTTCGAAGGATTTTTTTAATCACAGAAGCCTCGTCTTACATTATGAAATCTACGTCTCTTAATTCTTTTTTTTTCAGTTTCGAATTCTGAGAACGAACTTTTTTATGAGAAACAAAATTATAAATTAACGATTAATTCAAAAATATTTTTCCTGAACCTTGTGGCCCCTCAATAAAAAAAAATTTTTTTTCAATCACACATATTTTTGAAAATTATGATTGAACATTTTAAGTACAAAAAAAACAATTTTTTATGGTAATATTTCAGTTGGTGATAGAAGTGCACGTTGGGGCCAAGCACCACTAGTGTATATGTATAACAGTCAAAATCAAACCCCTGCATGCTTTAGGTGGCAACCCCCGTAATTTTTTGTCATGTTATGCTTTTTCAGGTCATAAGAAATAAATTAATTTAAAAAATGTAGTTGTGTGTAATTAGAGAATCCCTACTTAGAATATTTAAAAATAATCATAATATGTTTGCATGTATTCCTCATTTTGATAACTTTTCAAGATTTTGCTATTCCTGCTGTGTACACATTTTTAATTTTTGAACCTTTGAAAGAAAAGAGAGTCTTCTTTTACTTTATCGTTATTTACTTGAAGTATAAGTAAGTACTAAAATTTTTTATAAACATAAATACATACAACAGCACAATAATTATAAATGAAGTTACATGATTGTTTTTGTAAGTTGACCAATAATAATATGAATTTCTAATAGGGCAAAACTTACAAGGTTCGTATTACTGTATAATTCCGTATTCTATAAATTTATGTATGCATTAGTACAAAGACATACAAAAAAAATTATAAATTTATATTTCTTACGTAGTTTATCACCAATATTACCAAAAAAAAGCTCAGAGCAACTTTTTTTGACGTATAAATTAAAATAAAGTAAATATCAACTAATATATAATCTTACTCTTTGTTGAATAGTTAAAGAAATTATCACTTATTTCTATACATAAACAAAAGCGACATTGGCAAATACTAAGCATATTATAAATACGTATGTTACTAGAAAATAATGTCCGCTAACATTTATACATACATGAATCAGCTCACTTTTAAAGCTTATGTCTCACTGTAATTTTTTAATAAAAAAGATGCACACATGTATCAATTGTTAGAAAATTATCAGTCTGAGTAAGATTTTACAAACATGATCTGGAGTAATGTGAGATCTGGGTAGCGTTGGGGTCAAGAAAAGTTTTGCGAGAGGCGGTAGGACTGTGTAAGGGCTATCGAAGGATTATCGAAGACTGTAAGGGCAGTAAAAAGTCAGATAAAAAGTAAGCCAAATTAAAATAAGGGAGAAAACGACCAAATTTCACCTTATTTTGTGAAGAGCAGTGAAAGACAGTAGGGTACGAACAGGGGTCTGCGGAAGATAATGGTACTGTTCTGGGAGACTGCAAGAGATTGTGAGGAGTTAATGTAGAATGCATGTGATTTTGGTAAGGCAGACCACAAAATCCCCTTCCTCACCACCTCCTCTTCTCCCAACCATCGACCACGAGGCCCCCCCCCCCCCACAAAATAATGTAAAACACGTTTGTTTCTTACGTTATTTACATAAGTCTACAATTACACCAACTCCTTTTGATGCACCTTTACCAAGCCTTCGCCAATTTTTTTACCCCCCTTCATCACGACCCCACCAGTTGTATGTTTTATTTATTTTTATTAGTTAGATGGGTAGATTTCTTCAGTTTTAAGTATATTTCTTGAAATCCAACCTAATAACTAAATTTATTAAATTCTTTATAAAAAATTTCATATTAAAAAACTCAATTTAACTACAATTTTGTAGCTAATTTATAGGACTACAAAGTAAGAATGTTTTGATAGTCATGAATCTCATAACAAACTATATTTTGAATTTCTGAATAATTTTTACATTCATCTTGAATGTGCATTTGTTTTGCGTTTTCACATATAGATAAAAATACATGAAGTTGCCGGTAAGAAAATGTAGATGTTTTAATGTTTTGAATACAAGTCTACGTTGTTAAGACTTTGTCCTAGTGATAAAATAATACATATAACAAGTGCTAAGACCAGAAGAAGTTATTAACTGTACGAATAAATGATAGTGAAGATAACCTTTTAGTATGAAAAGTTATTTTAGGAGTAAGAATTTCACTTTCTATTTTTTTAAACTTATATTTCCAGCTCCAATATTATACCTGAATAATTTAGTGACTTTTGAGTGTGCACTATTATGTCAGCCGTCTGCGAAGCTTAAATTCCTACGAAATATTGTTATAGCCTCTTATTTTGAACTGAGTTCATAAGGTGGTAATCCTTCATAAATATTATCATGAACTTTACTGTATATGTTTAGAAACTACTCGACCCAAGAACTAGCCAAGCAAGTTATGAAAAAGTAGTTTAGATGTACATAATAATTAATATCAAGCTTATTAATTTTCAATAGTTTCAGATGTATCAAAATAATCAAACAATAAATGACTGAACATGAACAAAAATAACCAAGTGATCAAAGGTTACAAAAGTTTATAAATAAAATAGTTTTAAGTTAACAGAAATAACAAATTTCATCAGAATATTCACTATGATATACTTTTTTTTAACTATAATTGTTAATTATTTTAGAAAAATAAGTCTGAAATCATAAACTATTTTTTGCTTTGGTACATTTCTTGAAATAACTATATTTATAAAACTAGTAAAAAATTTAGCAATACAAAATAACAACACTTAAATAAGACGTCTAATGACAGTTGGTTGACAATTAAAATAATCGGCTTTCATCAGATATAAAAATCTATGTCTAAAACTGTCATTGGACGTCTTATTTCATTATTTGTGGACGCTGGTGGGAGCTGTACGTCCTTTATATTAACATCTGCATCTACACTGTGCTGCTATGGAGAACACTAGATTGCAACAACTACTAACCATCCTTACCAGTAGAAAGTTTGAATCGCTTTCAAGGGTGCTTGACTCCATACGTGCATGCTTTGGTAGAAATGGAAGTTTTAGTTTTTATAAGCTTAGTTGCGTTCAGAAGGAATTAAAGAGCGATGAATTGAAGTGCAAGCTTTTAATTAAATATATGACTTATAACGGTGTTCCAAGACATATCACACAATGTACTAACAAACTTAATTATGTTACCTTTTTTAGTTTTCAATCGAACATAAAACATAAATTAGGTATATTTAAATTACATAAATTAATTTTAAATAATAAAATTTCGGACTCGTACACAAAAACTAATTTTTTGAAAGACAAAATTAAATTAATGAGGAAAGAAATATGAAGTCATGGCTGTGAATCTTGTATGATTTATTGATTTATTGATTATTACGAATTAAAATTGAATAACATTTTTTGCAAATATCGTTATAAGTTAGATAAGAAGTTCAATGCCCTTTTTTCACATGAAGAATCCGAGCGCGAAGGTGTATACGATACACTTCCAGCAACAAGTTTCAGGGACCCTGGCCCGGGTCGGTGCCCTAGATTTGTCAACAATGAAAGCATAAGTGAAATAAAAGAAAACTCGCTATGTAACCTTTTTAACACACTGCTACCAGATTGTGTCTCAAACATATTAGAGTTTGGCGATACATTTAATTTTATTTCTAATGTAAATAACTATGATTATTTTCATCTATTAAAGAAAAATGAACATTTATTAATATATTATGGAGAATTTGAGACTGTAAGGAAATAACTACTTACCATTATTGGTAACAATAGATATAATGTATCTACTCGTCTTTTTTAAATGATAGAATTCTCCAAGACAATTTAAAGCAAACACAAGTCTTTCTTAAAAAAAATGAACACATTTTAATTACTAAAGCAGATAAAGGTAATTTCACTGTTGCCATTGACAAAGAAACTTACGTTAATAAAGTAGAAGAATCATCAAGTAATGATAAATATTATTTACAGCTAAAAAATAATCCTTTAAAGCAATAAATTAAAGATACAAAAAATTTTATAAGCAAGTGGGATCAACACAGTATTTCTGATAAATTAAATAAGTTTGATAAAGATATTCGTAAAAAAAACTTATTTAAATGCTACGGACTGATAAAAATACACAAAAAAACTTTCCTATCCATATCATTGTCTCGACCCTGAATTTACCTACTTATAGTTTCTCAAAATTTCTGTCTAACTTTTTGATTAAGAATATTCCACTGGCGAAGCCACACGTAAAAATTAGTTATGAGTTTAAAAGTAAATTGAAAGATATCATTATTTCACCTGGTTACACTCTCATTAGTCTATATGTAGTTAGTTTATTTACTAATACTAGTGAAGCCTTCATCATATAAGCAAATAGATATTTTTGGAAATTCTTAAATGGTAAAATCAATGTTTTTCTGAATGAAGTTTGCACAAATGCATCGTTGATGTTGAATTCAACTTTTTTCCATTTTAACAACAAATTCTATAAACAAATTTTGGGCTCTCCAATGGGCAGTCCCTGTAGTCTAGTGCTATGTGATCTTGTAATGCATTTACTTAAAATTTCATGCTTAGAGAAGTTATGCTTTTATGTTCCGCTGTATGTGCGGTATGTACATGATATTCTCATATGTGTACCTACTAAATATGTTAACTGTACTAAAAACTTTTTAATAGCTACTGTCCGGGATAATAATTTACTGTTAAGACATGCAACAACAACAGCATTAGTTCCTTGGATTTAAAAATTATCATTCAACAAAATAACACAGTACTAACTAATTGATATCAAAAACCCACACATTCAGGCCAATACTTGAATTTTCTCTCCCACCATCCAATACAACATAAAATACGTATCATTTACACATTAGTAGACTTTTCCATTAAATAACGAGACACTCAATTTCATAACGATAATTTTAAATTAATCAATAAATTTTCAGTAGCTAGCAACTATCCTTAAAAATTGATTGATAAATTTTTAAACAAAAGAATAAATACCTTAATAGACATGAACATAATTGACAATTGCAATAGAAACAATAATAATTATAAACTTATCTTATCATTACCGTATATTCCCCACTTGCACGGTCCTATGAAATGTTTTTGTGAGAAGCTTTATATTGGTCTTGTACATAATTTAAACAATAAATCGAATTCGATCTTTTTACTTGGAAAATATGGAACCCAGCAACTTTATAAAAATAATGTCGTTTACCACATACCATGTGTGAATTGCAACTGTGATTATGTCGGTCAAACATCGATAGCTGTAAAATTAAGAATGGCAGAACATTAAAGAAACATGGAGAAAAAAAACAACATCTGTACTATCAGAACATAGCATTGAATTTACACACAACTTCAATTTTGATAAAATAAAAATTCTAAACTCAGGACATAATTACAAAAAGCGCCTTTTTTCCAAAATGTTAAATACACATTATTTCAATAATAATATTAATAGACAAAAGAATACAAAAAAATTGAGAAATTGTTACAAGTCTCTCGTTAAGTCAATTAAGAAAGAAGGCTTACTCGATGTACATGATTTTAAGTTCCCTTTTATCCATAGTATTAGGAAAACATGATCTGTTCACGTGTGTCTCAGAACGAACTACTTGCGATTCTTATTTGATTAGATTATGTGCGTATACTATGTCATTTGTGTATGTGCAGGGTATAAAAGCAACTAAACTTGAAACTCTAACTACATTACGATTTTACATCCCTTTAATGAGAGTCAGAGGTATGTTATACTCTTTACTTAATTTGCGCTTATTGTTTTTACTAAAATTTGTATTGTAAAGAATTTTTTTATGACTCATAGATTTTTGTACCTGATGAGGGCCAGGACATCGTCTAAAGGGCCGAAACGTCATTTTGTTTTTTAATAAATACAAAATTTGACAGTAATACCATTGGACGTTATTTTAATTATTAAAAAATAACAATGTTACATACCTCACTATATTCTTCAAAAACTAAAAAGGCTTTTATTTTAAGTTCTAGTTTGTCACAAAAGTAGTCACAAAAGAGGATTCGCATGCAGAGAGCGCAAGGGGGTAGAGCCCCAAAAGGGTTCACATGCTTACATATACATATTTATAAAGATGCATATTTTAGTCAAACTCCACCCTCTTACATGCTTCACATGCAAACCTCTGATTTTTCGTATTTAAAATTAAGTAGAAAATTGTAGAGTTTCTTAATTTTTTTTTTGTTTTTTTTTCCGACTAGAAGTAACCTTATCAAATTTTAACTCGTATGATTTTAAGATAAAGCATCAAAACATGATAATTTTTATAGTTTCAGCTAAACTTTTATCAAAATAATTATTTGATGTTTGTAGATTTTTGCACGCTCCGTGCGCCACCACTATCAACAAAAAATTTTATAAAGTAAATTTAAACTTCCATTCACTTATTATTTATGAGATCAGTCTTTATATCATACAAAATCAGTATAAAGAATCAGTTTATAATACATTGAGAAACGAATTCGTTATAAAACAACATAAATTAGTTATCTGTGTCATTTAAAAGAATAATTTAAAAGAAAAGATTTATTGAAAAAGTTCTGAAACAAAATACATTTCAGTAAAAAAATTTTTTAAATTTAAATAGCAAATAAATAAAATTAAATCTTTTTGATGGGTGTGGGGGGGGGGGTGTAGACATAACTACTAAAATAAGTATTCAATATGAAGAGATTAAAACGTAATGTGAGTTAATACGCTATTGAGAACTTACACTTTTTAGCTATTTTTATTATGAATGTTTTCTTTTATAATATAATTCATTGTTTTTTAGACAGAAACTGATAAAACAGAAGCAATACAAATTAAAGTTATTAAACAGTGTAGGTGAAGTGTAGGAAAGTATAAAAAAAAACATGTGCTTTGAAAAATTCTAATTTTTTAAGAAGGGCGTAGAGGATAAGCCGTTTTTGACCATATCATGAAGTATTTCAACAAAAAACTTCAAGTACTTTTTTTGGGGAGGCTGCCGCGACAGCTTCTAGGCCTAGTCATTGGAGCCACTTACTCACTACCTATATGTGGGGGTGTATGGCCGCACCCATTTACCACCCTTTTACTAATATCATACCTAACCATGGGCACAGTGTGAGTACCTCCAGTGAAACATCTTGCCAGTTAAGCTGACACTCTCTGCACCAATAATGCATCGGGTTCACTTGCTACTGTGTAGCCTCTTCCCGAAGAGGACTTTATATTTCAGGACATCCACTCCTTACTGGTTAAGCCGGCGCTCTTTGCTGAAGCATTGGATACAGGCTAATTAGCATCCCCAGAGAAGCTTCATGTTTCAGGGATCACTTCTTGCCAGTAAGACCAGCGATCTCTGCCTGGCGCATCGGATCTGCTACTCCCTACCCATAGCCCTAGCACTGTTTCACATTTTCTATGCCCGAATACTGGTTGAGCAAGAAAAAACTCTAAAATTACTCTAAAGGAAAATTCCTTGGAAAAACCAGCCCAGACACAGCTGGGGATACATGGGACCTTTTTCTAATAAAAACGGTTTTTGAAAAAATCAGCATTCACCGGGAATTGAACTCACGACCCCTAGAACAGCGTTGTATCAGTAACAAGCACGCTTAACACTGAGCCAACGCCACTCTTTTTCTTAAAACTTCAAGTCAATTTAGGGGTATGAGGGGCTGTGTGGGTAAGGAACCCATAATGGCCCTATAATAAGAATCTTTACAATATATTTTTCATTTTTGTAAAGGTACTGTAGGATAAGCAAATTATACAGCAATAGCTGTTAGGGTACCGCTTCTACTTAAATGCAGTACTTGTTACTTATTAAATGCAGTACCTAAATACTCGAATAAGTTGCTAACGAGTGACTTACTGTTCTTTTCTTATCTTTATTTTTTGTCTAAGTGATTTAAAATCAGTTAATTCAAAACAAGTCAAAAAACGTAAAAGGTAAATACACTATAAACGTAATGTACCCAAATCTATTAAAACAAAAAAAGATACGTTAACATGCATATTGTCTTAAGCTTTCTCTTTTTACTTTGCTACAAACAAACACATAGTTGGACTCTCTGCTGGTCCAGTAGTCTGTAAAGTAAAGTGAGACTATAGTACACAACCTTTAGTTTTAAATTGAAGGCAGGGCTCAATAAGTGTCATAATCATAACTCGAATAGCCCATAGGACAGGATTCTTGTTCTGTAGACTGGACTACTCCGAATCTAATGAGAAGTTATTTTAGCATTGATCAAATGTAACTTTCCACCATAATACGCGAAGTTGGTTGTCATCAGCAATTACTTAATGATTTTTGGCTCTTGATTGTATACAACGAATGTATTTCTAAAAGTAAAGTTGATGACTATTTTATGTGCTTTATTAAATAAGTGTGTATGTTTGTGTTTAAGACATAAGATCATGCTGTAAAAGTGAATTCTATATATCCATGTTAGTAAATAAAAGTTATCGGTAGGCTTGTGCACAGGAGTACATAGTTTTTTCAACAAGTAATTTTGAATTTAATCTACTATACATAAATATATAACTTGAGCTGTTATTCTTAATCGGGTATTTAAAGTAATTGCAACGAAATTGATGCTGCGAAAAAACTATAAATCTAGATATCTCGTATTAGGAATTTCCCCCCTTTTTTTTATAAACTGTTTTAGATTTGTGATGCAAATAATTACACTAAATAAACTTGATCATCACTTTTTTTATAAAGCTTGAAATTACATTATAGAACTAACAACAAGTGATGTATTTTTTTGACGTAGAATGTAAAGTATCCCTCAACGTTATGTAATGTGTGTTAAAAACGGCTTTAATACTTTCAAAAGATTCCACTTCACTCACCTGATTTAAAATTAATTGAAAAAAACGCTTAGAGTCTTAAAGCAACACTATATTCAGTCGCTCTTTTGTTAAGTTACGTCTTACTATTCTTCTTCTAACCCAAGTTTTGAATGTCAAATTAAAACAGTAGTATTCCAGAATATTAACGTATGTAATTTTTCTTGCAAAACTATTAATTTTATTTATTTTAAAGATAACCGTTGATGCAGGTTTGGATTTTTCTATAGCTTTAAGCATTTCAATTTTTAAAAGATTTTTTTTGTTAATTTTCAATACCTACTAGTTAGTTAAATATAAAATGACTTCGTCCACACGGAGAAAACTCTTGCCATCACCATGCTACTTTCATAGAGTTTAAATAACAACCATCTACATCTTACTAATATGTAAAGCAAAGTCGCTAAAACCGTCGTAATTGTTAATCGCGAAAACTTCTGAGCTGATTTTGCTGAAATTTTGCATACTGATTCTTGATGATTCTAATATGGTTTTCGCATAGCTTTTTTCTTGAAAAATTCAACAACAATATGGATAAATAAGCTCAAACATTTGCTAAAATAAGGTATATTTAAGCTTTAATTCAGTAGGATCCGCTACGTGGCGTCAAGGTAAAATTGAAGCCACACACAATCAGAGATAGTGAAGTGTGGTTACAAGATGCCCTATCGAGTTATCGATTGTTATAGTCATTTATCGGCAGTCCACCTAGAACAGAGTCGTAAGTTAAGAAGTTGGGCATCCTGGCTACCAATGACACTCTTCTTCCACGGGCAAGCGAAATAAATCGATTGTTGTCTGAATTTTCAAGATAATCGAGTGACATAGAAAAATATAGGCGTTTGGTACATCAAAGTCTCCTAGAGAATACCAGATGACGTGTCTAGCCAAAGCACAATACAACCTGCTTCAACACTTCAGAGTTTTGTGGCCGTTCAACCATCTAGCCTGGTAACGTCAGAGAAATTTTTACTTCAAATGCAACCTAGGAAAGACAACCTCGAAGAGTACGGGCAGCCACAACGACCTCTTTCTTAGTGGTTATCCCAACGGTATACCTACAGAGAAGGTATACCCACTTTCCTAACTAACGATGAGCGGTTGGTTATTCAGGGAACAAGGAACAACCTAAAGACGATACATTCTTTGGTCAGCGGCGTACCTTCCTCCAGTGTGGTCTCCGTACACAAAGACCCCAAGGATAAGATTCAAGCTACTCGCAGCTGGCTCTCCATCATGAATAACAGTAAAGAGGATTAACTGGAAATTTCATCACTAGCCCTTTTCAGGGCCATTCTAAGTATGTCCGTTCCCTACTTAGTCATCAATCTCATCAGTTCTTTCAAGGGCCACCTAAGTTTAAACTACCTTGCCAACAAATATATTTTTACTACAATTTCCGAAAAGGATTTGTCAACTAAAAGACTAAGTACGGCTAGCCACTATTAAACCAAGTCAGTCACTCATTGGCAGACGTCACGATCGGAGTTGTTTATCGCAAGGCTGGGAACCCTGATGACCGACGACCCTATATTACTCTCTCGACTCGGAGTTTTCAACCAGGAATCACTAATCTTCTCCAAGGTCTACGGTAAGAGAACCTAACAGCTACTAAAGAAAAATAAACTAGAGCTATAGGGACAGTCTCCAATGGGCGAGAATCATGAACCAATCTCTCCACTTTATATTTCCAAAACAACTGAGTCTGCAAAAAAAAGGTGCTTTAGTCACCAACGTCTCCGACGGTATATCAGAAGACGTTAGAAAAGAGCTTTATAACTAGTTCCAAGGCTTCAAATGTTGTAGTTCTACTTTTGATCAGTGTGATGCTGCAATAATAGGCCAGAGAAGATCACCCTAAGGTATAGAGGTAATCACGTTTGCTGGAAACTTCAGTCAAGAAAGAATTTACTTAAGAAGCTCTGTGGTCCTTTTCAGGGTCATCGGACGTTGAACTATCTTGCCAACAAACATATCACAACCTAATGAAGTTGAAAAAAATAGTCTTTAGGAATGACAAAAGTCGCTATGCTAAAACTATGCTAAAAGTCACAAAAAATACGATTGGAAGGAAATCTTCACATGTATTTAACGAATACAATTTTAGGCGTCAAGAAAATGGTGCTAAACATGTATCAAGAATAAAGCAGCATTAAAATTAATAAATGAAGAATTTATTAATTGAGAGATCAGCTTCTCACTGTAACCCACCGTAATCTCTTGAATCTTTCAGATTTTTCAATAAGTAGAATATGCATTTGTATTTTTGTGCTGATAAAAAGTGTTGAGATGGAGCTCGATGGCTTTGTTGCTGTGGTAATAAAGTTATGAAATAAGAGAAATAAAATTTTTGCATTATATATTTTTTGTGAGTTTTAAAGTTTACAGCTTTAATAAATAGCCCTATTAATAAATTCTATGGAAGAAACTGCAAATTAACGGCATTTTAGGATCAACGATTATTTTGTGGCATAAGGAATGCACGGTACTTTTCTGCATGATTATATTATGTTCACTCTTCACAGCTTTTGACTTGAGCAAATGAACTGTATGGGTTCCAAACAAATATGTTTATATAAGAAAATGTTTGTTCTAAGAAGTGTCAGGCATAAATGTTAAATTTTTCACTGAAAACATTTCATTTTACATGTCAAAACATTAGTACTCTGATATTTTATTAAAAATTGATGTGTCGTCTTCTTCAGCACTCGTGTCTGTTATGTGTTATTTTACACGATTCTCTATCTCTTTAATGAATGTAATTAACAATATACTTATTATTTTGATTGTTTTAAATTAAAAAAAGTATATTTTTAGAAATCTAAATCATGACTATACTTAAATTTTTAACTATATTATAAAAATCAATAAATATAAAATAAGATTTTTTACGTATAATTCATTGGATGAATTATGGTGTGAGACCAGAATGTTTTTATAAAAAAAGTCACTTTATGGTTCTATTGATGGTAAAACTTTTTTAAGGTAAACCAAAACCTAGGTAGCTCATTATACAAAGCCATTGTCGATTTTAAAAAGGTCAGTTTAGGGAATTAGATAATTTATTGAAAAATATTATTTGATTAAACATGATAATAGCTTGAGACAATCACTGTACCCTGTAAAAGGTACGCAGTGGAATGGACTACATAATACTATTAATAATTCACTAACCAAAATTTTTTCATTTTTTTTATTTTAATTTTATAAATGTAAGTATAACATCGGTTGAGTTATAGTCGTCTCTCACGTTAACATTAAATAAGATAATAAACGAGCAATTACTTGAGAACTATTAAGAAGCCACAACTATCTTTCAATAAGGCAACGTTTCACTGGCTTAGGGTTCTCCAGCCTCATCAGGTCAAAATAATTAATTGATTATGAATATGCAGAACAATATATAATATGATACAAAATTTTAATAATGAAATAAAAGAAAGTTGAGTTTTTAACAAACATAACAATTTTATACTCATTACCAAAAAATCAGTGCCACTGAAATAGTACGAGTGAAAATTTACTCAGGTCAACTTTACATCTATATCGAGTAGTGATCTGACAGTTTCTACGCACAGCAACCGACGGCACCACGATAATAACAGAGATTAGACCGCTCGGAGCCTATCAATATTTGGCAAAACTTGCCACAAAGGTGAATACATTATACTCAGCCAATTAGTATATTTTTTTTTTATTTAAAGTACTCGTATTTAAATTAATATAAATCATTTCTGATTACAATCTTTTCTGTAGTTAGAGTCTTTGTCACATGTATTTACAGGATTTTAGTTAAAATTATGTTTACTTACATTCAAAAAAATAACTAGATCATTATAATATTGTTTAGCATGTTTATCAATATAAAGTTTTGAAGTTTGTTTTGTTTGTCCAACATAACTAGCAGGACAATCGCCACAAGAGAACTTATACACGACTTTTGTCGTATTTGGATTGGATGTTTTATCTTTACTTATCTTAATGATATTATTAAGAGGTTCATGAATCGAAGAAAGAGCAGGGAAGATATGTGGCCAGAGGCTGTTACTAATGAAACAAATGACTAATGTTCATCAAGACAGACATACCCGCTAATTTTGTAGTCATAGTATCACTAGCAACCTCACGATTAATAATGGTTGTACTGATAACAAAAACAATCTAAAGAATGTGTGTAAACAGCATTGGATTACAAATGTATCAAATGTCAATATTCCTAATGACATTGTAGATGTAGTTTCTTTGGGTCCTAATCATAGTTTGCCAGTTGAATTCAATTTTAATTGTGCTGTAAATATTTTTTATTATGCTAAGAATAAACTAAATAATTTTTAATAATGCAGAAAGCTAAACAATAATATCAGATCACTAATAGTAAGCGATATTTGAAACTCAACAAGACATAAGAGATGTGTCGTGTCAAGAAATGCTTTTTCAACGTAAAGTCAGCAATACTAACTCTTGTTTAAGGAACCATCCTTATATATTATTTACACGAGCCGATGACGTAAATTATTGTAGCCTGATGCTGGCAAAACCTAAGCCATCAAAACATTGCCTTATTGAAAGATAGTTGTGTTTACCTACTGGTTCTCCAGTAATCGTTTATTGATTTTCTTATTTAATCATTACATCTATTGTTACTTATAAAGTATGCAAATTAAATATGTGTAAAAGTTAATAAATGTAACTAAATGAATATAATAAGATTCGTTAAATAAAATTGAATCATAATTTATAGCATGGGATGGAAGCAGAGGAGAGACCTCTGGGGTGGCTGAGAAGGGGTGAAAGAGGGCAATAGAGGGTCTAGTAGAGTAGTAGTATATTCGTAATTGTGTTAAAAATAGGCAGAATTGTTCGGATTTTTACTTATTTTTGAGGGGTCTCAAAAAATATTCTAAAATTTTGAGGGAGAATCGAGGGTGAAAGGAGGGGAATGGGGTTAAAGACCATATAAGATATGTATATTTATATGTATAGTAAAATTGTATGTATTACCCTATAATATTTATTTATTTTAAGGAAATTCGGCGTTTGACCCCTCTTCATCCTTCTCCATCCCTCTCCAATCCAAATCGATTCCCTACCCATTTCCCTTTAAATACCTTTATATTTGTTTATTTTCTTGTTACCATTTATATTTTATAACATTCAACTCCATGCCACTCCACTCCGTCTATCCTCTATAAATTCCGCATACATCCCCCACATATATCTTTCCATTCCTCTCTGACACTATCGTCCACGATCCATTTCCTACCATTGAAACCGTTTTGGGGGTAAAGGATTTTTGTGGTCAAAGACACACATATATATAGACACATATACAATAGTTTAAAGACCAAATTAATTCTCCAACCGTCCTTGATTTTCTCCATTCCTCTTAAAATGTTGGAATATTTGTCAAGCCCCTCTCAAAATAAGGTAAAAATCTCAATATTCTTCTCTTATCTTAAACCAATAAAAGTATTCTATTTTTTCCGGACTCCTATCGATTCTGCTCCCCACCTCTCAGCCCCCTCACAGCTTTGAAGCACCCTCTCTTGCCCCCCCCCCTTTAGTCCTCTGGTGACCAACAATAATTTAATCACTTACACTTATAATATGTAACAAATCTTCTTCTTTTTTTTCATATTATATTGATGTGAGACCAAATTCAGTATCCATAGCCACCTTGCGATCTCTTAGCCCCCCTCATAAGTTTTAGTTCTTCCTCTTGTCACTCCTTGGGTTTTGAACTCACAATGCTTTTAGTACAGTGTTGCTATTTGCCCAAGACTTCTCTTGGGTGCTCTCGGCTAGTAGCGCAAGCGCAGAAGAACCGTACTCTCTCTCTCTCTCTCTCTCTCACTGGACAGGTAGGAGTAGGGGAGCCCCCCTACCTAGCCTTCAGCCTAAGCCCCGCTCACTTCTCATAGCTTAAATACTACTTTTGACCATAGCCACTTGTATCTCTCGATGGTCGAGTGGACTAAGAGTTTTGCTTGTGCTTGACTCGTAGCTGGGTACTCTTTGATTACTGACCATGACATATTTTTTTTCTATTGTTATTATTACTATTATTCATATTATTATTAATACTATCATTATTATTATTATTATTATTATTATTATTATTATTATTATTAATATGAATTATCGGAGCCGTAATTAAATGCGCAATAAAAATACTAAAATTAGCAAATACTCTTTCCTTACCACCTTGCGGTAAGTATCGGGGCACGTTTTTTTTTTTTCAAGAAAAAGTTAATAAATCATTCAATTACTGAGAAAGGAATGGTAAAGCTATGACTTAAGCTGAAAATTCGATAAAAAAATTTAGTAGCTATGAAAAGATTTATAAATAAATGAACAGTTTTAAAAAAATAAAATTTCACGTAACTCTGATTCAGTCATGGATAATTTGTGCTGTAGTTCATTATTAGTACAAAAATAAATTAATTGTTACAATTCTTGGCAAGATTTATATATACATTGATGACAACATGTCTCTATCAAGAGTAAAGAATCTTCAAAAACACAGCAGTTATTATAAGCTACTGCACGGCATGAGAAAAAAAGCGCGCCTACAGGCAGCACGAAAACAATAGCTGCGTGTGAAAATCGCGGCTCACTCGAAGCATTTGCGGAGGCTGTTTGTTTTGATTTCGCGGCATGCGTTGTTTTTCAAGTATACATGTATGCAATACTGTACTGCAGCGTGGAGGACTACATTTTCTTTTTTTTAGCGTCAGCCTTTGGAGGAAGCAGGTTCGGATATCACAAGGTAATTAAGTAATACGTATGTTTTTTTTGTTATATTACATTAGTAGCATAGTATTAGTGTACTTTTGATGTAGTGAGCGTTAAATACAGTGTATCGTGCATAATACGTCAGTAATTAACTGTTGGCACAATATAAAATTTTGCGAGTTTGTACAGCAGTTTATTTCACTTTTTGATTAGATAGTTATGATAGTTTGATTATTCCACTTATTCAAGAATATTTTTATATTAGAGCTGAAATCATGTTTTCTAGTGAGAATAAAAATTCGATGCAAAATCAAAGAAAAGCAGTGATGTTGATGCATAAAAAAAAAGAGTAGTTGCATTTTCGTTTAAGCGCGGTTAGTAGATCCTTTGTTTCGAAGTTGGCTTTTACATGATGTTTTAAATGTTGATAAACGTGCTCGTTGTTCTTTTTGTAGTATTAACATCACGTGCTATAACAGGCAAGATTTGGTCAAGCACGTTGCAACAGAAGAACATCAAACTAGGGCAAATATTGAAAAACAAAAAATTATTTCCCATAATGATTCTCTTTTTAGTGAAATAATTTTTCAAGTTGAAGAGTTTCAACTAATAATAGTCCTGTTTATAGCAGAACATAACTTGCCAATTCATCTTGTTAATAACTTGATACCTTTTATACAGGAGCTCTGCAAAAAACCAAAAATTGTGGAGCAAATGGGCATGAAAAGGGGCAAATGTGCAAGTTTGATAAAAAATGTTTTGAGCGCTTGTGAATATCAAAACGTAGTGAATACTCTCAAAAATCAAAGATTTTCAAGTTTAGTCACTGAGTTGACAGATATTACATTAAAAAAATTTTTTGCATTGTGATTCAATATTTTAACCATGAAACGGGTAAAGTAGTTTCTTATTTATTACATTTAATTTAATTGGACGCGAAATTGTGTGATGCAAAAGAACTGTTCTAAGCGTTTGAAACATTTTTTGCGAAACATCGAATTCCTCTCAGCAATATAGCAAGTTTGGCATGCTACAATGCTAGTATCATGACCGGCTCAAAAAATTCTTTTGTTACCTTTTTGAAAAATAAAGTTCCTTATGTCATTTTGCTTCCTTGTTTTTGTTATACTTTAGCTTTAGTTGAAAAAAAAGTTGTACCAAAATTCCAACGTATTGCCAGACTTTGCTATAATAAGTTGCTAAATAGTTCTCTAATAGTTCTAAGAGATACGACAGCTTGAAAGAATTTCAAATTTTTGAAGAAACTTCGACAAAAAAAATTTTTAAATTAGCCACCACAAGATGACTTTCTATTTTTAATTGTATGGACCAGGTACTTAATAATTTATCAGTTTTAAAAGCCTTTTTCTTACTCAAATCTCATAAGAAGTATGCTGAAAGTAACGATGAGAGAAAAAAAAGCTCTTCCAATTATACATATAACTTATTAAGTAATAACTCAGTAATAGCTTGTTTGCAGTTTTTTTATTATACTTCACTTGATTCTAATAAATTTAATGCATTCTTTCAAACGAAAAAACTAATCATTGATAAATTAAGAATCAAATGTTCAAAAGTTTTAGTAGCAATGGGCTCTAATTTTCTCACCGATGCAGCACTAAAAAAATAACTCAAAATTTTAATAACAAGGTAAACGCAGATGAAGACTTCAAGGTCCTAAAGGATGTAACCGTTGGTGATAATTGTAATAATATTTTAAAAAGTCTTGCAGAACAAGATGCTGTAGATGTTCAAAACAATTGCTTGAATTTTTACATGACTGCTTTTAACGAAATCTAAAAAAATTATTTTAAAAACGATGGAATATTTCGAACACTTAATTTTCTTGAACCTAAAAATACCTTGAATAGTGAATTTTGGAGTCGGAATCAGAACTTAATCGACGACTTACAGACTTATTTTTCGTTTTCAGATATTGATTTTGAATTATTAAAGAAAGAAATTTTGCAGCTGCCATCACGTTTTAATTTAATAATGATTCAATTTTTTGCAATGTTGAATTTTTTGATTCACACTTGGAAAATAAAGATTTAGAGTTCCCAAATTTAAAAATTTTAATTGAAGTTATTTTATCTTTTCCCCATTCTAACGCCGAAACGGAAAAAATTTTTTCGATTGTTACAGATACAAAGCCTAAGAAACGGAACAAAATGAAAATTCATTTACATAACGTGATTTGTTTTATTCGATCTTATTCTCCAATTAAAATTATAAATAAAATTAATTTTTAAACCTCAAAAGAACATCTTGAACTATTTAACTTTAAAATATATAAACGCGATTCAACAGGCGATCCAGAAATCAAAATTCAAGGCAACTTGTAATCAGTTAGGTGTTTTGAAATTTTTTTAACTTCATACTAATTTAGATTAAAACGGATTCTATCATCTGTGTATTTCATGTAAAATCAACTCTTAGCTATTTTTAGGATAAAGTGCAAGATTTAACATTTATTTTTTCATTTTTAAGGCTACAATTTAAAATAATTAGAGTCTGTGAAATTATTGCTTTGTTTTGTGACAATTGCAATTTAATTTAAAAAGTTATATTTAGATAAGAAATTACATTTATTTTAATTATATGTAATAAATTTCATTAATTTATTCATTTATTTACTCTTACACTATAAGTCTATTTAAAAAAGTTTAAATTAGTCATTAAATTTGTGTCACTTAACAGTATTATTTAAACATCCAAGATTTTTTTGTTACTATCCAAATAATTTTACTTAAGGGACATTTCATTAAATCGTGTATAATAAGTGCCCGTATAAAGTAGTTGTTGTTTATCAGAGTAACGTTGATAGTCACTTAAAAAAGACTGCTTAAAGATGTAGTAATTAATTTATTTATTAAAATTAATAATTTAATACTTACTTACAGTATTTATGTAGATTTCTAAATCAATGATTGCTTTAAAGTAGATTATAACTTATCAGTTTTAAAATTAAGTTTAATTATTCTCTTCTTATTTTTTTTTAATTAAGTGTTTTTTAAGATATTAATTCAAACATCATCATTAGTAGGAAAGGCCTACGTGAGATACCACTGCAAGAAAAAATTACAGTAATAATTGATATTTTTTTTTGTCCAGTTTATTCAACTTTTATTTTTTTTGTAAGTTTAGCCTATTCCGAAAAAACTACTTATTTTTCATTAATTTAATCTTATTAAAATTACTTAATTTTTCCAATGTATTTTTAGTTTAAGTCATAGCTTCATCATTTCTTTCTTAGTAATTAAATGATTTCTTAATTTTTTCTTGAAAAAAAGCGCCCCGATACTTACCGCAAGGTGGTTGAGGAAAAAGTATCTGCTAATTTCAGTATTTTTATTGCGCATTTAATTACGGCTCTGATAATTCATATTAATAATAATAATAATAATAATAATACTCATAATAATATGAATTATAGTAATAATAATAATAGAAGAAAAAAATTTGTCATGTTCAGTAGTCGAAGAGTACCCAGCTACGAGTCAAGCATAAGAAATACTCTTAGTCCGCTCGACCATAGAGAGATACAAGTAGCTATGGTCAAAAGTAGTATTTAAGTTGTGAGAAGTGGGCGGGGCTTCATTTGAAGGCTAGATAGGGGGGCTCCCCTACTCCTACCTGCCCAGTGAGAGAGAGAGAGAGAGTACGGTTCTTCTGCGCTTGCGCTACTAGCCGAGAGTACCAAAGAAAAGTCTTGGGTATATCGCAACACTGTTTGAGTATCTCCAGCTATTAGGCTAGCCTGCTATATACTAAGCCGTTCAAGCTCTAAGAAAATTCGTGTAAGGATTATATATTACCGTTACTAAATAATATAATAAACTATAAAGATATAAGAAAAAATCAAAATAAATTAATTTAGAAACAAATTATAAGGATCTGTTTGTTATTTGAATAGTGATGAAAAGAAAATAATTATGAAATTAGTCACAATTTTATTCATAGCGTTTTCGTATGAATTATTAATTTTTCATTTTTTGTCGAAAAAGAGCAAGAATATATCCATGGCTTGGACGAACATTGCTGTAACTTTATTACCTAAAGAGATGACAAGTCATAGAACATTCCAATTATCATAAAATTAAAATATTATTCCAAATTCTTTTATAGAATACTAAACTTATTAAAAAAATTTACGATAAGTAAATATCAGGATTCTGTATGAAGCTTTCATAATCACTTAGAAAGCTTTAGAAACAGTGAATAAGACTAAAAATGATTGATCTTATAACAATGTTCCATTCGAAAAAAAAGTTGTTCGTTTCTGGAGGCTATTTCAGACAAATACTTTTAGTAACAAAGCATGAGTGAATAAGTTTTATAATGAGTGCAACTACGAATTTATTATTTTTATGGAAACATATTAAAATATTAAAATAGAAAAATAATATGCAGCATATAGACTTACAATCCTTATTGTTGTTAATGGAAATTGAAAAAGAAGCCATAAAGTCTTTTGAAATTATTCAGAGATTAAAAACTGATAACGTTTGTAACCAAATTTATAGAGATGGTGTAAATAAGTACCTTAACAAAGTAATTCTAACAACTCAAAATAAACTTTCGTATATTTTAAATATAAAAATTTTAAATAAAATTAAAGAAATAGAACATACTTGCTAGAGTATAGATAATGCAAAACATAAAGTTAGTGATCGCTTTGATGAAGATATAAACATAAATTTTCTAATAAAAACTCGTAATAACATACATGAAGAAATATTGCCACACATGTTAAATTCAAAAGTAAAAGCTATTGTTATGTTGATAAAAACCTTGAAAATACTCGATGGCTTGAGGAATGGCACTCAACTACGTGTAAGAAAATTATTCGAATATTATTCGAAGAGCAGAGATTATAACTGGTGAAAAATCTGGTAATGAAGTTTTCATACTAAAATTTACATTTTATTGCGGTAATAATTTGTATTTGCCATTATTCGGATACAGAAAACAGTTTTCATTAGTTTTAGCTTTTTGCTTTTTTCATGATAATCAATGAATCATGAGTTCAAAGTTTTAATACATTAGGATTTTACGAAAAAGCTTATTTCTGAGAATTTTTCCTTTTTTCTCTAAGAAATTTAGTTTTAAATTATATAAAATTCTTCTCAAAAGTTAAACTTTTAACAAGTAAAAGTTAAAAAAAACTACTTACCACACTGTCTTTTCAAATTCTTGCAAAAAAAAAAAAAAAAAAAAAAATTACAATATCTACAGTACAAGTTTTTTTCTGTATACTATAACTTTGTCCTTCATCTTGAAAATCTTTAAAGTTGGTCGAAAACTAATTTTATAGAATTAAAGAATGAAACGGCTTTTTATCTTGTACGCAAAATTTTATCATTACACAAATTGTCATAAATTTTAATACACGAATTTTTGAAGACAAAAATTTTATAGTTTTATTTCCTGTGCTAAATATCATATTGCTGCTATGTCATTACAATTTTTAAAATTAACTTATGTATGTTCCAGTTTATATTTTTATTCACATGTGTACATTTTTCTATCACAAAAAAGGATTATTAAAAAATTTCCATCTCTGAATACTCTCATTCTAAGTATATGTGGTATTTACTATATAATTAAATAATATTATATGAAACTGTATATTGCATCAATATTCAAAGTTTTTTAGAATATTAGAAGCATGATCAACAGAAGTAGAACAAACTGAGTAATACTTGTTAGTTATATTTAAATATATAACTAAGAAGTCCATCATTCTGTAAATATTAAGTTATAAAATTTTTTAATTTTGTTAATATAAAACAATTCTTGGGAGGTTGGAACATGGAGCAGTTAGGGGGACAAAGCTTCACTAATATGTATATTTATATATCAATATTCGTGTGATACTCTAATTAACAGAAGGATCTGTTAAAAATGTTATATGGCTATAAGGCTGAGTCCTTATGAATATACATATATACATGCATATATATCTCCGTGGGGCTCTGCCATTCTGCGCGCTTCGCGCGTCAAGGCCCCAACTTTTGAAGCGGTTAAAAACTTCACTGTTAAATAAATCATATCGTGGAGCTTAGGAGTAGTAGATAGGGACTAAGGAAGGCTAAAATTAATTAACATGGTAGAAATAAAATGAAAATCAAGATAATTTTTTTTATATTTTAAAAACATTCTGATGAACGGTCTAACAACTCTGCATTGCTGTGTTACTATGCACATATATGCTATTGTCATTGGAATAGTAAAAAACCTCGTCAGATTTAATTGTGACATCAATGACTTACACAACCAACGGAGGTGTAATCTTTCATTCAGTATGCTATAATTTAATTTAATTTCAAGTTGTTTCTTGGCGTCGTATGGAATAAACATATGCCAGTGGTATGATATGGTACTTTACTTACACATGCTGCCTTCTGGGGATTAATTTTTTGATTACATCTCAACACTACTCAACACTACTTTTCCACTCGGTAACGGAAGTCAGAGTGTGAACGTGTATTTTTATTAAAATGGAGGTGAAGAGATCTTTTCTTTTTCTGCTGTGACTCTGGCTTCTTCCGCTGTATGTAACCGTAGCCTGACATTGGCAGTTTACAGGGTACTTTTATAAACATTATTATAATATAAATATTTTTATATCATCAAGCTACAATTGATACTAGACTTGAAAGGTATATAGAGATCTAACTTGGACTAAAGGTAAGTAAACATTGCCAACAAAAATTTTATTACGTATAAACTTATAATTAAAATCATGTAACTGAAATTCCTTAACTTCTAGGTTTAGAAAAAAAAATTTTCGACTAACAAATTTGTCGTGGAACCCAAATACCAAAACCATTTAAAGCCAAAGATAGAAGTATAACTGTATTCAACACATTGATCTTAGTCTTTAAATATTATTCAGTTTCTTTATGGGGTAAAGTAAAGTAAAGTAACATCACTGTTAAAATATAATTACCATCATAGTGTGCTGTTGTTATGTTAAGAAAGTCAAGTTTATAATGTAAACAATAATAATTTAATGTTAATTTTGTATTGCACGATTATAATATAAAAATGTGATTGTTTCATGATACAGAGCTATAATGTATTGTTTTAAGGAAATGATTATAAAAAATATTGCTATAGGTAGACTACACATAGTATCTCCAAAAGATCATGAGCGCTTTTTTTTGAAAATTTATTTTGAATAAATAACATGGGGCTACATCATTTAAAGACGTTAAAAAACATAATGAAATAACATGTAGAAATTTCAGGGATACTGCAACGGCGATGGGCTTAATTGAAGATGATTCTGAAATTGATAATATTTTTAAAGAATCAATAACAATTATGTTTCCATACCCGTTACTACAATTTTTTGCTTGGTTTTTGATGTCAGAAAACATTCAAGGAGATATAATATGGAATGAATATAGAAAATATTCTAAGGAAGACTTCGACAGTGATAATGAAAATTTTGCTCTTTTACATATTAATTAAATTTTAGTATCGGAACGTAAATCATGTAAGCCTTTTAGTTTGACGATACCAACCATTTGTAGCTATATAAATAATTTCAATATTGAGAAAATATCTTTCAGTAAAAAAATGTTCGATATGATGTACACAAATTTAAATCGAAATCAAAAAAAGAATTTTGAAACTATTTGTGAACAAGGCAAAAAGTGTATTTCATAGATGGTCCTGGAGGATCTGGAAAAACTCACTTATATAAGACACACATTTATTACTTTCTTTCTAGAAGTAAAAATATTTTGTCTACGGCTTGGACAGTAATTGCATCTGTATCACTACCAAAAGGCCAGTCATAGAACTTTCCGTTTACCTCTAGACTTAGATAATATTGAGAGTGTATTTTTAGAATTTGAAACTGAAAAAAAAGAGTAAGGGAAGTTGATTTAATTATATGGGACGAGGCTTCTATGATTTTGAAAGAAGCTCTAAAAATCGTTGATAGTACGTTGAGAGACTTGTGTAATACAAAAATTTTCTTTGGTAATAAATTAATAGTATTAGGAGGAGATTTTCGACAAATCCTACCAGTTATAAAAAACGGTAATAAAACTATGACAATAGAAGAAACTATTTAATCATCATTTATATGGAACTGCTTAGAAATTGTAAGATTGCAAAATAATATTCGGTCTAGTGATAAAAAATTTTCTTAATTATTGTTAAGAATTGGAGAAGGGGACATAAAAACATTTAACACTTCTAAATCCTGGATAACAGATCATGTCTGTACCAAAATATTTGGTAATAACAGCAACTGTTTTAGTAATAACGTAATACTAACTTCACATAATGAATGGACTTTTTTTCAAACAATAAGATTTTAAGTAAGTTAAATGGAGAAACTAAAATTTATTACAGCATCGATACTGCAACCGACAAAGGTGTTGATAAATCAGATGATAATATTTATATAAATTTTCCCATAGAAGTGCTAAACAATATCCGTGAAGGCTTGCCACCTCATGAACTTAAATTAAAAATAGGTACACTAGTAATGCTAATACGAAATTTGAGTATATCAGACGGATTACGTAACGGTACACGATTGCGAATTACTAAACTGTTGAAGTATAACGTAGACGGCGAAGTAGTTACGGGGAAAAAGTTGGTAATAAAGTTTTTATTCCAAGAATTACATTAAATACTGGTAATACTTCATCATTACCTTTTATTTTATATAGAAAACAATTCCCATTAGTTGTAGCGTTTGCTATGACTATAAACAAGTCTCACGGTAAAAATTTTGATAATGCGGGATTATACATGGAAAAACCTTTATTTTCTCATGGTCAATTGTACGTGGCTTTATCGAGATGCAAAAATAAAAATAGAATTTTTGTTTAACTTGATAGAGAAAACATTTTAGATATCGAAAATATAGTTTGGAAAAAAATTTCTGATTATAAGTAATAATGTATCTAATAATAACAAAATGATTTAAATATTCTTTTATGTATAGACAAAATTTATTACTTAGAATGAATTTATCCCATAAATAATTGTTATGTTCAATTTCTACTGTACCATTTTGAATTAAAAATTGAATAGGAATACACCTCAGTTTTCGTGGTTTGATAGGGCTTTATAAGTTGACTGATAAAATGAGTTATCTTAATGCGAAACTTCCAGGGTTTGTATTAATGATAAACTAAATGTAATCTAAATTGATGTAAGTATAGGTATTGTTAACTTATATACAAAATAATATAATACATACGCATAAAAATTCCACGCACAGTTTATTATAAATGCTAACAAAAGAAAAGCTTAGCAAACTATGAACTTTATACTTACAAATAAATTGAATTACAATTGATATAAATTGGATTCTTGTCATACTTAGTTGTATAAATGGAATGGTTACTAATTATTCGTATGTATAAGGTCCATCTATTTGCCTCTTGGGTGGTGTGGAAAAATAGATGAAAAGAAGATTTATTATAAAAAAAAAACATGTTTTTATTTGCTTCGAATATCTCACACTGTTAACTATGTAATATAACAATTAACTTTATAGTTTAATATATATAATAATAATGACGCTTTGCGCAACGACCCTCTATAAATCAATTATGACTTTAAATGTCTTCTTCACGATAAAATAAATCATGTCGATAAGACAGTTGTACACGTCTGTATACACATCAAGGTCCGAGAATGACGGTGTGATCCCTGTCAGGTTTCCCAAAAGTAGTGTGGGGGGAGGGGGGCGATGAGAGGTCACGAAAAAATGCGTAGAGGGGCTGTGGGGGGCTGTGGGAGGTTTTAGGAAAAGCTGCGACGTATTAAAATAAGGGAGAAAATGACGGGTTTTTACCTTATTTTTTGGGGATCAGTGGGGGGGCGGTGGGGAGTGAATGGGAGTCTGTGAGGGGGCTGTGGGGGTTTTGTGAAATGCCCCACTGAGATAACTGTATAATATAGAAAGATACGTAGGTGTATTAATAATTCATTACACAAATACAAACACATAAACAAACTTTTAAACAATTGTAATGAAACAAAGTTATACTATTCAAAGAACGATCATGTTTTTTACTTACCTGTTGGTTTGTCTGGTTGTCTGCTATAACAGAAGCATATATATTATGAAACACAAATACATATTTATATGAATATTAGCTTTTCAACATTGCGCATTAATCTCACCAGCTTCGAAATATGATTATTTAGTCGAATTTTATTTTTCGAATCTATAATTAGATTTTATTCAGGATTGTATCTTAAAGTATCGTATACAAGTACAGAGGCAGTAATATAGGCAGTATAATTATCAGTTTATTGGGCTGTATACCAAATAAGGATAATTTCTATTCATTTTTCTTTCACGCATTTTTTTACGTAATGTTCTTGAATCTTAGTCGTATGTCTCAGTCTTTCACAACTACTTATTACGTCTGAGTTTTAAGGGTAGTAAAAGTGCTACTAATTTTTGACAGGCCTGGATTATAGCAATGTATTCGGTGAGACAAGTTGATAAGGCCACATATTTTGAAATGTGTTTTTTTACATGCTATTCAATTTCTTAATTATCTTACTTCATAATCACGTGTAGTTAGAGAGTTTTTGCGATCAGTAAAGCTTGCATCCAAATAAGCCTTAACATAGTTTGTGCGAGCTTGATAGTTCAAACTCAAATTTCTAATACCCTTTAAGTATCTTAAAACGATACAAATTACTTTCTAGTAATTAACCATTGAATTTAATTAATGTTCATTTAGAACATTCATGGCATATCTCACATCAGAGCCCGTGGTATTGGTCAAGCATAACAAACTTCCAACAGCGTCTCCACACGCTACGTTCAGTTTTGATTTCTTGTTAGTTTTAGTTGTTCCATTGATTGTATGTTCTCAATTACGCCTCTTTCAAATAGCTACTTAATTAAATATCATGGATAAATGTTGAGAATATTTATTTATAAATTTAAATCTTTTCAGAATTGTATTAATACAAGATGTTTGTAAAAGAGTTGTCATTTTATTGTTTTAATTTTAACCTTCCGTCATTCCAAGAAAATTCTTAGCTTCACGGACGTCATTTCAAGTTTCTTTTGTGTCTCAGTGTTTAAATCTGTTACTCGCTTCTATTATATCATCTACGTATAATAGAAGTATTTAATTTTTTTTGCCTATTCTGCAAGTAAAAAAACATTGTTTTTAATCATGCACAGTCGGACCAATTTTTGAAATTGCTTTTATTAAAGCTAATTTCATTTCTTTAAGATTAGTTTTTTTAACGTACTAGAATCGTTGTTACTTATAGACTGCAGTTTTTTGAAATTATTCAGAATATTCAACTACATAAGTAATTTTCATATAAATTTCCTCATGTAATATTTCGTTTGAAAACACATTTTTGACGTTATGTAGTACTATGTCTAGATAAAATTTATAAATTATAGCAATAACTATTTTTAATGCTAAATATGAAACTAGTACATAAGTTTCAGAGAGGTTATAATCGTTTCTCTCTTAAAAGTCACGAACGACAAGACTAGCTCTATGTTTTCTATTTCTATATTGGTCAAGTTTGCTTCATAGAATCCATTTAGAATAAAAAATGTTTAGTTTTGTGCCATCAATAGAATTTTTTGGCTTATGTAGGAATCTCCAAATTTCACATGTTGCTTCTAAATCGTTTCATCATGGAAGACGATTATTTTCAAATAGCAGTTTACCATAGATGACCAGCTAAAGATATCGCTTCTGTTTATAAGGAAAAACCCTTATTAATTTTAGCAAGCAGTGCATATTGAATTTCGTCAAACTGGAAAATAAATTAGTTTTCAAAGTTATTATTTTACATTCTGTCTCCTGTACATCATCCATAAACTTTAGTTGAAAGTAAGCGAATAATTTAATGCTTATTTTTTTTCTAAGATTTTTAAAATCAAATATCAAATTTCTGTTCCTTATACTCATTATTAAATTAGCAAAATTTAAGCCGATGTCTAAATTACTGGTAAGATCATTCACCTTTTAAGATTCAATAATTCTGGTTCTCCTTCGTTACTCTTTTTTTCCCCGTCTTAATTGTTTTGTCTTCTGGCATTATATTTGTTAGAATATAAGTAAATTTGAAATGACGCACACGGTACTGGGATGCTAGGCATTGAGCATACGTAGAAGCTCTCGAGATGCGTGATTGCTACATGTTTGATGACGATACGTATATTCAGTGTATAGATAACTGTTGCTGAGGAAAGATGCCTCATGTAATACATGGAGTATTAATATTAATAAATTCAAGCCTATTATAGAAAATGTTGTAAAGTACTTATTTTTCCAGGCTCATTTATTTTTAACATGGTAGCAGTCCGCGGTTTAAATTGCCTGTTTCGCTCTTGTTTTTTGGATTTTTCACGTGTCTCTTCGGAGGCACATGATAATCACTTGTTAGTGAGAGTGTAAAATCAAAAATGGATAAAAAATATGTGAGGTATTGAAAAAATTAGTATAAAACGTGTGCAGTGATAAGTTCCACATGTGTTTTAGTAACAAATTCATTGAGATGCAAAAGGATTGAAAAGTTTTATCACAGAGAAAGTTTGGCACGTGTTAAGTGGAAAGAAGTATAAATACGATGTTTGAGTATAGGTATATGAAAAATATACAAGGAAAAGAAAGAACTAAGCAGGTTGACAACGAGAATATCTTGAAAGAGATAAACAGTGCAAATTTTGAGTTAAAAAAAAAAGACAAAAACTACGTGAAAAGGAGTTTTTAAAAATTTGAAAAAACGTACTGTGTATATTAAAAGGAGTTGAAATCGAAAAAGAAGAAGACAAGATGGCAGACGATATTCGATTTATGTTACCAATTTTCGATTATAGTAATTATAGTTTGTGGAAAAAGAAAATATCAATGTTCTTAAGGTTGAGAAAATAGGAAGATGTAATTGTACAAGAAACAAGAAATCAAAACGAAACAGAATCAGCTCGGAAAGAGAAAAGGAAAGCGATAAATTACATATGTAGTGCAGTAACTGTGGATTAATTTGAATTAATACATAATGAAACAAACTTGTTTAAGATTGTTAAAAAATTAAAAAAATTATACTTAAAAGTATCAACCCCATGGCTGATATGTGTAAGAAATAAACTAGATAAAATTAGGTTGAGTGATTTTAAAAAATCTAGTAATTTTTTAATGAATTTGAAGAGATAATAATTGAATTTAAAACTGCTAGAACAATGGTTAATAAAAAAGAAAAGGTCAATTATTTACTTAGAACATTATCTCCCGCATTGGAACATATTGGAGATTTAATAGACGTTTTGAAAGAAAAAAAGCATACATTTAAGTATGTTAAAAACAAAATTAAAATGTGCGAGATAAAAAATCAAACATACAAAAATAAATATAATATTGGAAATTCAAGTGTGTTCAAAGTGAAAAAGAAAGAAAATAAAAACTGTTATAAGTGTGGTGAATCAGGACATTTACAAAGTCAATGTTATAATAACAACTAAAATGGAACGACAAAACACATCGAGAGGATCGTGGACTAGGATTAAAAATGTGAACAGAGGAAGAAGTAATCAACAGCGAGGAGGCAGACGAGGACAGTTTGGCAACTAACAGCAGCAAAACTTTCACAACAATAACAGAGGCCATGGCGAAGCACAGCGTGGTCATGGTGTATGTCAACAGTGGCAGAATCAACATTGGCAACAACAACATTATCAAGATAACAGTGCCAGTTATGGTAGAAGCGATAGCGAACATCAAAGTACTAACAAAGACTTATTTTGTACAATTTTAAATAACAATGTAAGTATTAATAAGAATTAAAATTTTGCCTATTGCGAGGTGAATAATTGTAGAAATCAAATTAAATTGATTTTGGATAGTGGTTGTACTGATCATATTATTAATAACTTAAATTATTTTGAGTGTTTGGATACATATGTAAAAAGTTTCAATTTCAAAAGAAGCGAGAATGATTATTGTTTGTATTATATACGTGGTGGATATAATTTAATTTATGTAATTATTTTTGTGGATGATTTATTAATATGTAGTATAAGTCAAAATAAAATTAACGAAACTAAAAGGGTATTAAGAAATAAATTTAAGATGAAAGAACTAGGTGATGTTAATACATATCTTGGTATAAATATTGATTACGGTCGTAAAAGTAGTATAATGACATTAGATCAGGAAGAATGTATAGCATCTTTAGTACAATAGTATAATGTAGTAAACGCAAAATTATATGAACTTCCAATGGAGCAAAACTTAAAATGTGAGGCCGCACGGTAAGCATCTGAATTTAAAAACTACAGAAATTTGATAGGAGTACTTTTATGTATAAGCTCAGGAACAAGGCCAGATATCAGTTATAGCGTAAACTATTTAAGTCAATTTCAGAACTGTTCAAATCAAACTTATTATAAATATGCAATAAAAAGTTCAAAATATTTGTATTTAACAAAAGATATTTAGTTAACGTATGAAAGAACTTTCACAGTAGATATCTTTATTTGTTCTGTGGACTCAGACTATGCAGGTGATGCAGTTGATAGAAAATCAACTACTGGTTACGTTATAAAGCTGTTTAATAATGTAATATACTGGAAATCTAAGAAACAAGATAGTATTATTAAATTTTCGACAGCAGCTGAGTATGTAGCATTGTCTGAAAGCGTAAGCAAATACTTATAGATAACAGAAATATTAAAAGATTTATCAATTATTTTTAGTGAACCAACAAACGTTTTTGAAGATTACTCTGGTGCGATTACTTTTGCTAAATTAAGTAATTATACGAAAACCCGAAATATAGCGAAACACATTACGCGCACGGCGCTGGGACGCTAGGCATTGAGCATGCGTAGAAGCTCTCGATTTGCGTAATTGATACATGTTTGATGACGATACGTATATTCAGTGTATAGAAAACCGTTGATGAGGAAAGATGCCTCATGTCAAACATAGAGTATTAATGTTAATAAATTCAAGTCTATTATATAAGATGTTGTAAAGTATTTATTGCGCCAGGCTCATTTATTGTTAACACTATTAGATAAGGAGAAATAATTGTTATGATTTATTTTATCGGACACTGATTCTCAATTTAAAGTATTATTTTTCTTGTAAATCTTACCGAATACCAATTTTTTGTTAAACCTGACATTTCCACTCTTATAGTGACAACTTTTTTTTAGTTTCAGAAAAATGTAGCATGTTCTTGTGTTTCAAATTACTCTACTTCCTTCGAATTTTAATTTAGGCTATATGTTCATTTGTAATATATCATAAGCTACACAAACAAAATGATGGGTTTAATTTATATCAAATTAACAGTGTGGTGCTGATTTTTTCTAAAGGGTTATGATGTTATCAGATTTATAGGGGAGCCCTGTTATACGCAAATACAGCGTGTGCCAAATCTCAGATGTTTTCTGGTAAGCCAAAGTCATCCACCAAAGCTTAAAGTATCTTTGTAGTTCGATCATATATTCTAGCAATTTCATTGTATTCTGGCATATCAGGGCTCTCAATCTGAAGTTCAGCACCTTATTTATCCAAAACGTAGAAAGTATATCCTCCTGTGTACTTAGTACCGTTATGTAAGCGTTGATATTATACTTTTGCATAAAATTCTAGAATATTATGGCTTGTTTCAATAAAGGGTTCAAGAAATTTTTCAGTAATGCTTTTGGTGACCACAAGATAAGCAATAAAAAATCTGGAGTATTCGTCTGTAAATACAGATTTAAATCTGTTTAATCTTGGGTGAAAAGTTAAGCTAATAACACTTATCATATCAGCATGTATGATTTGTAAAATCTGAGTGGCTCTAGGTCAAATTTATTTAAATTGTAAGTGATACAATTTTACCAATTAGCCAAATTCACGATCTAGTTATGATTCATTATGCATAATACTGTTTGTATCCATATCATCAGGAAAAATCCATAATGTAAGGGACAGAAGCATTTTTTAACCTAATATGCTTAAGTATAGCTTTATTTTTTCCTTTAATGTTTAATTTTTTTCTATAAATATGATTTTTTCATTGTTAAAACAAAAGCCATCAAATCACTAACAGTGTTAACTTTTCTGTCAAGTTAGTAGACTTAAAAGCAAATTAATTATGTATTTTAATCTTTATGTTTTAAGTAACATTTAAATCATTTGAATTAGTTTTTAAGTTATTTTGAGAGGACTGCAAATAATACATTATTGACCTGTTGGAATTTGCATTTTATCTATTTTTAGTAGTTACACTAAGAATTACGCATCCAATCATTATGTTCAAATTTGATGATAAATGTGTATGTACGAGTATATTTTCCTTAAGTTGTTTAGTCAAATTTGTTTTTCCAATTATATAAAGTTCGTACTAATTTATTTCAATATCAATTAACCAATATGGTTGTTCGTGAATGTCTTAGATAGTTATATCGTTAGAAATCTCATCTCATGTATTTAATCTTCTGTTATCAAAATGAATTGCAAAACCTTTCTCAACAAATTTTTTTAGAGATAATGAAGTTTCAGCCGTATTTTGAAAATAACATTATTAGGTCTTACAAAGTTACATTCCTTAAAACCAGCCACATTTTTAACTCCCTTCGTTTTTAAGTTCGGAGAAGAGTCATTATTAACACATCAAATTAATCTAACATTTTTACTTTTTAAAGTTCTTAAAAAAATTAATGAATTGAATAAATGTTCGGTGGCTCCTAAATCAGGCACGAAGAGACCTAGCTAACATTTGTTCGAATATATTATTGTTTGATTGTGGATCAAAAAATTACATATATAGTGGTATGCAGCTCACCTTTTTGTTCGTATTTTCGTTCGAGGAACTGCATTATTATAAGGACGCCTACGTGAGTATTAAGAACTTGATCTCTATTCTAATTTTTTTTATTACTTTTAAAATTAAAGTCACCGTATTTTGCATTTAAGCAATCTTGGTTTCTTTATTTTAAATTTGTTTTACCCTTATTGATGTTATTATAATTACAACGGTTCCAGTAATTTTTCTTACCTCACATAGCAGAAATACCTCTGCTAGAGTAATCACCTCATCACCACTAGCTATAGTTTAAACCAATTATAACGAAAATCTCCTCAAGTATTACTAGCATGATAATGAAAATTCACAAAAACTGAGAACGCTTACGCTATCGTAACTTCTTGCATTTTTTTAATTTATCCCAATACCCTGACACAGATTTCTTTTAAGGATTATACTTAATACTATTTAGAGCTTGTTAAACTGATGCTGGTATTATGTTGCACTAATGTTTTTGAAGTTATACTTCTACACGCACGTTATGCGCGACAATAAATAACGATTTTAGAATTCTGACCTCAAGAAAATACGTGAGAGAAGTAGATTTTAAATGTTACTCCCCCACCACCCTTGTACACCCTACACCAGCCCCCTCAAGCCACGCTACGCCATTACAGCACACATTTGGAATTCGATTTAATTTCGTTTCTTATTTCTTAGCCAATTCCCTGTAGAAAAAAAAACACACACACACTTTGCACGAGACTCAAACCCACGATCCTCTGCATTTTAGCCAAGGCCATTACCTACTCACTTATCAGTGGTCCCAATATTGAAAACTCGATAACTTTTTGTTGTGGTAGGGGTCATAACTTACTTGTAGAGCTCTTTCCCAACGTCTCCTGGTATTACACTAGAGATGTTGGTGCCTAAAGCACCTTCTTTTTTTGCAGAGCTCAGTCGTTCTAATGATCAAAGGTGGGGAGAAATGTTCGTGATGCTTGCCCGTTGAAGACAGTCCCATTTGCTTAAGTTAATTTTTCCTTTATTGCTGTTAGGTTCACCTATCGCAAATCTTTAAAAGGATTGGTGATTCCTCGTTGAATGCTTAGAGTTAAGAAAGGTCGTTGATGGTTGGGGTTCCTAGCCTCGTGACGAAGAACTCCGCTCGTGATTTATGCCAGTGAATGACTGACTTTATTTAATAGTGGCTGGCTTTATATAGATTTTTAGTCAACAGTTAGTTATCGGAAATTGTAGTTAAAATGTATTTTTTGGCACGGTAGTTAAACGTTAGATAGCGATGAGATTGATAGTTAAATAGGAAACGTTAATACTTATCATGGCCCTGAAAATAGCCAGTAGTGATACTTCCAGCCATTTTTTATCATTATTCTTTATAATGGACAGCTAGCTGTGGGTAGCTTAATATTGTACTAAAATCTGCTCTGGTGGCACCAGGTTGGTTGGAAAAATGGCCATTGAACCCAAAATTGCTAGAGCAGATTGTGCTGTAAGTAGACGTCTCCTGATATTACGCCAGAGACGTTAGCGATCGGAAAGCCTATTTATTAGTGGCATTCGTTAATCTTGATGGTGTGTGATGTAATTCAATTGAGTCGCTTATGCATTAGAGAACAGTATTGTCGGTAGCTGGGATATCCATATGCACGTCCCGGCTTTATGCTTCATGCGCTGCCAATGAACTACTGTAAAATTCGTATACTACGGCAATTTTCTTGGGGATATTATAAACAGACTTACATAATATTATTGAAGGTAGCTGTAATTTTACTTCTACACCATCTAGTGGGTCCTACGAAACTATAGTGTAAAGCTAGCATATGTTTGCAAAACTTTAAGCCTATTTATTGCTATTAATTTTTTAATATAAAAACTGTACTAAAACTATCTAGAAAGTGTCAAGGATAAGTATGAAAAATTTCATCGAGATTGGTTATGTAGTTTTCATTGTTAGCAATTGCAACGGTTCTTATTACTTTGCTTTGTATGTAAGTAAGATTAAAGGTTTTTTCACACCATAAACGCTTAGAAACAATTAAAATCTTTATGAGACATACAATTTTATGAGATGTGTTTTCACTCAACATCAACTATACTAATGTGTCACACGTTACTGAAGCCTACTACAAACTATAATGTATTAAAGTAGCTCTATAAAGTTGACTGTGAGAACGGCTCGGTGAATGATAAGTAACATTGCAAACATCACCATTTGCCCTAAGTTAAGACTTACTATCAGAACTGTTTTGCAGTTAGTTCTTATAAGTAGCATTAAAATATTTCTTTCAAAGTTATCGTTAATTTCAATAGCCTATGACACATTAGCAGTTGTAATTGAATTTATGTCAACATTTGGGATCGATTGATTTAGTTGTTTTTGAAATTTTTACGAACATACAAACGAATGCTGTCTGTTTATGTAGTAGTAAGATTTAGATTCACTTATAAATAAATTATTTATTTCATGAGCTAATTTTTTCAATTAAATGATTTTTTCAACTTATTAATTAGCTCATTTTAGGAAAACAGCTTTCCTCTATATTGATAAATACTTTTTTAACAACTATTTATTTATTTAACAATACATAAGTAACTGTGCGTATAATTTTTTTTTCGTAAATTTTAAAAATTAAAAAAAAATAACTGTTATTGTATTGTATGAATATTTCAACTGAATTTCATTGCGATTCATTCTATGACATTTTATTAATTCGTGATTGTGGTGGTTCTTGGACTCAAGGATCGTCACTACAGATGAGGGAAAAGCTTAGAGAAATGAGGGGTGCGCAAATATATGCAGCAACGCAATGGTATGTAGTATTACGCTTTTGAAGAAAAGCGGTACTACCGAATGGTTTTTCTTAACCTTTCAGGTACAATTATATTTTGGGTATTAAATATGGACTAGGAATAAGTTTGTCAGTGAATGTGAAAAATGTAAGCGTGAGGTTAGAGATGTCATCAATGTAGGTGATACAAAGTTGTTTTAAAATTATTCGAAGGTTTGATGAAAAAGCACAGTTTTAAATAATACTGTTGCTGTAATATATTAATGATTGTTGTTTATTTAATTAACATTCAAATATTCATTGAAACCACACTAAACTTACGTAAATATACTTATTCCTACGATAATCTCACCACCTTTGAACACAATATGTTTTCATATAAGGTATGTTTACATTTATTATATTGTCTTTCATATAATTTTATAGCTGTATAACTTTATACTTTTGTACACAAGTACTTGCTGTCCACTAGTCTCATTTCTCAAATTTTATTGATATGGTCAATAAATTTTAAAATATGAGCCGTTTTGATATGTTGCGAATTATCGATGCAATTTAAAAAAATATAAAGTACTTTTAATTATTTTTTTTCTTGAATCTCAGAACTAATATTTCGATTTGGTGCAGCTTTTAGATACATTATATAAAAAAATGATAGTATTTTAGTAACAAAAAAAAAATTCATGATATGATCAAATTTTATTTTGTTTGTGAGTTTAAAGTCACAGCGTACATTTTCTTTGCAGCCTGCTACTTCAACTTGAATTTTCTGAGCAGAAATATATTGACTTAACAAATTTCGAGAACCCCTGCTTAGAGCAATTTATTTCGTACCAAAATTAACATATTTGATTTTAAACATCGGTTGATCATGAGTTAACTGAACAAAATCATTATTTGAATGAGTGAATTGGCCTACTTGTTGTTCCTTATCATTTTTGTTTCATTTTTTTTTATCTAAGTTTTTATTTGCATTTGATTAACAATATTAGTAAGAGTTTGAATCTGATATGATTAAGTTTTGATTATGTCCAAAATACTCATACTCTTGTTAGTTTAAAAATTTTAATCAATTTCATTTAGACCAATATTAAGTAGTTTTTTCAAAGTATTGGATTCAAAAATTTGGATTAACTTTAGATTCAGGAATTTGAGAATTTTTTATCAGAGGTTTTGATTGACTCCTCATGGTCAGAGCCTTACTAGTTAAATTATCAATCGAATTTCTAATCGTCGAATTTTTCAGATCCATAGAGCAGGACATGGTTGGGGTCTTGAAGGCGAGAATAAGATTGAATTTAGTTGCTTCCTCCATTAAAATCTACGAGGGCGATTAACTAAAAAGCTTGACCAAGATCAGTTGTACGCTCTCGAATTAAATTGACAAAATTTCGAATGACTCTTTACGGTACCCTAAAAGTACTGTTGTTCTTTATGTAAGCTGATTTATAAAAGTTTTTTCAATAATTCGACTAGCAGACTGAATCGAAATACATCTTGTAATGGATCAGGTCATCTAACCGAGTCCAAACACAAGATATCAGCCAAGCATCCTAGTATAAATTAATTAATAGTTTCATACTTTCTTTCAATAATAATACACTTAACATACCTTACATTTATATGAAATCAATGAAAACAAACTTGAATTTATACTTATATTTCATAACAAACATTTAATTGGATGAATTGAAAGTCTTCCAAGAAGTTTGAAGGTAGCAAATAAAGACTTTAATTTAGAGTTCTAGGTGGAATTGGCTTTCTTTTCCAATGAAAATCTTGACTATACTATCTATTTTATTACTGATATATTTCTCAGCAAGCAATTCTACTAGAAAAAGTGTTAAATTGATGGATCTAGGAAAATTAAAATTTTTAATTATTATTCACCGCAAACAAATCTTATTTAAATTTGCTTTTACTTCATACATATATTTATTGACATATTTAATACATTAATAGTTTTTATTAAAAAAAATTTTATCAGCATACGCTTAGGATTACAATTGTCAAATTATTTTTGATGTGCAAGAATTTATTCTATAAAATATTCAAATGTAACTACATTAAAAAACTTTAATGAGGGCTAAGGTCAGTGAGAGAGCTTGATCTAATATTGATGGAGTTAAAAACACGTAAAAATAAGATAAAATTTAATTGTGGAGGGTAACGATAAGGGGCCTTTTGTGAGTTGTAGGGGGCAGTCAGGAGTTATCTGGCATGCACAACACATTAAACTATATAATGTAGTTATTTATAAAACTTAATACTTACTAATAGAAATTTTTTATCATCGTTACTGTATTAATACATATTAGATCAATTATTATGTAATCTTATGAATATTGTTATTATGTATTAGGTACGTGTATATTTGCCTCATAGACGGTGTGAGAAATTTAATAAAAATAAAAAAGTACGGCTACATATCACATTACATAGTCAAATTATTAAAAAAATACACTCAAACAATAGAAGTGCATTAAAACAGTCAAAAAATCGTATAGAGCCACATATAGTGGTGGGGGGAAGAAGAATTGTGTGGAGGGACAGTGGAGGAGAGGTGAGGGGCAGTAAAAGGGCAGTGAGGGGAAGTTGAAGGGCTTGACACAATATTTATTAGTTTAAAAAAACTCAGAAACAAGATAAATTTTTCCTTAATTTGTGGGAACAGTAAGGGGGCCGTGAGGGGTCTTTTAAGGGCGATGGGGGGCGTCAGGGGCCATAAAGGGATTATGTGGAATGCCCCTCACATTTAACTACATAGTGCAAAAAAACATACACATATTATCGCCCTTACGCTCAGACATGGTATTCTTCTACACAAGAATCGTGTCAACTAGAGATCGGTGCAAGCCTGAGTTATGACCAGATGATCATACGTAAAGACACGTTTGAATACCTGACAGAACTCAATCACATCTATTATCACGTTGACAAAATGTTGAGAAAAAGTTAATAGATCCTCGAAGATCAACAACACAGGTGAAACGGCGAGACCTGAGCAGTCACCCATCTAAATACTAACCATTTCCAATGCTGCTTAACCTTGGAGATTAACGGGACTGCAACTCTACCGTTGTGCCACCATGAATACTACATATATATAAAAAATGTAAACTTGTAAAAGAAAAAGGAAAATTGTATAAACTTGTAAAAGGAAATTTATATATATGTACATATATGTATATTTATATTTATATTTATATTTATACATGTATATGTATATAAATTCCTATATTATACACTGATTTTGAAGGGTCACACTTCAAAACCCACCTCTCTCAACCCCTAATCTGCGCCACTCCTTAACCCCCTACAGTCCCAGACTAAGTACGGTAAAATTCTAACAGTTTTTCCATAATTAATATTGAGTTAAATTATTGGTTGTCTCCCGCTTCACCCCCCTTATCTTGTCTGCTCAATTTTGATAAGTCCCACCCTCGGCTCATCCTCCACCCACCCTCAGCTTACCCTCTTAATAACGAAAAATTCTATCAGTTTTAACTATATTTTTATAAGGTTGAATTTTTATTCAGCCACCCCTTCGCCCCATCTCCACCTCCCTGCCGTCATAATTTCATAACTTAATTACTGGGTTACCAAATAAGACTCCCTTACAATTAAAAAAAACTCCCTTCAGCCTTACATCAGCAGAATCTCTAAATAAAGTAAAATTATATCAGTTCTTATATTACTTTAAGTTTCATTACTTTTTTCATCCCCATTCTTAGCACTCCTTACACTTTTTACCTCTTAACCTTCTCACAATTTCGAAACAGCCACTTTTTACCACTCCTTAGCTCCACGTTATTATTTCGTATTCGAATTTAATAATTATTTAAGCTGTACAGTTTGTTAACACATTTCCATACTATCAGTTTTTATCTATTTTTATTTGGTTGAATTTTTGTTTAATCCCTTTTCGCCCCCTCTTATGATTTTATTACTCAACAACCGGACAATTGAACAGATTTGAAGAACTCCGTCCAGTTACTCTTCAGCTGCATCGCTAAATGAGGTAAAATTATGTCGATTTTCATGTGATTTCTAGTTATATGACTATTTGCACCTTCTTTCTCAGCTATCGTTACAGCTGTAAGAAAGCCTCTAATTTCTAGCTAATTAGCACATTTCCATACCATCGTTGAGGTAGTACTACGATGCGCTGGTTTTTTTCTTAAATTTTCTAAAAGCTTATCAATTGCATTATCAAACTTGTAAAAGGAAATTACGTTATATTTCTATACTCAATCAATAACAGTAAATCAACGAAAAAAAAATTTAAACTATGGATCTTGCTTATAGCCCTATTTAATACGAAAAGATAGAAATTATATTTATGGAAGTATGTCAAACAATGCGCATCGTCACAGAAAAATATTTAAACAATACTTTTATTCAATTAAAACATTTATTTATTATTGAAATGAACAACGCAACAATATTTTGGATAGTTCTGTACTTCTGTTAATGTAAAGAAATAAAATTGTTTTTCATTTACTTTAGATAAGTAAACGTCAAAGATTTATTTCGAAACAGTATTTTTTATTTCTAAATTATCGTTACGTTTTATTCGAATACAAACTCTATTTTCTTCTTGCAACTAGATAACGTAACGTATAATTGACCATCCAAAAACAGTGGTTTTCTCAAACATAATTCAATATTGTCAAAACTTTGACGTTGAGATTTATTAATAGTAATTGAAAATGCTAAGACTAAAAGAAATCGTTTTCTGTATAAAAAGAGGTAAAGATGATGAAAATTTTGTATTAGGAGTTATTTTCGGTCTGAAAACTTTTGAAACTTTTTCTCCAGTTGTAATTTTTACTCCAATATTGTATTTAAGTTATTTTGTAATTTTTAATTTTGTACCGTTACGTCAGCCATCAACTATACTTACATTTCGTATCAAAATAGCAGTTGCAAAAAAGTAATTTTGACAGCATGTTCAGCGCGGTGCTCTCAGACGAAAAAAAAACAGTTTTTGAGCAATAATTTTCCACAAACTATTAACACATTCACGTTTAAACACTGAGTTGTAGATCTCGTTAAAGTATAACTTTTACGTCTTATATACTTTGCTCTGCACCGCAGTGCAGATGCTCTTTAAAGGAAAATATATGGAAAAACAGCGAAAAAAACTGTTTTTGCCTGTTACGAAAATCAATTCCTATTCCACAACAAAATATTAAATACAAAAAGTACAGAGCTAATTTAAATAAAATTTTTGTTTCATTCAATACTTTTTCTTCTAAGGAACCGTCTTTATAATTTCATCAATAGAAACCGTTAAAAAATAGTTGAAAACACGTTGTACACTATCTAATTTTTAAACAGCACATTTTAAAACTAAATATTAATTACGAGAATTGTAGATCTTTAGACTTCTTTGTTTCGATCAATTCCATCTTCAGTATTATTGTAAAGAAATTCAGTTACAAGTGACATTTTGAAATAGTTAAGAAAAACGTTTGATAATTTAAACTCAAAGTAAACATATTGCATACTTATACTCAGGTGAATATGACAACGGAATAATAAATACGCAAATATAAATTGTAAAAAAGCAAAAGCTCAGCGATCTCAAACCATCGAGCAGTATACCTAATTCTGCGATTGCGTTACATAATTTACTTTTTTTTAAACAAGCTACTGTGCAGCTACGCGTGCAACAACCTTATAAAACGCTTATCTTACAAAATTAATTCGCATCAGTACATCAAATAATGTGACTAATCAACAGTTTCAACATTTTTTACAGCGAATGTACACAAGAAACATCATCCAAAATTTTGACAGCAACTTGTACTTAATGTAAGCTCCAAGAGATCAGCAGTTTTAACCATCAATTACTGTAAAATTATTGTACCACGACTGTGCTCGTGTCAGTCGTGGGTAATTAGGTTATTCTCTAATTGATCGTTTAGTTCCCCAACTTAACGCGTCCTCCTTAAACGCAAAAGTATAAAAACTCCTCGCACATAACAATATTCACCTTTTTTCTTTTATCAAGTGCTCCAGAGTCATTATAGAGGTTAAAGCGTGAGGTCTGTTGTGTCTTTCAAGCGGATGTAAGATTTAGTTCAGTTATCAAGCTATGTCTTATGAACGTGCATTTCAAGCAAATTTATGACTAAGTTCGCTGACTAAGCAGTATGAGAAAAGCTTGAATAAACCAGGCCACTGTAAGCTCGCTTCAAGAGTGAATCAAAGAGGAACAAGAAAGAAAGGATCGTTGACTTGGGTTCCAACGTTAAAAGCAGAAGCATAATTATTGTCATCGCCACGAGTGCTCTCGTGTAGAATTAGGAACATCGTTGCGGTCAACCTTGTAAGATTTTACTAGTGCGTGCGCACAAGCAGTGGCTAACCAACAATCATAGAAGTAAGTTGAGTTCAGGAAACTATAAATTGTATAACATTGTAAATGCAAATTCAAAACTTTATCATTTTTACTAAATGTAAAATTAACTATTTCTAGTTTTTTTAAATATATTAAATCATTAGGTAAGACATAACTTGGTTTTTGATTAAATTCATTTTTTTCATTCAAAAATATTATAATTATTCAATTACATTAAACATTTTAAGATCTTATAATTCAAATTGATTGACACATAATTCTTACCCTAATGAGTGAATTGAATATCGAGTAAGAATTAAATAGACAACACGTAATATGACAAAGACCTTTAGAAGTACGCGAGAGAAAAAGTTGAATAAGATACGCTACTACCGTATGACATAAGACACAAACTCTAACAGTAAGTCAACGCCAGCTCAGCGTACACCACTTCATACGTATCGTTTGGTGAAACCTAACACCACAACGCCGAGTCAACGATTTCGAAGAAAAGTATACTGTAAGTAAAAGCAAATAAGGCCTTTAGGCCGAAGGCTGATTCCTGACGAACAATAATTAAATTTATTAGTTTGTAGAACGAATCTTTGAGTTCTCCAGTTCATTTATAATAGGTTGGACGTAACAAATTGGTATTTTTTGTGGGAAACTAAGCCTTTTGTTTTACTTAGAGTATAATTTAACCAAATCAAATTTTGGTTTTCTTATTTGTTTTTCTCAAATTCTTTATTGTCTTTCTTTATCCATTTGGAAAAATTTTTTTCATAGAATCGATCAGACACTTGAGGATATAAGCAAGATAGCAGATGTAGCTACAAGAGTACAGTTACTCGAGCAATACCATGAGGCAAGGAAAGCTGAAAAACCACTTAAATTCCTTGAATTATCACGTAACGTATTCCGAAATAATTCAGCTTTACGTATAAGTCAACTTCCTTACACCATTATATAATGGTAAAAATACACCTCTCAGAGATTTCTTGCAAGATGTTCGAAACGATAGGTCCCTTATTGCAAATGCGGAAGAGCTTATGTTTTTAAGAACAGTCATTTCCAGGCTAAGGGATAGAGCAAAAAGTTGTCAAGACGGATTAACAAAAAATACATTAGAGGATCTTATAAGCCATTTAAAGGCACACTTTCCTTTTTTAAGACTAACGCTTAATATATCTTCGACCATAATAATTCTTAAATGAAACCGGAAGAAACTGATCGCGATTTTCACGAAAAAAACTTCCAACTCATTAATCAAGGCGGTAAAGTAGCTGAAATAATGGCCGTTTCGAACAACATTCCTGAAAACCAACAGCCTGATTCCAAGTTATATCTAAAAATGGTTGGCCGTAAAGCATTCATGCGAAGCCTACCCAATGATTTCAAGACCAACATGATATCAAACGTACTAAAAACGTTTGCCAGTACTTTACAAGTAGCTTTAGAAGCAGGAGAAGTTGAAAAAATATTGTACCCCAATACTCAGGCTACCATGTACCATCAAAATTTACACATGTACCTTGCTCAGCAGTTACATCTTACAGCAAGATAAAATCTACCAGTATGTAAAATGATAAAATGTCTCCGACTATGTTTAATTTGGACGGAAGAATAGAATCACACTCAGCTCTTCAATATCAAAATGACAACTCTAATGATCAATTTGTAAAATTGTTGCAAAAATCGAATGAAATAAAATCTTACCAGCCTTTAAACAATTCGTGGAAAGACCATCGAAATTTTAGCCCCACACAACCAACACAACACCAAAACCAATTATTAGCCTACTTAAATTGACCTTTTTACACAACCTTACTGCCGTGTGTATTTTGTAACTCGTCTACTTCCCCAATGGGGAATTACCCCTGCACTTGCAAAAACGTTCCGATACCACGTGAATCGTGAAACGACACAAGCTTTTACTCAAGGTCGAACTCTTTCAATAATCAGCAAAATTTTAGACCCAGTTTTCCTAAACCAGACCATTCTTCAAATGGAAACGGTGCTCATCACCCAGATGCAGCGGTGAGCGAAGACTTGAATCAGCGCCAACTGACGAACCAATTTGTGCAATCACCCGAGTGTCCGTCGCAAAAAATAGTGGCGATTCACCGACAGTAACACTTAAAATTTCAAAATTGAATGAAAGTGAAGTCACTTTTACAATAGATGCAGGAGCTAACGTCAATGCTATAAAAATATCTTTATTGCTACCAAGTGTTATTAAAAATACTGATACAAAATTGCTCTAATTGGATTAACTTTTTAAAATATCATAACATTAAGAACAGTAACGTTAAACATATTTGATAAAAATTACGTTTTTCACGTCTTAGCACAAGAAACATCCCTTAGTGAAATAAGAATATTAGAAAACTTATTTCTAGTCAAACAACGGGCCAGGCTCTATTACGACATAAGAGCCTTAATACAAAAAAAGAAGACCTATAAGTTCCCTTTCATTTATAGGAAGAATTGTAACAATAAACGACAAAGAACGTGGATTAAAACTGCTTAATATAACAATAGAATATATAAGTAATGAAAACGAATTACATGAAATTATAGATAATATTAGCATAAACAAAGAAAACTCTAAATCTTTTCAAACTTCTCAACATTTTAAACCTACAGGAGTAACCTTTGGTCAAAATCGTGTATATAAAATACCAGCCAAAATGAGAGATCCCATAGAAATTCCAGGAACGTAAGCTAATAGCCACGGGCAAGCATACTTGGGTTTGATATAAACTACTCCTGGTATATTCATAGGCGAAGCAGTAGTAACGTACGATAAAGGCCGCTGGTTCACAATGGCTGTAAACACTAGAGAAGAGCCAGTAGGAATCAAGATCCCTGCCTAAAATCTCGTACCTTTCTTATTTAGATAATTCAGAAAATTTTCCCGACTCAGATTTAAGCGATAATGTTCCCAATATAACAACAGAGAAAAGAATCAAATATATTACGAAAAATCTGTACGACATTATCAAAATAAGACAAGCTAAAAGCAGCTTTACCGAATAGTAAAAGAGTTATTACATCTATTTTATATCAAAGGTGATTACGTACGTCGTATGTACAACATAATATATCGACAACTGACTATGAATCTGTGTTTTCTCAACAATATAGATACTCACCTGCTCTACACAAGTAAGTTAGAGATCAGATCTATAAATTATTACAAGAAGGAGCCTTTAGCTATTCTTCTAGCCCGTACAATAGTCCGCTGTGAATTTTCTTTAAAAAGCTAGAACGCAACGGAGAAAAGAGACATTCACTCGTAATAGATTATAAAATTTTAAACGCTAAAACTATCCCTGATGCTTAAGCACTACGTTACATTACAGAGATATTAGAGCAAATTGGTGGGTCAAAATTTTTTTCAGTATTGGACCTGGCTAATGGATTTTATCAAATTGAAGTACCTCCAGAAAATCGCCATAAAACAGCTTGAAGTACTCCTAACGAACATTACGAGTATACAGATTAGTTATTTGGATCATGCAATGCGGCAGTTTCCTTTCAAAGACTCATGAATTCTGTATTATTAGGATTGCAAGGCACAGAACTATTTATATTTTTAGATGAAATTACAATAAGTGCCAAATCTTCAGAAGAACATGAAATAAAATTATTTAATAGCCTATCAGATGCTGGTTCAAAATTACAGCTTCATAAATGAAAATATTTAACTCCTGAAGTAATATATTTAGGACATAAAATAGGTGGTTATGGAGTAAAACATGAGCCCAAGAAACTTAAAGCAGTTAAAAATTACCCAACACCAACAAATTGTACGAAAATTTGAGAATTTCAAGGACTCACAGGATATTGTAGACGATTTATTAAAGATTATGCTGAAATTGCAAAGCCTTTAACCCTAATACTACGAAAAAGTTCATAATTCGATTGGACTAAGACTCAGGAAGAAAGCTTAAAAAAATTCAAATGAGCTTTGTGCAAGTTCTGGTACTTGCATGTGTCGATCTCAAAAAACCATTTATTTTAACTAGCGACAAATCCAATTTAACTATCGGTGCTGATTTAAGTCAAGAAGTACCAAGAGAAGCCCACTCTTAAGCTTACATGGCTCGCGCTCTTACTAAATGCAAGAAAAATTACTCTAATACTGGAAAAGAGTATGAGCAGTAATAGCCGCCGTACAACAATTTTGATACTACTTATACGGACGGAAATTTACAATTTACGGAGACCAAGAAACTTTGACATGGACCGAATAAATAAAAGACCCTATGAGCCACCTTGGTCGATGGAGAGTGAAACTCCACGGGTACAACTATACATTTAGTACAACCAAGCACAAGTAATAGCAAACCCGGACGTTCAAATTCAAATGCTGACACTTATTTTCGTAACCCTGCAAAGTCTTTTGAAAAAAATACCGTAAAAAATGATATAGATTTTAAGAAAAGGCGTAAAAGAGTCAGAAAAATTTTAACATCCAGCAGTAACAGAAGCAGTAGTCGCACTAACAGTTAAAGCTCTGACAGTGAGTCTAGTTATTCTAGTTATTAAGGGTCCCGTATGTTACCCTTAAAACCTGTTTTTAAAATCCCTCAACAAACAAAAACACCTTTTGCACACGCTAATAGGGCCAGTTATATACACAATTAAAGCTCAAGTAAGTTTAAACCCACGATTACAGCGAAACAGGCAATGAAAGTAAGAAAAAAAGGCTCTAAAAATTCTCCTATCATTATACCGCCAGGAATGGAAGGAGGACCAGGAGAACTCACTGGACCATCAATAGCTCAAAGTCTAGTTAAGCGCCGAGCTCAAGGAAAACAAATTTTACCTTTTCCTGACAGACCCGCGACTACTTCAGACTCTGATAATACAGAAATTCTAGATACATCAGAAGATAAAGAGAACCAACGAGCACCGATACCTTATAGAAAAAAATCTCTACTTTCTAGTCTCTTAAACACTAAACCAGATTCATCATCCGTTTTAATCACAACAGATAATCAGAAGATTGAATGGTTTCTTAAATAAAGCAAAATCCAAAGCTACAGTCCACCACTTGCAGATCAACACATGAAGATGCTTTAGAAAGCAGTTTGGATAAAAATAATGCTAAACAATATCCTTTCACTAAAAGTTTGCAAAAAAAAATTTTGCTGACCCGTCTTTACATTGAAAGTCTTATATACCGCCAGAAATAACAAGAAATAACGAACCAAAGTCAACTGAAACAAATTTTCAGAATTTAAGAACTTCATCTAATAATGCACTAGACTATTCCGATAACTCTGAAAATTCTATAAAAGAAGGAAGATTTCCGATAAGATCAAAATCACCTATAAGACGCTTTAAGGCTGTTTCAACGGTAATAGGAGACGATGTCGATACTGTATGGAACGAGCCTAGTATTTCTACCATTGAACAAGAAAATAGCGAAGAAGATTGAGAGGAGAAAAAAACACATAGTAGTTTACTCAATACACCTTCTTATTCAAGAGCTAAACAAAGCATAGTAACTTGACACCATCTACTCGTCCTACAGCCGCATTCGAAATGTTAGAGCAGCAATGGAATGCTAAACGAGATGACCAAGTCACTTGTAAAGAAAGCACTATATTTAGATCTTTGATAAGAACCGAAATGGATCACCTCAAAGTATTAAGCACACTAGAATGTTTAACATATGCTAAGGACAACATTGCAACATTTATTTCGGCCGACTTGACGCTTTATTCTACAAACAATAAATTATTATAAGATTTAAATTTTATTTCAATCCGAATTGAATGAAACGCAACCACTAGTAGGTGACGTGATAACAACCAATTATAAAAATAAATCAGTATTCTGTTTGGCTATCAAAGAAAGACAAAAAAATGAAATATTGCTTCAACATCTTCACTCATGATTAGCAGGTTTAGCCAAAGCAATAGAAAATAAAAATATAAAAATATTGAGATTATCCAAAAAGGGTGAAATAACCGACAATTTGCCCAGAGGAATGTTGCCCGAAGCAATTCATAACAAACTCAGTCATGTAAACAATTAAAGTAACTGTATGTTTCGGCGAATGTGCTTATGTATCAAACAAAACGAGATAACGAAAATTAGGAAAATGCCACAACAGTCTCTTTAGCAGACATAGAGGCATGAATAAAACTTATCAAAGAATACGAGAATTGTATTACTGGGAAGGTATGAGAAATGATATTGAAAATTTTGTACGGAAATGCAAAATTTGACAAGAACAAAAACTAACATGGATAAAAACAAAAAACCTATGATTATAACTGACTCTCCAGCTGATGTTTTCTCAAAAATAGCCATCGATACTGTAGGACCATTAGTAACAACAACATCTGGTAATAAACATTAATGATTTATCCAATATTTATTTTCAAAATACAGTGTAGCAGTAGCTATACTCGACATCCGAGCTATTAAAGTCGCAGATGCTCTATAAGTCACTTCATAGCGTTGTATGGAGGGCCTAAAATAGTACTCAGCGATAATGGAAAGAGTTTTTGAAATATTGTGTTAGCAAATTTAGCCCAAATTTTCGGTTTCCAGCTTAAGACCACTACACCTTACCATCCCTAATCTAACAGTTCACTAAAACGTAGTCATGCCATGCTTGCAAGCTTTTTAAGAACAAAAGCTACAACTTAATAGGACTGGGACAAAATTTTACCTTTTGCTATACCAACCAAAAATCAAATGCAGTTTTGTAATAATCATCTTATTGTTTTGATCTGTTGTTCAACAGATATGCATAAAGAAGCCTACGATGAACGAATTAAATGTAAGCATAAAATTAAACAAAATTACGATTAGCATGCTAGACCGCTGAATTTAGAAGTTGGTATGAAAGTTTACGCATTAAAAAAAACCTCGGAAAGGAAAATTAGATAAATATTACAATGAAATTTTTGAAATTGCTAATTTAAATGAAAATAATAAAAATACAACACTTAAATCAGAGAATGGAAAAGTAATTATCAAACATCTGGTCAAAGTGAAGCGCTGTTACGAATGGGACTTTATTCATGTTTCAGGAATCTCAACAACTTTACAAGATGATTTTGAAACTACAAATAATGGGAATTATTACCAAATAAGTTTTAGTGTATTTAATGGACCACTTTCCTTCGAGAAGCTTCTACAAAAATCAAAAAATATCTAAAAATCCAGGAATTTACTACAAGTATCAAAATGAAGTTCATCATATCCGTACACAATGGACAATAACCGTACTCTAAGATTGCAAAAATCTTATTAACTACAACGAAGAACTAGGTTTCCAAGTGTATGATTAATATGATTTGTCGAATCGTTGCCATGAACAGCTACATACGAACCAATGTGAAAAATTAATACCTCTGTCACACTTAAAACAATTACTAAGGAACACTAATTTATTACAATTGGGGCTACAACAATTTTTTTAACCAACCATTTGAGTCTTTGAATTATCAATATCCGAGTCTCATAGTATAAGAAAAATAGGCGCTCCTTTCGAACTCGTAGGATGGATGTCTTAAAAAAATTTTTGGAACAATGGACGCAACAGATAGAGAAGAAATTGCCTCAGAATTTAACAATATTTCTCTAAAAATAGAAAGTATTTCTGTTCTTGTTGCAAACGAAACTCACATTGTACGATTAAACCTAGAAATGCTTCAAAAACAAATGAAACAAACAAAGATAAATAATTTGGAACTCACACAACAGATACGAAAAGAAACCAATAGAACCACATGTTTATCAGAACAAAAAAAATTGATACAATTTTACAATTACTTAATGTGTGGGTAATACATTCTGAGGAACTCTTATATTATATGTTATAGTCTTATAAAACATTAATAACCGCAATTGAAACTACTGCTAAATGTCATCTTTACCCACTTCTACTCTCATCCAAATAATTTAATCAAATAGTAAAAGAAATTTACTCATTTAGAAGCAAACACTTTTTACCAATAGAAGAAGCACGAATTACGATTACTAAATTACATAGCTTATCCCATACAACAGCTGCAATGAATGACGGACAACTAGCAGTTACAATTACATTTCCTTTAATCGGAAACGGTAAAAAATAGTACTTACAGAATGCATCTATTACTTATGCCACAAAATATACACCAAAACTTACAAGGTTACGTCAGTATCAAGCCTAAAACAGACTATTTAATTGTAAACCACCAAGGAAATCATTTTGTAGCCGATAAAGACTCCATAAATGAATTTATACACTGTAGTAGTTTACTACTATATAAACCTACTTATGCAACAATAAAAGATGTCGACGATGCTACTTGTGAATTTCTGCTATTTACAAAACCCACAGAAGAAGCCCTAAGAAAATGTAAAGTTATGTTGTATAATCCGGAAAAATCATATTGGACAAAGTTTAAATACACTCAGGAATGGCTATATTTCGCTAAAGATCCTCTCACACTTCGACTAATTTTTAATTATGATCATCACCAAGAATTAAGACTCAAATGCACAGGAATTCTTACATTAAGCAGACAGTGCATGGCACATTTGCGTGATGTCATCCTATATGGCATAAACTTGATAAAGCTCAATGAAATCTATATTTTTAAACCTGAGGTAACTCTGAATTTATCAACGCTATTATCTCAAGATGTACTTCCTAGTAGAACCATCAACACAATTAATCTAAAAAAAGAAGAAGAGCAAACAATATTTACAAAATGGGCTAAATCAAACCACGCCTTATTATAACAAGATATCAAAGGAAAACTGAGAGAAGTTGCAAACCATGAAAAGGAAAAATCCCTGGAAAAAATTAACCTTGCTACAGTATTTTCAGAAAACCTGATTATTGTCATCGTCATATTTATACTTTATCAAACGTGTATTAATTGGTCACATAAAATCAGAAACCTTAAAAATTCTACGATGAACTGTCGAATATCCCTGAACATAAGACAACCAGTCGAAGAGCCCAAAATTTTTGCAATCGCGGCAAGACTATCAATAGAACATATACCTACTAAAAGAACCTGCATCCCTTATAATATAGATACCATACACTCATATTACGGGAAGCAAAATATTGCCCTCTAAGAAAAATATCAAATTACCCACACAAGGGATGCACTAACATTATCATATACCTGTATTAATATTATTCTTTTAATGCACTTCTGCACCTTTTTCTTACCTTCCATCCTTCTCACCTGATCAAATATGTATACATACAAATATATTAATGTGACGCAGTTCAACAACACATACGTGCAGTCGCATGGATAATTTTCTGAGCATACGCGTGTCTGATGACGCAGCAGAATATCGTATAACGTTTCGCAGCTTTTAAAAAAAAAGAGAAGGCAGTGAAGAACAGCCGCTCTAAGCGTATATTCAACAATTTAGAGCAATGAAACAAATACTGTTCGACAAGATATACCATTTTACGAACACCTGCGTGCATACACGTCTGATGACACATCAAATTATTATGCTTTATTATTTCTATCGTTACTATACGTCATAAGAAATTGGGTAGTTAAATAAAAGATAATTAAAATAATCGCAAACCATTTACTGACAAAAGAAGGAGATAATGATGTTTCTGGTTCTCGTCGATACATTATTATTTTTTTTATATATTACATATTCTGTCAACTGGTCTAGAAAACTTTACGAACAGAACTAAAAAATAAAAGCTTTTCTCCTTACACTTACCCTGTGAAACTGCAACTCGACAAAAATTTTCACACGATGCCCACAAAATATGTGAGCGGAAATGTAGTTCTCTTCCTTTTAACTTTTGCTATTTACTATATGAAAAAATGTTGACACACAGTCTTATTGCATCAACAGCTAAGTTTTACCAATACAAATAACTGACATTTGTTACTTTATTATGAACTCCGTTAAAAGTTTACAGTTGTTCAAAAGTTCGTAATACATTATCAATTAGAAATTAGATAAATGATAAGATCAAACCTTAACAATTCCCTAAGGGAATAATATCCGTAGTTGAAATATGCGTAACTTAATTTCAGATAAGTGGTTTCCGAACTGAACTTCTTTCCAAAATATTTAAATGTAAGCAACGTCTGAAATTTATTACAAATAATACCCAAATGTTTGAACCCTAAAAAAAAATGAACAAAAAAAACAAAAGTTTTTATAATTGAATAAAATTTCACAAAGATTTTTTTACAAGTTTACGTACACTACTAGTTAGAACTATACTCTTTTGTTGTATAACATACAACTTGAAAACATAAAACGAATTTTATGCTCGTGCAGAACTATCAATAAAAGATTCCACGTTTTAGAGATATATTTCTAACCACTGACCTGCAACAACATTTAGTTTTACACTAGTGCATTGTAAAATTGTGTGAAAAATCGACCATGAAATTATTGTCTAATTGTTCGCAAAAAGCTTTTCAAATATGTAAAACATCAAGAAAAATAAACCTCGTCGACACTGTATAATAAACACTGTCGAATAGAGCTGCTATCAACAAATAAAAGATATACACCAACCTTATCTTATGCTCTGGTTGCTGGGTGCTATACCATATTATAACATAAGGAAAGAGAAGAAAAAGAAGAATAAAAAAATAAAAAACTGACCAACAACTTGAAACTGTCTTATTCATAAATCAAGCGCAAACATTGTTCCTACCAAACTAAGCAAATTGTGACTATTAAGCTGCTATTTTTAAATGACAATTTATTCGACAATCGTACCTGTAGCATAACAGCACCTACAATGAGTATAACACGGAAGACTTGCAACGACAAAATCTCAAGAAATAACGATTTATCTTATAGATTGAATTGATTCATGTGTAAAACATAGTTTTTGTGTCTTATTCTATAAATTTAATATTTCATACTACTAAAAATATGCTTATACTACAATTGTGTTCGTATTTTTAGTAATTGACACATGGGTTCGAATATTTCCGCTCTTATGATTGCTGACAAAGGCAATCAGGTAAGGAGGGGGGCGCGTAACATCCCATGTCGTATACTTAACATTTATAACTTCCAAACACAGAGTTTCACTTTTAAATTATAAAAAGCAAAAGCTCAGCGATTTCGAACAATCAAGTGCTATATCTGATTCTGTAATCGCATGACATATAACTAACTTCTTTTAAAACAAGATACCGTGGCAAAACTCGAACTACGCGTGCAACCTCAAACAATCGTATAAAATGCTCATCTGACAGAATCAATTCGAATCAGGACACTAAATAATGTGATTAATCAACAATATTAACATTCTTTACTGTGGATGTACACAAGAAATGTCATACACTATTTCGACAGCAACTTGTACTTAATGTAAACTCCAAGAGATCAGCAGTTTTAACCATCAATTACTGTGAAATTTTTGCACCACGACTGTGCTCGTGTCAGTCGTGGGTAATTAGGTTATGCTCTAATTGATCGTTTAGTTCCCCAACTTAACGCGTCCTCCTTAAACGCAAAAGTATAAAAACTCCTCGCACATAACAATATTCACCTTTTTTCTTTTATCAAGTGCTCCAGAGTCACTATTGAGGTTGAAGCGTAAGTTCTGTTGCGTCTTTCAAGTGGATGTAAGATTTAGTTCAGTTATCAAAATATGTGTTAAGAACGTGCATTTCAAGCAAATGTATGACTAAGTTCACTGACTAAGCAGTGTGAGAAAAGCTTAAGCAAACCAGGCCACTGTAAGCTCGCTTCAAGAGTGAATCAAAGAGGAACAAGAAAGAAAGGACCGTTGACTTGAGTTCCGACGTTAAAAGCAGAAGCATAATTATTGTCATCGCCACGAGTGCTCTCGTGTAGAATTAGGAACATCGTTGCGGTCAACCTTGTAAGATTTTACTAGTGCGTGCGCATAAGCAGTGGCTAACCAACGATCATAGAAGTAAGTTGAGTTAAGGCAACTGTGAATTGTATAACATTATAAATGCAAATCCAACTTTATTATTTTTACTAAATGTTAAATTAACTATCTCAGGTTTTTCTAAACTTGTTAAATAATTAGATAAGACATAACTTGGTTTTTGAATAAATTGATTTTTTTCATTAAAAAATATTCTAATTATTCAATTACATTAAACATTTCAAGATTTTATAATTCAAATTGATTGACACATAATTCTTACCCTAATGAACAAATTGAATATCAAGGAAAAATTAAATAGACACTGTATGACAAAGACCTTAACAAGACGCGAGATAAAAAGACGAATAAGATACGCTACTACCGCATGATATAATACATAAACTCTAAGAGTAAGTCAACGCCAGTTCAGCGTACACCATCACATACATATGACTTGGTGAATTTTAATACCACAACGCCGAGTCACCGGTTTCAAAGAAAAGTATACTGTTAGTAAAAGCAAATTAGGTGTTTGGGCCGATTTCTGGTTCCTGACGAACAAAAAATGAATTTGTTAGTTTATAGAACGAAAATACAAGTTTTGCCCTTCACTAATAGAAGTTCGAACGTAACACGTCTAAGTCAGTGTGTGTTTTGCACAAATTTAGCCGATTATTTAAGTACATTAATTTTTTGTCTTTTTCATGAATTATTTTGTGAAAATTTACTTCTATATTTGTATTTTATTTTCATTTGTCAGAATAAACTACCATAATTATACAATATCTATTATTTTAATGCCCCCATGACGCAAATGGATCAGCTATGTAGTGATAAATAATGTTAAAAACTTTTTTTAAATTAAATACACAGTTTATTAACGGTTTAAGTTATTGTAGAAATAAGTTTTGACACTATGACTAAGTATAAAGTTTCTTATGCCTTGACTTTTTTGAAACTATTATTATTACGTGAATTTGTAAGAATTTATAAAAACAAGTTTAATTTTAGCTATCTTATAATGCTTTCATTAATTATTTGGCACTTAGAAGATTTAGGATAGAGTGCTGGTTATTTGGAAAATTACTTTAGAAAGAACAATAAAGTGACTATGTTACAACTTTATTTGTACGAACTATCTCACAGATCAAATAAAATAAATTTGCTCTATTATTACGTAGACACAGTGAACACAACACCTTGTTATACATTCTTATATAAAGATTAAACGTAACCGTTTTAATTATTTAGGTTGTAAGCAAAAAATTTCTGACCTACATATTATCACGGTTTATAAGACGCAATTGTTAATAGCGCATCTAATATTTCTAAAAATTTTAAACAACGAAAACAATTGAGAATCATCTTATACTTCTATTAGCATATATCAGAAATCCAAAATGTTAACAGAAACATTATCAAAAAGCAAAGTCTACAATGGAAAAATGTAGTAGACTAGATTTATTTATAACAGTAAAATGCTATTTTAAATAAAAGAAATAAAAGTTAAATTCATCAAAATTACTACAAAAAAACAAGACTTAGTAATTTTTCAAACAAAACTATGGGACTATTCCACTTGAAATTAATAACAGTTTAAATTATTACAAATATTATGTTCAGTAAGTTATAATTATACGTCTTTACCATCAAATTTCAGTAAACAGTAACTCCACTATGAGCAGATGTTAACAAGATTATAGCCAAACAAAAAAGATGTTACATCTAAAAACATATCATTATATCAATACCTAAAGACATACAATTAGCTATGCAAGAACAACGATTTTTTTACTGTTATTTAATTTTACTAAAACTTTGACCTTAAGATTTTTTGTAGCCATGAAAAACGCTAAAACTAAGGAAAACTGTTTTCGGTATAAAATAAAAAGTTATAATGATAAATTTACTGAACTGTAAGTTATTTGTGATATAAACCTTCATAACTAAATCCGCAAGGTAGTGACAGAGTAAATATCAAAACTTAAAAATTAAAAGACCAAGACAAAACAATATTTGAAAAAATTAATAGAAACGTTGATAATTGGTATTGAAATGCGATGAAAATGCGCAGAAATCGGACAAATGAGGACAGCGTCTCAATAGACAGGATAAATATCATAAATTGGCTTGAGCACCAAAAAAAGGGAAACTCATTCTACCGTTTATTCTCTCTTAGCTGCAGTAGGTAGGTGAAAGAGACCAAGTATCAGGATCTGGGCATAACATATAGCATAGTGAGGGCTGGCAAGAGGGACCCTACGCATTATCTTTTCCGATACAGTAAACTCATGCGGTCCCACTATATATCTTGGGATTTGGGGCAAGCTGAATTTTTTAAATAGGGCCCAAGGGTGTCGTTTGAGTAAAATGAAGATATTTGAAAAAACTTAAACAACATACACGCAGAAAACATGCCACGCTCCGGGGGTACTTACTATAACGTTTTGAATAGTGGGGAAAAAAATGACAAAAAAACAGATGTAGGCAATATCGTCAACATAGGAGAACAAATTAATACAATACAACTAATACTGGAATAAGAAATAGAACTAGAAGGGTGTAAGGTACTTGACGCCCTAGACGAGTAAACTAAAGCAAAAATAAGCCTGTTCTCAAGAATAAAAGTTAAGCTGAACATGCAGGGAGAGCAGACACGTCACGTAACGCGGCTACAGGAATTGTCCGAGATTTGTCGCAAATAAGCAGAGAGCTCAGGGCCAAATTTCGCGACACGGAAGGAGACACAGATCCTACAAATAAAAAAGTGGGCAGTCTCAGCGAACAAGTCATCGGAAAAAATACCATAAGAGCTGTAGAAATATACGGGGCTCGAATAGAAGGGGAAAACTTACTGCCAACATAATGGAACATGCCAGAGAAACCAGAATGGCTGACTACCACTACACCAATCAATAACTACGAAGAGTTAAGAAACTATAAACGATGAACTTGAATTAATAAAAGAAGCTTCAGTTATATCAAGGATACCACCATCGACTAATTATCATACAAATTAGGGTGATTCTGATGCGAGACGGGATAAAATTTGAAATTTCATAGCACCAACGATGGCCTCCTATACAGAGTACACAAACTATATACAACCATGATAACCTCCGCAGAACGCGCAGCAAAACATTCTGCCCATGCTCAGCTATATAACAAGCATCATCCTGTTTTTAGATGGAAACTCAATCAATCTACAGTTGTTCGAAAGAATGGTATGAATGTTTGCACAAACAATAGGGCCAGAAACGAGTTATTTTTTTTAGGCACCCTCGCGAAGAGACTTAAAGGGAAAGCAGCCGTACATTTCGCTCTAATATTGACGCAGTTTGGAACAGTTGAAGAGTTTATCAGAGATCTCTCAAATAGATACTGCAGTATTAATAACGCAAACTTGCTCATGGCAAAACTAAAAATAAGAACCCAAAAAAATGGCAAAGCAATAGACGACTAAGGTGGACGAGTAAAATAATCGTATAATTGCTTAACAATGTTGTACGAATTGAACCCACACTTTTTCCCAATTAAAAACAGACGCTAAAAGTAAACCTGACATCTGAGGGCACAAATATTTTATATACGGATTACTTTCAACTTTTGGTCAGAGAATGGCAAGCTTAGTTACCACCACGCAATACCAGTAAATGCACTTCCCACATATAATAAGGTAGTAACTGAGTGAGGGCCACTAGTAAACCTGGCAAAAAAAGAATAGAACACAGCAACAATCACTAGTAGAGCACAAGAACCAGTAGCAGCAAAACAAAATACGCTGTATATACTGCGACGACCGAACTAGGCATTTAAACGATGAATGCCGCAAATAACTACCATTAGTAAACGACTAAAAAGGCTTCAAGATACAGTAAAAAAGAACTAAAGGGGAAGGGTAATTATTGTCAAAGACCAGGACACTACACAAGAGACTGCCACTCACGCAAACAACACAGGAAGGAAGATGAGAACAGCGAAACGAGGAGCATAACCAACCCGTAAATAATACTCTCATTTACAGGAATAAAATAACTATAGGGGCAGGATTGACAATTTTAATAATAATAAATGTAATGGTTAATACAGGGGTTATAACAATAATTGCCCAATGGAGCCGTATAACAGAAACGACTGGCTAAAAATAATATGGGGAAAGTAATTGCAAAATGTAATAATATGAGTGACAAGATAAAATATGTGTGATTGTTCCAGAAGTAGAGCTGCGATAATACAAAGAAACTTATCGGAAGCACTCAGAGAATGTTGAAGTAGAAAATGTCAAAAGCTTGAGGAAAGCAGTAAGATAGTTAAGTAATGAAGAAATCAGTAATATCAAAGAAAAATGGAATATTTCACAAAAGACGAAGAGGAACTAGAGGAACTTAATTATGTGGACAAGGTAATACAACTCGTAGAAACATCTGGCTGCAGTTGTAAAAAGAAATAACATGTGAGAAGACCAATAGAATCAAACCCTTACGTAATCGGCTTTGATGGGAAGCCTCTTAAGGTAACTTATCTATTAAAAATTGAATTATAATAACGTCATACAAACCCATCGTAGCAAAAAAAAATTGATGTCAACCAGTGATAATGAATCAAATAAAAACCGATGTAAAAATGTGCTGGATCATTGGATGATTTAACCTCTCATCTCCTCATAGAGCTCGAACACTTGGATGGTGGCAAAACAAACAGGGCCAAACAATAAAAAAAAAATGAGAGTAGTCACAGATCTTTGACTACTAAACAAAGTTACAGTGGAATCATGAAACCCGCTACCATTTTACAGTAACATCTTAAAGAAACTAGCGCCAGCACGTTACATCACCGTAGTGGATCTCAAATCAGCATTTTTTCAGGTGGAAGTACACAAAGATCATGCACATAGAACGGTATTTTGGGGCTCAGACGGGCATTATCAATACAAAAGGATGCCAATAAGGTGCAAGGACTTGCCGAACACATTTCTAAGGTCAATTGTATTAGCATTCGTAGGGTAACAATGCCATGAAATAGAAGCGTTTCTTGACGACATAATGGGTTTTGCCTCTGAAGACGATTCATGAAACTGCTTAAATGACTAGCAGCTGTACATCTCACAATTGAAGCCAAAAAATTTCAATTTCTGAAAAAAAGAAGCGAAAGTACTAGGTCACAATGTAGGCAATGGGCAGATAATGACTGACTCAAAGAAACTTGAAGCGGGCAGAAATCGACCTTGACCGACAAACGTAAAGAAGTTCAAACAGTTTCTCAGATTTGTAGGCTACTACAGATTTGTAGGCTACTACTTAGCCAGGGTGAGATAGGAAATTACAGACCATGCAAATACGTGGGAAGTTGTTTAACAGGGAGCGAGCTTCGTTTTCCTACATATGATAAGGAGCTGCTGGCAATTGTATTTTCTAAGAAGCAACTCAAACTTAATTTATATGGACACATGTTTACAGTGTTCATAGATCACAAACCACTGAAATACTTCTACTCATTAAGAAAATCAGACATTAAGTTCAATAGATTTAAAACGAAACAACAAGGCTATGAATTTGAGGTTGTACGTTGCCCGGGCATAACAAACAGACCACCCGACGTTCTATCATAAAACTCAATAATACACGAAGGCAAAACAGACTTAGGGCGTCCTTAAAAGAGCTGTATGAGCTAGCCAAACAACAAGAAAATCCAGGAGAAGGCAACAGCGATAGACCCCTAGCTAGAGTGTTCAAAGTTTGAGCAACAACAAAAAAAAAAAAAAAAGATCCAAGGAAGACCGAAAAATATGAGAATCGAATGTACAAGCCCAGAAGCATCTAAGGACAAGAGAAGAGAAGAAAAACGACCAAGAGATAACCAGGACAGTATGCATGATTACGTAGTCTTGGAGGGGGATGCTGATTCAGAATTAGAGGAGCTGGACAGGGAAATCTCACAAGGTTTGCAAATGTCAAGAGACGAGAATAGCATAGTGGCACCAAACATCACAAGAAGAGAGAAACCCATTTGGCAATAGCCAACAGATGAAAAGTTAGGCTACACACAAAAAAGCTAGGGTTTAAAAGAAATATAAAGGCTACTAGTACACCCACAATACTAAAGAGACGAGTCAAATTTTAAAAAGGACGTAAACGACAGCTTGATATCTTTTGCAGAACAAGACCATATTTTTTAGTCACACAACAAATAACTGAACCGTCAAAGGAAATAATAATAGTGAATTGCATCATACTACAAAAGGCAGGCACAGGAGCATACTCAGAAACTATCAATGAAAAACGAAAAATTGGTGGGAAAAGGAAAGGCTACATGGAACAGAATACAAATCCTTTAATCGACATGGGAGCACAAGAGAGACTGGACACACATGATCTACTCAATGAACTTTAGGCCCAAGTTATGATTAATATTAAAAGACGCGACGTAGAAAGCAGACCAGGAATGATGATTTATGGGAGCCTAAGAAATCCAAACACGTAGATGTAGTAGAACAAATAAAAAAAGTGGCGGATGACATTACACACAGCCAAAATAGAGATAACAAGTTAGATGAATATAAAAATTAAGCTATAAATGAGCCCAGTATACCATTAGAGACCGCTATATTACCAGATAGATGGTTTGATTGTCTAAGAGACAAGTGCGAAGAAAAACTTCTGAATGTGCACAACCTGGTAGTGTCCTGACAAATATCTCAGAAATACCATCCAACCTATTCGAAAACTGTTTGTTGCACAGCCTTATACTTTTACTTGGTCTTATTCTATATAAACAGCATACGGGAATGTTAATTGTATATTTTTATTGTCGTAAGAATTAAAAGAAAATATTTGTGTTTATCTAATATTGACTACCGATAGTTGTATGATGGATGGTTGTAACGTGTCATTTGGTTATCTTGACAATCCAGGAGACAACCGATTTATTTTGCTTGCTCATGAAAGAAGAGTGTCATCGGTAGCCAGGATGCCCAGCTGCACGACTAACAACTATGTTCTTGGTGTACTGCCGATGAACGACTACGATAATCGACAACTCGATGGGGCATCTTATAACCACTCTTTACTATCTTTGATTGCGGGTGGCTGCAATTTAACGTCAACGCCACCTAATGGATCCTACTGAACTAAAGTGCAAAGGTAGCTCATTTTAGAAAAACTTTGAGCTTGTTACCATCCAGGGCATTATTTTATTAATTATTGTACATTAAAATAATCATTTTTCTTAAATTAGATCGTTTCTACACAAATTTGAATTTTGAAATTTCGCGCGCAGCTCCAACTTCCAACTTAGTACTTGATAGTACCACCTATCGCTTGCTAGGTGGCGACCACTAGGCTTTAGCGAAAATCGTAAGTAAGAAAGCGACGTAAAGTATATAAGACGGACTGTGTGGCGATCGATTGACATCAATCCGAGATATACAAATAAGTGTCATGCATACCTCCTAAGCCTCTCAATTGATTAAGTACATATTCAATAAACATCACTGTACCAATTTACGATACTTGTCTATACCTTCTTTTTCCTCAAGCCTTTTCCTAAGTCCTATCTTTGGTTCTGGGTGCTCATGACCTCTCCCCCTGTAACTCAGGAGTGGAGACAGTTGACCCCGGGCCAACAGATAGACGATTGTATCACCCAGGGATATGCAGTAGTCACCTCCATAGAATTCCGACCAAGGAAGGCTACTCAGGACGTGGCTATCCAATTCCCTGAAGACTTTTTCGAAGGTATAACCCTACCTTCCACTGGTCACACTAGAAGTGATCCCACTCAGAGGGTACGGACCACCCTTTTGAAGCCGAACACCTTTGTTCCCCAACGGCCACCTCCACCCAGTACACCCTCTCCTGCTACGAGCCCAGAGGTGGTGGAGGCTCCCAAGCCACTCATCCGAAGTGTAGTCCAAGTATTACCCCCACTACAAGACCTCGAAACCTCTCAATATAGAGAAGATCACTGAGGCGAGACCAAGAGACCCCGGCGAGGGTAGGAGAGATGGTGTCTTGTAACATTGTAAATTTTTAATATAATAAATGAAGTAAAAAAAAAAAAAAAAAAAAAAAAAACAAACACCCACTGGTCAACCTGGCGACCAACTCGTCGAGGCCTCTACGAATTACTGCTCAATCGCCGCACCTCTCCGAGGAGCTGGATTCCGATGAATCAAACGGAGCCACAACGCCAACAACCTCGGAAGCAGTGCCACCATCGTTATTCAACTTAAAGGGACGGCTCGAGTCACTCGAGAGTGACTCTGATCTCTTCCAACCGCACTTCCCTACTCAAGGTCGTCTAACCCCAACGGCCACTTCTAACAAGCTTTTTTATCGCTATTGTTATCAACTTTTCTAAGAAAATAACTATGCGAACATCGTCTCTGAATTATTAAGAACCAGTATGCAAAATTTCAGCAAAATTGGTTCAGTAGTTTTCACAGTTAGCGATTACAACAGTTTCAGCAACTTTGCCTTATATTAGTAAGAATATTTTGAGAACAAATTTTTTTATGTTTTTTTAAAGATACAATTTTTAGTTTACTTATTGTGGTATTTTCATTTACGTTTTTTATTCTTTTCCAAATTTTTAATTGATTATTAAATATGTAGTATACTGGTATGTTTACATACTTCATAGATTTTGCAAAGTCATTGGATTTATTTTATTTAAACCTACCCGTTAACTGCACTTCGTAGTTATTTATAACACATTTCTAAAATTGCCTCCTTTGAATACAAGTTTCTGTTTGTTTTTAAGCTGAACAGCGTAATTTTCAAGTGTGTGACTTCCACCACAAATATAAAATTTTTGCAATGTCTAAGCCTTTTCTATTGGACCTCAATACCTAGTTTTAACGTACCTACTAATTTGATCAAATACTGCTTCGTCTTGATCTTTTAATTTTTGAGTTATAGTATTAACTCTGTCACTATCTTCACGCATGTACTTACAAAGGAGACTTTTTAATTCATAAATTTTTAAAAAAACTGATATTTATACGTTTTCCAATTGAAGTTGCATTATCAAGATGCCAAAATAAAAATAAAATTTATATTTAAGTAGAACGTGATAATAATTCAGAAATAAGACACATTGTTTAAAAACAAGATTTTTACGTAAACTTATATAAAGTAAATGGGAAAAGAAAGTTATATTGTTTTGTTTTACGTAAGGATCTTTTTTTAAGTGATTGATTAGTTTTATCAAATATCGTTAGTTTGAAAGTAGGAACTTTTTTTCATACTAATTTATTTTGAAAAACTATACAACATGTATTAATATATGAAATAAAAACATGTAAATACGTTTGTATTAAAACAATTTATGCAACAAATTTTAATAAAAGATAAAGTTTTTATTGCACATACAATATTTTTTTATTCTACTTTACGCATTATCTAGGCTGAAGATAAAAGGGTAGACTTTACTAAAATATTTGGCATATTTTTATAAAGAAGGAAAGACAACTTTTGTCTTTTAGTGGTAAATAGAGCTGTGAGCAAGGTTCACGGTCTGAACATTCTATAATATCATTCGTTGTTTTTCGATAGAGTATGAAAATTTTATTGACTTAGGTCGACAATATGCTCTTAAATTTAGACTATACATCCATTGAGCGATAATTTTCCATGTATTCTTATTAAGTTGCAATAGTTTGGCTTATAAAAAATTGATAAGCTCTTTTAAGAGAGTGGTGGAAAGTGGCTGAAAAGGGCTAGACTCAAATTAATTTTTTATAAATTCATACATCGTAAGTAAATGCATTCGTTCCAATTATTTATGATATGATATGAATGTTTTAAAACAGAATTTTATTGATTGTTATAAGATGCAATCACTTATAAAGCATTTGTTACGATCAAATCAAAGTGCTAAACGGAATCTTTTAATATTGATTATCCGGGAATTACCGAGGATGAATAAGACTTTTGATTGTTCTTAGTCGATTAAAGAGCGTTTACTTAATAGCATATGTATGAGTTATAATTGTGGTTAGTGGAGCTCGGAGCGCAATTAATGTTAGCTCTTTGCTAGTTAAGACATCTCTGATTTATTGCATTAATAGTGGACAATAACTGAAGTTAACTATTGCGACGAAGTCGCAGCGTCGAGCACGCGCACACAGCGGCCTGGCTGTGGTAAATCCCTAAGTTGCATATGTGTGTGCCGGTGTGTGTGCTCAGCGTGATCGGATATTGCCTCTCAAGCCATGGGTCGTGCGCGCGCGCTTGGTGAGCGGCGCTGACGGGACTTAGACATGAGAGGTGTGGCTTATTGGTTGGTGGTGGGTAAATGGTTCGTGACAGCGCCTCCACTTTTAAAGGAGTGGAACGGTCTGAAAGATACGGACCAGACCGGTAGAGGCACTGGCACGATTTACCAGTCAAAATATTATGCTGGTAAGAAATAAGGGATGTTTAATTTAATAAAAGAGGGTGCTGTTGATTAATTGGCCAATCCAAAATCGTTGATCGACGGTAGGCGATCGATCAAAGGGCTGGTAGGGATTCTTTCCAAGGTTTTGGAGCTAGAGAAAGGAAGCGGGGCGAGGCGGTATTCGATTTTGTTTTGCTACGTCGCTTTGTTACGGGAAGTTTCCTTGACTGACGTGAGATCATCGCAAATTTGGAGTTTGGGTTGTTGGCTAGCTCTCCCACGTGTCCTGTTGACCGGAAAATCTGTCCTTGGGTCTTGGTTGGCTGGTGCGTTCGGTGGCTTGAGGGTGGTGAAGGACCGGGGCTGACGCTGACATCAGGTACAGGAGACCGCAAGGAAGCTAGGGGTCAAAGGCATCATCCATGAGTACCGTCTGTTTAAGTTAGTGGCTGCGTGATCTGGTGATTTGAGTCGCGAGGTGCACTTCGTGCCCTCCTCGATCAAAGCAGGTAGTGGCTAGGGTTCGCGGATAGTGGCTTTTAGGGGGCAAAATAGTGGCTCCTTGTGAAATCGAAAAAAAAGAAAGAGGAATCTACAGCTGTGCAGGGTACTTTGGGTTACGACACCGGGGTACGGTGGTCGTACCAAAGAGGCCAGAGCTGCACAGTTGTACTTGTAGCGTTGGGCCCGGGGTAGAGATGTGAGTGCGCCAAGCTAACCGGGTACAGCGTTACACTATATACAAATATACACAAGTAGTCATTATCAGTATCAAAATTATTTTCATTATATTGGCCAACACATATACTGGATTAAACGTTAAGAGTCACTGTACAATAAAGAGATTAAATAAGACGATATAAGTTTTAAAATTAAAGTATGTATAAACATAAAGTGAAAGATACAAAATAATACGTAATAGTTTTATATAATAAAGCAAAGTTACAGCTATTGCAATTCTAGAAAATTGTACTATTACATTAAACAAATTATACCAAGGAAACCTAGGAATAAAGAAAGAAAATGAATAGATTGGCGTGAAAAACCAACTGACCTTTTATTACTAAAAACAAAATTATGATGGGTCGATGTGACAAAGTTAAAGGCAGCTTAGATGGCTCGATAGGCCTGGATAAAATTCAACCGATTGTAGTTCGCTAAGGAGTGGATACATCGGGACGCTGAGATTAACGAAGACCTGGTCATAGTACTGGAGCGTACACTGCAGCGCTTAACAGCAGTTAAATTGGCTTAGTAGGTGGTGAATCCAGCTAGTCGGCTAGCTGCAGGTCACGTGTATAAAGCCAGCTTTCGGTAGGTTGATGCACTTGAGGTCGATATGATGTGACTGCTTTGAGCAGTAGCACATCCACGTCAAGAGAGTATGAAGCACATCGAAACGTGACGGTGATCGAGCTGCGGCCAAGGGCAGCTGTAGGATGAACACAACCTTTTCTGTTTATCGATACACAAGCAAGGCCGCGTAGAAGCTATAGTGCATTGACCAAGCGTTACGACAGCAACGAGCACTGTGATCCTTGGTCAATCAGCGCTTGTATACAATGTTGGCGCAAAAAAACTTTTTGGTTTTTGCGTAGTCATCATTTTCAATCTTAGCCTGCTAGGTTAAATCGTTTTCTATGCAAACAAAAGTAAGATAATTGGTCTTGAATTCCTTTTAATTTGTATACAAGTACTTGCCGGCACAGGCAATATTTTTATATTAATTATGTGGGAATTACCGAGGATGAGTAAAACTTTTGATTGTTCTTAGTCGATCAAAGAGCGTTTATTTAATAGCATATGTATGCGTTATGATTGCGCTAAGCGAAACTCAAAGTGCAATAAATGTTTGCTAGTTGAGACGTATTTGATTTATTACAACATATAAATACATACAAATAGTAATTATCAGTATCAAAATTATTAACATCATATTGGCTAACATTCATACTGGTGTGCGTGTTTCTAGTCACAGTACAACAAAGAGATAAGATTAGTTGATATAAGTTCTGAAATTAAGGTCTGAAAATATATAAAGTTCGAGTAACAAAATTGATAAGTATTAATTTTGGGTAGCAAAGCAAAGTTACAGCTATTACAGTCCTAGGATATCTAACTATTGCAATAAATAAATTATGTCAAGGAAAGTTAGAAATAAAGAAAGATAATTTAAAGTTTGCAATTGGCGTGGACAACATTTAACACTGAAAAAAACTTTGGAACAAATGAAAAAAATTGGAAATCTCTTTATACTGCTATATAAACCTATCAAAAGACTAAAATATATGCAGAAGTACTATAAAAATAAAATATTTCGTATGGAAAAATATGGTGGACCAGAATCATTCACAATAATAAAAAAATATTTTAAAAGAAAAAAAAATTAAAGACACTTTTATCGCAGTTCTGATAAACATGACACCAAATAATATTTTGTATATTACAGCTAGATTATTTCATTTTAGGTTGCTATCAATTTTGAATGATATTAACAAAATAATACTCTTAGTAATATTAGGGTATACTTGTAAAATTAAATTTGTAAAGGAAAATTTACATTATTTACACGTTTTAAAAACGTTATACCCTGTTAAAAAAATATCACGTCTAACCAGATTAACATACTTATTTCTGCTAGAATGTCTTCGGATTATGCGAAACTTTCGAAATTAGTCATTAAACAAATGCTTCATGGTCCTTATATAAAAAACAGTCCTCGTACAAACTCCATTTTAAAATACATTTTAACCAAACGGTTACAACGATATAAAAAAACAAAAAATATATCTGATTAACATATTTACGAAACATGAACAAAAAATAAAGTCTTAGTAGATAACTAAATGGCTATACCTTATAACGTTGAAATGCTGTGTGCCGATCTAAAGTACGAGATATATTTATTACTTCATTCATAGAGGTAGTGACAGCGTATACATTACATAAAAATAAATTACATACAAAGAAATATTGCATTCAACAAGTAGTTATATTGATGCTAGATACAAGGGTCAAATAAAAGGAGTTTGTGGACTTCAAGAATTTTTAATTTTCGCTAAGAGCTATAAAGTTGTAAATTAAGCTGTCCACTTTTTTAACAAATGGAAACATTTAAGAATATAAAAATTTCTAATAATAAATAAACAATTAAGGAAAAAAGATAAAATGTAATGAAAATTATTGCAATAGGTAAATTAAACAATATACCTCTAAATAATTATAAGCAGATTTTTTTAAACTTATTTTAAATATAATCAATGGTGCAACATCCTTTGGGAAGATTGGAAACACTAAAATATTTAAAGAATATTAAGTATCAGGCATTTAAAGATACTGCAACTGCAACGGACTCGACTGATCATGATTTTCAAATCGATAAAACTTTTAAAGAAATAATGACCTTTAGGCTCGCTAACAACTTTGCGTGATTTTTAATTCCTGAAAATATTTAAGATAATTTCATCTAAATAAATATAAAAAATACTACCGAAGATTTCGTTACTAATATAGATGATTTGCTTTTTTATACATTAACTAACTTTTAGAATTAGATGGTCAACTATGTGAGTGTTTTAATCTACTATTACGTGGGATTTAAAACAGCAGTTAAATTAAGTTAATCACTTTATAACTATTCCTTGAAAAAAGTCGCTTGGCGATCCCAAGTTACTTATTGTGACTACTCTCTTTCTAGTCACAGCGTTCTAGGGCTCTGCAACCACTGCTACAGGACGTTTTATGCTCTTTCCTCACCTACGTGTCCTTCTTCCTTCTCCTTATAGCTGAGACCAATCCCACGCAGTATGTTCCATACTGTACGTGACAAGTGTGACGCCGCTACTTCGTCGACCTCGACGGCGTTTTTCTTTTTTATTCAGCTTGGGTATAATTGTTTTATTAGTGTCTGTATTACATTGTTCGTGTTGTAATGTTTCCTAATCACAAAAAAGTGTTAAAGATGTGTTTTAATATACATTAGTGTTTAATACTCTTACATAAAGACTTAATACATATACCCTTGTAGGTCTTAACTTTTGTTTATAATTATTTGATTATTACTTTTATTTTTTTTGAATCTAGTATACACTTACATGTTTTTTTTTTTATTATATAATATGTATTTATCTTAATTATTGTAATTGTTTATTTTTTTCTTTCGGTTTTATTTTACTTTCAATAGTTGTTTTGTGCATCTGTTTTTTTCTTTCCTTTTTTATTTTATTATTATTATTATTATTATTATTATTATTATTGTTATTATTATTATTATTATTATTATTATTATTACATACGTACTATTTCTCAAGTGTTCATTTATCTAACGCATTACCTGACAACAAAAGGTATATCAACCGTTCTTATTTACGTATCTACTTACTAGTTTCTTGTTCTCTATTTATTTATTTTATTTTTTTCTTTCTTTAATATGCTTAGGTATTAAGGTCCTGTGTTTAAATTAGCTAACGTATAACTATTTTTTATGATAATTGTTTGTTGCTGATCATTGGTTGATCCCCCGTTTTTGCTCGCCTGGTACTTAGATTAATATCGATTTCAAGGCCATAGGGTTCCCTGAATATATCTTGCAGCGTTGTTTCGTGTTTCTTCTTTCTGCAAACATTCCAGACAGATTAAGTATTATCAAGGCCCCGCATTTTGAAATCTCGACCGATCCTGGAGCCACCCTCAATGATATCTTCAACGCTACCCACACATACTCCTTCCAGCCAGAAAATTCCTCCTTTGTTTGTACTAATTTATGTATACGTTGCACTATGTCTATTAGCTTTGTACCTGTCGTAAACCTATCTTCAGGGTTATGCTCGTACTTACCAAGCTCCTGTAGTCCATCCCTCTCTACTACTGTTTTTCTTTGCTCCAACATCTCATCTACGTTAACTCCATTTATCTTCTGCATTATTTCTGTCAAATTCGCATTCAAGCACTTGAATTTGAATATCTGATTCTCACCTTCCTCCTGACTCGACTCAAACCTCGTCTCTGATATTTGGGCTGTGCAATCTTTCGCTAGGCCTTTAACTCTTGCCTTCATGACTTTAAAAGTTTTGTGCTTGTTGCGATCGCATTGTACGTATGTTTTTCCCCCTTCTGTGGTCCTAAACGCGTGTTGATTCTTCGCGTGAGGACGTGTCCAGTATATGCCCTTTCATTTGGCTAACAATATCGGGCGTCCTTCTAGTTTTCTTACGGTTTTCCCTAGAATAAGCCGTATCCCACAAGGGTGATCCTCCCTTACTTCTTGTATCAGCTCCATTCATGTACATACACTTATCTTTTTCAGCTTTTTGCATTGTACCACTGTCTCCCGTGCCACTGGTGCGCATCTCTTTTCACTCGTGCTACCTGCTATGTATTTACATGTTAGCTGTAGATAAGCAACTACGTTCGTCATATTTAATTTTTCTTGTCCTACTATCAACGGTGATATCCTAAGGAGATCCAAGCTCTCTCTTCTCACTAGCAGTATCTTGATGTAGTAGATACTTTTTCTATCAAGCGCTCCTGTTGCGACTTCCAAAATCTCTGCTTTTTTTTCATTTGTCATGTTTGTCTCTTCTGGGAACCTCAGGTCCGGTCTAAATTGTTCTGCTTGTATTTGTGCTTCCACTATCACGTCTGGTGCTGTTTTCGGCAAGTGTGGCACGCCTCGACTAGCTAAATACATCTATTATATCTGTCATTGTTTCGAATTCAGCAACGAGTTTTTCGGCCAACTTTTCAAGTTTTCCCACTATTCCTAATACTCTGTCGTATCCATTTATAATTTCCGCAAATATTTTCTATCCTTCCTCCATTACTTTTCCTGCTATATTCTTACAGCTCTTTATATTCTGGAAAGCCTGGTCGTGATTACCAAACGTTGTAATCTTCATCTGTTCCTTTAAGTATCTTCTAATGTCAGTCGTATGCGTCAAGTTTGATCCCACCATCTCCTGTATCTTTTCTTTATTTGCTTCAGTGATTTGTCTCTAGAGTGTCTGCAACATTTTGATCTGGCTATCACCGAATTTTCGGCTTCCTACCGCCCTGTATGCCATTTTGATTCTCTGCAGTGCTCTTGGGACTTTGCTAGTCATACGTCCCACTTGATGGATATCATTTTCCATGTTGATACGACTGATTAAATTGGACGCAGATTTTCTACTAGTATCCCTCAATTACTTCCAATTTGCTCTATGTTCCAGCTATCGTTCTACCAGCGTGGTTTCAACCTTAGAACATAAAATAGATACCTTTTTTTTTCATTTTCGTTCTTATTTATCTTAAGTTTCTAGGCCCCGAAATCACCCTTGGTTAAAGAAAAGAGAGAACAAAAACAATAGGCAAGAAAATGTCTATATTTCCCTCATTTCATTTTTATGCACATATTTTTTTTTTGCTTTAGCGTTAAGCAAATATATAAATCCTTGTACAATATAATTATTTAAACATGTTTCAATAATGCTTATGGTAATGCAATCTAGTATTAAGACTCGACTGATTATTACGGTAAGTTACAAGTGTGGCTCTGTCTTTACATTCAAGGTATATCGTTACATAGAATATTAATTTCGTCTTTATATGCATTTATATTTGTTGCACTATGTATGTGTATGCATGTATATGTATATGTATGTATATGCTATAAACGTAAGGCGTATACTAGTGTGGTCCCCTAAGAATTTTCTGTTTTGCTCAAAATTTTTTTTTCTTTTCCACGGCGTTATATTTTCCTATTTTCACGATGTTCGTGTTTGGTTCGTTTATTGCACCTTTCGAGGGTCACGCACCGTATTACAGTTTGATCATATCCTGACAAGGATAAGCTTGGAGGAGTAGGCGATTTTATGATCACGCATTACCGTAGTGAGCAGTATGTCTCGCTGAGACTAATACCTTACTCATTTTCTCTTTCATATTTTTTTTTATCACCGTTTACATCGTTTTATTTATTTTTTTTTTTTATAGCATGCTGGAAGAAGATGTCAAAGAAATTATGTTGGGTCTTCTTTTTGGGGGGTTTTTTTTTTTAGTTATTATTGTCCTAGTTCTTCTCCATTGTGGATTACCTATCCATACGTGTCCATTGTCCTTCACAAGTCTTGGTAAGGCTATTAGGTTATTGGATATTGTGGTCTTTAAGTCTAAAAAATTTTTTTGTTTAAGTTGGGTACGCGGCTCATTATAGACTCGTACGCCTATTTTGGCGTATTAGGGCCTCTATCTGGGCCAGAGCGGCCCCTCAACGTGGCCCCTTTATACCCTTACGGCAATACCTATATTGTGGTGGCATCGGAACCAGTGAGGTTTGGTGCCCCTCAGGAGTACTGTTCCTTATTACATTTCAATATTACGACAAAGTGCTTCACATGTCATTTGACGGCCAAGTGTTGAAGAAGTACTGCAAGATTCCAGAAGCCAGAGCCTTGTCCACCGTCATGATCAAGTGTAATGGCCAGCGAGCCTCTATGGTGGTGGTAGCTGACGTACAGCTTGACGCAACCATCTACCCTTTTGAAAGCCAACAAATAATCAAGATACGTCGTCAGTTGTCTTACTTTATTTAATAGTTAACAGCTATATACTTTTTGTTGAAAGAAGATTGTTCTAGGTGGACGGTCCAACTGACGATGTGTTCGTTGCTAAAGACTTGAGCACCAATCTAATGTCCTTCCACGACAACTATATGCATCGTCTACGAGCGCTATTATTGACTGGAAGTGATCCTTAATTTGGCTAACACTATCAGGCATTCTTCCCATTTCCTTACAGTCTTCTGTAGTATAAACTTTATCTAACAAAGGTGATCCTTCTTTAATTCTTGTGTCACCTTCATTCATGTACATACGCTTACCTTTTTCAGCTTTTTGTATTGTACAACTATCTTCCATAATCTTCTTTCACTCCTGCTACCTACTAGTGATCATATGTTGGCTGTAGATAAGCAACTACAATTGTCATATTCAATCTTACTTGTTTAACAGGCAACGGCGATATCCTAAAGAGGTCCAAGCTTTCTCTTGTCACGAGCGGTATCTCCATGTAGTAAATAATTTTCCTGTCATGCGCTACTGTCACTATTTCTGATGTTTGTGCTATCTCTTCCTATGTCATCTTCGTTCCGTTAATATTTTCAATCGTTTCTCTGTTACTTTCCCTGCTTCGTCTTCAAACCTTTTTACATCCTGAAGAACCTGCTCGTAATTATCGAACGTTGTAATCCTCATTTGTTCCTTTAAGCATCTTGTAGAGTCATTCACGTACGTGAAGCTTGATCTCACTGACTCATGTATCTTTTTTTTATTTGCTTCCATTATTTTTCCCTGAAGTGTCTGCACCGTTTTGATTTGGCTATCACCGAATTTTTGGCCTACTACTGCCCTGTATGCCGTTTTGATTCTCTGTAGTGCTCCTGGGACTTTGATAGTAGCTCGTCTCACCTGATCTTCACAATCATCTCTCTTTTTTAAAGGTACTCTGCATTTCCACTTCGTTGGCCAGATTACTTTTGAAAATGCCTCTTTTTCTTGAACCATTTGATTTTAATCTACATACCATATAACTGCTTATGTTGATACGACTGATAAAATTGGACCCATGTTTTTTCTACTAGTACCCCCAGATTACTCCCAATTTGCTCTATTTCTTTCAGCTGTCGTGCTACCAGCGTGGTTGTAACCCTAGAACATAAGATAGCTACCTCTTTTTCCTTTTTTATTCCAATTTATCTTAAGTTTCTAGGCCCCTAAATGACGCTTGGTTAAAGAAAAGAGAGAACAAAAACGATGGGCAAAACAATTTTTATACTTCTCTTATTTTATTTTTGTTTACGTATTATTTTTTTGCTTAAGCGTAAAGCATACATATAAATCCTTATACAATATACTTATTTAAACATGTTTCAATAATGCTTATAGTAATGCAATCTAGTATTAAGACTCGACTGATTATTACAGTAAGTCGCGAGTGTAGCTCTGTCTTTACATTTAAGGTATATCATTAACCTAAAACATAAAATAGTTACCCTTCTTTTTAAGTTCTCACTTTCATTCATTCAAAACTTCTAGGCTTCTTAATTATCCTTGGTTTAAGAACAGAGAGAGTAAAAATGAAAAAAACTGATCTTTTTTTATTTTATTGTTACTTATTTATTATACTTCGATTTAACGTAAGGCGTACATTCACACGCCCATCTAATATTATTGTTAAAACATGCTCTAATAATGCATATCCTAATGCAAACTCCTATTAAGACCTGACTGGATATTATGGTAAGTATCATGTGTAGCTTTGTCTTAACAGTCAAGGGATCTCGTTACTTACAACATTAGTTTTATGTTTATATGTATCTATATTTGTTACACCATGTAAGTGTATACTATAAAACGTTAGGTATATAATAGTGTTGTTCCTTAGTAATTTTTTGTTTTGCTAAAAATTTCGTTTTCTTTTTTAAGACGCGTTTCAAATACATGCGTCCCTATTTGTTTACAGCGTTGCATTTGCCAATTTTTGTGATATTGGTTAACCTTTTTGTTTATTGTACGTTTTAAGAGTACTGCACCTTAATGCAGTGTGTCCATGTGCTGACAAGGATAAGCTTAGAGAAGAAATATATTTTATGATCGTGGATTCCCGTAGTGAGAAGTATGCCTTGCCAAGATCACTACTTCGCTTATTTTTCCTTACATATGTATTATTTTCTCTTTTTTCTTATTACTGTATATATACATTTTTTTTCTTCCTTTTCTCATGTGGCAGAATACAGAAAGGGGGTTTCAAAGGCATTCTGTTGGGATTTTACTTTCTATCTGCTGCTCACCAGTCAGTGTACTCGCTGATTTTACCTAGTACTCCTTCTTGTTATTCCCTTGCAACACAGAAAAAATTTCGCTATGTCTGCTGCGAGCGGGATCTTCATTGTTTTGATTAGTTGCCTGAATTTTCGATGCTGGGCTTCGCCAAACTTACTGTGTCGATGAAGTTCCTCTCGCCCAGAGAATCCATTTATGCGGTACTCTCGGGCTTACTCCTGTAGGAAGACCTCGCCTGCAGCATGCTGTAATGCCGTCATGTAAGCAGCAGTTTATGTGATCACCAGCATGCTTTACCTTCTCATGACTTGCTGTGATGGTATTTTTCGTTTTTTTTTGTTTTTTTCTGCTTTTTTTTTCTTTTTTTTTGTTCTATGATCTTGATTTCTCTCCGTTGCAGGTTACGCATATATTTGTGTTCCGACAGGTACCTAGCACTGGGCAATTTTCTCCTACAACTGTTATTGTGGTCGAAGTTTCTATTACCCTCATGATCGTCTACTGTCCTTCAAATGGTTCTGTATGGCTACTTAAATATTTAATATCGTGGTCTTGAAGTCTGAAAACTTTTTTTGTTTTTGTTAGGTACGCGGCTCGTTATCGCCTATACGCCTATTTTGGCGTACCAAGGCATCTATGTGAACAAGAGTGGCCCCATAACGTGGCCATCTTGCCATAGCTTGCCAAATACGTGCATTATGGAGGCGTCGGAGTTTGCGAGGTTTTGTGCCCCTAAGGGGTACTGTTTTTCTTCATATTTTAAGACCACGACAAAATGCCCCGTATGTCATTTGACGAACAAGTATAAAGGAAGTACCGCCAGACTCTTGAATCCAGGACAATGTACACCGTCATCAATGGGTGTGGTTTTCATCAAGTATTTATGGTGGTGGTGGCCAACGTGCAGCTTGACGCGACTACCTACCCTCTTGATAGCCAACCAGTGATTCAGGTACGTTGTCATTTGTTAAACTATTCAACTAGAGCAACCAAACGGACCCAGGGAATAGGAAGATTACATTCTTATTTATTCTTTGAAAATCCAATCCCACACCACAAGCGGGCTAATACACCTATTCCTTATACACAATAAGCTAACCTACTCATCATAACCCTTAATAATCATAACTACCAAACTACAAGCATCCCAACCATCCTGACCCTGGAAACAGAGTGTTTAAAAGTTTATATTTCTTCGAATCATTCTATTTTAACTCGCAAGCTTACCTACCCACTCTAACTCATCTACCTCAAACTATGTTCCCTTAACTATCATACTATAAGCAGGCCAACAAAAAATCTACTTGTTTTTTTAATTATTTTAACTAAAAACAAGTGATTAAGCTACACCTCTTTACTTCCCCATTTCTAAGAATCACTTCTAAAACTACCACGCCATAAGCTAATTATCCTATGATTCACAAACCCTAAAACTTTAAAACTATAAAATTCTAAAACCAATAATTCTTCCAATCCATTATTTAAATTTAAAACTTATCAAAGAGCATTTCACTTTTAAATATTATAATACAAAAATAATATAACAAAAAAAGAACTGCAAATATCCTATTCAGTTGATCAAAATGAAGTAAAAAAAAATTGAGTAAGATATTTATCACTCAGTTCAAGAAAAAATAGGGTAAAGCTTCTTGTAGCAAATATATTTTTAGGACGAAGTACGATGATTTTTTACAAAAAGAGATCTCTATTACTTTAGAAAGCGATTGCTCTTAAAAATAATTGACATCATTTAACAACTCAAAATCGTCTGAATCAGATTGTACTCCGATTGCAGTAGGAAGACCACGTGTATCTTCTATAGAAACACCTTCAAAACAAAATACTAAGGAGCTGTTGAGATTGCTCAAATGTATACAAAAGAAGAACTTACTCCGGCATTGAAAATCAAATTACGAAAATGCACCACTTAGAGTGTCTCTGAAAATGAAGATGTTTTTGATCCTTAATTGATTTTTAAATCATTAGCTATGTTTTCTGACTTAAATTTGTCTTTTCTCAAATATAAAAAACTAAGATCTTACAATCAGTCAATGTTTGATATAAAATTATATCCACGATATTGAGTGACTACTGAAGCTAAAAATGCATGTTACCCTAAAAATAAAAGCATATCTGATACTGGAGCTGCAATCGATATTATATCTCTACTCGATCAAACTTTACAACGGATTTCAATGATGTTAGATCTCAAAGAGTTAAAAAAATGCAATAAGAAATTAATTTTTTCAGGTAAGGACGGAATAAATGGAAGCTCAGGGCAACGAAGGACAAAGCAGCCTTTTACAAACAATTCTTTAGATTACACTTCAAATGACGATAAAATCAATAGCAATTATTATCGAAAAGACTCTTCTGATAAATCTGTGTTTATTACAAATCTAGTTTCTATTGAAGTGAGTACAGTTGACGATGAAATTTTGTGGCTCAATGAAAAACCTGTTAAAGAAAGCGATATTGTTATAAAAAGCTGTTATGAAACAATTTTCAAATCATTGACCTAAGGAAAGCATCATATTTTGAAATTTATGGATATAAAATTTAAAATTACGTTAGATTTTGGATGTACTATGATAGATGGTAAGGTAGGAAATATTTTAATATACCAAAAATTGTCTAATTGTTGTAATATTTGTAAAGTTAGACCCAAGTATATGAACAAAATTGATTACATTATCGATCTTGCTTGCTATACAGAGTATTACAAATTTAGACTTCCAATATTACACAGCTAGATTAGATTCATGGAGTATGTATTGCACATTGTCCATAATTGAGATCTTGAGAAATGGGCAGCATCAGGTTCAAATAAGGACTTGAAATTAAATTGAAAAAGACAAATTTAGCAAGCTTTAAGAGAAAACAATTGGAATAACTGTTGATATCGTTGAACAAGGCTTCGGTACAACAAACACTGGCAATGTAGCATGTGCCTTTTATTTCTAAGTATGAAGATGTTTTTAAAATTATTAGTATTGATAAGAACATTATAAAATGATTATATGTAGTGTTACAAGTTATATCTTTTAAAAGCAAGGTTCGTTTGGACTTATAAACTTATTTAAGAATAAGTGCTAAAAGCAGCTAGAAAATGTAGGTAAACGTACGATTGGTATAAAATACCACCATCCGTACATAAAAAACCCATTACTGGTTGTAATATAATGGAAATTTTTCCAAAACCTATGGAATATTATTCAGAGGAAGCTCAGGAAACCAATAACAAGACTTTTGAAAAAGCTCGTATTTCCCATAGTAGAATGATCAACAGGTTCCAAACAAATGAGGATACTATGCATAATTTATTATGTATATCAGATCCCTTAATGAGTTTATTAAGAATAATAAAAAGTAAAAATAATAAAGACATCATTCCTGATAAAAAGCAATTTCTAATACTTAACAAAAATGAATACAAGTCTTAATTTTGTTTCTCAATTAAGCAGCACAATAACATTAATTTCTTTTTATTGAATTAAGAAAATAACAAAAAGAAATAACAACACAAAAAAAAAAAAAAAAAAAAATACAAAAAAAAATGCAAAGAAAAACTTCTTCATGACTAATACCTTGCCACGGTTGAGGGGCTTAAATCAAATTACTATTAATCAATATCTGAAAGCAGTCAATTGATATCATAGGTCTACAAAAAGGTATAGGCACGAGACAAATGCCAACGCGATTTCTGTATATTTTGAGCTGTTAAGTCTGAAACTGACCTAAGCATTTAAACAATAGCACGTTGCAAAGGACTAGCTCTAAAAAAATAGTTTCCGAAATTAAGAAAAAAAATCTTTAACCTAGCCTTAGTTGTATAGATACGTAAGCTTAATTGTGTTTTATAAGAGATGGTGTTAAAGAGTTAGAAGGGGGGTAGTTTGGGGTAGATGGACTGCGGATGGGTGAGTTAGCTTACTTTCGAGTTGGGATGGATGATATACAGAAATGTAAACATTTCAACACTCTGTTTTCGAGGTCAGTTAGATTTATTTTGCTTGTGGTTTCGTTGGGGTGGTTTTTAAGGGTTGTGATAGGTAGGTTAGCTTATTGTGTATAGGGAATGGATGGATTAGCCCAATTGTGGCATGGGATTAGGTTTTTAAAGAAAAAATAAGATTGTAAACTTCCTATTTCCCAAGTCCGTTTGGTTGGGTTGGTTAAGGTTAGGTAGAGGTGGTTTTAAGAGGTTAAAGATAGTCAGAATAGGCTAAATGGGTTTGGTACATGTGGGTTTCATTGTCTGTTGTATGAAACACAATTATTAAAAAGGAAAAAAGCTTCAACACTTTGTTTTCAGGGTCAGATTGGTTGAGATGCTAGCGGTTTGGTAGGGGTGGTTTGTAAGGGTTGTGATGCGTAGGTTAGCTTATTGTGTATTAGAAACCGGTAGCTTAGCCAGCTTGAGGTGTGAAATTGGGTTTTCAAAGAAAAAAAAAATGTAAACCTTCTTTTCCTCAGATCAGATTGGTTGGGCTGCCTATGGTTTGGTAGAGGTGATTTTTGGGGTTGTAGATTCAGGAAAAATGTAGCAATACCATGTTACAGTAGACATCCTTCTGAATTTTTCTTACCTGTAGTTATTTTAATTGGTTAAAAACTGAGCCACGGCTCGAATTTTATCCAATATTCTACACTGTGACTGTCAAGGTCACTATTGGACGATATAGCGCCTGCAGATGCCGCACACAGTCACTATGGTACTGAGAAAAAGTGAAAATGTAGCAGTGGCATATTATAGCAGACATCATTCTAAATATTTTTCACGTGCGGTTATTTCAATCTTTTAAAAATTGAGTGGTGACTCGAATTTTGTCCAATATTCTACACTGTCGCGGTGGACAGAGAAAGAAGGAAGGAAAGAGAAAAAAAGCTATATTATTGCTCTCGAGATTGTGGTCGAATAAAACTTTTTTTACTTTCTGTAGTCGCCCCTTTTCATTTTATTTTTCGTTTCTATATGCTTATCTCAGCCTTACGAAGATGCAATTAGAAAAATGCTCTCCCGATGTTTTTTGTATATATATATATATATACCTATGCAATTAAAAATTACGTTTTGCGTATGTGTTTTGAGCGTATATTTATGTGTTAACAATATTTACACGGTTTTAACGCTAGTTAGTTAGAGTCATCCGCACTTTTTACTTACCTCTCATACATCATTCTTATAAAGAGTAATAAAGGACATTAAAATTAAATATCACCTTATTATTATCTTCATTTATTTATATTCTGTTTCCAGTATTATTAGTTATATTATGATTATTATCATTATTTTTATGATTATTAGTATTATTATTATTTTTATTATTATTTATATTGATGTTATTACTATTATTATTATTATTATCATCATTATTATTATTGTGATTATTTTCTTTATTATTATTATGATTATTATCATTATTATCGTTATTATCATTATTATTGTTGTTATCATTAATATTATTATAATGTTATTATTGTTATCATTGTTATTTTCATAATTATTGTACATTTCTCTCTCTATCTTTACTACTTAGCCTGTGCTAACTTTAAAGGTTATATATCTTCCTTTTTTCTCTTTTTACTTTAGTATGCCTATATTTAATGAATCATTGCGGAGCATCTGGGGACCGCAAAAGAGAGAGAGTCTGTGAGAGATAAAGTGTTAATTATTACGTCTGTTACTTTTTCCTAGTCGTCTATAATTCTATTATCCATAAGTAACTGTTGATGTGGGGAGCAAGGTCGTCTTAGTCAGACCTAATGCCTTTTGATTCCTTTTACTTTTCTTCCTCCTTGCTTGTCATAATCTCGCTCTTCTTCGGACATAGGACTTTCAGTACACAAGCTTTTTTTGTTTTATCCACAGGAGAAGCTCGAATTTCTTCGTTTCTTTATAATTCTACATTATGGTTTCAGTTTTGTAGTCTGACATGACCTGCATACAAACATAAATTGCCTTACATCAGCCCTCATGTTCTTTTAATAATAGTCCCTCCCTATCTTGTTGTAGGTCTTGCTCATTCTGTTATGACCCCTGTTGTTAATCCGTGGTACTCCTTCATAACATATATATATATTTAATTCACGGGTAGTGCAACTAAGGTGTTTTAGTGAAAGGTCGCTGTGACCTTGAAGTTCTTGAGAATTTCCTCAAATTCCTCAACGGAGTAAATCCGTTGGCTCATGTTCAGCATTGTCAAGTTGCCTATCGATTTTATTTTATCGATCAATACAAGTGGCTTTCTCACGTTTGATTTCATGACGTCACCAACCATCTTTTCCTTAATACTAAGGGCTATTAGATCTACGTATTTGCGCTCACAAAGGGCATCTATAGTTTCTGTATCAGCCATGCTTTTTGTTATCGTCACGAATACTGGATTATTTTAACAATAAATTAGGTGATCTTTTATTTGACACATTTTTCGACATTGTGACATCCCATGTCATATGCTCAATATTTATTACTTTTAAACACAGAATTTCGTTTCAAACTTATAAAAAGCAAAAGCTCAACGATCTCGAACTATCGAGCGGTATGGATGCTTCTGCAATCGTGGGACATATAACTTACTTTTTTTAAAACAAGCTACCGTCGCAAAACTCAAACTGTGCATGCAACTTCAAACAATTTTATAAAACGCACATCTTACAAACCACAAGATATTATAAGACCTTACAAGATATCATGCACAATTTTGACAGCAACTTGTACTTAATGTAGGATCCGAGAAAGGTAAAGATCTGGTAGGTTGTTCGGATCCAAAACTTTACGCGCCCTCCTCAAACGCAAGAGTATAAAAACTGTACATAACAATATTCACCTTTTTTCTTTCATCAAGTGCTCCAAAGTAACTATAAAGATTAGAGAGTGAGTTCTGTTGCATTTTAAGCAGATGTAAGACTTAGTTCGGTGATTAAGCTACGTGTTAAAAACGTGCATTTCAAGAAAATGTAAGACTTAGTTCGGTGACTAAGCTATGTAAGAAAAGCTCGAGCAAACCAATCCACTGCGAACTCGCCAAAAAAGTGAATCTAGACCGGACAATAAAGAAAAGACCGTTGACTTGGATTCCGGCGTTCTAAGAAAAAACCTAATTATTGTCATCATCACGAGTGCTCTCGTCTAGGATTAGGCACATCGTTGCGGTCAACCTTGTAAAATGTTACGACTGCGTACGCGTAACATTCAAGGCTAAAATGATTTTAAACGTATCAAAAACGTTAGCCAGTGCTTTACTAGGAGACTTACAAGCAGAAGAAGTAAGGAAAATATTATACCCCGATACTCACGTTACCATGTACCTACAGAAGTCACATATGTACCTTGCTCAGCAGTTATACCCTACAGCAAGATAAAATTTATCAGTATACCAACAAAACAGACAAGAAAATTTTTTTTATACTTTCAGCCCAATCAAAACAATACACAACAAGTTGACTGTAACGATCCCAACATGTACAATTGCGATAATATATCTTATTGTCACAACCCTAATGACACAAAAAAATTTTCCAACTACATTTAATTCAAACGAAGAAATAGTATCACGTCCACCTTTTCAATATCAGGAAAACAGGAAAAATAATCAATCTGAAAAATTGTTGCAAATATCGAATGGAGCGCAATTTAACCAGCCTTGGAACGATTCGTGAAAAAATCATTAAAATTTCGGCCCCACACGACTGACACAACACTAAAACAAATAATGAGCCTATTTTAATTTCCCCTTTCACACAAGCTTACTGCCATGTATATTTAGTAACTCGTTTACTTCTCCGATAGTAAAACTTAGACCCAGTTCCCTTAAACCAGGCCATTCTTGAAGCGGGAACGGTGCTCGTCGCCTAGACGCAGCGGCGAGCAAAGATCTGAATAAGTGTCTACTGACATACCAATTTGTGCAATCGCCCGAATGTTCGTCGCAAGATACACTGAGAATACACTGACAGTAAGACTTAAAATTTCACAATTTAATGAGTGTGAAAACATTTTTATCATAGATCCATGAAAGGACCTCAATACCATAGATAGTAGTTTTTGTACTTGGTGGTGCATGTCGCCAAGGCAAGCAACAGTCCCGAAGGACTCCTTATGCTTGCCCTGGTTCAATGCTATTAAAATACCTTTATTACTACCAAATTATATTATAAATATTGATACAAAAATTGCTGTTAATGGATTAACATCTTAAAATATCATGACATTAAGAACAGTAACGTTAAACATATTCGATAAAAGTCACGTTTTTACGTTTTAGCACAAAAAACACCCCTCAGTGAGACAGGAGTATTAGGAAATTTATTTTAGCCAAAAACAAGCCAAGCTTCGTTATGACACAAGAGCCTTGATATTAAAAAAAAATCCATAAGTCCCGTTCTGCTTATAGGAAGAAGTGTAACAATAAACGACGAAGAACGTGAATTAAATCTGTTCAATATAACAATAGAATGTATAATTAATAAAAACGAATTACATGAAATTATAGATGATATTAGCATAAACAAAGAAAACTCTAAATCTTTTCAAACTTGTCAACATTTTAAACCTACAAGAGTAACCTTTGGTCAAAATCGTGTATATAAAATACCAGCCAAAATGAGAGAGATCCCATAGAGAGTCCAGTAACGTTAACTAACAGCCATAGGCAAGCATACTTGGGCTTGATATAAACTACTTCTGGTATATTTATAGGCAAAGCAGCAGTAACGTATGACAAAGGCCGCTGATTTACAATGGCTGTAAACACTAGAGAAGAGCCAGTAGGAATCAAGATCCCTCCCTAACATCTCGTACCTTTTTTATTTAGATAATTCAGAAAACTCTTTTGACTCAGATTTTAGTGAGGATATTCTTAATATAACTATAGAGAAAATAATTAAATATATTATGGAAAAATATGTACCGGCATAATCATGATAAGACAAGCTTTAACAACTTTACCGAATAGTAAAAGAGTTATTACATCTATTTTATATCAAAGGTGATGCTGCCTTACGTACGTCGTATGTACAACATAATGTACCAACAACTGACGATGAACCTGTTTTTACTAAACAATATAGAGACTCTCCTGCTCTACATAAGAAAGATGGAGATCAGATCTATGAATTATTAGAAGAAGGAACCATTAGATATTTTCATAGCCCATAAGGTAGTCCACTGTGGATCGTCCCAAAAAAGCCAGGACCCAATGGAGAAAAGGAACATCGTCTCGTAATAGATTACAAAAAATGAAACGCTAAAACTATCTCTGATGCTTACCCGTTGCCTGATATTACAGTGATATTAGAGAAAATTGGCGGGTCAAAATTTTTCTCAGTATGCGATCTAGCTAATGGATTTCATCAAATGGAAGTATCTCTGGAAGATCGCCACAAAACAGCTTTTAGTCCTTCGTACGGACATTACAAGTATACAGGTAGGCTATTTGGATTATGCAATGGACCAGCTACATTTCAAAGACTCATGGATTCTGTATAACTGGGATCGCAAGGCACATAACTCTTTACATTTTTAAATCATATTATAATACGTGCCAAAACTTTGTAAATAGTAAATAGACTATAAGATGCTAGTTTAAAATTACAGATGGATAAATGCAAATTTTTAACTCCTGAAGTAACATATTTAGGACACAAGATAGGTGGTTATGGAGTGAAACTCAATATCAAGAAACTTTAAGCAGAAAAAATATTTTAACACCAATATATTACAGAGCTTTTAAGTCTATTTTTATGGAAAAGTCAAAAATTTGATTGGATTAGGACTCAGAAAGAGAGAATTGAAGTATTAAAATCAGCCCTGTGAGAGGCCCTGGTACTTGCATGTGTCGATCTCGACAAACCATTTATTTTAACTACCACCGCATCCAACTTAGCCCTTAGTGCTGTTTTAAATTAAGGAGAGCCAGGAGGAGACCATCATGAAGCCTACATGTCTTGCACTCTTAACAAGTGAGAAAGAAATTACTCCACTACTGAAAAAGAATGCTTAGAAGTGATAGCCACCGTACAACATTTCCAACATTATTTATACGGATGAACATTAACAGTATACGGAGACCACAACCTCTGACATTGATCGAATCAATCAGTAGTCGCTCTGACAGTTCAAGCTCTGACAGTGCGTCTAATAATGATCAAATATTACAGTTCCGTATGTTACCCCTGAAACCTATTTGAGAAATCCTTGGACAAACAAAAACATTTATTGTACGTGGTAATAGGGCTAGTGTAATAAATAATTAAAGGTCAAGTTAGTTCGAACCCACGATTACAGCGAAACAAGCTGTTAAGTTTGACACTGACTCATCAAGTACATCAGAAGATGAAATGGTTTCTAAAATAAAGCAAAATTCAAAGCTGCAATCCACCGCTTGCGGATCGACGTATGAAAATGCTTTGAAAAGCAGTTTGGATGAAAAATATGCTAAACAATATCCTTAAACTAACAGTTTACAAAATACAAATTTTGCTGACCTATCTTTCTATTGAGATTATGACATACTGCCAGGAATAACAGAAAATAACGAACCATAGTTAACCAAAACAAATTTTCAGAATTTAAAAACTTCATCTAATAATGCACTAGACTATTCCGATGACTTTGAAAATTCTATAGAAGAAGGAAGCTTTCCGATAAGATCAAAATCACCTATAAGACGTTCCAAGGCTGCATCTACGATAATAGGAGACAATATCGATACTGTATTAAGAAATCCTAATGTTTCTTCTGTTGAACAAGAAGATAGCAAAGAAGCTAGAAAGAAAGAAAAAATGCATAGTAGTATACACAATACACCTTCATAGTTAAGTGCTAAACAGCGAGACACATTCATAAAACAGCATCATTCCCTGAAGCAGAGTAATTTGATACCGTTTTCTCGTCCTACAGCCGCATTCGAAATGTTAGAGCAGCAATGAAATACCAAACGCGACGACCAAGTCCTTCGTAAGGAAAGCAGTATAATAAGACCTTTGATAAAAGCAGAAATCGATCACCTCAAAATATGAAGCACAGGAGAATGTTTAACATATGCAAAAAAAACATTGCAAATCTTATTTCGGACGACTTGACGCTTAATTCTACTAACAAAAAATTATTATTAGATTTAAATTATATTTTAAAATACAAATTGAATAGAACGTAATCACAAGTAGGTGACGTGATAAAAACCAATTATGAAAATGAATAAGTATTCTGTTTGGTTATCAAAGAAAGAAAAAAAGATGAAATATTGCTTCAGGATCTTTATTCATGCTTAGCAGGCTTAGCCAAATCAATAGAAAATAAAAACATAGAAACAGTTATAATATCCAGAAACGGTTCAATAACTAACAATTCGACCAGAAGAATACAGCCAAAAGCAATTCTTGAAAAACTGAGTCATGTCAACATGAAAATGAGTGTATGTTTTGGGTAATGTGCTTATTTATCAAACGAAATGAGACAAAAAATATTAATAGAATGCCACAACAGTCCCTTTAGCAGACATAGTGGCATGAATTAAACTTTTTGAAGAGTATGAGAACTGTGTTTCTGGGATGGTATGAAAAAAGATATTAAAAACTTGTACAAAAATGCAAAATTTGACAAGAATTAAAAATAACACGAATAAAAACAAGAAAACCTATGATAATAACTGATACTCCCACTGAAGTTTTCTCAAAAAAGCCATTGATACTGTAGGACCATGAGCTACATCTGGTAGTAAGCACGAATTAACTATCCAATGTTTATTTTTCAAATACTGTGTAGCAGTAGCTATACCCGACATCCGATCTATCACAGTCAGAGACGCTCTGGTAAGACACTTCGTAGCGTTGTATGGAGTGCCTAAAATATTTTTTAGCGATGATGGAAAGAGTTTTCGAAATAAAATATTAACAAATTTGTCCCAAATTTTCGGTTTTAACCTTACGTTTACTACACCTTACCATCTCGCATCTAACGGTTCACTAAAACATAGTCATGACATGCTTGCAAGCTTTTTAAAAACAAAAGCTACAAGTTAACAGGGCTGGGACAAATTTTTACCTTTTGCTATACATGAATACAATACATCACTGCATGTAGCTACCGAATTCACACCATATGAATTAGTATAAAACAGACGCTTACCAAATCCATGTCCAACCCAAAATCAAATGCAGTCTTATCATAATTATGTTGTTAGTTTTATTTGTTGTTAAAGAGATATACATGAAAAAGCTCATAATGAGCTCATCAAATTTAAACATAAAAGTAAACAAAATTAGAATTAGCATGCTAGACCTCACAATTGAGAAATTGGTGTGAAAATTTCCACAATAAAAGAATCTAAAAAAGGAGAATGAGATAAATGCTACGACGAAATCTTTAAAATCACTTACATAAATGAAAATAATAACAACATAACACTTAGTTCCAAATATTGGAAAATAATGATCAAACATTTAGATAAAGTAAAACGCTGTTACGAATGGGACCTTCCTCATGTTTCAGGAATCTCAACAACGTAACAAGATAATCCTTACACTACTTACAATGGGATTTATTATAACAAAGGAACTCTTGGCATATGTAATGGACCACCCTTCTTGGAAAAGCTTCTATGAAAATTAAGAAATATTTAACTCTAGAAATTCACTACGAGTATCATTATAAAGTTCGTCTTATCCGTACACAATGGACAATAACTGTACTTTAAGATTGCAAAAATCTTACTAACTACAACGAAAAACTAGGTTTCGAACTGTATGATTTGTCAAATCACTGCCGTGAACAGCTACATACGAAACAATGTGAAAAATTAATACCTCTATTAAACTTTAAATAATTACTTCAAAATATTAACTTATTACAATTCGAAGTACAATATTTCTTTTCACTAACTACTGAAATCTTTGACTCGTTAATAACCAAATTCCATAGTATGAAGAAAAAGAGAGCCCCTCTTGAACTTGTAAGATGGATGTCTAAGAAAATTTTTAGAACAATGAACGCAAACGATAGCGAGAAAATTGCTTTTGAGTTGAAAATCATCTACTTAAAAACGGAAAATATCTCCGTTCTGGTCGCAAACCAAACGCCATTACCATACATTAGCATATGCCAATTTGTCCATTGGCATACATTAGTATATCGGTTATATAATTCCAAAAATTCTTGTATTACATACTACAATCCTTTAAAACATTATTGAACCACAATTGATACTACTGCCAAACGTCATCTCCATCTCCTTCTACTTTAATCCAAAAAATTGAATCAAATAGTAAAAAAAATTAACTCGTTGAGAAACAAACACTTTTTACCAATAGAAGAAGCACGAATTACGATTGCTAAATTACATAGCTTGTCCCATACAACAGCTGCAATGAATGACGGACGACTAGCAGTTACAATTACATTTCCTTTAATCGGAAACGGTAAAAAAATAAAACTTACAGAATGCATCTATTACTTATGCCACAAAATATACACCAAAAATTATAAGGTTACTTCAGTATCAAGCCCAAAACAGACTATTCAATCATAAACCACCACCAAGGAAATTATTTTCTAGCTTATAAAGACTACATAAATAAGTTTATACACTGTGGTCATTTACTACTAAGTGAACCTACCTATGCAATAATGGAAGAAATAGACGATGCTACTTGTGAATTTCTCCTCTTTACAAATTCCACAGAAAAAGCCCTAAGAAAATGTTAAATTATGTTATATACTTTGGAATAATCATATTAGACCAAATTAAAATAAGCTCAGAAACGGCTATGTATTTTACTAAAGATCCTCTCACACTTCGTTTAATTTGTGATTATAATTATTGTCAACAATGAACAGTCAAAGGCACCAGACTTCTAACATTAAGTGGGCAATGCTCAGTACATTCTTGTGACGTCACCCTATATGTCATAAACTTAATAAAATTAAATTACACCTATATCTACAAACCTGAGTTAACCTTAACTTCATCCATACTCCTATCTCAAGAAGTATCTCCTCACATTACAAACAACATGCTTGATTTAGAGGAAGAAGAGCAAAAAATAAATACGAAATGGGCTCAATTAAATGACGTCTTATCACTACAAGATATCAAAGGAAAAGAGAAATTGTAAACCATAAAAAAGAAAAATTACTAGAAAAAAACTATCTTGCTACAGCATTTGGAGGAAACTTAATCATAGGAATCGTCATACTTATAATTTACCTAATGGATTTAAATTATTCCTTATTCCTAAACATAAGACAACCAGTCAAAGAGCCCGAATTTTTTACAACTTCAGCAAGACCATCAATGCAACCTATACTAACTTAAAGAACGTGCTTTTCTACGGACACAAATACTATTTACACTCATATTGCAGGGACCAAAACATGACCCTTTAAGAAAATTATCAAATTACCTACACAAGGTATACATTAGTATTATCATACACCTATATAATTATTATTGTTATTCTCTTTTTCGTATCTCTCCACCTTCTATTCTTCCTTTCCTTTAATCTTTCTCACCTAGCTAAATACATATATAAACATTACCTTATATGCAGTATGAACGACAGCTGTATATATAAACATGTAAGTGTGACGCAGTTCGGCGGTACATACGTACAATTACATAGATACGAGGGGCTGTCTGTGCATACACGTGTCTGACGACGCAGCAGAATATTGTATTCTAATACTTTTGCCGCTTTTTTTCTCTCCAAAAAAATACATTTATATAAATACATGTCTATTATAAAGAAAGAAAAACAAGTAAGGAATATCGAGGTCCCTTACAAAAACAAAGAAGAAGAACGTTCTACACACGTAAACATCTATCAAATGTGCAGTTGGAAACAGCCACTGTGAATCATTCAGAAATTTAGCGCAGTAAAACAAACGATGTAGGGCGACACGCACTATTTCACAGACGTCTACCGACGCATCAAAAAATTGTTCTCATTTATTTTTTTTTACATTTTCTTGTAAGTCATAGGAAAATCAGGTACTTTAATAAAAATAAAAAAATTTTTCTTCAATTGTAATCATAAAATCATTTATTGATAAAAAAAATGTAATCTTGTCTTTGTAGACACATATTTATGTATATTATTGCTCATTTTTTCTTTCCCTTTTCCTCTTTTGGTTCCTAAGCAGGGTCGACTTCCCACACCAAATATTCACCTACATAAGACTTAAAGGTCGAATATTTGGCAGAAATTTCCACCTATGGCAAGGTGTCAATTACCATCTCAGCCAGAGTAAATAAGGATTTCAGATTGAACACATCCTGCTTAGATACTTTTCTAACCTATGCCAATTCAAGGCTCCGTTAACATACACGCTGGCTCGGTTTTTGTAGCTATTCTGTCCTTTGAATCTACAAAAAAAAAAAAAAAAAAGACTACATGAATATCATTATTATTATTACAATTATTACTACGTTGAAATGTTTATACCTTTAGTTCTGGCACCCTTTTTATTGGAAACGACACCGTTTCAACTACTTTCACTTCATATTAAAAAGTCGCCGCAGACCATACACACCATTCCTTGTCTCCAATATGCACTTGCATCCCGGATCAACTGTACACTCTAATTCTTCCATTACCATTTAAAAAAAAATTTGAAAACGTTGGCCACAAGATATGTGTTTGTGAAATGCAGCTTTTTTCCTTTTAACTCTTGTGATCCACTATAAGAAATATTATTTTTATACAATTTTTTTCTTCCTTAACAGCCAAGTTTTGCCCGTATAATTAAATGATGTTTGTTACTTTATTGTGAACTTCGTAAAAATTTACGTTTGTTCATTATTTTGATAATATATGACTAATTAGAAATTAGATTAATAATAAGATCAAACCTTAACAATTTTGTGAGGAAATAATTTCTGTAGTTAAAATATACATAACTAAATTGCCGTTAATTGGTTTCCAAACTAAAACTCTTTCCACAATAGTTAAATATAAGCAACGTCCGAAATTTATCACTAGTAATACCCAAATAATATATCTAATTATAATCGAAGAAAATTTCACCAAGATTTTTTTTACAAGCTTACGTATACTACTGGTTAAAATGATACTTTCTTACTGTACTCCATACAACTTAAAAACATTAAACAAATTATATGCTCGTGCAAAACTGTCAACGGAAGATTACAGTTTTGAAGATATATTTCAAACCACTGACCTACAAAAACATTTAGTTAAACTTTAGTGCATTGTACAATTGTGTCAAAAATCTTCCGTGAAATCAATGTCTTATTGTTCGCAAAGACCTTTTCAAAGATGTAAAATTAATGTAAAGATTAAAAATGATGTAATAAAGGCATCGAATGTACGAACAGAAATACGCAGTCAATATTTCCCTATTCTGTATCGGACTGCAGGATTTTTTCGACCTACTCTGGGTCAAAACATATTTTTTCACTCCGAACACTGTAGTATATCACGGATTTTTCGTGCAGTTAAGTGCAGTTAATGCATGTCACAGGACAAAATAAGTGAATCGAATAAGCAGTTATTTGGTATTTCTGCCAGAAGTTACTTTATAAGTTAAAAATTTTTATTCGGCACCACACAGTTTTGTTATAAACTACGTTTGGATGTATTTCCACTTTTTGTTTTATTTTCAACCTTATCACCTTTGTTATTATAATTGCTCATTATTCCTTCTATCGTACTTTCGTTCCTTGATTGGTTTTTATACATCTGTAGTAACCCACGTGAAGTATTTTTCTCGTTAATGTAGTTGTCTTTATCTCCTGAGCCCGTTTTTTCTATCAAGGGCTATTGAGGTATGTTTGTATTATTATCAGTTCCTTCTAACGGAACACTTAGAGGTCGATCGATGGTAGTATCGGATTCCCAAGCATCTATTTTGATGCCTGGCTTAAAGTCTCGGCGCTTGACATCTAGTCCAATCTTCGCTTGAAAGTTATCTATTAAGTCATCAAGTATCGTTCCGATCTTTTTGATGAATTCCATGCGTTTTCCTGGATTTTCTTTTGTCTGTGTATCCCATCGATTTATTTTCCGTTCATACTCTCACTCTCACTACACGGTATACTCTGTGCCCTTTTCTTCGGCGTCAGTTGGTTCCCCTTGACGGTATGTAGTATTTTTAATTGCTGTTTATTATTTATTCTCTTGGAGCACACTTTGCTCGTGAACCTGGGCCCATTGGTCATTCTTTTTCTCTCTTTTATTATTATTCTTGCTCAGCATACCTGCCTCCATTCTTGTCCTGTGTAAAGTATCTATAGGGTCAATGATTCTTCTTCTCTTTTTGATCAACTCTGCAAACCAGATCCCCCTTTGCTTGCTGGTGACCCTGGTGCTTGTTATCACTCACACTTTCTTCTATGATATCTGTTCTTACAATTTCTACCTGCTCTTTACCTTTCTCGTTTTTTAGGCTAGTTTCGGCTAGTTTGAATCCCTGATATTTTGCTGATTTGGATTCTCCGTTTAAAGCCACCAGTGAGTCACAGCTCACTATGATCATTTTCTTTAAAAGACTTTCTATTTTTAGTGTGACTAAAAAATCTGGCAGGTATCTATGCAAGGTATCTAGTTGCCTTTTATGGTTTCTGTGTTGTATTTTCGGTTGCATGTCTAGTTCTGAATAAAGTGTGCTTGTTATCTCCACCTTTTTTTTCATACGTGCTTTTTTACGTATGTAGGCTAACTTATTATCGGTTGGACCCTGCCATAAAATTTGTTCTTCACCATAGTTTCAAGGTCCTACTTGAATATTTTTTCTCTGATCTTCTTCTATAATCTGCACTTTTTGTTTACGAGGTTTATCTCTTATTTATTGTTTCTGATACGGCTCTGCTCTTTTATAATTTAGTCTTACGCGCTACCAGCCACCCTGATTATGAATCTGCATTGCTGTGCTCACTGAATGTTAACTTATTTGAACTACTTATCTAGCGTGGATGCTTTTTTTTTAACCCTTTGTTTGACTTGTCCGAATCTGATATTTTTATCTGCCATTTCTTATCCTTTCTTATCATGTTTTTTATTTCCTTCTTGTCCATACTTTACATGTTCGTGCAAGTGGCGCATATAGATCACTATTACCATCCCTCTCCTGCTCTTCATTAAGTTCATATAACCCTTGTCACGGCAGTTCAAAGTTTTTCTCTTTTTTCTCTGAAATTGCATTTTGGAACTGTGCCTCCGGTACCTTATGAGTTATTCCTGGTCTACAAACAATATTAAATTCATAGCCTTTTAATGCAGCTTTGAGACTACTAAATTGTATTTCTGGTTTCTGTAGTGAGTGAAAGTGTTTAACAGGCTCATGGTTCCTAACCACCGTGAATTTTCAGCTAAATACATAGAGTTGAAACGGTTTTTTTGCAGATACTATTGCGAAAAATTCGTTATCATATGTAGGGTATCGAAGTTATCTGCCCTTTAAGAATCTAGAGGCGTACACGCACGGGTTGTCTTTCCCTATTTCTCCCTGAATTAATTTTGCCATAATAGCATGGTCCGATGGGTCCGTTGTTACTACAAATAGTTTTTCCAGGTCAGATGCTTCAAGCACAGGCTCACTGTAAAGTGCGCTTACAAGCGTTTAAATGCTTGTTCATGCGGCTCTTTTTATTAAAACCCCATACTTTTCTTCAGAAGTTTAGACAGTGGTTTAGAAAACTGTTTAATTTTCTTTGCATTTGTAGGCCTGGGATATTTTCTTATAGCTTTGATTCGCTTCAAATTCGTTTTTATTTCACTATTCCCTACAATATAACCTAACACTTTCGCCTCACGTCATAAGAATCGACGCTGCCTTGGCTGAACTGTATGGTTTGTTCTAAACAATCGCTCCAACAATTTTATGAAGCGCTTGCGATGCTCTTTGAGAAAAGCAAACACCATTATATCGTCTAGATATACCTCTACCACATGGCCTTGCGGCTCTGCCAGTGATAGGGTTATCACTCGTGAAAACGTATTTCAAAAATCTGTACAACCCATAAGCATTCTTTTGTACTGGTAATGCCCATCAGCTTCCGATAACGCTGTTTTATGGGCATTGTCTCAATGTATTTCGATCTGAAAAAATCTTTGCTTCAAGTCTACTGCAGTATTTTTACGTGGTGTCACGATATTTCTAGTATATCACTCTGGAAAGGAAGTGGGTGACCACTGCCTGCTGTTATCTTGTTAAATTGCCTGAAATCTGTTACCACCCTCAAGTGTTTTTTTCCATCTAGTTCTGCGTTTTTTAGTACGATTCACGCGTTCAAGCTGTACAGCGATTCTAAAGGCACTATTATGCCTTCTTCAAGTAACTTCTTAATCTCAACTTTCATTTTCTCTCTCACAGCTAGCAGGTATCTGTACCACGTCGTTACTATAGGCTTGTCTGTAGCCATGTTTATCCTATGTCTTAGAAGCTTTGTTGCTTTTAGTTATTCCCCGTCAAGTCCAAAAACATATGGGTCCACTTCTTTAAGCCCTCACATATGTTTTTTCTCTTCTCTGTTGCATCCCGATATATTGACTTACTTCATTGTTTTATCGACTCGGGCCTTCCTGTTACTTAAGCCCACTGTTTTAATGTTTTCCTTAAGTACATGAGTATTTTTGTTGTCATGGCCGTCCTTGTCACAACCTTCGTTTCCCGCGATATTTTTTTTCGCACACGCACAGCTAGCATTGTTTTTTATCTTATGACCTAGCTCTTCATTCCCTCCAAGGTTTTTAGCTGCTTCGACCATTCTTTTAAAAGCTCTTTCTAATGTTTTCTCGTCATCTCCATTGACGTCAGATAAGTCAGCTTTCTTTGTAGTCTCGCACTCTAACAAATCTACCACTGGGACTGGTACATTTATTATTTTATTTGATATGGTTAAATATTCGATATACACCATACCATTGTTGTTCGTTGCTGTAAAATTACTGAACAAAATGCCCTCAATAAGCTTCTGTAGCTGGACCTAGCCCATTTCAGTTTTTCTGTGCAACTCCACGACTTTTTTATATACGCATGTATAACTTGCCTTCTTTTCAGCACAATTTAAAAACATGCTGATTCTAGTAGGTGAACTTCAATTCCATTTAATTTAAATGCATTCTTTTCAGCATTGATCTGGCCGTTATACAACTTAAAAATATTATCTTCTATGATACCTTCCACCTTTATGGGAAAGTCATGGAAAACCACATGTAGGGTACACATACAATTTTTTAGGGGTAATCTTTTAGATCCCGTAGTTTGGCAAGTTTCATGCGTTACGCCTTTTGTTTTTTATTTTTATCTACTGTTTCACGCTACTCCAATATCAAGACAATTTTCTTTGATTATTGAAATTTCCGCGCCCGTAATGGCTTAAAATGCCACACCTTCGTTCATATAAGGGCTTTTTAGAATTAATGTAGGTAGTGTATATCCTACCTTACATAAAATTTTTTTTTACTCTGCGAAATAACTGCTGCTCATCTTTCTTCTTAGCCTCAGAATTTTTTCCTCACTCTAGAGTCGTCTTATTATAGCTTTTTTGTTGCGCTCGGACTCGATGAATAATTTCTCTTTGTATTTTGTGTGACATGACACGAAGCGTGTGTTGTTTCCTTTGCTTCCCAACCAAGCATTCATCGATTCTTTTTCGTCGGCAACTGCCTCATCTGTACACGTCGTAGCATAAGTCTCCGACACCTAATGCTTATTATTATCCACACCCTTTTCAAACGCTCGTAACTTTCTCTTGTGAATTTCTTTATTTATTGCACTGTCGTGTTCAATGATTGGGGAGCACGTCAAACATCCTGGGAGTTAAAATGCTTGTCCTTGGAGCCATCCCATCTAGCAGCCTAATTACTTTTATAATTCTCACTATAATATCTATTACTATTGATCTGACTGATCCTGTAATGACTGTGGCCTTCTCTATTGGCTTCATTGTTATTTTCTCTGGCAGCATAATTATAATTATCTGTTCTTTTTTTTTTTTTTTTTTTTTTTTTTTTTAATTAATACCTACTTACAAAGTGTATTTATTTCTAGGCTTTATTGTAAGCGAGTATATATAGCCTTAGAACAGTAAAGCATATTTAACATTATATTTGTTACATATTACATTATTGGTTACACATTATTGGATTCACTTTTGTAGTTTGTTGATGCGGTGATCATGTCACATAGACCACTTCGAGAGCAAAGGATCTATGTGGTAGGCATTGATACAGTTGTTGTACTTCATTGGCACGTTGATGATGTCACATAGACCACCTCGAGAGCAAAGGATCTATATGGTAGACAATTTTTGCTGCAAGAAGATCGCCCAACCCTTCATGAGAAGCATTGCGTGGTGAAAAAGCACATGTGAAAAATCACAGAGATACTTGCTCGGGAGAGTTGCACTGGCCGGGAACCGAACCCACAGTCCCCCGCGTGTCGTCCCACAAACCAGCCGACCGAGCCACCATGCGCTCTAATAATCTGTTCTATAATCATTCTTCGCATAATTATCCCTTTTATAAACACCTCTATTATTCTGCCCCTGATATTCGCCAAAATTTCTATAGTTGTTGGTTCTTTGGCGGTTATTGTTATCATAGTTATTACTTTTATTGTAATTTCTCTTATTATTGGTTCCTTTCTTGATTTCCTTGGGCAGCTCCAGGTTTTTTATGACTCCATTTTCCGCGTCCTGTCATATTTTTTCATACCCGCTATTAGAATGTGTACTGAACTCTCGGCAATATAAGCACCAATATCTGTCTTTGCGAGTATTACTCTGTTTATTTGCATCCGCTTTCTCCACAAGTGATTTGCTATTCACAAGGTCTACTACCACATTTTGTTGTCTTCTAGAGTCCTTTTCATTATACTTAATCCCTTGCCTATTGTTTCTCTGCAGCGGCTAATTTTGTTGTCTATTGTTATAGCCTCTCCAATTGCTTCTTCTAATGTTACTGGCCAACTGCCCGCTATGTTCTAGCTGTAGGGCGTACTTAAGCCATAAATAAAATGTCTTAAGACCTCTTTATCTGGCTTAACTTTTGCCACATCTTTCTCGGTCCTCGACATATAGTGGCTTGCCTTGTGTATTATCGTAATGCCATTATAAAGCCGTTGGACACGTCTGCAATCATTAATAACTGACTTATTATTACCCTGCATGTGTGTTCTTAATTGAGGCAATAAGTTCTCTATTCCTCCTGTGTTTTCAAATTTTTTGGAAAGGGCCGACAAAAAGTCATCTATAGAATTAAATAAAGATAAACGTATGCCAAACTGATCTGCTGCTAACCCTCTTAACTTGCTTTCTTAAATTCTGATAAAATACTTTTCGTATTGATTGGAGACATCATTTTCTTGCTTTAATTTTTTTTTTCAAACAACGAAAAACATGTAGGGTCTCCGTTAAGTATAGGTATACCATTTAGTGCGTTGTTCAGGTAGCCTAATACATTAAAATTCGAGCCTGAAGCCAATGATACATCTGTTTTTTGCCCTAGTACAAGGAAGAAATTGCATAGTTTGACGCTGAGAAATAATCCGTATGTTATCTTGTATCTTTTGTAAGAAGTTTGACTGTTTATTTATCGGTATACGGTGGTTAAGTTAGTCGGTCTAACGAAGGGCAAAGATACTCTCTATTTGTGCACATGTTATGATGATTTTCTTTGTATTCGCACCTTAGCCTATCAGTCCTATTGATTGACGTATAGTAGTTATAATTTTCGTCATTGAAATTCAGAGATGACCAGTCACAGAATGGGACAAAATGTTGTTCTACGTCTTTTAGGATACTTTTCCTGTCACTCGTTTTGTCTAGCCTTTCCATATTGACTTGATCACGTTTTTTGTCAACCACTATTTTTTTCTAGTGCATGTTCCAACACCTCTATTTCTGCTGTCTCGCTTGTTGCCTCTGCTAATTTTGTGTTAGGAATTTCCTTAAAAGAAATTTCTGGTTTTATATTTTTAAACATTCTAATTATTAGGACTTGATTTTTCTTATCCATTTTTTTTTAGAGTGCAGACGATTAGTGGTCGTGTACAAGCATAACTTTTATTGTATCGGAATCTTTTTACGTCATAAAAAACATATCACTTAAACCAGGCCCTGCGTTGTCTGCTTCTTCTTCGTGGTCAAACATTATTATTATTATTAGTATTATTATTATAATTATTTTTAGTATTATTATTATGATCATTATTATTATTATAATTATTATTATTATTATAATTCTTATTATTATTATTATTATTATTATTATTATAATTATTATTATTATTATTCTTTTATTTTTTTACAGTGATGTAAACCTAATTATTTTAGTCGATTTCAAACTACGCACAAAGAAATGAGAAAAAAATAAAAAAGATTCCTAATTTATTTTCTATTTAATATTTCTATTTTGCTAGTTACTGGAGCGACCAGAACTAGTCGTAGTTAGTTTATTTATTATTATATTTTTTGTACGTAAGTCCCTTTACAAAACAGCCCCAAGGGACAGTTATTTCGTATATTTAAAAAGATAAAGGGAATTGTTACTTACTTTAAGACAAGAGACGAAATAATGAGCATTAATATAACAGCAGTCGTTATCTTTATGATAGGTCGTTTTGAAAATGGTTGTTGTCCCTTGTCCTTCCTTATTCACCAGTAGATATAGGTAATAGCCTTAAATTTTCTGCACCCGTTGTTGTACTGCACTATGTGTGCTTTCCAATGGTCACCCAAAAATTCCGAGAAATCATGGATGAAGGTAAAAAAAATAAATTTATTTTCATGGCGAAGCCTAATCCACACCTAGCACTCAAACTGTTACGTGGGATGCTGAAGGCTCAGCGTGTTCAATAACAATATGGCAGTTAAACTTAGTCAATCATTTTATTGCTCTATTTCCTTGAGGGAAGGCGCTCGGCAGTCCCAAGTTACTTATTGAAACCATCCTCTTTCTAGTCCCCGCATTCTAGAGCTCTGCAGACATTGCTGCGGGCCTTTTTATGCTCTTTCCCCCTCCATTCGTCCTCTTTCTTTCTGATAATAGCTGAAGCCCATCTCACGCAGTTTGTTCTATACTGTACATGACACTATCTAAGAAGTATAACTTTTTTGTATCCAATATTTTTCTCTATAAAATAACATTAACGCTATTAATCATAAGAAATTATAAACTAATAGCTTATTCAGAATACATCTAACTGACGTTAGAGGTGAAGCAAAACTCGATGTACATTGTGTTCTAAGGCTTTCTTTTTTTTGTCCCGTAAAATCTATGAATTTTTTTACCAAGCCTGCCGCGAAAAATATCGACTTTAAAAAAATAACACCACTGATATGATATGATACTCCTATGTATCAGAGCTTGGATTATTTAATGGTTAGCATGCTAGCCTTTCAGCCAGAGATACTTGAGGGGTTGTGGGTTTGACTCCTGTTGAAAACTTTCGAGATGTTTTTCTCGAGCTTTTTTGTGAGATAAGTACCCAGGATGCCAAAAAATCACTCATCCGATTCTTATAACTAATGGTCAATTTTTCTGGTCATGTGTGTATCGCCAGAGGCTTTCTTTTTAAAGAAAAGCCAACACCTGGCCAGCTCACCAAGTAAAGTCTCTGTTGGTAAAAATAAGGTCGGTACACTGACTCAGATGGTTTATTGAAAAATATCTTTTCATTATTTTTGATAAAAGCTGTGGTGTGCTTGAGACAATCGCCGCACCCTGTAAATAGTACCCAATAGGATAGATGTCCGAGTCGTCTGAGGGGAACTTTGCAAGGGGCCTGCACGAAATACTTCCACACCGTGCAGTTAAGGCAAAAAGTCGAAAGTAAAAAAAGTTTCTGAAATGTCACAAGCTGACAAGAGTCGTAGGAATCAAAATAGCAATACCGATACCACTGTTCTTTTATATCAGTAGTACCTTATATGCAAAAACGCAGTTAGGCCCCTTGTTACTCATCTGATTTAACATTTCGTTATTTAAGAAGTAAGTATATTTAGTATGATATAAGTATAAAATTTTTAATTAATTATAAGTAATATTGTTTGAACATTTTTTGCAGAAATGTCCTTAGTTTAGAAGTTTTATAAAACATTCAACGTTATTTTTTTTATTACCCATTTGTAATGATAGTTTTGAGAATTGTGCGGTGATACAGCTTACACTATTATTTAATTTAAAAATACAAAACTGAGACCAATTGAATATTTATCTTTTTTTACGACCATGCTTCTTCATAATTAAGTTAACATTTCCATACTTATTTTTTTATGATTCAATTTTTATAAAATAGTTTTACTCATGTCGTAATCCATCAAGTGGCCTTTTTTGATCAAAATCTAAATAACGGGTCGTATCCAAATGCCGTGGACATTTTTCGATTTTTCGACCCCTCCTTCTCAATGTAAACTTAGTGCACATCAGAATTTAAATTTCCCCGTCCTATAGTTACGTTGATTTATATTTTTTTTTCTACGTTTTCGAAAAAAAATTTTAAATAATATATCTTGTGATTATTTACTCTTTAATATTAAAATAAAAGTTTTTTCTATGTTACAGTGACAATTTTTTAAAACGAGGCATAACAGTAAACGGAGCAATGTTAGGCATAATAAGTATAAATTTAAGTACAAGCATATTTAGCAATGTTGTCGAAGATAGTCTTAATCAACAAAAACTATGGGATTCCAAATAAAGTGATTTTGAATGAAGTACAAAATTTTCGTACATTAACTACGAGATACATATGATTTAAAAGCTAATATCTGAGAATTTAAAAAAATGTTTTGTCACAGTTGAATTTATTGCCTGGTCCTCCTACCTTAGCGTAAACATACGTATGGTGCAACCAAACTTCCCTCCCTCTAAAGCTGTCCACGGCATATGGGTACGACCCCTTAAAAGTGGTATATAACTTGATTACGTACAAGAGGTTTACGTAAAATATGATAACTTGAGAATAAAAGGGGTAAATATTTGTGAATTTGGCATTCGGTTTTTAATCAGTGACCCCATCCCCTTGAAGTATTCCGAACACTCAGTGATAATAGGCCTTGAAGAGGCCGTACAAACACGGTGAAGTATTGACTAAAATTTTTAAATAAAAGTATTGTAAGTTCAAGATTTTCGTCTCATCAGCATTATTTAAAAATGTAACCAATGAAGTATTACAATTTATACAACAACAGTTTTTGAGTGCATGGAATAACTGACAAACAAATTTTAGTTCGATATTACGTTTGAACTTCTGAGTAAAGAATATATACATCCCTTTTACAAACAAATAAATTTTATTTTCATTCATCAGGAACCAGTCATTGGCCTGAAAGCCTTATTTGCATGGTTTCCTTGTAAACCATTGACTCGGCGTTGTGGTGTTGAGTTTCCTCGAGTACTACGCATCAAATGGTGTTAGTGTGTCATACGCTGAAATGACGTTGACCTACTACATGAATTTTTGTGTAATGTAACGCAGTGGTTGTGTATTTTAATTTATCCTTCCATCTCACTGCCTTATAAACGTGTTTGTCAAACGTTACTCTGTACATTGTACTTTTGTTCTTCATTTATAAATTAAAAACTAAAATCTTATTTTTATCAGTTAGAATTTTCAATCTTAAAATATTTGAATTTTAAAAGGAAATAAAATTGACAAGTTAGTTATGTCTTACTTGATCACTTAATAAATTAGGTAAAGCCACAAATAATTAATTCTTACAAACGATATGAATTCTAAATTTTCAAGTTTAAATTTACAGTGTTTTAACAATTTATAGTTTATCTTAAGTTAACTTACTTCTATGATCGTTGGTTAGCTGCTGCTTACGGGCATGCTACTACAAGATCTTACTACGTTGACTGCAACGATGATTATAATTATAAACAAGAGTACTCATGGTGATAATGATAATTAGGCACCTGCTTTGAACATTGGAACCCAGGTTGATGGTACTTTTTTCTTGTTCCTCTTTGATTCACTGTATAGGTGAGTATACAGTGGTAGTATACACAATTATTTGTCGACTAATTTATATGAGCTTTTTTTACATAGTTTGCACACCAAACTTAGTCTTATAATTTCTTGCAATGCACGCTTTAAACACGCAGCTTAATCACTAAATGAAGTCTGACATTCGCTTGAAAGATACAACTTATCTCACTCTTCAAATTTTATGTTAATTTAGTACAATAAATGAAAAAAGGCCAATGTTGACATGTGCAAGGAGTTTTTCATATTCTTGCATTTGAGAAGAATATTACAGGTTGAGAATCTATAGGATGTATAAGAACTTTACCTTTTTACTCTTGATTAACACAAGAATAATCGTGGTACGATATTTATACAGAGGTTTATGCTTGAAAATGCTGATTTTTGAGATTTTACATCTTGATATACGTTGATATCAAAACTGTGTACGATATTCGTTGTCAATTTAACGAGCAAATAAGTGTTGTAAGATAAGTGCTTTGTAAAATTGTTTAGAGCCTGCGAGCGTAATTCAAGTTTTGTGACGGTAGCTCTGTTCAATTAAGTAAGTAATAGGTCACAATATTGCTGAAGCAGGTATACAACTCATAATTAAAAAAAATTATTGAGCATTCGGTTTTTATAATTTCATAATGGAGCTTGGTATTTAAAAGCAATAAATATCAAGTATTTGATAAATTCAATGAATTTGAAAGATTGTATTAAGTTCGTTGACTTAGACTATTTCTATAACGAAGATAGGAAAGTGGAAAAAAACTTATCTCATAATTTCTTATTTTTAAAATTCATTTAGTACAAAGTTTAATCTCAATTCAGAAGTAATGTTGAAAGGTTAACAGTTTACAAAATCACGATATTGCGACTTGCCAAAAAAAGTAGCAATAAAGAATAAAAGAAAAAAAGAAATAACTGAGCGTAATAAAATAAAAATTTACCCAATTTTTACTACGCCAATCGATGCTAAATTCATCTATGACAATAAGATATTTTAGGGAACTCAAACATAAAAGCTTATTTGATAATTGACGGTAGGATATGTCAATTTTACTAGTAAGGTGTGGGCTTACGGGAAAGTTTTGTATTAAACAAGTAATTGCTTGATTATACGTTGCGTAAGGTTTTAAATAGAAAAACTGTATAAAATTCTATGCAACGAAGTGACATGTAAACTAATTGTGGTGTGATAAACTGAAGCTTTATAATTTACTAAATGTGTATAAAAATATAAAACGATTGTAGTTGCCAACGAATTATTAGTATATATCATTTGCAAGTATTAGATAATCAAGTAAAGTACACTTACAGCATGTCCACGCAGAGATTCAACATTAAAATTATTAGTTCTAGCCGGAAAAATCAAGAAAGCTGTGACTGTTATATCCACCTTTGAAACTTTTAAATAATGGTTTAATCTTGCTAAAGCTTCAATAAATATATCTGCACCTTTATTTCCAAACTCATACCGTCCAGCAATAAAGAAATAAAGCGTCTTTTCCAAGTCAAAATCGAAGTGTCTGCAAAAAAGTTTGTTTTAAGTATGTACCTTACAACAAAATACTGTTTTATCAAATTTTATTTTACAGATAAGTATAAGTATCAATAAATTTTCTACATATTGTGCGTTAAAGTTACTCAAGCGTACAAAAAAAAAAATATTAAAATTCTTAATAACTAGGATATTCATTGTTCTTTATTTGTTCATTTACTTTATTCCTTTAAGCCAATATCTGTTAGACTAAGCAATTGTTTTTTTATATGATCCTAAGAGTCTTTTGGTTTTCAAACTTCATTACTTTTTTCTCAGCACTAATTTTAATTTTTTTTACTATCCTCCCTACATATAAAACGAGTCTATCCATGTTATGGTCTTATAAATCTTTAAGAAATAACTACATAATTTTTAAGTAATACTTTTGTTTCTACTCATTTATATTTTTAAGTTTTTAAGTGGTTTTTAGAGTGCCTCCTTTCTTCCTGCTCTCATTTATTTTAATTTAAAGTGACTGTTTATTTTTCTTTACATATCGATTTTAAAATATTTTACTATTTTCAGATTTTTTACATTTAAGCATATTTATTTTAAGATATTCTTCATCATATTAGCCGGCACACATGTTTTAAATTGTTCTCATGACTTTATGATTACTATAAACATAAAATCGATCCATGTTAATTTAATATTACATCATATATTATATAATTGCTCCAATTGAGAGATGCAAGTAACCCCGCGCAGCCCTTCACAGCTCTCCAGTCACCATGTAACACCTCTTGCGATGGTATGTTCTAACAACATAATAAAAAATAAGGTTATTTTTCTCTTTGTTTTGGTCTCCAAACTTCGATTACTAGACCTACAATAGACTCTTAAAGCCCCGTTATTAACCACTAACGCAATTTTCCTCGTGCTCTCACTATACATGTACCACAGACACACTAAAAATTAAACTCTTAAAAATATACTTAATTTAATCTTTTTATTATACCACCGATGAGGCAAAATTAACTTCGTACATACAACTACTGAATAGTTATCATACTTTATACTCGATAATATGCACATTAATAAATTCGTACTGCTGTTTCTTCTAATTGCTTGTTTTGATGATTGGACAAACACCAGGTCCAAAAGTTAACAAACACACTCAAAGTAGAAAAATATATTTTTATAACACATACTCTACGTGACCATACCAAAATTCAATTTCGTTAACACAGTATATTTATTTATTTAATTACTTTGATGTTTACTTTGTTTGCTTTTTACTTCAATAGTGATTTAATTAAATTATATTGCTAAACAACTTAACTTATACGTAACTATTCATTACCTTGCGGTAATGAGGTTGAGGGTCAATAAGATTGATTTTGAATCCAAGAGTGGGGGTCAAAGAATATAAGCAAATATTTCTATAGTGTCTACTAATAAAGTAAGCCAATTTCTTCCAAAACAGACTACCCCCGAACTTTTCTAGCTTCCCCAAATCACCCCTGAAATAATAAAATACCATCACTTAGTAAGAGTTGTTTGAAACAGTATAAGTATTTTATGTTTCTGGGGTCGATAACAATATGCTTACCCACACAAAATTATTTTTATTGACCGCCCAGAACTTTCTTACCACACTCTAAAAGGGGCTAATTTTTACTTTTTTGTATAAATTTAAGATGTATGAGTATTTTTTTGGGTCACCTTTATAAATTTGTTGTACAGTAGTACAATTAAGTCCCTTCTTTTAACACAACATTATACATGCTGTAACAACTAACACTTTTTCCAAATACTTAACGTTAAATTTTATTCGTGGCAGAAAAGTATATGAGTTATGTTAAAAAGTATCTTACTGTTGTGTAAGCAATTATTGTCATTATTAAATATTGTAGGACAGGCATCATTTGATAATTATTTGTTAGAAATATAAAAAGTTTCAATTCTTTCGTTTCCTATTTTAAATAATAATTTTAAACATTTTTTACCATCACAACCAATATTACAAGTATTAACTTGAAATTTTAAGTGTAAAAAGAAATCAATAAAAAGTATAATTTAACAGTTATTTTTATTTAAATACTTTGGTAACGGCTTCAATCTGATGTTATAAGCTAATAGCAAGTCTTTTCTCATAATAATTAATTCATTGCCAAAACACACTCCAGTATTACATAAATTTCTTTCAGGCCTACTAACTATCTGTCATGTGTTATAATCTTTTAAAAGTCCACAAAATCTTAATCTAAAGTTTTTTCAATCAACTTCTCTTAACTTTTTTTATCAGTTTTAAAAAACAAAAACGCCATTTCTACATTTTTAGGCACGGCGAATGTATAAGAGTGCTTTCCAATTTTGTTAGAGTAAGAAGTATAACTAACCTTAATTTATTTTTTGGTATAAAATAAACTTCAAATCTTACGTCAAACTTAATAAATTACACTTGATCACTTTTAACCAAAAATAAAAATTTTCTAAGGGTTTTAACCCTAGCGCTCTCAGAATAAAAACCAGATTTTTAAACTGTAACTATTAACTCATACTTTTTACAGTTTGTGCTTGACGGCATAATTGTAGATCATAGTAGTACATGATTTTTTTATTACGTATTTTACTTTGCAGTACAAAAAAGATGCTCTGCAATGCAAAACAGATATTAAAAAAGCACAAAAATTGTTTTTAAAAATAGAAAAAAATGTAATTTAATATCACGTACGATATGCATAATGCATTTAACTTCG